>NC_134574.1:36051032-36771032 GCF_050947875.1 Dermacentor variabilis
AAAGCAACCGCTGCCTTGAGAAGTACGGGCGGCAACAAAAAGCGGAACGAGGGTAACATTACTCCGTTGTTCTCGCTGAAAATCAGCCGCGTAAGGGAACGTAGAAGTAACAGCAGCGAGACAGTCGTCAAAATTCTCAGCATCGCAGTCGGTAGCCTCAAGAGGAATCCGAGAGAGGCAGTCTGCGTCAGCGCGATGACGGCCACTCTTGTACGATACCACAAAGTCGTATTCCTGGAGGCGCAGCGCCCAACGTGCGAGGCGACCAGAGGGATCGCGCAAACCGACCAGCCAGCATAAATAATGATGGTGGGTGATAATCTTGAATGGCCTACCGTAAAGATAACACCGAAACTTCTGTATGGCGAAAACAGCTAACAGGTATTCCTGTTCCGTAACCATATAATTGCGTTCAGATTTGCTCAGGCAACGGCTGGCATATGCAACAACATGTTCAGCGCGACTATGACGTTGTACAAGAACCGCTTCTATCCCAATTCCACTAGCATCAGTGTGAACTTCAGTCGGGCAAGATGGATCGAAGTGACGCAAGAGGGGTGCTGACGCTAGTGTAAACTTCTGTTCAGAGAATGATGCGTCAAACTCTGGTGTCCAATTGAAGGATGCATTTTGTAGCAAAATACTTATGAAAGGTTAAACGATGTCGGCAAACCTGGGAACAAAACGACGAAAATACGAATATAGGGCAATGAATGAGCGAAGTTCTCGATTTGATTGTGGTGGCTTGAAGGAGCTCACCGCTTCAATCTTACGAGTATCGGGTCTGACGCCATCCTTGTCGACTAAGTGTCCCAGGACCAGTGTTTGACGTTCGCCAAAGCGACACTTTTTTTAAAATTTAGAACCAGTCCAGCTTTCTCGATGCAGTCGATAACAAGGCTGAGATGTTCATCATGTTCTTCAAACGTGCGGCGAAAAATTACAACATCATCGAGGTAACACATGCATATCTCCCACTTCAGAACACGTAGTACTGTGTCAATGAATATTTCGAAGGTGGCAGGAACATTGCAAAGGCCAGAAGTTATAACATTAAATTCGAATAGGCCATCTGGAGTCACGAAAGCGGTCTTTTCTTTGTCGGCGGGGTTCATAGATATTTGCCAATACCCCGATCGCAAATCAAGTGTTGAGAAGTAAGAAGCAGCGTGTAAGCAATCAATGACGTCATCTATTCGCGGTAGTGGATAGACATCCTTCTTCGTCACTGCGTTTAGATGTCTGTAATCCACGCAGACTCTCCAGGAGCCATCTTTTTTCGGACCAGGATTACTGGGGCTGCCCATGGACTAGACGACTCTTGAACGACACCTTTGTTCATCATCTCCTTGACTTTCTCTGCAATAACTTTTCGCTCGGAGGATGACACTCGGTAGGGCTTCTGGCTGATGGGGAGTGCGGAGCCGGTATCTTTTCTGTGACGAGCGCGGAACGACGGTAAATAAAGGGGTGCATCTCATTGCGTGAAGTCGAATGCAGCCTAATGCCTGCCAAGGACATGTACTAGCGCTTGCCGTTCCGACGTACCGAGAGCCTTGCTGATCATGCCAAGCATTAGCTCTTCAAAATGGCCATTATCACAAGGAGAGCAAGCTGTAGAGACGCCCGTAGTTAGGGCCGCCATTGAGTTACATGTGGCTTCATCGAAGAGAGAGATTTTCATACCGCGACGAAGGACAACCGGCGTGGCGGAACAGTTCAGCGCCCACAATGTGGCGACTCCTTTCGGCATGCACACGGCAGAGCAGGGTACAAGTACATCTCTTTAGCACAGTTTATGTGGAGAGGCCTAACTACAAGGTCAACACAATTAGCGTCAACAGTAGTTGCAGAAACACGAACGGGCGTCAGGCACCACGATGGTGCAATCACTTCATCAAGAACACTGAGTGTGTCTGTGTCCCTGTCTTCGCCACGCGAGCTTTGTTCGGAATCTGCTGATATAATTAACTTGTTCAATGATATTTCGCCACAACCACAGTCCACGGAAACGCCGCACTGTTCAAGAAAATCAACACCAAGAATAACATTAAGCGAACAAAGAGCAAGAGCAAGAAATTCCGACACAAAAACTTACCCAGCCAACAAAACACTCACAGCACAAACGCCAAGGGGATGAAGCCACTCGCCGCCCACTCCACGAAAGGTAATACCGTCGTTCCACGAAAACATAGCTTTGTGGCCTAGACGGTTTTTGAAAGCGAGGCTCATTACAGACACAGTCGCCCCAGTATCAACTGACGCCATGTTCGGTATCCCGTCAATCGAGACATTCACTTTGTTTTTGAGGATCACAACAGGCAGAGGGATTTCTGGCAAAGGCCGTCCGGCGACCTCACCTCCATTGGCCGCGGATGCTAGCTTCCCGGCGGCGGTGACGAAGAACGGCGGCGAGGGGACGGAGAGCGACGGGGACTGTTATTTGGTGGCGCCAAACTCCGCTCAGAAGTTGGCGAATCGCTGCGTCTGGTCTCGTGTGAGAAGTGGTTCATTGGAAAGGAATCGGTCGTCCACAAGTCATATGAAGTACGGGTTCTGGGTGGCGAGAACATCGGTGGTGTCCTTCGTGATAGACGGCCTTGGCCACAATACCGAGCTATATGGCCTATGGAACCGCAGTTGTAGCACACGGGAGCGCCGCGGTTCACAGCATCTTCCTTGAAACGGATGCTAGGCTGCTGCGGGCGGCGAGAAAGTTCGTTGTCATGTGGATAACGTGTCTCTGCCGCTCGCTGAAATCCGTTATATTGTTCATAAGTCACGTCGTGGTAGTAGGGTCGGTGCTCTTCATGTCGCGGCCTGACAGAAGTCACAGGGCCTTGGGGGTAAAAACGCGGCTGCTCTCGTTGTGGCCGAGCGTCATAAGTAGCGCCTCTGTCGTAGAGACGTGGCTGCTGTCGGGGCGCGAGTTCATAATCCTCGGTGCCCCTCGCCGCAGGATACGGGGTTTAGGATGCCACGTTTGGCTCGAAATCTGGCCGTAGGCGGAAGCTATGAGTGCCTGGATGTGTCACTTGCGCGTGCAGGGTGAGCTCTTCCCGAACTATTTGTCGGATCGTTGATGCAAGATCGAGGGGCTTGTTGCTGTACACGCTTGCAACTGACGTCACATTGGCTAGCCTGCCAAACTTCGGCGTGATGCGCCTCGTTATCAGCTGCTAGAAAGTACGACAGTGCCGAATGATGTCAGCGACAGAAGCCAGGTTGTCTTTTGCGACGAGGAAATTATAAACGTCTTCGGCAATTCCTTTCAGGATGTGCCCGACTTTATCTTCCTCAAACATTCCAGAGTTCATCCTATACAATTTTATTACCGCCTCAATGTAGGTCGTGCAGGTTTCGCCTAGCACTTGCTCACGTTGCAGTAGCGTCTGTTCTGTCCTTTTCTTTTTCGTCGCGGAGTCGCCGAATCGCTCTTTCATTTCGAAAACAAATCTTCCCCATGTTGTAAACGTTTCCTCGTGATTGTCGAACCACAGCAATGCAGTATTCGTTAGAAAGAACACGACATTCGAAAGCTGAGAAGCGCTGTTCCCCTTGTTGGCGGCACTCACCCGGTGATAATGGATAAGCCGTTCCTCGACGTCTTCGTCCGATCTTCCGGCGAAGGGACGCGCATCTCTCAGTTGTAGAACGGAACTTGTCGGCGCAGCTGTTGGAATGGGCCGTTGTTCGTCTGCGTCGTGGGACATATTCAACTCCGGTAGATTCAGTGGGAGTCCAGCAATGAGACGGCTCCGTCGAAGAACTTCTGGTTCAGCCTCCGTCTTCGGGTGTCGACTACCCCGCACCTTCCACCACAACTGCTACGAAGAGTTGCGAAGAAATGGTTTTATTTACAGGCGATGGATGATGATCGTAGCGTGATAGTAGCGCAGCTCGGCCTCTCAAGCTCCTCGTTCTCTTCGTCTTCTCTTCTTTCCTCTTGTCCGTGCCTTTAGTTTCTGTTACAATATTTCAATATTACCAATTAGCCTCTAAAATTTGTGCACGAGTATGTTTATTAGGTCAATTTCGGTCAAGGAGAAGGAAATTTACAGACGAATAAACATGGGTTGGAGTGCATACGGCAGGCATCACCAAATCCTTACTGGGAGCTTAACATTGTCGTTGAAAGGAAAGCTGTACGATTATTGCATTTTGCATGTGCTAACGTATGGGGCGGAAAATTGGAGGTTAACAATGAAGCTTGAGAACAAGTTAAGGACACGCATAAAGGAACGAAGAATGTTAGGCCTAACATTAAGAAACCGGAAGAGAGGTGTGAGGATCAGAGAGCAAACCGGAATAGCCTATACTATAGTTGATATCAGGGAAAAAAATGAAGCTGGACAGGTCCATATGATACGTAAGGTAGATACGTAAGGTGGGTCATTAGAATTACAGAATGGTTGCCAAGGAAAGGGAATCGCATTCGAGGACGGCAGAGAATAAGGCGGGGGGATGAAATTAGGACACTTGCAGGCGCAAGTGAGAATCTGCTAGCGCAAGGCAGGGGTAATTGGAGGCCACTGGGAGAGGTCTTCGTCATGCAATGGACATAAAACTAGACTCATTGAGAACTAGAGCGGAACACGTGCGACCACCTTCTAGAACGTTCCGGTGATATCGCGGTGTGGGAATGAAGAAGCAGAGCACATTTAGCCATAAAAATAAAGATACTTCAGCCAGACTTTGCTTAATTTCTTTATCAGCAAGTGTCCTGAAACATGGTGTTTTCTTACGGCTGAAAGGGGATTTATTGCAGCTAGTACGAGCGATCGCAAGTAGCTCTTGGTCGCGAGTCCTAGCCGTTCGCATCAGCAGACCTGAGCTCGGGTCTCGCACCGGAGCGGTGACAGTCCGCACAGCGCCACATGCATGTTACCCACTACAATTGGCCTGGATAGCTTGGAGAGAGAGAGAGAATCAACTTTTGTGCTAAGCCCTTAGTGACGGTTGGTGCGCGCTGGCACCAGATGGGGTGGAACCTTCTTCTCAGGTCCCATATGCGTCCAGCAGTTCCTGGCCCCTAGCCGCCAGCGCGAGCTGGGTCGGTAGGTCGGGGCAGGGAAGGGCAGCCGAAGCCAGACGTGAGAGTCCACGGCGAAGCTGGGTCGGTGGGTCGGGTAGGGAAGGGCAGCCGAAGCCAGACGTGAGAGTCCACGGCGAAGGACTGTGTGGGCTGATCGTTGTCGTGGCGATCTTTGTGGATTCCTTGGGTATCCGACGTGAACGAGCGAGCCAGTTGGCGGTACTCTTCAGTATGGCGAGCAACTTCGGAAAGAGGGGTGAATTCAGAGGCATCCGGATGATATGGTAGCATGGTGTCGAGGGTATTGGATGGTTCACGTCCATAAAGAGGGAAAAATGGGGAGAAGCCTGTGGTAGCCTGAACGGCGGCATTATACGCGTACGTCACAAAAGGGAGGACATCGTCCAAATTGGAATGATCAGACGCAACATACATGGTGAGCATGTCCCCAAGAGTGCGGTTGAATCGTTCCGTTAGACCGTTAGTCTGTGGGTGATACGCCGTAGTGGTGCGGTAAATAGTGCGGCAAGCGGCGGGGAAGCTCATTAATAACTTCGGACAAGAATACACGGCCTCGGTCGCTGAGCAGTTCTCGCGGTGCGCCATACTGTAAGATGAGATGCCGTAACATGAATGCGGCGACGTCGCGAGCAGCAGCCGAAGCAAGTGCAGCAGTTTCGGCATATCTTGTGAGGCGGTCTACTGCGACAATTATCCAACGATTTCCTTTAGCAGTGGATGGAAGAGGCCCATAAAGGTCAATGCCAATCCGATCAAAAGGACGTGCAGGACACGGTAAAGGTTGCAGAGGGCCAGTCGTATGAGGAGATGTCTTGCGTCGCTGACAGGCTACACATGACCGAATGTATTTGCGAACATAAGAATACATGCCGCGCCAGTAGTAGCGCTGACGGAGCCGCTCGTAGGTTTTCAGGACGCCAGCATGAGCTTGTTGTTGGTCGGCGTGGAAATACGTGCATATGTCGGAGTGCAAATGGCGAGGGATGACTAGCAGCCATTTTCGACCGTCCGGCTGAAAGTTTCGGCGGTACACGATGGCGTCCCATAGCACGAAATGGGTGGCTTGGCGACGAAGGGCTCGAGGGCATGTAGCCGTCGAAGAACTGTGATGAATGTCAATGAGAGACACAATCCACGGATCTCTCCTCTGTTCAGACGGCATATCCGTAACAGCAAGTGTAGCAACCGGGCACTCTACGGGTGAGGGTGGCGTTTCGTCGGATCGCATGGGCTATCTGGAGAGTGCATCGGCATCAGAATATTGGCGCCCGGATCGATAGATGACGCGAAGGTCAAATTCTTGGAGCTGAAGAGCCCAACGTCCAAGACGGCCTGACGGGTCTTTCAGTGACGCAAGCCAGCAGAGCGTGTGGTGGTCTGTCACAACATCGAACGGATGGCCATACAAGTAAGGGCGAAATTTGTTTAACGCCCAAACTATAGCGAAACAGTCTTTTTCTGTGACGGAATAATTGGTTTCTGCCTTCGTGAGGGCACGACTCACATATGCAACCACATATTCCGGAAAGCCAGGCTTGCGTTGCGCAAGGACGGCTCCAAGACCAACGCCACTGGCGTCCGTATGAACTTCGGTCGGTGCAGTCGGGTCATAGTGGCGTAGAACAGGCGGTGAGGTAAGCAGACGACGCAAAGTGAAGGCTTGATCACATGCCGGAGTCCAATCGCGAAGGTCACCTGGGTCAGCCAGGAGCTTCGTCAGGGGAGCGATGATGCAGGCAAAATGCGCACAAAGCGTCGAAAATAAGAGCAAAGGCCGATAAACTTCGAAGCTCTTTCAGTGTAGTCGGCCGCGGAAATTCTGCGACAGCACGAAGTTTGTCAGGGTCGGGAAGGACGCTGTTTTTGGAAACGACATGGCCAATTATGGTCAGCTGGCGGGCGCCGAAGCGGCACTTCTTCAAGTTAAGTTGAAGGCCGGCGGTGGCAAGGCAAGTCAGGACTTCGCGTAAACGAGAGAGGTGAGTGGTGAAATCAGGGGAGAAAACTACCACGTCGTCTAAATAACACAGGCACGTCTTCCCTTTGAGGCCTCGCAGAGTATTGTCCATCATTCTTTCGAATGTCGCGGGCGCATTGCAGAGTCCGAATGGCATTACTGCAAACTCATACAGGCCATCAGGCGTAATGAAAGCTGTTTTCGAGCGGTCGGAGTCATGCACTGGCACTTGCCAATAGCCCGATCGCAAGTCCAAAGAAGAAAAGAATTCAGCACCATGTAGACAATCCAGGGCGTCATCTATGCGCGGCAAAGGATAGACATCTTTTCGTGTAATCTTGTTAAGGCGACGATAGTCCACACATAAACGAATCGAACCATCTTTTTTCTTATTGAGTACTACGGGCGATGACCAAGGGCTGCAGGATGGCTTGATAACACCACGCTCAAGCATGTCTTCAACTTGCTCGGTGATGACACGACGCTCGGTGGATGACACGCGGTACGGACGCTGGCGTAATGGTGCGTGATGTCCCGTATCAATGTGGTGAGAGACGGTACTTGTGCGCCCAAATGATGCTTGGTTCCAGTCAAAAGAGGCGTGAAAATCATTTAAAAGAGTAATTGGCCGCTCACGTTGTTTCGGCTCGAGGTCATCGGCAATGGAGCGACAAAAAACATCCGGTGGGACTCGGTTAGATGGCACATGGGGCGTCAGTGCTGTTACGTTGGCAGTATCGACGTCGTCGGCCATGGGGAAGTGCACAATAGCGTCAGTGTACACAGACTCGACGGTACCAATAGTCTCGCCACAGTGCAACGCCAAAGTATACGAATTTGGGTTTAAAATCAGTTTTTCTGCAGCACCATGGTGAACCGTGAGGAGGGCGAAAGGCAACAATATAGGCTGGCGGCGAATCAAGACGGCAGCGGGTGTAAACATGACCGTCGCTTCGCAAGCGATGCGCATGAAAGAGGGACAAATACAGCACTGTGAGGAGGAAGGTCAGTATCTGAAGCTACACAGATCCTGCTAAGATCCTGAACTTGAAAGTCATGAGATGGCAAATCGCAGAGAACGGAGAACTGAACCTCAGCACGTGCACAGTCGATGACGGCATGATGGCGCGACAGAAAATCCCAACTCAGAATGACATCGTGGGAGCAACAAGTTAACACAAGGAAATCAATGGCATATAAAATGTCTCGAATCAGCACCCTGGCAGTGCACATAGCGACTGGCTGTACTTGTTGCGCACTGGCTGTTCTAAGCAATGGAACCGAAGGCTTCATGGTCACTTTCCGCAATGCACGACAAAGCTTCTCACTAATCACGGATACAGCAGCACCTGTATCGACGAGCGCAAGGGATTTGACGCCATCAACGCACACTTCAATAACGTTAGCGGGGGGAAAACGAGGACTTCGATGTTCCGACGATGACGCAGTTCGTGCCTCAGGAACCTAGGAAATCAGTTTTCCGCCTCAGTAGTACTGGCACTGGGTCTACGACGCATGGGTGAGAGTGAGCGCCGACGAGGGGAAGGCGAGCGACGCGTGCGTAGAGCTGTGACTGCGGTGCCGGTATGTCATCAGCAGCGTAGACTTCCGGTGGTGGTCGTGAAGGCATACGGAAAGGTCGGAAGTCGGAGCTGGGTCGTCGCGGGGTGCTCACGAAGGCCGGCAATCGCCGGCGGCAGAAGCGCACTACATGACCCGGGGTACCGCAGGCATAGCTTATTGGGCGGTTGTCAGCAGTGCGCCAAGGATTTCGACCCTGTTGCTGTGCACTGAAAAAGGGATCCGCCGGCTGGCGAGGTGAAGGCGGGGGAGAGAACACCGGCGGGCGAGGCGCTGAAGGCGGAGGAGAGAACCCCTGTAGACGAGGCGCCCGTGCAACGGCATCAGCATACGTCAGAGGCGCGACCACGGGAGCAGGATGACACGAAGGTGGAAGAGCTTCGGTCACTTGCTCTTGAATTATCTGTCGGAGCGCTGGAGCCAAACATTGAGAAGGCTTCTGCGTGGTCGGCAAAATCGAGAGCTGTCGTGCGACCTCCTCACGCACAAATTATTTTATTTGCGTAAGCAAAGTTGTGTGGTTGTGGCCAAAAAATTATGCTGCTAACGAATCTTCCACAGGCGGTGGGCGCCGAGCTAAGATGCGTTGGTTCCATAGCTCGTCAAAACTTTGGCACAAATTGATAACTTCGGCCACGGTACGCGGATCCTTCGCTAACAACATCTCAAAGGCGTCCTCATTAATGCCTTTCATAATGTGTTTTATCTTGTCCTGTTCTGACATTGACGGATTCACGCGCTTACACAGGTCAATGACATCTTCGATGTAACTTGTGGAAGTTTCACCGTGATGTTGCGCACGCCCCCGAAAGCGTTGTTCTGCGCGAAGCTTGCGCACAGCGGGGCGCCCGAACACTTCTGCGAAACTTGTTTTGAATGTGCTCCATGTTGCGAAATCGTGTTCGTGGTTTCGGAACCAGAGGTTCGCGACGCCGGTTAAGTAAAACAACACGTTGTGCAACTTGGTGACGTC
The DNA here is from genome assembly GCF_050947875.1 of Dermacentor variabilis. Lineage (NCBI taxonomy): Eukaryota > Metazoa > Arthropoda > Arachnida > Ixodida > Ixodidae > Dermacentor > Dermacentor variabilis. The sequence continues at coordinate 36,060,600 of NC_134574.1, forward strand.
GTCCCACTTGTTATGCTGGCTCACCCGTTCGTAAGATGACAACCAATCCTCCACGTCATGATCATCGGTGCCGCTGAAGATGGCAGCATCACGCTGGCGCAACACACCGGAAACGATGACCGCCGGAGGCTGTGGTGCGTCTTCCTGGGTGGTTTCGTCAGGCATGGTCGCAGCTGTCGGTAGCGTACGGCTTCGTAGTTTCAGTTTCCGAGGTCTACCCCGCAGCAGCTCCCCCAAATGAAAAGGGGCTTATTGCAGCTCGTATGAGGGATCGCAAGTAGCTCTTGGTCGCGAGTCCTAGCCATTCGCAGCAGCAGACCTGAGCGCGGGTCTCGCGCCGCAGCAGTGGCAGTCCGCATAGCGCCACATGCATGTTACCCGCTACACGGCTTAGTTAAATAAATATCTATCTGTATGATATGATGCGTCTGCGCGACATTCAGCTATGCTCCTTTACAGACATCAGGTGCAACGCTGTGGAAGCTAAGCTGTGGAATTGTCGTGGTAACGACAATTCCGACGACATCCCGCGCGCTCTGGTCATGTATCGTTGCGCGCCTACACCATTTGCTTACGCGAACATGCGTCATGCTGCGGCGACGGACTGCAAAATAAAAAAAAAGCCCAAGCAGGAAAACAACGAAAAACAACTTGATCTAAAGCAAAGCATTAGCAGCCGTATACCAAAGTTCGTTTCTAAGGACTAAAACGTTTTTCACTCAATGCTTAGCCCATATAAACAACACTTTCGTACGACTGTGCTGAAAACTTCGAACTATTTCCCAGTGCGAACGCAGCCACTGCAAAAAGTTTATCTACGCTTCACAGCCTTGGACCTGATGTCTAAAACGGAATGTAATCAAAGAGTCGGGTTCATGCCAAGGCCAGGGACACTGGGGAACAATGGCCCTGTTAAGGTGCCTCTCAATAGCCGCAATCATTTTTGTGCCTCGGTATCCGTCAGTCGCCCTCACGTCAAAGGGGAAGAATTTCACTTATTAACAAAGACGCTGGGACATTTCGTACGCCACCTTCGCAGAAAACAAGGGTATTCAGCTGCAGCTTGTTCATCCAGCTGTAAACCATTTTCTCTGATGGTTTACACGGCGCCACCGGGCTACTGGTCGGCCCGGGCGGCCTAGCCGGGCCGTTGTATATTGGAAGACATCTGCGACAGGGACACAGTCCGCCGCGCGCTTGTTTTCGCGGCTTGGTCCGCGTCGATGTGAGACGCAGCACGAAGGTCGATTCGCTCGCTGCTGCTGCCGCCACGCTTCCTCACTCCAGAGTTTTGACAGCGAGTCTCCGCGTTCATCGAGTGAGATGCGTTCATGTTTGCTTCTGCGCGCGTGACACCGTGCTTGTTAATTTAGTTACTATGCCTATATTTACAATTTTAAAGAGGCTATACAACTACCGTCCTTAATTCATATAGCTAGCTGTCCCCTAATTTGCTATCGCAATCGATGCTTCTTCGCCTTTCGGGCGAAACTGCGACTTTCTTCTTTCGGTTGTCTTCCATTTCAAACCAAGAAAATTAAAACGAAGACAATACCAGGGGAAAATATCGCAGTAAAGGGAAAGCATCATCGCGTAGTGCGGTCAAAGCGAATGTGCGTCCCTTTTCATATGACTGGCTGACGGCGCGCATTTACTTTTCGTTATGCTTCAGGCATGCGCTCCACTGTTCGGGTACGGTGGCTAGATGGTGTTAGGCATGGCGTCTGGCACCACGTGCAGAAAGGAATTTCATCCGACCATCTTCGTCGAAATGAGGCGTGACTTCTGCGCTGGTTGACGTCCCGCACAACGTGCAGAAAGAACTTTCTCTCACCGGACCTTCTTCCACCAGGCATCGTGGAAATGAAGCGTGACTTCCTAATTCGCCATGACCATTTCGAGTGTCTGCCGGTCTGGCTGATGCCCCGCAGTGTGCAGGCCTCTTTTGTGTGTGTGTGTGTGTGTGCGTGTGTGTGCGCGAGTTTAGAGAGACCCTTTCCTCGAACAAACTACAGGAGAACTTCCACGAACCCGCGACGCGCAGAAGAGATGGATAAGCGTCTACAATTCCAGGAGGCGGGACGGCCTCCTCCTTTCAGCAGGCTCGGTATAACCAGAGGAGGAGGGACCCTCTTTCTGTGCGGTCACGTGACGCCGACGGAAGCAAGATCCCTCCCACGATTATACAGAGCCTATTTGGGGCTCCGAAATGCACTTTTGATCACTTCACGCTCTTCTCATTCTCTTTCATTAACTTTTGAACAAACCGTGCAAGTTTCGCTCTAGAAATCGTCTCGCCCTTGCTTGGTCGCCATGGTCTACCGGATGCCTGCAGCCCGCCGACAACGCCACGCTACCCAATAAGTAACGTCGGTCGAGCTTCAATAGGCAGGCGTCGCTAGAGCTGGTTAGCAATACGATACGCTACCCTGGAGTACGCAACAATGGGTAGGTGTGCCCATAGAGTTTCTTCCTACATTACCTAGAGGGAAATCTGGCTCTGCTTTGTTGTTTTATGCATGGGAATGACAGTATATGACGGCTTCGTATTGGTTCTCTGTGAACCAGGACACATTGAAGTCGCGCCTGGGTAGCAGCGTTCCGCCTGTCACAATGATTTAGTTCCTGCTAAAACAGCACGTAAAGAGCTTCTTTAGCTTTGTTATTAAGCAAGACCATGATTTGTTTAATTATCAAGACTTGTTATGGGATGTATAATTATCTGAGACGTAAACTGTATCCGCCGGCCGCTAAAGTTGAAGGACAACTAGAGGTCAAGTACCCGAAGCTTATCCTGCGTGCACTTGACCTTCGTCAGGGTTAGGTAACACACAGGTAACGGTGCCGGATTGCTTCGGCCTTCCACTCCCTCAGATCGGGATCTTCTGGTTGCTGTCGGATTGCCTGGCCTCGAGTGGCTCCAAAGATGTCTTTAAAGTCTGTCGTTATCGGCGCGCTGGCGAGCACGCCGGGCGCGTTGGAGTGCGTTGGCCGCGTCCGGTTACGTTGGCGGCGCCAGTTCATCTAACCGTCGGTCTGTTGTTCTCGCCAACGTGAAGTAACGTGTGCGCGCGTTCACGCTACGTCGGACAATATTTAGGCTTTTGCGGCTGAATCGGCGGGCGGACGGCGAGCCCTTTCCCGGCAAGTTGTCGCCGCCGCTCGTCGAATGCTGCTAGTTTGTCGGGGAAACGCCCACAACGTGTGGCTCTCCCATCCGTTTTCCGAGAATGAACTGAACAGAAACGAAGCCGGCACAGCGCGCGCGATGCCCGTTCTTGCCCTTTCCCTCCCCAGCTGAAGCCGAACGGCTCTGATTGGTTGCGGAATACTTGATAATGACTCACGCTGCGGCGACGGCGCAGCGGTCAGCTCATCAAGCGGCCCTTTCCCGCAGCTTCTTTGCTCTGGGAGCAGCTGGGTTTTTGCGTGACCACTACAACGCCACTTCTAAGGCAATTCAAGCTTCGCTTGAAAAATCACACTCCCATGCACTTCGTGGAGAAAGATGACCAGCGAAGCTGTGTATGTGGGCCCCTTAATGGCGAACTGCAGCTCCGTCGCCGGTCAGTCCGGCATTGCACTATCTTCGGGATCGGCCCACGTGATCGCCTGCGTCAGCTTCGCCACTGGTTTTCCCGGCATTGCACTATCTTCGCGATTTTTTTTTTTTTTACACGCGGACGCGATCGTGGAAAAGCTAGACCTTAACAGCTTCGCGGAAAAAACTTAACCAACGATTACGACAGTTCGTAATGCGAAGTTTGAGCGAAGCTGTGTACGTATTTACATTTCGTGATTTATTAGCTGGCGCGGACAGTCTGTCCCGTGCGTCACGTTGCGAACGGAGCAGACGGAGTGAAGCGCTATAAAACAAGGAACACTCGAGCACAACGATAGCGGTAAGTATAGTCGACTATCATCGAAAACCATACTTGCGGGTCAAGCGCGTCGGCTTTTATACATGACTCGTCGAAGATTTCACAGTGATCACTGATGCCCGTGTTGCTTCAAGAAAGTACTACCATAGAGAAAGAAATTATACATGAGCGGACACTCCCACAGAGCCCAGCGGCCGAGATGCTTGCCGCGCACCAAGCCGCCGGCGTTTGGTTTCATTATTAAGTAAAAATGATTGCGAACGATCTTTACAAGCCTCCATCGAATGTGTGCCATGTGTAATTTCATAAAAACGCAACACGCCTTGTGATATGAGGAACCGTTTATTTTATTCTATATACATGCTCGTTGCGGGCTTTTAGCGCGTTCATCCAGCGTTGTGGCACCAGGTAAGCAACAGTAGTTTCCGTACCAAGCTCCACCGGACGGCGTCAGCTGAAAAAAGTAAATTACAAGCACCTGTCATTTTGGTATAAACACCTACGAATAATGCGTGTAGAGGAGAAATGTGCGAAAGTGGTGAATCGGTGACATTATAAACGAAAGCAGTTCGCTTTTACATACATGGCGTAAAACATACCCGGCTCATCTCAAACAATACCGTATTGTACATACCACGAAAACATCCTACTTCCAAGCATTCCCTTCTTCCCGGGACTTATTTCCGGCACTTTAATATAACGAATACACGGGCTACTGCGCGTTTTCAAAAGAACTTTGCTACAATCGACACAATAGTAAGCTACGAATACATTGAGGTGATCACAACACAGGCCCTCAACCAGACCATGCTGCACGCTCGCAGGATTCCTTAAGTTCGCACTCAAGACAAATGCTTGGGTGTAAAGACTGCCTTCAGTCGTGCAGAAGACAGAATTTTTTAGTTCCATGTTCCTACCGTTTGAGTTCCTTGGCGTTATCTTTTGCGCGTTCTGCTGGCGCGAGCGACACACTCCCGTGTTATCACTCTTGGGAATTGCTCGTTGCGTTTTCTACAAGCGCGAGTACCGAAAGAAGGTTTAAGTTGTTGCGGGGCTATAAAAGTTGTCACGAACTTGTCGCAATAAGATTCAGTACACGCCAAACTATGTCACCATGGCGGAGCTGCTTTTAACTGCGTCACGACAGGCGCGGCGAGCGTGCCTGAGAAGTAACGAAAAAAAAGCACCGAAAATAATTTTCAACAATGTTGGCCGTAGAGAAAGCGTCATGAACTTGTAGTGCATTAAAGCGCAAAACTTAACTGTACACCACGGCCCAGCTGCTTTTCGCTAACCGCGTGACAGCGCCAGGCGCGCCCACTGTGCTTGAATAGTACCCCAAAAAGTAACGAAATTAGTTACAATAATGTTGGCGGTCAGAGAAAGCGCCAAAACTTGTCGCAGTAAGATTCAGTACACGCGAAAGTGCGCCACAGCACCCTGTGCGACTAGCGTGTCCAAAAACTACCGAAATAAGTTGAAATAATAGTGAAGCTCATAGAAAGCGTCGCAAACATCTCCCAGTACGATTCATTAATTCAAATTAACTGCGCCACGACGGCCGCCCTGTTTTTCGCTAACTGCGTCACAAGTCTAAGTTCCGTGACGTAAGCCTAATTGCTTGAAATGCGTCGCAGACTGTCGAACAATGTTTCTCACCTTGCCGTAGTACAATAGTGCAGCGGTGCCATGCCGAATTTAAGAAGGAACGCAAAAATTCGCCGGGAGCCCACCAAACAACCTAAATCCCAAAATCAAAAAACAGGCAGCCGGGGAACCGAACAGGCCAACGGTCAGACACATTGCAGAAGCACGCTTGGGCAATGTGTCTGACGAATGACGCACACACCTGACTCGTCATTCGCCGATTCTTCGCCTGTCGCTAGGCAACGGAAGTAAGCCGCAAAGTTTAATTTAATTTATATGCAGATATTTTTACGTTTGCCGGGAAATAATATAAAAATGAAACAATTTCCGTTAACCTCATTTCTCATTCTCTTTCTTTTTTGATGCTCGCGGCAGCAAACGGTCGGCGTTGATACTAGCGTGACGTAATTCCTGTTGCCTGTTTTCGCCGACTGTCCCCTCTTGTTCTATTTCTTTCTCTATGGTTCTACACTGTTCACGTCGGGCATAGAATCAGATTACAAGAAACCTTGTTGAGAACAGCCAACGGATAGAACTGTCGATAACATTCGAGAAACTTGTGATAGATGCAGGCACGTCGGGAGTCGAGATATTACGTTTGGCATTTCTTAGCCGATGAAACGCAGAAGAAAGAGAAGTGAACATGCGACGTGCGGTGCACTTGCGCCATGACGTAGTGATCGTCGCAGAACACGAAGTGCGCGGCGCAAGGCGGCGCTGGGCTTTTATTTCTTTTTCATCCTTCGCTGTTGTGCTCGTTCGCTAGGTTACACCGCCGCCGCCGCAGACGCTCGCCGCTGGAACGGGTCATTAGGAGCTGTGCTCTAATATGCAGTGAAGATTATATTTTAGGAACGCATTGCCTGTGTAACCATATCCGTGCTTTAGACGAAGCCTCGTACAAGACCAGCCCACATACCGTCATTCCCATGACGGCATAGCACTTGTTAGGGAACTCCCACAGACGGTGGCGCCAGATTTCGCTCTAGGTAATGTAGTGAGAAACTCTACGGGTGTGCTGTCTCCTGGATGTGAAGCGTAGTTTAACTCTTGTCCGCTTCACGACAAGAAAAGTGGCGCTGCGATCAGAGGCCTGTCGTAAGAGAAGCGTGTAGTGTGCAGCTGCGGCCGTATTGAGGTGGAACTGCGGCGTAAATATCACTGCATTTTAACTGGAAGCCCTCTTCACAGTGACATCATAGACAACTGCATATTTAGGGAATACATTGGAGCTCTGTCCCTAGCTTAGGTAACGCGCTTACTTTGTCCGTCAACTGTTTGCTCCCCGTTGGGGAGACAATAATATATCTCTTAACGGCGTTTCTTTAGGGAAGCACGTTAAAATCAAAGCAAGGAATAGGAGCACAAATTCTGTAAGGACGAAATAGTCCTGCATCAGTTCTTGCAAAGTGAGGGAGTGAAAACTTGTTTTACAAAACAGTATGAAGGTGCTGTATACTAGCGTAATTCGCTCAGGGAGTGTTCTCATACCACGAAATGGTAATGGAAATGACTTGGTTGGAACGAATATGAGAAACAACGGAAACAAATATTGATATTTGCACAAGTAAACTACTCTCTCGCTGAATTTCCTAGCCCGTACATGTGCTATTACAGACGACATGTGTTTTATTTTCTGTGGAGCTGTAAACGTTTACAATAGAAATTAGCAACCTTCTTTGTCAGTTGAAATAGACTTATTTTTGTTAAAAAGAAATTAACAACTTCTTACCTTGTACGACAATCAAGATTAACTTCATTAGAGGAGTAGCTTGTACTAAGCAAAATGGTAGTTTGGGCTCTTGATGACCGTATACCTTTACTTGAATGCAATGAAGTAAGTCTTCGTTCACACGGGTAAACGACGAGCACCGAGCCTTTACAGCACGCTATAGCTTTACATGAAACTCGGAACTGCATCACAGCGCTCAGGGTGCATGTCATGGCGTAGCTTAAGGTGTTTTCTTTTTTTTTTCTTTTCTGGAGTGCCCTCAGGAGCAAAGTTCTTGCTATTCGTAAGGAAGTGCAGGCGAGCAATCGATTAGCTTGATAATGCTATTCGTAAGTTCGAATGTGGGCTGCTCACGACTGACCAGTCCAGAAGGCTTCCGCTACGGAAAGGAAGAAAAAAATCTGCCAGCGATAGTGCGCGCAGCAGACGTCCTCTTGCGAACCTAGGCCGCTGCACTTGAAGCAGAATTTTATGCTGCTGTATGGCTGTTGATGTTTGTTGTCGTGCTTGTCTTCAAGCTTCTCACAAGGAATCATTTCGTCGTTTCAACCGGTTCACTTGCTCACTTGTGTATAAATACTTACTATATAATATTGTCACGTGGTGGTGACGTTGAAGAACACAGTAGCTGTACTGTGAAAGACAAAACTAACTTTTATTGGGGGAACCTGTGCCCACAAAAGCAGGCTACCTTTATGGCGCAACGATAGCGGCGAACACGGTCGGCGATTGCCGAAAAATCTGATCAGCGGGTAAAGCGCATCGGCTTTTATGCAGCAATCGTCGAATGTTCCAGACCAGTCGTTCGGGCCCGCATGCCCTCCACAAAGTCCTACACCATCGCGTCACGCGATGAAATCAGATAACACAAGGTTCGGCGACAACAGACAGCCGGGTAAAAGCATCGATAGCTTTCCAGAAATTTCGGATACATGCAAGCGTGTCCCGCGCTGTGCGATTACATTTGTTAAGCGGCGAAACGTGGTCGGCCGATAAAGTACACGTGTCAATACCCCCCTCTTAATAAGCATCGACCCGATGCTGCAAACAAACGAAAGTAATAAACACGAACACTTGTAGCACAGAAAAAAAAGAAATAAGGAAGTTCGTCAGCGTCCGTAAAAGAGTTTAAGGCGCACCACGTGGACCACTTCAGATCATGCGCGGCGCCGCATTGAATGCGAAATGCCGCCTGGCACGACCTCATAGCCCAGTGCGCCAATACGTCGGATGACCTTGTAGGGTCCGAAATAGCTTCGCAGTAGTTTCTCACTGAGTCCTCGTCGGCGTATCGGGGTCCACACCCAAACATGGTCGCCGGGCTGGTACTCGACGAAGCGTCGTCGGAGGTTGTAGTGTCGGCTGTCGGTGCTCTGCTGGTTCTTGATCCGTAGGCGGGCGAGCTGTCCGGCTTCTTCGGCGCGCTGGAGATAGGCAGCGACGTCAAGGTTCTCCTCGTCAGTGACGTGCGGCAGCATGGCGTCGAGCGTCGTCGTCGGGTTAATGCCGTAGACCAGCTTGAACGGCGTGATCTGTGTTGTTTCTTGCACCGTCGTGTTGTAAGCGAATGTTACGTACGGCAGGACGGCATCCCAGGTCTTGTGTTCGACGTCGACGTACATCGCTAGCATGTCGGCGAGGGTCTTATTCAGCCGCTCCGTAAGACCATTCGTCTGCGGGTGGTAGGCCGTTGTCCTCCTGTGCCTTGTCTGACTGTATTTCAGCATGGCTTGGGTGAGCTCCGCTGTAAAGGCCGTTCCTCTGTCGGTGATGAGGACTTCTGGGGCGCCATGTCGCAGCAGGATGTTTTCGACAAAGAATTTCGCCACTTCGGCTGCGCAACCTTTCGGCAGTGCTTTTGTTTCAGCGAAGCGGCTGCGGTAGTCCGTCGCCACGACGATCCACTTATTTACGGTTATTGACGTCGGAAAGGGTCCCAGCAAGTCCATCCCGATCTGCTGGAATGGTCGGCAAGGAGGCTCGCGATTGGCTGTAGTAATCCGGCTGGCCATGTCGGCGGTGTCTTGCGTCGCTGACAGTTTCGGCATGTTCTGATATAACGGGCGACGTCGGCGGTCAGGCGTGGCCAATAATAATTTTCTTGTATCCTCAATAGTGTCCGGGAAAATCCGTGGTGTCCAGCGGTCGGATCGTCATGTAGGGCGTGCAATACTTCTGGACGAAGTCCTGACGGGACAACAAGAATGTAATTGGCGCGGACTGGTGAGAAGTATTTCTTCACGAGTAGATTGTTTTGAAGCGTGAAGGAAGATAATCTGCGCTTAAATGCCCTGGGGACAGCGTCGGTGTGCCCTTCCAAATATTGGACGAGGCCTTTTAGCTCCGGGTCTGCCCGTTGCTGTTCAGCGAAGTCTTCCGCGCTTATCATTCCAAGGAAGGCGTCCTCATTCTCGTCATCTTGCGGCGGCGGGTCAATGGGTGCGCGTGATAGGCAATCGGCATAGGAGTGTTTTCGTCCGGACTTGTAGGTTACAGTGATGTCGTATTCTTGTAGTCTGAGGCTCCACCGCGCCAGTCGTCCTGAAGGATCCTTTATATTCGCTAGCCAACACAACGCGTGATGGTCACTGACAACTTTGAATGGCCTGCCATAAAGATAAGGGCGAAATTTAGCTGTAGCCCAAACGATGGGGACCCGCCGTGGTTGCTCAGTGGCTATGGTGCTGGGCTGCTGAGCACGAGGTCGCAGGATCGAATCCCGGCCACGGCGGCCGCATTTCGATGGTGCCGAAATGCGAAAGCACCCGTGTACTTAGATTTAGGTGCACGTTAAAGAACCCCAGGTGGTCAAAATTTCCGGAGTCCTCCACTACGGCGTGCCTCATAATCAGAAAGTGGTTTTTGCACGTAAAACCCCATAATTTTTTTTTTAACGATGGCGAGGCATTCTTTTTCGGTCGTAGAATAGTTGCCTTCCGCTTTTGACAGCGACCGGCTAGCGTAACCTATCGCCTGTTCGACTCCGTTTCTTCTCTGGACTAGAACGGCACCGAGGCCTAGGCTACTGGCGTCAGTATGGATTTCTGTATCGGCGTACTCGTCGAAGTGCGCAAGTACCGGCGGCGACTGCATGCGTCGTTTCAGTTCTTCAAATGCGTCGGCCTGCGGCGTTTCCCACTTGAACTCAAAATCACATTTAGTTAGACGTGTCAACGGCTCGGCGATGCGTGGAAAGTCCTTGACAAAGCGCCTGTAGTAGGCACACATGCCAAGGAATCTACGCACTGCCTTCTTGTTGATGGGTTGCGGGAACTGTGCGATGGCAGCTGTCTTTTGCGGGTCTGGACGGACAACAGATTTGCTGATTACGTGGCCTAAGAACAGAAGCTCATCGTAAGAGAAGCGGCATTTTTCCGGCTTGAGAGTAAGCCCTACTCTTCACACTGAACTTCACCATGACGCGAAGTTCAAGATTGATTTGGGATATTCACGTAGACGATTTGGGTTGTTCACGTAGACGGATGTTCACGCGTAGATTTTAAGATTCTGACATCTACGACACTCCCGCTCTTTTCTAAAGGTGGTTGCCTTCTTCGTGCAGCAGTGCGCTCGAGCAAGGGAGCACCCAGAGGCGGACGCGCTATTTGCGCTGCGCATCAGACCACCAGCTACACGAAACTGCATACGCACTGATCATTTCTAAGTTTTACGAATTTTTTTTTACAAATCGTCTGTTGCAGATAGCCTAACTCTACTCCTTGAGCTAGATTCTTCATAGGGGTGGACATTCATCATCATCATCATCATCAGCCTGGTTACGCCCACTGCAGGGCAAAGGCCTCTCCCATACTTCTCCAACAACCCCGGTCATGTACTAATCGTGGCCATGCCGTCCCTGCAAACTTCTTAATCTCATCCGCCCACCTAACTTTCTGCCGCCCCCTGCTACGCGTCCCTTCCCTTGGGATCCAGTCCGTAACCCTTAATGACCATCGGTTATCTTCTCTCCTCATTACATGTCCTGCCCATGCCCATTTCTTTTTCTTCATTTCAACTAAGATGTCATTAACTCGCGTTTCTTCCCTCACCCAATCTGCTCTTTTCTTATCCCTTAACGTTACACCTATCATTCTTCTTTCCATAGCTTTTTGTGTCGTCCTCAATTTGAGGAGAACCCTTTTAGTAAGCCTCCAGGTTTCTGCCCCGTAGGTGAGTACTGGTAAGACACAGCTATTATATACTTTTCTCTTGAGGGATAATGGCAACCTGCTGTTCATGATTTGGGAATGCCTGCCAAACGCACTCCAGCCCATTCTTATTCTTCGGATTATTTCCGTCTCATGATCCGGATCCGCCGTCACTACCTGCCCTAAGTAGATGTATTCCCTTACGACTTCCAGTGCCTCGCTGCCTATTGTAAATTGCTGTTCTCTCCCGAGACTGTTAAGCATTACTTTAGTTTTCTGCAGATTAATTTTTAGACCCACTCTTCTGCTTTGCCTCTCCAGGTCAGTGAGCATGCATTGCAATTGGTCCCCTGAGTTACTAAGCAAGGCAATATCATCAGCGAATCGCAAGTTACTAAGGTATTCTCCATTAACTTTTATCCCCAATTCTTCCCAATCCAGGTCTCTGAATACCTCCTGTAAACACGCTGTGAATAGCATTGGAGATATCGTATCTCCCTGCCTGACGCCTTTCTTTATTGGGATTTTGTTGCTTGCTTTATGGAGGACTACGGTGGCTGTCGAGCCGCTATAGACATCTTCCAGTATTTTTACATATGGCTCATCTACACCCTGATTCCGTAATGCCTCCATGACTGCTGAGGTTTCGACTGAATCAAACGCTTTCTCGTAATCAATGAAAGCTATATATAAGGGTTGGTTATATTCTGCACATTTCTCTATCACTTGATTGATAGTGTGAATATGGTCTATTGTTGAGTAGCCTTTACGGAATCCTGCCTGGTCCTTTGGTTGACAGAAGTCTAAGGTGTTCCTGATTCTATTTGCAATTACCTTAGTAAATACTTTGTAGGCAACGGACAGTAAGCTGATCGGTCTATAATTTTTCAAGTCTTTGGCGTCCCCTTTCTTATGCATTAGCATTAAGTTAGCGTTCTTCCAAGATTCCGGTACGCTCGAGGTCATGAGGCATTGCGTATACATGGTGGCCAGTTTCTCTAGAACAATCTGTCCACCATCCTTCAACAAATCTCCTGTTACCTGATCCTCCCCAGCTGCCTTCCCCCTTTGTATATCTCCTAATGCTTTCTTTACTTCTTCCGGCGTTACCTTCGGGATTTCGAATTCCTCTAGACTATTTTCTCTTCCATTATCGTCGTGGATGCCACTGGTAATGTATAAATCTTTATAGAACTCCTCAGCCACTTGAACTATCTCATCCATATTAGTAATGATATTGGTAATGCTAATGCTAATGATAATGCTAATATGCTAATGATATTGCTAGTAATGAGTGGACATTGCTTGCACGAAAATTCGAAACTCATATTAACTGATTGCGCAGAGAATTACGGCACACAGGCAATTAAGGATTTGTAGCCGGTGAGTTTGCAAGGCGTATCCACTTGGAATGATTTCCACAATGACATCGGTTAAGAGATGTGCGCCATGAAACTGTGCGTAGAAATGCATTGCTGTTCTATTTACTTTTCTAACAAAACACTCTTTCATGCCTTCAAGAAAAACATTACCTCGAACGCCCAAATATTCCATCCCACATTCTGGGAAATAATATCTCCCAACTGGTGTAATCCTGGAAATTCATGTAAAGTGGATCTGTCTTGCAAGCTCGCTGGCTACAATTTGCAGCTTGCAATATGCGCCGTAAAGTAACTAATTTGAATTTTAATATGTGTTTTCATTTGTTTTGCTAGTAATGTCCGCCTCTTAGAATATTACAGCTCAGGGACAAGAACTGTCCTACCTACGACATGCTATTTCAAAAATTTTGTAAAGCTTAAAAATGATCCCCAGGCTGGAGTGCGCGCTCGCACGCATGTGCTAAGAGGTGGGGACCGGCTATCTCCTGGACCAGCTTGATTGACGGATAGTAGCCGCATCCAACTTGCGCATATTGAAGCGCTGCCAGTAACTGAATACAAACCGATGTCTGCCAAGCCAGGAGTGGCCAGTGGTCGCGCGTGTGCTGGTGAGCTTACGTGTGGCTTAACCTTAAGATTTGAATGGTTCGAGGGTAATCGAAGCTTTAAATCTAATCGAAATTAGTGACGCCCAACGGCTACGACACCGACAAGCACGCTGACCAAAGTTTAATTCCTACGCGGGCTTCAGCGATGGAGCGGCGCAAATGACAGTCTACTTCTTCCGAAACTACGTAAATCTTATCGGAATTCAAAAGTAGATTTTAACTTACTTCAGCGTGCTTATTAAGCTGCGCCAATAAATATACGCAAAGACAGTAGCAAGAAGCACACTGATATCAAGACCCTTCTTTATTGCTCTCAGCTGTCAGTCTACAGCAGCCGTTTATGCGTGGACCTCACAAATGACTACCTATGCAAGCCGGCTCCTTCGAAGCAGGTGAGGAGAAGGCCTTGTCTGAAGATAGTGCTTGATAAATAGGTGGCTTCGCGCTCCGCTTGTGAGCTCTACCGCAGAGATGTTCGCAGCAGCGTATGTTATCTACGGACTGAGTTTTCCTTTTTTTTTTTACCAAACACAGAGGGTTGTTCAAGACTAATGAAGATAGCTTGATAAAGAAAAATATATGTTCTCTGGTTTTAGAAATAAAGAAGAAGAAGTATTTTAATGATTGGAAAATGTAGAGAGGTCGGCCGGATAATGGCGCATCTGGCCTGCTACTCTACGTAAGGGAATGGGAAGAGGGGAAGAAAAAGGGTCACAATGGGGGATGATAATGGGAGGAACGAGGTGAAGGACACATTACACAACTGGTATCACAGGCGTGAGTCCAGGCCCGTGTCACCTAGGAAACGTGAAAGCGCACGCATTGTTTCTGTCGTCTGCCAACTCTGTGGCCATGCGCCGCTTTCCATTACCGAAGGGCCAACTGAGGGCATATTAGGCCCCTTCGTCATCATTTTCTCCTATCTCGAAAAAAAAACCAAAATCCCTAATAAGGATATATATATATATATATACATATATATATAGCGCGGTGGCAGCGTAGAGGAAGAACACATGCCTCGCGTGCAAGAGGTCCGTGGTTCGAATCCCGGTGCCGGCAATTTTCCACCGTATTAAAGAAAATCCGCGTGTTGATAACATTGCATAAAAAATGCCTGAAGTGTGGCCTGATCCCGGTGACCAGAACGGTAACGCACTCCCTCACCAGAGCAGGATTGGCCACTTTGGTGCAGTACTTGGCCACAACCTCCTATAAGAACACAAAAATCAAACCCCGGCCCTCAGTCCGCAGCAGCTGCGAAGCAACATGCCACGGCGGCGGTAAGACCTGCGACGCAGCAGAGGGTGCAAAGAATCCCTGGCTCCGGACAGGCCGCCATCGGAATATGAACCTGGCAACGTTTAACGCTAGAACGTTATCTAGTGAGGCGAGTCTAGCAGTGCTATAAGAGGGCAGTAAATTGGATATAATAGGGCTCAGTGAGGTTACGAGGCCAAAAGAAGCATATACAGTGCTAAAAAGCGGGCACGTCCTGTGCTACCGGGGCTTAGCGGAGAGTCGAGAACTAGAAGTCGGATTCCTGATTAATAAGAATATAGCAGGTAACATACAGGAATTCTATAGCATTAACAAGAGGGTGGCAGGTCTCCTTATGAAACTTAAAAAGAGGTACAAAATGAAGGTTGTACAGGTCTACGCCCCTACATCCAGTCATGATGACCAGGAAGTCGAAAGCTTCTATGAAGATGCGGAATCGGCGATGGGTAGAGTGGAAACAAAATATACCATACTAATGGGCGTCTTTGATGCCAAGGTAGGCAAGAAGCAGGCTGGAGACAAGGCAGTGGGGGCGTATGGCATAGGCACTAGGAATAGTAGGGGAGAGTTATTAGTAGAGTTTGCGGAATAGAATAATAGGTGGATAATGAATACCTTCTTCCGCAAGCGGGAAAGACGAAAGTGGACGTGGAGGAGCCAGAACGGCGAGACTAGATATGAAATAGACTTCATACTTTGCGCTAACCCTGGCACCATACAAGTTGTAGACGTGCTCGGCAAGGTGCGCTGCAGTGACCACAGGATGGTAAGAACTCGAATTAGCCTAGACCTGAGGAGGGAACGGAAGAAACTGGTACATAAGAAGCCGATCAATGAGTTAGCGGTAAGAGGGAAAATTGAGGAATTCCAGATCAAGCATCAGAACAGTTATTCCGCTTTAACTCAGGAAGAGGACCTTAGTGTTGAAGCAATGAACGACAATCATGTGGGCATCATTAAGGACTGTGCAATGGAAGTTGGAGATAACTCCGTTAGGCAGGATACCAGTAAACTATCGCAGGAGGCGAAAGATCTGATGAAGAAACGCCAATGTATGAAAGCCTCTAACCGTACAGCTAGAATAGAACTGGCATAACTTTCGAAGTTAATCAGCAAGCGTAAGACAGCTGACATCAGGAAGTATAATATGGATAGAATGGGACATACTCTCAGGAACGGAGGAAGCCTAAAAGCAGTGAAGAAGAAACTAGGAATTGGCAAGAATCAGATGTATGCGTTAAGAAACAAGCCGGCAATATCATTACTAATATGGATGAGATAGTTCAAGTGGCTGAGGAGTTCTATAGAGATTTATGCAGTACCAGTGGCACCCACGACGATAATGGATGAGAAAATAGTCTAGAGGAATTCGAAATCCCACAGGTAACGCTGGAAGAAGTAAAGAAAGCCTTGGGAGATATGCAAAGGGGGAAGACAGCTGGGGAGGATCAGGTAACTGCAGATTTGTTGAAGGATGGTGGGCAGATTGTTCTAGAGAAACTGGCCACCCTGTATACGCAATGCCTCGTCACCTCGAGCACACCGGAATCTTGGAAGAACGTTAACATAATCCTAATCCATAAGAAAGGGAATGCCAAAGACTTGAAAAATTATAGACCGATCAGCTTACTGTCAGTTGCCTACAAACTATTTACTAAGGTAATCGCAAATAGAATCAGGAACACCTTAGACTTCTGTCAACCAAAGTACCAGGCAGGATTCTGTAAAGGCTACTCAACAATAGACCATATTCACACTATCAATCAGGTGATAGAGAAATATGCGGAATATAACCAACCCTTATATATAGCTTTCATTGATTACGAGAAAGCGTTTGATTCTGTCGAAACCTCAGTAGTCATGGAGGCATTACGGAACCAGGGTGTAGTCGAGCTGTATGTAAAAATACTGAAAGATATCTATAGTGGCTCTACAGCCACCGTAGTCCTCCATAAAGAAAGCAAGAAAATCCGAATAAAGAAAGGCGTCAGGGAGGGAGATACGATCTCTCCAATGCTATTCAGAGCGGGTTTACATTATGTATTCACAGACCTGGATGGGGAAAAATTGGGGATAAAAGTTAATGGAGAATACCTTAGTAACTTGCGATTCGCTGATGATATTGCCTTGCTTAGTAACTCAGGGGACCAATTGCAGTACATGCTCAATGACCTGGAGAGGCAAAGCATAAGAGTGGGTCTAAAAATTAATCAGCAGAAAACTAAAGTAATGTTTAACAGTCTCGGAAGAGAACAGCCACTGACAATATATATATAGTATACGTTATGCAAAACACCATTAACAACCCCACATGAAGGTAGCATCAGAATATAAAATGATTTTATTGATTTGCAATATTTAATATATACTGGGCCATTTTCTAGAATGAACTGCGGCCCTCGTTATTTTCAGTCGTTGCAGTGGAGCTTATTAGCGATTTGACAGGGTGCCTGCTGAGTCTGCGCTACTCTATAGGCTGATTCCGACGCACAGTGTGCATAAAGCTTATGCCGATTAGATAACCTAAATGATAAAAGTAAAAAGGCAAACTTTTTCATTGCAACGTTGCGCCGTTAGTGTAAATCTCCGCACAGGCCGTGGTTGTCACTCCAAACAAACAGACCAAATATCCAGGAAAACCTTTGTGCGCCAACTAGTACGAATAATTATTTCATTAGAAAAAAGAAAAAGGAGTGTACAATGGTTATTGCACCTATACGTAGCTTCTTACGGTAGCGAAACGAGAATAAAGCAGGCTCGTACGAGTACTCAAATGCATGCGGTGGAAACGGTGTATTACGTACTTCCATGCCGCAGAGGCAGTGACTAAAACTGAGCAAAAAAATTTGAGCCGCAGTTAGTTGTGGCCTCCTTTATTTATGGCGTGGGGCTTCCCTTAGAGCCGATCTTACTATTGCTTGCCATAGCGCTGCCTTTAGCGCTGTCCTTCGGGCTGCACTCAAGACTGTCTTTACCCTGATTGATGTCAGCGCTTCCCGACCCTAACGACTTGCGCTTCCTGCTGGCAGATTTCTTAGACTTCGACAGTTGTTTTGAGCCCCTCTTCTTTTGTGACCGTGAAGGCCACGACCGCTTATTCTTCTTTTTCTTCGGCCCGGACCGTTCCTTGTTCATCGAATGCTGTGCGGGCTTTGCACTGAGCGACTGACTTTCGATGCCGGAATGCGCAGCCTGTTCCTCGGGAGTTTTTACGCCGCCTTCAATCGGCTGTGCGACAAGCCTTGCGGGTTCAGGGGTGGCAACAAGACATTGCCTGCCGTTCATTTTACCTGCTGTAGCAGCGGTGCTTGCCGGCTTGACGTCAAATTCCAGTTGATGCAGCGGAGCAGGTGGTGGAAGCGGTCCCGCGCTTTGTTTTCTGTCGCTTTTCGTTACGGCGTCCTTCGCAAGCTTGGCATCGCCTTCTCGCGGAGGCAGCGCAAGCACCGCAGCAGCATCGGAACTCTCCTCTCTGTCTGCCTCTCTCCTGCTCGCTAGCAATGACTCAGCAGCGCGCTTTGCAGATTCACCGTTGCCCAGGGCTATTTTCTCCGCAAAGGCGGCGTCTTCTGGAGAGAGAGTAGAAATCGCGGTGTCGACATTGTCGATAATCTTTCGAATCTCTTCGACGTCTTCCTTGGCAAACACCGATGCTGGCACGGTGTCGATGTTTCTCTCGTAACCGGGCACCTTAATCTGAATGGTTGAAGAAGCATCGACCAGAAAGCCTGCTTGAGAGCTCGTATCTCGGGACGGTACCCTGGAAGAGCGGAGTCCGAACTGCTGCTCGAGGAGCTCGTTGAAGTTCTCACTGCAACGGGGCGTTGTTATCACGTCGGGGGCGAATGAGACCGACCGCTCCGTGGTGACCACCATCTCGCGCGGGTCTATTGTCTCCGCCACGGTCACCGTGTCGCCGCGACTCGCTCCAGCAGCGACGCTAATCTGGCCACTTGTGGCTAGACTCGGCTGGTCATGCAGGGCACCCTTTCTCGACGCGTAGTCACATTCTCGCAGCAGAGCTTGGTACTCGCGTGTGGCCGTTTGGTCCTCGGGCAGCCACGTCATTGCTGGCGCCATGATCTTCTCCCACGGATGGGTCGTGAGAAGGGCGAAGAGGTACGTAGGAATGAAACTGACTGCGACGGCGATGATCCAGATTCCGAAAAGGTTCTCTGAGTAACTAAAGCGAACGCCCCTGTACCCTTCGGGAGACGGCTCCATTACTTCGATCGCCAGCAGCATGGTTAGCTGAAGAGGCACTCCGAAGGTCCAAGATAATCGCGTCATTAGGTTCGGGTAGTTACCCGTCATTGTCTGATAGTCCACCATGACGCGGTGAATACCGTAAATTCGCACAATCACCAGTACTTCTAACAAAAGAGACAGCGCCGCAATGACCTCAATATTAGGCACGAGCAGCTTGATTATGTATGGTCCAGAGGTGGTGGTCAGACAAAGTCCGAGAACGTAAAAGCACAAGCAGGCAGCTAGGCGGAGCTCGTTCCGAAACATTGCAAATCCTGGAAATTCAAACAATATCGCTTCGAGGACCACTTCAGGACCTATCATCATGTACCCCACGGCATTGGCTAACAACCAGGTGAAGTACACTGTGCACCAAAACCGCGTCGTATCCAAAATTGTGAGGGTCTCAGGCATTACCACGTGTTCAATATCAGCGCTTTGCAAGATGCGCTCTATGTCCGTATCCTTAACAGAAGACAGAAAGCCAACGTGCGCGTAGAAGAGGAGTCCGTAGAGTAGCGAAGATATCAGTTGCATTAGAGCTACGACGGTTGAAAATGTTCCTATCTTGGTCTTGAACATATTGAATCGTGCAGTGCTCAGGAAACCACCACTGAAGATGCCGATGTTGCTTATCGCCACCTTCAGCGCGTCCCGCCAAAGTTCGTAGCTGACGACGCCTGACAGCGGTGCCCTAACTAAGAGATTTATTCCGCGATCGCTGCATTTTAGTGCCAAAGAATTCACGAGCATCAGCGTCAGTGTAGTGATGGTTAGGGAAGCGATAACGTACACTGCGTACTCGGCGTTTTGCAGGCCATTTCTGGTGGCGGCGAAGACTAGCAGCCAGAGAACCGCCATCGTGATGGCTATCTCCGGGTGAATCACGTCGCGGTCGTCCGTCAAGAGCCGGAGGACTTTGGAGTCGAAGAACAGACGCGTAGCGCTCTGTGTGCCGTTGGCGCAGTCGTTGAAGTTGTAGGCGGACTCGGGGACGAGCACCGTTGTAGTTCCGTTCGTCACCGGCATTCCCTGCGTCTCGCGCGAGTACCGGTAGCGCTGAACTATGTGTTCCTGCACGCTGCTACAAAGCACCATTTTTCTCTGGAGCTCGTAGCACGAGTCCGATGGCCGGTAGTGGCTGCAGTCAGCCCACGGCAGAGTAGACCGGAACAAGCTGGCCAGGAACACGGTCGAGTAGGAGCACTCGGTCACGAACATGGTCATGCCAAGCGTGAAGTAGAAGGTCATCGTGTGGCCCAGGCCCCGCATGCCCGGCACAGTGTCGAAGATTCCGATGTTTCCGGCGCCCGTGAACTGGCCGAGCACGCTTTCCAGTTGCATCACCGGGATCACCACGCTCACCGTAAGCGTCGTGTAGGCGATCACGAACGGGGCTCCACCGTGTATAAAGAGGAGTCGAGGCAGAGTGAAGATGCCGTTCTTGCTCGCGATGACGGCGGCGAACGTGAGGAACTGCTGAGTGCGGCTCTGGTAGCGGCGGCGATCCGCGGCGCTCATTGCGACCGCCTCGAAGCCCGAGCTTCTTCTTCTTCTACCTCTACAGCTGCTTCCGCAAAGCCACTTGTTGGCCATTTGGTCAACCAGTGCCTCTTGTGGTCAATAGATTATCATTAGAGAAACCGGCAATTCTTTTGGTCTCTGAACTTATTTACGGTGAGAGTAGCAAATCTGAATAGGTTTGTTCGCTACGGTTGAGGGGCAAGAGCATGAGGGGCAAGGCACCCGCCGAGGCTGGCACCCCTGCGAGCTGAAGAAACCACCGGCTGGTGGCGGATAAAGGGGCCAAGGCCGGCAGAGAAGAACACGTACGCATCTTCCGACGCCCCGAAGTGGTCTCACAGGCCCCGCCTTGTGCGTGCGTTCCCGGAGCGCTTGCAAGCAGGGCCCGAACTGCGCCAAAAAAACCGCCCCATGGGTGAAGATCTTTCGCCTTACCGTGGGCGGGATGACGGCCGAGTGACAGTACTTTATGACCCGCTGCCATCCCGCCCAGGCAGGCTGGAGAGGGCATGGAGCTCTCGGAAACGCAACGCAACGAGCGTGGCACAGCTATTGTGAGTGCCCAAAACCCCACGATATATATATAAGCACTGTTGCAAATGGAGCGCATCGACATTACATGTGACGTTTCGTTGCAATGCGCTCTAGAAGCCCCTTCATGAAAACAAATTTTCTTTCCAAAGCAAATGATTTCGGCACACTTCGCTGTCTGCAAAATGGAGAAGCGCGAATACACTTATATTTAGGCGTACGTTACGTAACACTGGCCGGTGTAAAATTTTGAATTCAGAACTACACTGCGCCTCATCAGAATTAAACGGTTATAATGCCGCGGGATTAGTAAAAGCGCATGACATTTGCAGAAGTACACAACAAGCTGTTGCGATGGCTTCTGCGCACATTTTCACATTCACGTGAGCTCTTGCACTGCGCTCATGTCACTGCCACTCTCATCACTCTCGCTGCTCGAATCCGATCCGAGTGAAATTAGAAGCTGGTCGAGGCTTGCGTTAGCGAAACCGTCGCGTTGCCAAAATTCCTCTTCGATTTTCTGAACATGAGCATACGCCCGAAGCCACTTGTATACCGCCACTGGATTGGTGCTTTCATGCAACAATTTTTCGATGCCGGCAAGGGTCAATGTAGTATTGTTAGCAGCGACGTGACCTTTCACATGGCTCCATACCAACTCGATAGATTTGACCTGGTAATTATATGGATGACGCCTCAGGACGTCGTGACCGGCAGCCTTTCGGACAACACCCATGCGATAGGAGGAAAACATCCTCATTCTGTTGATTCACTAGCTCCAATAACATTGCCTTTAATCGGTCCTGGGAAAATTCAATATTCTTCAGTGTGAGCTAAGACTGAATGTCACTCTTTCGTGTTGACGACGTTCGAACTTTCTCGAGGCGAACGCCATGGTAAGGGGCATTGTTCATTAATACGACACTACGCCGTTTGATGTTAGGCGAAAGCTGTTCAGTGAACCATCCATTTCCTTGTGGTACTCAGCAGTTCCTTTCGCTGCTCTGGAAAAGAGGCACGCAGCATCTAAGAAGCGATCCTTGCTACCGGCGTGCAACAGGATCAGTCTGCTACCTTCGCCTCTCGATGCGCAAGGCGCTGTAGTCAAAGGTTGCCGAAAAGCATCTTCCTATGTGGTGACGCTCACGTCCTCCCATACTTTCGCCTTTGTGTGGCCGGCAGTGACTCAAGTTTCGTCAAGGTGGTATATTGGTCTGCAAGAACACACAAACAATAAACACTAATTGAAGTATGTCATCAGATACAAATACTGCAATTTCGCAAGATAGGAGGAGCAATGAGACAATTGGCACTGTTCAGCTAATATGATAGAACAATGCGCCGGGCCCACTGTTCGTGTTACTCAACAACCAAGGCATATCGTCTAATGCATCATAAGAACGCTGGCCAAGTGAGTGTCCTGAGCGGCATAGTTACTTTCGAAATGCGATGACGCCCGACGTGCAGCTGTAAAGGCAGAAGCGCTTGTAGCTTCAACCTAAATGTGTGTTCCGTTGAAGTAATGCATGCGCAGAACTGGCAAGCAAGAACCCTTGTGTTTACTTCGATCGCGAGCACCGAAAGGTTTTACCCTACAGTGTCCTCACTGAAGAGTATTGGGCTGAACGTGACGGCGCGTTGACTGCGACTCCACGTCTCGAGAACAATGTTTTCTTGGGATAGGTTGCTCGGGGAATAATAAAACTGCGCTTATTCATCTACACGCCACAAAAGGCATCAAATGGACCGGCTCTCGCACGTACCATTCTTCAGTTCGAAGTTCTCGGATGGTACGCAGGTACTGTCACCGCCACATGATGACGTCATTTCTCTCAGAGAGCGCACAATTTCTCTTCCTCTTGCGAAAGAAAAAACCGATATGATTAAGCAGCGTTTGAATCGTTCCTCATTTTAGGCCTGTTTATGTCACTGTCACTGTTCATATATTGAGCGAGTTTTGCAGCTCTCAGTATTTCATTTCGCAGAAATTACTGGTGCACTTTTTTTCGTAGATCTGCAAGGCAGAAGCTGAGAAGAAGTTGCAGTCTTGGTCCTCGCGGTTTTCACACGAGCATTTACGTATGGGATAAGCAGTCACTTCTACTTGGGTAACTCCAGGGTGCCACTGTTTACGTCGAGCTTAATCCGGACGGCACTGCGTTCTCTAAAACCAGTGAGCTCGCTGACCTTCCGACATGCCGCTCTCACTAAGAGCGGCCGCTCGCTTTTCTTTACTAGCGTGTAAACGTTGCGCGACAGTTTCTTGGCCAGTACGGACACTGTTGGTTCGAGAACTCTCGGTACGGCTGCAAAACTGGGGGATTCACGAGACGCGGCGGACGTACCGCCAGAGGCGACGTCGACGAGCTGCAACTGGGGACGCCATCTTTGTTTGAAGGTGATGGAAAAGAGCTATGGTTGCCGGAAAACCACATAACCTGAAAGCGCGTGAGACGGAATTCCTTCTACTCCGTAACATTTTAGTGGAATAATTAATAAGGAAATTTCTCAAAGAAACACAGTCCCTGCTAAATTTTCATTTACCCTGAATAGTCTAGAGATGTTTTCATTAGGGGACTGCATGTTGGGGCGCAATAAAACAAATGCACTTCGGATCCATAGCCTAGGTCGTGCTGCCACAGAAGGTTGTCGCCACATATACGTAGCATAAAAGTTGTGATTTTATGTAAGTCGCGACTCTACCTTCTTATAGATGTAGACGACTCCATTTCTGTATAACATAGTTATATTTCATAGATATATCTATCTCTTACGCCGGCGCAATGACTCGAGTTATCTGCCTGTTTGGCCCACTAGGTATGTACTCTTGGTATCGATGCAACCGTGGTCATTCTATTTTTGTCATTGCAGCTCCGTCATCTCTCATCATGCCGTCGTTGTTACGCAGTTGCCCAAGTTGTTTATACATTCGGTCACTAGGTATCTATCTGCTCGTGGCGGCGATGACGTCTTGGTCGGTGTATTGTGGTCATTCCAGCTTTTTAATTCGAATCTCCTCACTCCATCGTAGTCACACCATCGCCGTCATTCCATCGTCGTGCATTTGTTGTCACAACGCCATGGTGATGCCGTCATGATCGTTCGATCGCCATTTTAACTTCGTCCTCCAACCCTCGTCATGCTGCTTTGATCATGCCGTCGTCGTTACACAGTCGTCATCATGCCATTGTCCTCGTGTTGTCGTCGTCACGCTGTCATTTTACCGTCATCACCACTACAGTGACGTCATGTCATCGTCCTCATGCCATCGTCGTTATACCTTGTCTGTTCCACCGACATCAGCCTTTCTTCGTCATGCTTATCGTACTCTCATCATTCTATCCTGATTATGCCACGGTTGTGATCGCGTCATCGTCAGACATCTACAATAAGGTATCCACTGTTACATAGTTGTTGGCATGCCGCCATTGTCATGCCGTGCTCGTTATTCTGCTTCGTCACCCGACTCTCGTCAAGCCGTCATCATCACGCCATCGTCGTCACTCAAGCTTCACGGTGCAGTCGTTGTCACGTCATTGTCACAATTCTCTCATCGTCATCCCTTGTCCTCGTATTTTTCTTCGTTATATATTTGAATCGTCTTTATTCATTCGTTGCCGTGCCAGCGGCGTGGTGATACTGCCGTGGTCGTTTCATGATTGCCTCTCTCACTTCGATACCAAACTCTCGTCACGGCGTCGTTGTCACACAGTCGTCGTCATCCCATTACCGTCATGCCATCTTCGTCACGCCGCATTTGTCTAGCCTACGGCGTCTTTATTTGTTTGTCATGCTATCGTAATCAGCTGTCATTACTAAATCGTGATTGTTCCATCGTTGTCATACCGTCGTCTTCAGAAGCTGTCTTCTTCCCACCGTCTTCATTGCAGCTTCGTAATGCGGTTTTGTCATACGGTCGTCGTTATATATTCGTCGTTTTCTTGTTCTCCTAATATCAACGTCACGCTTTCGTCATTATACCATCATCATTGCTCAAGAAAATCAACATCCCCATGTAACCGGTAAACCGGCTTTGTCATTCCATCGTCGTCATTTTATCGTCCTCAGTGCGTCGGCGCCATACATTCGTAGTCATGCCGCCATGCTTGTTGTCGACTTTCAGAAGTTAGTGCCATAACAAAGCTAGACTATATCGTAGTATGTCGCATTTAGGCGAAGCAACGAGGGTCTGAGAATGGCCAGTACACATTCTAAATAAATGAGCCATCAGGCATGCGGTTGTAGCTATATTGTTGGAATGCTAATTGCATTGCCATCGACCTTTATCGTCAGATGAGTTCTGCCGTAATTTTTCTTAGCCCTACGGTGATGTTGTAAGCCGGAATGACGAACGTCCGTGACAATTACATTATCTCTAATAGGCCACTCTAATGCAAAAAATTCAAGATCGCTTTGACCGACATGTGGTTTGGCGACTCTCTAGACCGACGTTCCAGGATTGTCTTTTCCGAAAGCGGCCAGTCGTCAAGACGTGCCAGCGCAATCGCGAGTGACTTCCTATGTGCGCTGTACCGGGGACAATGACAAAGAGCGTGTTCAGTGGTTAGCTCGCTATCGCAGTGGTGGCATGCCACGCCATGTTGCCTATTTATGCGAAAAGCATCACCCGGAAGCAAAGGATTTCGTGAAACAGACGCCAAGCCGCAGTCGTCCAATTACTGTGGCCTTAGGTCGGGACAGTCCAGGTGGAGGACGAAATCGATGATAGGAGTCCAGTTTGTGCAGGAGCGTGGGCTGATGACTAGGTGTGTTTCACAAAAATTGTGTAGCAACATTCGTCAACACTCGAAGCTGCACTTGTTCTTAAAAAATGCATTGGTTCGCACTTAATATGTTTCTTGGCCCTTGTTCTATCTCTCCGCTATTTTTCCGTCTTTGTTTCTCCTTCCCCTTCCCCCAGTGTAGAATAGCAGGCCACAATCTCCTCCAGTTAACCGCATTGACTTTCCCACCACATTTCTGCCTCTATCTCGAACGAAGAGGCGGACTGACAGCAACAAACACTCATTGATGACGATCAAGGTCGTCGTCAGCGTGGAGAAATGGACAGACACCAGGGTAGCTCTCCTTTCGATAAAACTTGTTTCTATAGAAAATACCGCTCTAATATGAGCTGTTTATTAAATAAAATACCATTAGTTTTCCCATTCTTTGATCCTAGTAGCATTGAAAATGCGGATAGAAAAACAGAAGTACTCAACGCACAAGTTCGAATATGTGTATCATCATTATCATCAGCCTGGTTACACCCACTGCAGGGCAAACGCCTCTCCCATACTTCTCCAACTAGCCCGGTCATGTACTAATTGTGGTCATGTTGTCCCTGCAAACTTCTTAATCTCATCCGCCCCCCTAACTTTCAGTGGACCCCTGCTACGCTTTCCTTCCCTTGGAATCCAGTCCGTAACCCTTAATGACAATCGGTTATCTTCCCTCCTCATTACATGCCCTGTCCATGCACATGCCCATTTCTTTTTTTTTTTATTTCATCTAAGATGTCATTCACTCGCGTTTGTTCCCTCACCCAATCTGCTATTTTCTTAACCTTTAAGGTTACACCCATCATTCTTCTTTCCATACCTCGTTGCCTCATCGTCAATTTAATTAGAGCCCTTTTCGTAAGCCTCCAGGTTTCTGCCCCGTACGCGAGTACTAGTAAGACACAGCTGTTATACACTTTTCTCTTGAGGGTTAATGACAACCTGCTGTTCATGATCTCAGAATACCTGCCAAACGCACTCCAGCCCATTCTTTCTGTATACCGAAGCATTAAAGAAGCACTTAAATAAATGATATGAAGCTCCTCATCTTCTGAATTGCTCTTTGGTGCATAGCGATTACATGCCTGCGCGGGAGCGCGGGGAGAACCCGACGAGCGACCAACATGGCCGGAGATGGCGCGATCGCCGGGATTGGCCCAATTACTATAGCACTATATCATGGCGTACTTCGAGAGAAAACTACTGAGCATATGCGCAAAACCACAGGCAAGAAGGAATTGAAACATTGGGTTTAAATTACTCATACAGCCGAAGGCATCTATTTGGTATAGGGAGGATATTTAACTATCGTTCGTAATTTCACTGCTCAATTTTCTAAAGAAGAGATCCATCTAACTGCAGATATGTAGAGGTAGTACAGATGACAATATAGGAGCCGGCTCGTCATACTATCAATACTGTCCCGTACGCGAGCTTTTCGGCAAGGCACGAGCCACAGCAGCCACGTAGAGAAAAGTGCGAAGGGTTTGCGAAGATAGATTCGCTATAAAATTCGCGAGAAACGACAGCACCTCAGTGGTGTTCAGAGCTTTCGCTTTTTGAGGATGCAGACAAGCAAGCATTACTTAGATACACGTGAGTTGCACAGATCCGAAGGAAAAAGGTGTCCCGAGTGGTGGTCGCAAAAACTAGTGGCCCCGCAATTACAACTTTCTTGGCAGCTCAGCGATCATCTGCTGCGCAGGAAGCAAGTGCTCCCACTTTGTCCTTTTTGACCTGTGAAAGGAAAGTTGCGAATTCATGTAATATTGCGCTATCATAACGAGTGTCAATATAGAAAAATGTGCATGTGTGTGAAGCGTGGGAAGCTGCTCATGTGGTAGAGGAAGAGAGGGGATGGGAATGCTTGGAAGAGCGCATGCATATAAGATTTAGCGCTCACCACATTACAGGAAACCAGTAAGCTATCGCAGGCGACGAAAGATCTGATCAAGAAACGCCAATGTATGAAAGCCTCTAACCCTACAGCTAGAATAGAACTGGCAGAACTTTCTAAGCTAATCAACAAGCGTAAGACTGCGGACATCAGGAACTATAATATGGATAGAATCGAACAGGCTCTCAGGAACGGAGGAAGCCTAAAAACAGTGAAGAAGAAACTAGGAATAGGCAAGAATCAGATGGGTGCGTTAAGAGACAAAGCCGGCAATATCGTTACTAATATGGATGAGATAGTTCAAGTGGCTGAGGAGTTCTATAGAGATTTATACAGTACCAGTGGCACCCACGACGATAGTGGAAGAGAGAATAGCCTAGAGGAATTCGAAATCCCACAGGTAACGCCAGAAGACGTAAAGAAAGCCGCGAGCAGCAGCAGCGAGCACAGAGGCGATGAAAGGAGCACGCACTCGGGTATGGGTCGTCTGCAGATCGCTTTCAAGACACGGCGCACACGACCGCGCACCGCCGAGCTAAGTACGCAGTTGCTGGCGCAGTAGAAGCCGCCTCACCCCCACCCCTCTTCTCTCCCGCGGTGGAGGAAGGAGCGATCGGAGATGGTTGTTCGGCGCGTTCGTTCGGTTACCGGGACGCGCGATTGGCCTACTTCGCGCCGACGTCGCCAGCCGCGTCGCGCGGCCACGTTTTTGGTGACGTCAAAATGACGACACGTTCCTGTCAATCATCCTCCCACCGAGCATTTCGTCTGCTAGGCGCCGAACCCGGCGGGAGTTGGCAAGTTTGGAGCGATCATCGCTCGTTACGAGACCGACTTCGCATGGCGCGTCTAGTGGATTGGATTGGATCCAAACGGTGGTTTCGGCAGCTGATTATCACATTCGGATCCAATCCATAGTTTAATTCGAGAAAAATGGCCCTTGCGTTGGGAACTTCGGTGTCTGCGCTGACGTTGTTCGAGGAGGAAGGAGAGCAGGTGGCATTGCGAAATGCGTTTGAAGAAATGGCAGAAAGCGAATTCTGGCGTCGCTTTTTTTTTCTCGAAACAAATAGTGCGTTGGTTGTACGACGAAGTCGACCCCATCATCGGTGCCAGCGAACCACTGGAATGTTGTTGCTGCCACTTGAAAAGTGCGCCACTGCTCCCGTCGTTC
This sequence comes from Dermacentor variabilis, assembly GCF_050947875.1. Lineage (NCBI taxonomy): Eukaryota > Metazoa > Arthropoda > Arachnida > Ixodida > Ixodidae > Dermacentor > Dermacentor variabilis. Next base: position 36,089,431 of record NC_134574.1, read on the forward strand.
CTTCTTTCTTTGTTCTAGCTGTGCGTGACACCACCTAGGGACGACGCAGAGAAACTAATAGTTATAAATTGTCGTAGTCACACTTACTACTATTTGAAAACGCGTTTAAGCTAGAGAAGACAAAATTTAGATAAAGATTTCATTCATTGGAAGACGAGAAACATTTTTTTTTGTAGTATACTGTCTGCAAGCAGACCACAAACGAGGGACGTAAACTTCCGGGGAGTTCACCGCTTGCCGATTGGCTGCTCTCTCCTCCCCGTTCTCAGAAATTTTGCATACTGCCACTTTGGGACGTTGCAGCAACTGAACAGAACGCATATCGAACAAAGATCTCCGATCGCGCCCCATGTCTCCCGTGTTGCCTATCCACTTAGCTCCATTTCGCGAGCGAGATTGAACCGCGATCGTAACTTCCCCTTGCCCCAGGTCGCGAAGTATGCAGTTGCTGCGTGAGCCTGACGTCGCTCCCCCCTTTCTTCCTCTCATCCCCCCCACGGCCTTTCGTGCTACGGAAGACGGCGCGTTTGCTCTCTGCTTTGCGCCCTCGCGATCGTCGCCCCATAGTCGTCGCGATCGTCGGCTCCCACCGCGTGCTTCCACTCGCGCCTACAGTGAAGGACTTTATACGGAACATCACGGCAACGGTGATGGTGACGCCGAAAATGCGCCTGGAGTGTCCATATATGTGCTATCGCAGCAAAACTAATCATGACGTTCGCGTAGTGTGGAACGCTTCAGTAATTAGCCGGGTTCCTTGGGTGGAAGTTATTTTCACTTTAAATTGCCAAGCTTGGAATGCAGCAAACTGAACAGAAGATGCGTAAATGAGAGAAGGAATAAGGACCTGGTTATAAATAAGGTGGATACCCAATGAAGAGAGGGAGTGATGCATCTTAAGAAAAAGAATGAAGCTAGATAAGAGCACGTCGGATTTTGTTCGGATGTAATTTAGGTGGTCAATAAAGTTACGGTTTATGTCCAGTATAACGCCAACAATCTTAATTTTAGGCTTGGATTTGAGAAAGGAGTCATTAATGCGAGCGACAGGTTGCCGTGTACGTGATGTAGAATAGGAGCGACTATTGCGAAAGTTTAGAGCTTAACATTTTTTGGTGCTGATGGTGACCTTATTCCTGCGTGCCCATCCCGAGACAAGATTTAGTGTAGAAGAGGATTTTGCTTCCAAGTCAATGCAGTTTTTCGCAGGAATTACAAGAAAGGTGTCCTCGGCATACACATGTGCCAACGCGTTCGGGGAAAAGTAAATTTTAATAATTCAAGTAGTAGTTTGAGTTTATTTCCCAAAAGTGTGGGGCGTCTACGTGGTGTGGTGAACAAGACGAGATAAAAGCTGAATCAAAGGAGCTTTCACTGGCATGTCTCCCCAAACAACACAGCAGCACACACAACACTTTTGATGCACGGTACATAAGCAAAATGGGAAGAATAACAAAGAGCATCATCATCAGCCTAGTTTAAGTCCACTGCAGGACGAAGGCCTCTCCCCGTGATCTCCAATTATCACTGTGCTGCTCCAATCGATTCCAATAAGCGTCTGCGGATTCCTTAAATTCATCACCCCGCCTAGTCTTCTGCCGTCCTCAACTGCGCTTCCCTTCTCTTGGCACCCATTCTGTAATCCTAATGGTCATCCGCTAATATAACCTACACATTACATGACCTGCCCAGCGCCATTTCTTTCTATTAATGTCAATTGGAAAATCGGCTATGCCCGTTTGCTCTCTGATACACACCGCTCTCTTCCTGTCTCTTAACGTTACGCCTAACATTCGTCGTTCCATCACTCTTTCAGTTGTCCTTAACTTGTTTTCGTGCTTCTTTGTCAGTCTCCAAGTTTCTGCCCCATATGTTAACACAGGTAGAATGCACTTATTGTACACCGCTCTTTTTAGTGATAATGGTAAGCTTCCAGTAAGGATCTAAGTATGTTTGCCGTATGCACTCCAACCCAATTTTATTCTTCTGTGAGTTTCATTCTCATGATCAGGGTCTCCTGTGGAAATTGACCTAGGTAAACGTATTCCTTCGCAGACTCTAGATCCTGACTGGCGATCCTGAACTCTTCTTTCCTTGCCAGGCTATTGATTAGTATCTTTTTTTTCTGCATAATAATCTTTAACCAATAACAAAGGGAAAGAATTCTATACTGAAAGAAATATGCATAGTAAGACCGCAATCAACAGTGAACAATACTTCCGTTCAAATACAGTCACACCATACGGTGGGTGATAGGGAATTCATTCATTCACAAAACTTTATTAGAGTCCTGAAGCCTGGTCTTTTCGGACCGAGGCGGGCCGCGCCCACGTCGGCACCGCCAGGCCGAGCCTTGTGGCGTCATCGTGGACCCTCTGGACAGCCCGTAGTTGATCTTGATATGAAGAGCTTGATATCATCTTCTGCCAGTAAAGCCATTTTTTCTTCGGGGTCGGCGAAAGTCGCGGGACAGCCCGCCAGCATGTGTCGGATGTCAATGATGCCATGGCACACGTTACATTCCTTCCTAATTTCTCTTTCAGGGTGAACATTATTTATGAAATATGGAGTGGGGTGCATCCCGGTTTGCAGTAAACGTAGCGTGACTGCCTGAGCCGTGTTCAATTTTACGTGTGGCAGTGGGAATTGCCTACGCCCCAAGTAGTAATATTTAGTGATGTCGTTTTAAGTTATTAAGTGATCTTTGTGCTCCCCGGAATGGTAGTGGGCGTCGGTTTGGTTCTGACCGGCACGGCAAGCAAGTCCTCGTGCCAGGTCGTTCGTCACCTCGTTCAGGTTGGGCCGAGTATCATCCACTTGTCCGATATGTGCAGAAAACCATCGGATTTCAGTTTTGATAGTTTCGACCTTCTCGCTAATTTGAGCCGCAGTCCCAGCAACATAGCCTTTGTCAATGAATGAATAGAATTTATTGATAGGAAAGACAGAGGGGTCGACCTGAGCTAGTGCGCTCTAGTCTGCTACTCTGCACTGGGGAAGAGGGAAGGGGAGTGAAAGTATTGGGATGGATGATGATGATAAGAGAGAAGTGGTGAGTGCTTCTGTACATGAGACAGTTGCCTCGCTAGAGCCGCTCGTCAAGCTTGGTATCCTGCAGGAACTTCAACAATACTTTTGTTGCACGCATTGAAATTGCAGTGTCAGGCCATGGACCGAGGATAGCTTCCTCCGACAGTAGTTGTCTGCCAACGCTGGCTAGAAAACTGTCTAACGTCCTTCGCTCCAGCACATATGCTGGGCAGTCGCACACTACGTGTTGCAGTGTTTCGTGCTTCTGGCAGTGTATATAATCAGGGCTGTTCGATTGGCCGATGAGGTGTGCGTAGCGACTGGTGAAAGCAACGCCGAGCCGAATCCTGTGTAGCAATGATGTTTTGCTCCATGTAAGCTTCGGGGGCAAACAGAATTTACCGTCTGGGTCAATCATATGTAGACGTCTGTGAACGTTATCAGAGTGGGCTCTGTAAGCCTTTGTAAGGTCCTGCATGAGTGCCTTGATCATGGAGTTGGTGTCAGGTCGCGAGTAAGCAATCCTTTGTCAAGCTCTTAATTGCTGCTTTGGAATCGCTATAGATGAAAGACCATTTGCGGTTCCTGATGGCTTGAGCAATCACGGCTTGCTCCGCCAGCGTGGACTCCTTAGTGAAGATGGTGACGGCATCCCGTGCCTCGCCCCGGCTGTCGACCACTACGGCCGTGTAGGCCTCTTTGCCTTTGACCCAGGCAGCGTCTACAAGGGCCACCTGTTGTCCTAGATGTTCAATTTCCTTCAACAAAGCTTTCGCTCTTGCTTTTCTCCTGCTAACATTGCGTTCCGGGTGAATATGTCTCGGGAGGGGGGCGCTTCTGATCGCGTCTCTAAGGTTCGTGCACAATTCTACTTCGGATTCCTTCGGATTCATCAATCTATTGGGATCTGTCCCTATCGCTTTGAGTATAAGCCTGCCCACTCGCGCTTTCCTCAGTCTTTCCTGATGCGTCATATGTTACGCTTCCGCCATCTTTTCTATCGTATTGTGCACGCCTAGGTTCATGAGCCTCACGTTCGAGCTGCTGATGGCTGTACCTAGGGTAGCCTTGACTCACTTTCTGATCATAGTGTTGAGCTTGTTCAGCTCGGCTTGCGACCTGGGTGTTAGGAAATAATTTCAAATAATTTTAAATATTTTTTCTTTCTTAGAACGCGCAGCTGCTCTTCGGTCAGCTCATATTTCTTTCGTGTCCTTGGCAGGCTGTTCCTCGACATCTGTGCTGCGATCTTGTACGCGTTCCAAAATCAAACGGAGGTGGTCCGTTCATTACGCCACGAAATACGCGGTCCGTTCCGTTGTGTTTGTCCGATAGCAGACGACACGGAATAATTGACAGCAGATATCACGTCACAATTGACGTCATGGCGTTCGTCACGGTTCAAATTGACCAATCGTGTGCGGCTCGGTGGAACGGACCGCCTCCGTTCTATTTTGGAACGCGTGCAAGATCGCACCCCTGAAGACCGTAGTTGGTACGTGGTCGTGGAACGTGCTATTGTTCATGACGCCGGGTGGAACAAGATGACATATTCAAGTGCAAGTTGGGAACAGCCCGTAGTGCTATTCTATCTTTAGAGATTTCTGATTTCAGTAAGAATAAGAACTTATGCTGATACAGGGCAGAAAGTTTTGCTATCTTGAAATTGCGCAATACAATGGAAGTGTGTGCATCGTATGGGCAGTTTGAAATTGTTCGCACTGCATTTTTCTGTAATGTAACTAGCCTAGTAATTGACTTCTTTGTGCCATTACCGCATACTAATTTACAATATTGCAGATGAAATGCGAAAAGTGTGTTAAAAAGTATTAGCTTTTCAGGGAAAGGTAAGAACTGCTGAACTTTTCTCAGTGTGCCTAATGCCTTGGGCAGTATAGCTTGTATGTTGTTCGTGTGAAAATGCCATGAGATTTTTTCATGAACAAAGTCACCCAGTGCTTCTGCTGTAGAGTAAAATTCTATTTCAGTCTCATTGCAGATCAGGGGATTAAGGAGACCGGTTATTTGCTTAGCTTGAAAGAGAATTTCATTCGATTTTGAACACTTTATTTGTAGAATATTAGGGCTTGACCATTTACTCAGCTTCTTCAAAAATATGTTGACGCTTCTGACAACCCTTTGGGAACTTGAACTGTGCTAGGGACGAGGCACCGAGGAAGAAGAAAACAGGACGAACGCAGCCTGTCTTCTACTTCCGTATCTTGTGCCTAGCGGTGTTTAAGTTCCCAAAAATATGTCTTACCAACTAGCCTTCCAACACACTTTTCCTGGGTTCTGACAAGTTTGCTTCCATTGCTTCCTGTAAAAAAATGTGATAGTGTCGTCGGCATGAATGACGTAATTATCGGTGGTATGTAAATATACGAGGTTATTTATTTAAGCATTGAAGAGTGGATTCAGACTATATCCACGAGGTATGCAATGTTATTTTTCGTTTCTTGCAGCCAGGACAGTTTATTTTCAATACATATTAATTGATATTCATTTGTCCAGTAGCTTTTAGCTAGATTTAAGGCAATGCCACAAACACCGTACCAGCACAGTTTTTCTAGTAAGATATTACGATTGATTCTGTCAAACGCCTTGGATACAACGACGAAGACAACTAGCGTTAATTTTCTCTTTTCAATATTATATAAAATTAGTTCTTTCTGATGAAGTAGAGCTATCTCGCTAGATTGACCTGTCCGGAAGCCATACTGCGATGATACAATAAAAGAATTCGCATCAAAAATACAAGTAAATTCTATGAAGATAATTTTTTTCAATATGCAAAAGTAAGTGAAAATATGTAAACATGCAATATGCACTCTGTTAAGTTTGCAATCTGTAAAAATATGCAAAACTAGGTATCAGACAAGTGGGATAATTCGTGAGCCTCGGGGGCTGCCTCTTGTTGGGTTCACAGATATGTGGCCGGCGTTCGAGAGTAACGTAACGGTGCGGTGTTGAAGAAAATATTTTTTAAAGGTAATGTACAATCTGGGGGTACTTCTGCGCACCAATAAATCGGAGTGCGTTGTGATGTAATACACTTTTGAAAGCGCCTTTAAAATCCGCAGAAATGAGTAAGGCACGAAGTTTCTAAATGCATAAGCATATATATGCCTACCCCACTAAAAAACCGTCCGTCCATCCGTCCCGTAAGACGACGACTTTCGAAATAGCGCCCGCAGCAGCGAGCGAATTCACCTGCGTGGTGCCTCTCGCTTCAAGGCCAAAGAAGTGGAGAGAACACAGTGCTCACGGAGCCCTCAGACCACGCTGCGCATTCCTACTTTCGCAGATCACTTTCAAGAGGCGGACCCCCGCGCGTCTCTTTTGAACCCTAAGTAAGCGGTGAGAACACAGTGCCAGAAGCTATCAGCAGTCCGCACTTTTTGTCGGCATCGCAGATCGCTTTCAAAGTGTGGCCCGCATGGCGGTGCCATATGAAGCCGCCGCCTGAGTACGTTTGGTTGCGGTTCATAGTGTTTCGACGCGGATGGATAAGGCGCTAAAGAGTGACAACGGCTTATGATGATCGGAAAGTCATAGTGCGCCTGACGCCGGCACCTGCAGTACTTCACTTGCCTCATCAATGCTCCTTGCGCCTCCATCCGTACAAGTTCGTGTCGCCGCAGCGCTGTCGTTTGCACTGGTCGAATCATGTTTCTTAACATTGATAATGACACCACACTGCGTGGAGATGAGGAAGTGGCGCAATGTTCACGCATATTTGGCCAACGCCCATGGAGGAGTTTCTGAGTGATGTTTTTCCTTTGTTTCTGTCCAAGATATTTTTTAAGCTTTATAATTTGATGGGCAAACTTTTGCCGTGTGGGAAACCGTATTTTTTCTGTGTGTAGAAGTTTGTGACAATTGAAGCATTCTTCTAAGTAAGTGTTCTAGTGATTGGCCAATTCACACTCATCAGATTATAGTATAGTCACCTAGGAAAATGAACTGATTTAAAAGCGGACACCTTTGATGCAATAAGTGTGTTCTGACGTGTCTTGATCTTTGCTCAGACATGTAGTGAGCTCAGACAGTTAAAGTGCTCCTACATGGAGTGGGTTTGCATATCTGGACTATCTGGATATCTGGTAAATATTGTAACGATGTTGAGGACCAAAGAGATTAACAAACATCGATAATTTTCAAGGGCGAACCTGAGCCCGCAACTAAAGGTCACTGCGGTCGTGAAGAAATTCTCGGCAGACGCGCACTAAAACTGGCCTCGAACCGTCTTCTTTCTTCCCGCGTGATACCTCGTGCGCGTGGCGCATGCGAGCCGGGTCCAACCGGCTGCCCGTGCCGCGATGATCACTGCCTGTGGTTGCTGAACACCATGGTAAGGTGTGCACAGTGTCTAATAGGAACGGCGCGCAACTTGAATGTGACCAAGTTGTCGCGGCATTATCCCCCTCCTTACTACATCGGCCCGATGCGTGAGAGGAAGTAGGGGTTCCTGTGGGCTCTCACTATTTTTTTTTCATGCCCTTCCGTGGTAGGGTTTCATGCGGACAACGTGCACAACTTCCGTGGAGGAGCGCCGTCTTGGGCTCTCGTGTCCAGCGGATTTCACCTCGTAAGTGACGTTGCTTATATGACGAAGTATTTTGTAAGGGCCGAAGTATCGGCAGAGAAGCTTTTCAGACAATCCACGGCGTCGGAATGGGGTCCATACCAACACCTTGTCACCGGGCTGATAAATGAGCTTCGCTATGTCGCTGGTTGTATCCGCTGCAGTCGATGCGTTGTTGGCAGCGCATTCTGTACCTTACCATCTGTCGTGCCTCCTCGGGTCTCTGCAAGAAATCATCTAGGTCGGATGAGTTATTGGTTCCTTTGTCTAACGGCAACGCAGCATCCAAAGTTGAGGTTACTGTTTGGTCGAATACAAGTTCACACGGGTCGAATCGTGTTGTTTCTTTAACGGCCGTATTATATGCAAAGGTGATGTACGGCAAAATTTCGCCCCGCAGCCTATGTTCAACGTCGACATACATCGAAAGCGTGTCAGCCAGTGTTTTTTCAGGTATTCAACTAAACCGTTTGTCTGAGGTGTCTGCAACTTGTTGTGCTCTTCCCTTATCACTGACCGGATGAGCTCCCGCAGGGCTTCAAGGTTGTTCGGCACGCCTCCAGAGAAGACATGGGTAGGTGCACAGCTTGCATCACGGTTGTATTGCCGAGCCCGCTGTTCCAGCATCTTTTCGATGGTCATTGCTTCGTATCTGAAATCGGCCACCGTGTGCTGTGGGTTGCGGACGAGAACTGCAAAGAGTTCTTGCTTTACTCGACGCATGAGATGGCGCAGCTTCTTCACTCTTGTTTGGATCAGCACGCTTGAACAGGCGGGACGTCCCCTCGATGTTCATCGCCACGTTCTCGTTTGTGAGCTGGTTCCTAGCTTGAAGTGCAATTTCCGCCTTTTATTTACGATCCGTGCTGGCGTATGTTGCTAGCAGTTGTCGTCAAAATTCCTCCCAAGAGGGCAAAGGTTGTTCGTGGTTTTCATACCATGTTTTTGCGATGTCCTCCAAAGCGAAATATACGTTGCGGAACTTCTGTCTCTCATTCCATTCATTAAAGCTCGCCACTTTCTCGAACAGTTTCAACCAGCCTTTCACGTCTTCGAACGAGTCGTCATGGAATGTTGGCGGCTTTACGACCATGTTTACGACCAGCTGTGCCGGTGTTACCTGGCTAGTCATTGTGATGGCGTCCACTGTCTGAGTTTTCCTCGGCGTGAAGAGAAGAGGGCTGAATTCGGGCGAGTCACCCCGAAGACGGCCGCTGGTCCGCAGGTTCACAGTTGTCAGTTCCATGGCATGGACTCACTGGTGGTCGGAACTACGCTGACTTTCGTTCGTGGGGCTTCGACTCCTACCCCGCACCTCTACCAGAAATGTAACGATGTTGAGGACCACAGCTTAACAAAACAACGATATTTATTAAGGGCGAACCTGTGCCCGCAACTAACCTCTTTCTTCCCGCGTGATAGCTCGTGCGCATGGTGCATGCGAACCGGGTTCAGCCGGCTACCCGTGCCACAAAGATCGCTGCCTGTTGTTGCTGAACAACGCCACGGTACGGCATGCACAGTGTCCAATACAAAGGGCACGCAACTTGAATCTGACCAAGTTGTCGTGGCAATGTGTAAAATACACCCTTTTTTTGCGACCGCAATTACATGGGCACTCCAGGCGCACTTCTGTCGTCGCCGTGACCGTGAGGCCCCGTATTAGTGAAAGCGTGTGAGGGTGAGCCGGCGAACGCGGTTCAACCGCGCGTGCGCGAGCGAGGAAGGTCGCCCAGATGCGTGTCCTCTCCTGTGGCGCACGAGGCAGAGGGTTCAGGCGAGGTAGAAGGGGCGTTTTTTGCTGGTGGCTGCTAGGGTGCCTCGATGTCCTCCTCAACCTCCGCTCCATACAAAGTGGAGACGACCGTGGCGTCTACTACGGTGTTGGCCACGCGAATCGCGGACGCCGTAGTAGAAGCCTTTGGCGGACGTCATAGGGACGCGTTGCCGGCGCTCGTGTATCTTGGAAGGGATCTGTGGCGTGGCCGAAGTGTGCGGCCGCGTGGTCCTCATCTTTAAAGCGATCTGCGATGTTTGCAGAGTGCTCTTAGTGCCGGTAGCTTTGTATGCGCTGTGCTTTGGACGTTTTTTTTCGCGTTGAAGCAACAGATGCACGGAGGTCAACTGGCTCGCGGCTGCTGCCGCGATTCCTAACTCCAGCATTTTCACAGACAGTTTCCGCTATCATCGAGCGAGGTGTGTTCATGTTTACCTGTGCACGCGTGGTACCGTGCTGGTTAATTTAGTTAAAACTTGTTAACGGCCTAGTTGGTTTGAATCCATGATAGAATGCGTAAGCGCGACGGAACAGGGATGTAGAAAGAAGCAAACACAAAGTCGTCGCTGTCTCTGTGTGTCTGTTTCTTTCTACCTCCTCATTGAATCACGATTACATATTCTATTATTGTTAATTTAGTTGGTAAGCGAATGCGATAAAATTACTGTCCTTACTTCGTACAGCTATCTGCTAATTTGCTATCGCAATCGGCGCTTGGCCTTTCGGGCGGAACTGCGTTTTTTTTTTTTCGCTCACACTCCCGGACGCACTCATCCCGGTGCCTGGACGATTCCTTGCCTAAACGCTAACCAAAGCCGCAACAACTGCACCGCAGCGGTGAGATGGAACCTGCTGCCGACGTCTATCGCCAATAGCTGGTTGGCGAGCGGTTCGATGAGCGCAGTACATCGTGACTGCACGGCACAAGGTGATTGACTAGCTCTGCATTTGAGAGTCATCGGTCTTTTAGACTAGAGTTGTTACCAACCGATATAGCGCATTCAGCTGCTTATGCAGATACAGTTGTTGCAGGGTGTCTCAGCAGAAAGCAGCCCTTAGCACATATGTGAACCATCTACAAAAGCCAGACCCTGGCTAAGGGTACTAAGGCCTATAAGGGTATAAGTATGCGTATAAGGGTATAAGGGTTGGGGCGTGGAGATCTACTGGAATTCTGATCAATTCAAGGCGGCTAAGGATAGGTAATTTCTTGCAATTGATTCGATGCGGTGGAGGAAAACTTGGGGACCTTGTCCAACTTCGGTTGAAAGGCGTTTTTGTTAAATTTGCCAGCCTTGATACTGTCCTGCGAAAACAGAATTGAACCGATGGTAGTTTTTTATTGCTTTGGAATTTGTGTGGGCTTTGCAGCAAGTATTATGGAATAGCTCAGCCAAAGCTTAAAGTAAATACCATGGACCTAATGATCTTGACGAGAGCTAGCTTGTTGCGGTTGGGTGAAACGCTCGAGATACAGGTAAATGATGACAGGTCAGAAACCGAAAGTCGTAAGGCTATTTCAGAAGTGATGGTGATCACGAAGATATGGAATCTTCCAGCAACTTCATTCTGAAAGGACAGGAATAGCAGGAGCCTGAACCAAGAGAAAAGCAGGAGCGTGAACAACAATCAGGAGGAAAATGTAGGCAGGTAAAAAGGGAGATAAAAGCTCTCAACCAAGATATTGAACGATTGTAACGGGAGTTTGACACAAAGCCACAGAAATGTCAGGCACTTCTGGAAGTAGCGCATGGAAGGTGCGAAGAAATTGCCCTAACGGTTCTGCTGGTGGTTGAAAGAGAGGCTAATCCCTGGGTGCGTAAATGTAAGTTCATGGGTGATGCCAGGTCAGCAGATCATCGCGTAGCCGCTGAGGAGGCTGTTTCTGGAGACCGGATTTAGCGCTACGCGATACAGTGCTAATGGTATGCTAGAGAAGCAGCTAGGCCGGCTGTGGAAAATTTGGCACAGTTAAAAAGGGAATTCGTCCCGAAGGCAGCTCTTCCAGAAGTCCGAAGTAAAACCAACTCGTCTGTTACGAACACCAGTGCACAGTTCAGACAGTGAAAAAAGTGCTCTAAAGCACAATGTATGCAGGGCAGTGCCGTTGTCGATGGTTCCCAGGTATGCAAGAGGCATTGCACAAAAGAAAATAACTGCATTATCCCGAATCATTTGAAATTCTCTGCTGGACGTTGTAGCATTCAGAGGAATGATCCCCCAGGAATCATTCAGACTGTGTGGTTCAGATGCAAATCGTGACCGACTATATGAGTGCCGCTCAGCACGAGATGCGAGTGGAAGGCTCGGAAAAGAATACCAGAAAGAGTGCTAAGAAACGGAGGCATATCAAAGTCAGGAATGAGGCAGAGTAGTCAACGCAGCCGAACAAAGCGAAAGGCTCTAAACCTTGTGGGCAGTGCAGTGAAATATTTAGAAAGGCGCGTTTGTGACTTGCAATGTTTCCAGTCAGAGCACCTCCGAGCTGCTGGACGAGAAATAAATGAAAAGCACGTGCGGCGCAAGTCGGTTCTTTTCGATGTGTATCCCGTATAACACATGAGAGTGAGGTCGCAAGGCTACGCGAAGTGGTGATACGAAGCAGTGAATTCGCAGTGCGATGCGCAGAAAGCATGTTGCCAGTATGTAAAGTGTCCGATGCTTGCAGTGAGGGGATGACCTGAGTGCCCTTTTTATTCACTGGTTGACAAGAGCTTTCAGACCGCTCCTACCTCGAGTAGGGCTTAAGTATGCCGCAACAACAGGCATAAAAGCAGTCATACAGGCTTTGTGGAAAAAGTTTGTTTCTTTATTCTTAGTATTTGGGTAAACGCTTTAAGATATCCGATACTAAAGATCACTTCAATAAGCAAGTTTGGAGCTTTGTTTAAATGTTTGTTTTTGAAACACCCCCGTATTCTCAATGATATGGTTTGAACACAAATAAATTTTTGAAACTATTTTTTCGATGTGTCATTCTCGTTTTAAGTAAATAGGCTTTTTGTTGTGTGTGTGATATAAGCTCGCAACGACAGGCCCAGGTTATTTGTTAGAAGCCTGCAGTGGCCTGCTTACCCTTTACGCAAGTGTTCGCAATTTTTTTTCTTTGAAGGTAAAGTTGGAGGATCCGTTCTGTCTACCTTTTCTAAAGTGTTTGCGCCGTACTATTCATGCGTGCTTTAAGCGCACACAAAGAAGCAAAGCGTTGGTACGTGTATCGCACGTGCAGTTAGAAGACGGCCGCGTTTTGAGTACCGTTTAGAGCGTGCGTGGAAGTACTAAGAAATAAACTCGAATATTATTGCAGTTTTGAGGAGCGTATATTTACACAAGATTTTTCTGGTAATTTATTGAGTGCGTGTCCTTTGTGTACAAGATAAAATGAAGGTTAGTGCATGAGTCGCACGTATACATGTGAGATTTGTCCGCTAAGTTAGAGCGACTGTGGTAGTACATCCGTGAAGTCAACGAGGGTCTCAGTGGCATTAGTATGTGCTATGGCAATGAACCTACAGTACAAACACACTGTTGGTAGAGTTTTTGGTACGTGCGATATTTAAATTATCGTTCATTTAGAGCATTTTAGTGTCCTCTACACTTGCTGTCTTGAAGCACGACGATCTGGTTTTGTTGAACTCAGAGGAGCACGAGAGCTAGCTTTGCGGCACAATATTTTCGGTAGAAATTATTGGGTCAGGCGAAGCCTGATGAATTTAAGCGGATTTCGGCCGCTTACGTGCCATGTGGTGCTTTGTCACTGGGAATGAGTCTTTCGTGTCAGTGGTTGGGAGAATGTTGAGATTTTCAGCGAAGGTTTAGTGATTTGATGGCTGTGTTTTTTATGAGAGAGGGCAGGTGCGTTTTTTTGTCCGCTGGAGCCGAGGGCTCTTAGTACGAGCATGGCGCTTTTCTGTGCCCTGTGCTCGTGTGTTTTCTCGTGTGCTCCCAGGGAGAAGGTCACAACGACACGAGTGCTGGGACTCCAAGCTGCATTGTGTCATCAGCTTTCATATCTGGGAGGTCCCCGAGACTGCGTCTAAACATCGATGCTTCGGGCAGCCTCACAACTGGTTACCCTCGAGTCGAACGATGTGTCGAATGTCCCGGCGGAGGAGAAGTCTGTTACGTCTTAAAATGGAAAGGCCCATTCCTTAGGTGCTTCCCCCAGGGAGATCCTTCGGCAGCGCGGGCCCAGAAGGCGACGCAGCTCTGGTGTCGAATCTTGACAGGTAAACAAAGAAGCTCATTACAAATTGACAAAGACCAGCGGATCCTGTAGACGCGCTAACAGCCGTGAAGGCCAGTCCTCCCCGGTCGCTGCAAGTTGAACGTCAAGGAGAGCCCATGAATTGATGCAAGGGGCAACGTGGAGGACTTCCGTGGAAACTGCGTCGACTTCAGGTTCCCACATTGCCACGTGCAGGCTTCGTATGAGGGGGCGACCGCGAAACATTGGAGCGGAGTCCGACAGTAAGGTGAAACGTCACGAGCGGGATTTTCCAAACGGTTCGACCATTATGAGCGCGCGGGACACAGTCATAAAATTTCGTCGTCTGGTCTCCAAAGGAATATTTTCGGCTTTAGGCGTGGACACCTTTGATGGAGTGAGAGTGTCCTGACGTGTTCTGATGTATCCTCAGCGTTGTAGTGAGTTCAGAAACTTAAAGGTCTCCTTCCTGGAGTGGGCTTCCATCTCTGGAGCAGGTGTAAGTAGGTAAAATTAAACATTTTTTTTCGCTGCTACTCTCTCTCGGAAATACTCATCCCCGTGTTTACAAAATTCCTCGCCTAGGTGCCACCTCGAACCGCAACAGTGGTATTTGTTTCTTCGCGTCCTTGTTTTATTCGCACTGTTCAACTTCAGACCTAACGTACTGCCCTTTTCGACAACGCGTCCTTTTCCCTAGCCCCCAATGTGTACTTCTAGTACGCCTATGATTATCTGCCCTAATAATTATGTTGCCTACTTATGTCCAACTTTGCCACCTGATGTCAACTACCTCTACCCACCTCTGCACCTCGATCCACACTTCTCTATACCTATCTCTGAACGATAGGCCCAATATTTTTGGTTCGCTCGCTTGTTTGAGCGGTCCTTATAGTTTTCTCAAACTCCTTTGTTCACCGCAAAGTTTCTGCCCCATGCGGCAGTACTGGTGGAATGCGATGATTGTACTGCTTTCTTTTCAACGACAGTGGGGAACTTCTTTCACGTATTAGTAATGCCGACCTTATGCGTTATGAATCATCGTGAAACTTCTGTAAATTTCAGTGTAATGATCAGGGTCCCCTGCGAGTAATTGACCTAAATAAACATACTCCTGGACCGTCTCTAGAGGCCCTGACTGGTAATCACAAATTCTTCTTCCCTTGTGTTTTTCTTTGTGTTTTGTATAATAATTTTCAACCTACTCTGAAAACGTTTTGGTTACAGACCTAAGTCAGTTTTTGCAATCTGTCCGAAGCGTTGCTGAACAGGGCAATGTAATTGGGAAGTGGAAGGTTGTAGATGTATTCGCCATTGATAGTCATTCCTATAGACCTTCCCAGTCTACCTGCTTGAATACTTCTTTCAAGCAAACGATGATTATCATCAGATATATTGTGTCTCCTTGCCCCGCCTTTTGCTGATAAGTATTTTCCCACTTTTCTAGCATATAGTTAAGCATTTGAAGCCAGAACTATCACTGAGCCAGACTTGAAGCGTGTCTTAGCAGATGTGGATACGTGTGCTGTAGCGGAATGTAAATATGACGGTTCTACATAAAATATATAATTTTATTGCGATAGCAATTATGTGCACACTCCTGGCGCATTTCTTCGGTCGGCGTCGCCGTGAGGTTCCGTATAGACTAGCGAGTGAGGAAGGCAGGCGAGAAGCGCGCAATCCTGTCGCGAGCTAGGCACGAGGCAGAGTTGAGGGAGGCTGCTGCGTACGGCGCGGCCATGCGGGCGCCATATCTTGAAAGCGATCTGCGACGTCGCCAAAGCACGATCCCGCTCAGGCCTAATATTCTAAGCGATCTGCGATTTCGGCAGAGTGGGCATAGTGCCTGTAGCTTCGTATGCGCTGAGCTTTCGACGTTTCGTTCGCGCTGAAGCGAGATTCATGAAAGTCAATTCGCTCACAACTGCCGCCGCGATGCTCTCTCCAGCGTTTCGACAGCGAGCTTCCGTGGTCATCGAGAAGTGGTTATTGTGGGGAAAGGAGAAACGGCTGGGTGGCAGGAAAGTCCTGCAACCCATGCGGGAGCACGGCTCAGCGCCAGCAGGGTGCCAAAGATGGGAGTAAAGAAAAGAGAGGGTAGGAGCGAGGAAGGTAGAGGGTCGTCCTAGCAGCATCAGAGCAGCTCGGCCGGGAGGGCCCAGTGGGTTGGACCGGAGGAGTAGGCTGGTGATAGACCGTATAGGGGATGGCCCAGCAGAAGCGAAGTTGTGGCGGATCAGGTGCGGCGGTGGCGTAGAGGTAGAACACCCGCCTCGCGTGCAAGAGATCCGTGGTTTGAATCCCGGTGCCAGCAATTTTCTACCGGATTATAAAATGAAATCCGCGTGTTGATAAAATTGCATAAACAGGCCTGGAGTATGGCCTGATCCCGGTGACCAGAACCGGTAACGCACTCCCTCACCAGAGGAAGATTGGCCACCCTGGTGCAGTACTTGGCCAGAACCTCCTATATGAACACAAAAATCAAACCCCGGCCCTCAGTCCCCAGCAGCTACGAAGCAAATGACCACGGTGGCGATCAAACCTGCGACGCAACAGAGGGTGCTAAGAATCCCTGGCTCCGGACAGGCCGCCATTGGAATATGAACCAGGCAACGTTTAACGCTAGAACGTTATCTAGTGAGGCGAGTCTAGCAGTACTATTGGAGGAATTAGAGGGCAGTAAATTGGATATTATAGGGCTCAGTAAAGTTAGGAGGCCAAAAGAAGCATATACATTGCTAAAAAGCGGGCACGTCCTGTGCTACCGGGGCTTAGCGCAGAGACGAGAACTAGCAGTCCGATTCCTGATTAATAAGAACATAGCTGGTAACACATAAGAATTCTATAGCATTAACGAGGGTGGCAGGTCTCGTTGTGAAACTTAATAAGAGGTACAAAATGAAGGTTGTACAGGTCTACGCCCCTAGATCCAGTCATGATGACCAGGAAGTCTAAAGCTTCTATGAAGACGTGGAATCGGCGATGGGTAGAGTGAAAATAAAATACAGTATACTAATGGGCGACTTTAATGCCAAGATAGGCAAGAAGCAGGCTGGAGACAAGGCAGTGGGGGAATATGGCATAGGCACTAGGAATAGCAGGGGAGTTATTAGTAGAGTTTGCGTTACAGAATAATATGCGTATAATGAATACCTTCTTCCGCAAGCGGGATAGACAAAAGTGGACGTGGAGGAGCCCGAACGGCGAGACTAGAAATGAAATAGACCTCATACTCTGCGCTAACCCTGGCATCATACAATATGTGGACGTGCTCAGCAAGGTGCGCTGCAGTGACCATAGGATGGTAAGAACTAGAATTAGCCTAGACCTGAGGAGGGAACGGAAGGAACTGGTACATAAGAAGTTGATCAATGAGTTAGCAGTAAGAGGGAAAATAGAGGAATTCCAGATCAAGCTACAGAACAGGTATTCGGCTTTAACTCAGGAAGAGGACTTTAGTGTTGAAGCAATGAACGACAATCTTGTAGGCATCATTAAGGAGTGTGCAATAGAAGTCGGTGGTAACTCTGTTAGACAGGATACCAGTAAGCTATCGCAAGAGACGAAAGATCTGATCAAGAAACGCCAATGTATGAAAGCCTCTAACCCTACAGCTAGAATAGAACTGGTAGAACTTTCGAAGTTAATCAACAAGCGTAAGACAGCTTACATAAGGAAGTATAATATGGATAGAATTGAACATGCTCTCAGGAACGGAGGACGCCTAAAAGCAGTGAAGAAGAAAATAGGCATTGGCAAGAATCAGATGTATGCGTTAAAAGACAAAGCCGGCAATATCATGACTAATATGGATGAGATAGTTCAAGTGGCTGAGGAGTTCTATAGAGATTTACACAGTACCAGTGGTACCCACGACGATAATGGAAGAGAAAACAGTCTAGAAGAATTAGAAATCCGACAGGCAACGCCGGAAGAAGTAAAGAAAGCCTTGGGAGATATGCAAAGAGGAAAGACAGCTGGGGAGGATCAGGTAACAGCAGATTTGGTGAAGGATGATTGGCAGATTGTTCTAGAGAATCTGGCCTCCCTATATACGCAATGCCTCATCACATCGACCGTACCGGAATCTTGGAAGAACGCTAACATAATCCTAATTTACAAGAAAGGGGACGCCAAAGACTTGAAAAATTATAGACCGACCAGCTTACTGTCAGTTGAGTACAAACTATTTACTAAGGTAATTGCATATAGAATCAGGAACACCTTAGACTTCTGCTAAGCAAAGGACCCCCCAGGATTCCGTAAAGGCTACTCAACAATAGGCCATATTGACACTATCTATTAGGTGATAGAAAAATGTGCGGAATATAAGCAACCGTTGTATATTGCTTTCATTGATTACGAGAAAGCGTTTGATTCAGTCGAAACCTCAGCAGTCATGGAGGCATTGCGGAATAAGGGTGTAGACTCGCCGTATATAAAAATAGTGAAAGATATCTATAGCGGCTCAACAGCCACTGTAGTCCTCCATAAAAGCAACAAAATCCCAATAAAGAAAGGCGTTAGGCAGGGAGATACGATCTCTTCAATGCTATTCACAGCGTGTTTACAGGAGGTATTCAGAGACCTGGATTGGGAAGAATTGGGGATAGAAGTTAATGCAGAATACCTTAGTAACTTGCGATTCGCTGATGATATGGCCTTGCTTAGTAACTCAGGGGACCAATTGCAATGCATGCTCACTGACCTGGACAGGCAAAGCAGAAGAGTGGGTCTAAAAATTAATCTGCAGAAAACTAAAGTAAAGTTTAACAGTCTCGGAAGAGAACTGCATTTACAAAAGGTAGCGAGGCACTGGAAGTGGTAAGCGAATACATCTACTTAGGGCAGGTAGTGCGGCTGATCCGACTCATGAGACGGAAATAATCAGAAGAAAAAGAATGGGCTGGGGTGCATTTGGCAGGCATTCTCAGATCATGAACAACAGGTTGCCATTATCCCTCAAGATAAAAGTGTATAATAGCTGTGTCTTACCAGTACTCACCTACGGGGCAGAAACCTGGAGGCTTACGAAAAGGGTTCTACTTGAATTGAGGGCCACGCAACGAGCTATGGAAAGAAGAATGATAAGTGTTACGTTAAGGGATAAGAAAAGAGCACATTAGGTGTTAGAACAAACGCGAATTAACCATATCTTAGTGGATATCAAGAAAACTAAATGGGCATGGGCAGGACATGTAATGAGGAGGGAAGATAACCGATGGTCATTAAGGGTTACGGACTGGATTCCAAGGGAAGCAAAGCGTAGCAGGGGGCGACCGAAAGTTTGGTGGGCGGATGAGATTAAGAAGTTTGCAGGGACGACATGGCCACAATTAGTACATGACCGGGGTTGTCGGAGAAGTGGGCGCAACCAGGCTGATGATGATGTTGATGATGAGGATGCCCGATGTAGTAGGATGTCCTTTAGGCTATCCGTCTTTGTAGGAATTCCCTATAGTCTCGCCGAGAGCCCCGTCAAGGCGAGGTACTGGATGACACTTTGGAAGGCTGGTAGCTGATTACGACAGGAGAAGTGGATATCTTTCCGTCGTAGACATGGGAGCCCCAGGCGTTGGACCTACGGCAAAAGTTGGCCGCGGTGCTGCAGGTGAGCAGGACAGGCCAGCAGGAGGTGCTCCAGAGTCTCTGGTTCACCGCAGAAGGTACAGGCTGGGGAGGTGGCTTTCCTAAGGTGGTGCCGGCGGGTTGCCGTCCAGTAGCAGCCAACTCGCCGTCGGAGCAATGACGAGGCTGGGAGGCCGTGCTGTGGAAGAGGCCGTGGAGGCCGGCCCAGGGATACTCGTTTGGCCGGGTGGCAGGCGATCATGTGCCGGCGTAGCCTGTGTCTCGAGAAGTCTGCAGCCGTTACAGCAGAGCTGAGGGGGAGGCTTGAGTGGTGGGCACACTTTGCAAGAGCGTCCGCCTTTTCATCGCCCGGGATCCCCACGTGTGCCGGTAGCCAATGCAGGGATAGTGAGTATTCTGCATCCTGAAGGGCCGTCAGTCTTGTAGAGAGCAGCGCCACCCCAAGGCTAGCCCTGTCAGGGCTCTGCAGGCAGAGCAGCGCCGCCTTGGAGTCGCCGAAGATGGCTGCCGGGGTCACTGGTAGCTCCTTTGCCAATAGGTCCACAGCAAGGTGGAGTCCTGCTAGCTCTGCTGCGGTGGACCTTGCAGGTCCCGGGATACGGCACAGCTCGCTCTTTTGTAGGGCCAGTGCAACACAAGCTGCTGTGAATCAGCCCGTCTCCTGTATCACGGATCCATCGACGAAGATGTGAAGGTGGTACCCAAGTCTCTCTTGGAGGAGAGAGGCTGCCGTCTGCTGTAAGACACATGTTGAGGAACTGTTCTTCGAGACACCTGGCAGCTCCGTCGAGATAGGGACTGGTGGTCGCTGTGGTAAGCGAGGCGGTACAGCATTTGCCGGCGTGTCCCCTATGACTTCCTTATAGAGGCCACACAGCCGTGCCATGTGTGATGCTGGCCGGGAACGTAGGCGGGTCAGGAGTGCTTGACTATCTGCGGCATGGTGTAGGCGATCAGTGTGTCGTCGCCCCTGTTGCAGGAAGAGTAGTGACAGGGGCCAGGGTCACCGGCCTCAGCAAGAGTGGCGGCCACTTGTGAGGTTCGGGCAACGTCAAGACAGAGCCGTATTGCTGAATGGTACTGCAGCCCCAGTTTCCACAAGCGGGATGGAAGTAGCGCCACAAGAGGAAGGGCATACAGTAGCCGTGAAGTGGCTGCAGCTTCAAAGAGCTGCAGGGCCGACCTGTCTTCCCAATGTATGCTTTCCTACAAAACAAAACAGGAGCAGATGATAAGCCACATTGATGGTGCGTGAAATAAAATATCTGTGCTTCATTTACCACTGCCATTCCAATCTGGCATGATTTTCTGCTGTGTTGTGTACTCTAGCACAGGTGTTCCGCAGTTCACTTGGTGCCCAAAGCAACTCTCAGACCATAGCAAGATGTCACTTTTTTTCAAATTCTGAGCGAAACTCTGGTTATGAGGGGCATTTACAAACTTATAGTTTTGCTTTGTATCTTCATTACTGTATTGACCTTTAACTTTAGCCTCTTCACTACTTTTCTGCAGGTGCAGACAGGCTATTGCACCAATGCTAGGTTACGAAAACACCAGAGCAGGGCAGAAAGCAAGAACAGATATTTATAATTTGGGTTCCGACTCTGCATTGCATGGGTATGTTTCAATGAACAATAAAACTACTTGGTAGATAAACATATGAAAAATAAGAGAATTATGCTAGAAGTCTGCCATGCCAATAACTGGGAATTTTATGTGCGAATGAACGCTTGTGATTCCCAGTGATGAAGAAACAGTTTTGACAATATGTGCCAAGGCAACCAAGTCACCCATGCTCACAAAGGAAACAAAACAAAAGCAAGATTACATGATGTTCGGACTTCCAACATAAAGTGAGACACATCCCATGACTGATTTATGTATTTACTGAGCATAAATAACATCTGGCACATCTTCCAGATGTAATTATGCTGATGGTACATCTGCTTGTACAAGATGACGAACAATGAGTTACTGTTGCTTTCTCTCTGGGGCATTTGGCTCTTCTGAACACATGCACATTGTATGACACAGCTGCGTGGATCTAGCTGGGCACAACTGTTAGTCAGAATCAATCTGTTTTTATGGTCCTGTACTATTATCGTTGTAATTTATAATTAGCAAATAGCCTAACTATTGGGTTGATCAGCTGCATTTTAAACAAAACATACTGACAGATTTCTCTGTTTTTTTTGAAAACAAAGAGATCGGTACATCATTTCAGATTACAAGAAACAGCTGTGGAACACAACAAACGCTGAAGACAGAAAATCCACAATGACCAGTACCTTTTCTATTAAATGCTATGTACTAGATCTTTCTGCAATGAATATCATTATTACCGAAAATTGTAGCCTGAAAAAATAATTGGAAAATATATACAAAAGTGACCGATTAGAACTGCATGATAATTGCAAATGTCTTCTTAAACAAAATCACAATAATGAAAGTTTCTATAATTTCAGCAAACTGCTGACATCCCATTATTGAAGCAAGTCAGTTCTGAAGGTATTGTTAGTTTGTAGGAGTTCTCAGACTAGCAGCTCTGCAATATTTGTCACCATACTTGGTGGAAAATGATTTGCTCTTTCAGATATTACTTTGCTAAAAAGCCTTCTGTAAGCCATATGGGGCAATTCTGTGTGGAAGAGAAATCTATTTGATGATTACTTTTTGGGTATGTGTATCTGAGAACTGGTGCTACTATGAGTTCTTACAAAGTACACGTTATTGAGTACTGTAATTCTAATGCCTGCCACTCCTATGAATTTCTGTTAGTGAAAATTGTCGCACTGTCATGAAGCAGTTATGTTCAACAATTAGCGGCAGTCACCGCTGAAACACTCAGTACAAAACACAAAATAAATATATGGAGTCAAAATGTAAATGTCGAACAAAGTTATAATCAAGTCTACATTTCACACAACTGTCTTTTTTCTGTTAGTGTGTCGATACCAATTGCACATTCACAAACATTTTGGTATTGCACTTCTGGCAAATGCAGGAAAATTCACAGTCTTCAACAGAAGCCCTTGGGAACACAGACCGGAGCCGCTTCGACAAGAGGACTTGCCTTAAACTTTGTGACGATATGTTGTAGGTCACTGTAGCAAGGGGACCGTTTTGATGAGTGGATCTTACTCAAAATATTTTTATTATTTGTACTAGAGGTTTGAAAAGAGAGCCAATTGTAGGGTTCTTCATGGAGATTTTATATATTCCATTAGTTCTTGTTTAGCTGCTTTTTGAGTTATGTCCCACACAACGGCAAATTACATACGGATATTTGCGGGCACTTTCTGGTGTATTAAATTTTCACAAAAAGCAGATTCCTGCAGCTAACTCAGCTCCCTGTAGACTGCAAAGTGCCAATATCTATTCAAACGTGATGTAAAGTTACTAGAAGTATGCAAGATTAGTAGGCAGGCAGGCCTGCCTGCTAATCTTCCATACTTCTCATGTGCTGTGAAAAAAATTATTGAGAATACTTCAATAAATTTTTTTCACAATAGTGTGGGAATAACTTTCTGCACTTATATTTGTCCTCTACAAATTAAATTTGGCGCACATACTCTTCAAGATATGCAGAATACTGATATCTAATTGAAATTGCAATCTGTAAGAATTATTTAATGTGGCCTAATATTTTTGCAGAGTTTCAGTAATTGTACAAGCTATTTCCATAAGTATCGCCACTTTGTGGTATACAACTAGCTAAATAATATACAGCATGAAACTATTTGCGTAACCTTTATACACAAGAAAGTGCCCATAAAGCTATTTTGCCATTACGTAGGACATAACTAAAAAACACCAGCTACACAAAAACCAATGACAATTCAAATCTACATAAAACTCCCTATGAATGGCAGTATATTCAAATATCTAGTAAAAATAATTAAAAAAAAGTTGTTTCGAGGAGCATTTCCCCTTAATAAGTGGGTGTCAGTGTTTCTACAAAAGGGCTAGAAAATGCCTTCAGGCATACCATAGGGAGTTTTATAAATACCACACGCACGCATCTGCATAAACAGCCCCACGCCCTGCTTGCATTCCTTAGTCATTTTTCTGCATTCTGTTGTATGTCACCGTTTGCATCCCTTAACACTGAGTCCGCAAAACCAAGAAACAGCCTAATAATACACTGAATTTTTAGCCTGTAGAGGGGTTGTAAGCCAATGGGGGCAGCCAACTCTAGTGTGAGAATAAACAAATATTTGTTCTCGCATTAATGAAACCAGTCCAAATATAGCCTCACAAATTTGGAAATGAATGCACAAAGAACCTTGCTGATTGTCACATTAGTGTCCCGAATAAGATCTTTGATGTTTATTATTCTTAGTTTAATTCACTTTCCTCTAGTAAATGGGCTCTGACCTAGAATACTCAGTGTAGGAGACTAACCCACACCTGGAGGCCAATATTTAAATCTGAAATAAAGACATTCATCCCCCGACCACATGGCACTACTGCGTCATCAGAAGAAGCATGCATCCATGGACACATAGTCTGTAAAATTATTTTTACATGATCTGTAGCGTTACTTTTGCACTAACACATTCTGAAAATTAGGAAATACATCTGCTATTTAAAGCACTGCTGTAAACCTGTGCGTTTGAGAAATGCAATACTCAAAAGTTGTAATATAACCAATGTGTGCATGTAACCTATGCTGCCTTTGACATTCGTCAGTGTGGCAAATCAGCACTGAGAAATGCCAAGGGTATCATAGCTTTAATGTATCAAACCTTGTATGTGAGTACCACTGGTATCTTTGCAGGGAAAGGAGGTCACATTATTACCAGAATTATGAGGGGAACCCACGTTTCTCTAGCTTAATATTTTCTTTCTTGTGGTCCTTTATCCTTGAGTTTTTCAAAAATAATGGGTGCTTGAAATAAGTAGTTTATATTGCTCTTAAATTTATCCTGCACCAGAGTCCGTGTAATGTTACATTTCTTGAACACATTGCAGTGCTGTAGATTATCAAAGGAAGAAAAAATGCCGTAAGTTTGTATTTTAGCCTTCTGTACAGCAAGAATTAATAACCTATCAAATACACCCACAAGTACAAAAGAACTACGAGAAACGGGGCATAAAGACAAGTATACACAATAATAGCAGGACTTAATGGTGAGCATTCTAAGAGAAAGGAACTATTAAAAGCAAGGTACTAAAGACACATATTAAAATAACAGAAGTATTTGCAAAGAATATGAACAGACAAATAGAGTGTTCAAATCACTCCACCCCAGCATTCATCCATGGTTCGGTAAATGACCACAGCTGGTGATGCTGTTTGGATAGATGGTAGCTGAGATACAGCTGTGAAATAGATGGAACACGCAGAAGGGTCGCCAAGTGTTGCGCGCTGGTTGCACAGCAGGCTTCCTTGATCTCCGGACTCACTCGACAGTGATGCGTTGAGCCTCGTTATACGTCGTTCGCAAGAGGCCTGACCCGAGTGTGTGGCATGGCTTGGGTAAAATTTCAAGGCAACCTGAAAAACACAGATCCAAATATATAAGCACCAAAATATTCTGCACCATAGGGCAAATCTGAAGTTTACCATCTGCACATAGCTGATGATGAAAACAGACACAAGTCACCATACTCAAGGCAGATAAGTGTGCAAAAGTGTAAATGAATTTGAAGAGCTGTTTATTGGATGGAATCCTTCATTTTCTCTTTTGTGATTCAATAATAGTATCTTAACATAAAGTCAAGTGTACATGACCTTCCCTATTTGTGTAAGTAGGCTATTCCATGCCAGCTGTTCCCGCCTAGCACACTACCACTTGGAATTTCTTTTTGAAAACTGGGCGCCCTTCAATATAGAACAAATCTCTATTTCACGCAATACTTAAAGCAAAAAAACTTTCACTGGCGTAAACACTATGTCAAATTTTTTTGTAACGCAGCAAACTATGCATCATAATATGGCATGGCCAAAAAATTGGTCCCTTCTTTGAAAAGGCCAAATTTTTAACGACAATAAAGAGAGGCCTTACACCAAAAATGTAACTGCTTATTACTCACTGCTCAGTTTCTTATGGCTGCTTAAAAATGGACAAAATGGCTTATTAACTTTATTTTCAAAAAAGTGACCTACCGCAAAAGCTGCAAATTTATGTAATCCACGTGTTTAGGACTTGTGCTGTGTGCAAGAACTGTTTTCAGAAAGATACATTATGCAGCAGTGCAGAGAGAGGAGGATGAACTTGGAAAAGAAGTCAGTTTTCGTGTGCGTTTATCGACCTACTTACCATTGAGGCAGCCCTAGTAAATTTATGCCAAATAGCATGTATGAGGGTACATAGTATTGTATATAAAAAGGTAAAGCTTTATCAAAGTAGTTTTTGTGTTAAGCAAGAAAAAATTATACAAGGGCTCTCTTGTAGTTTAAGAATTTGCATCGCGTTTCGTTTAATACACGTAGCCTCTTGGTGGATAAGACAAAATGCTTGGACTTGCACATCCCTGCACAGATAGCAGGGAGTTTAAACTGCTTCGAAGTTAATTCTTTCATTGCTGAGTGGCTGCAAGCCACTTCGCTCAAGAAGACGCCGCTTAATTACAGGTATTTACCTGAATCTTTCTGTCGGCTGTCAGCCTGCTTGGCATCATCCCTAAGGCTGCCAAATCTCTAGTGGACGTAGTCGGGACATGGTGGTGGCAGGATGCAGTGGCAGAAGCCGCCAAAGGCTCTCAACTCCCTAGTGGACGGAGTCAGGACAGGGTGGTGGTAGTACGCAGGGGTAGGAGCCGCCAGAGTGTGCCTGCAACAAATTTGCACAAATGTTCTTAGATCTACCATGGCACGACTTACAATAAATATTGAGATGTCTGTGTAACATGGCTACCAATACAAATAAAGGAAAACAGTTAGGTCCTACGACACAACTGGAACCCCGACAAAAAAGAAACGGTACTTATGTTTATGAAAATCCAAATGAAAAAAAAAAATGTGCAACTGATTTGCGCATGGAAGCTCGGTTGAAACCTGAGCTCATACCATGATCTGCTAGTCAACTGCAGGCCTGCCACTTTAAAATGTCATTGTAAATTGTTTACATGCATTATTTTAAGCTGCACTAACATGAGTTCAAAATCTCTTAACATAAGTAAATCACCAAGCCAATTGAATTAACGAATTCCAGTGGTCGTTAATGCAACAAAGTGCAAGCTCGGAATGAAGCTGGCCAAACTGGGCAGTGAAATATAACAATGTGGTTTTCTACATTTTGTTTTTCTGGCTTTCGCTCTAGCACAGGAATATGCAAGAATTTTGACATTCCTGATATTTCACACTGCTAATTTGAGTTCCATAATGCTTTCTTTTAACCGTAAATAGTGATAGAACAAGAAAATTCACTGTAGCCAACATTTTGAGCAGAAAAATCTCCTTCCCTTTGTCGAAACATTGGCTACGGCGATGCTCCTTGTTCTACGGCTCTTCATCACGTCAAGTCTCTGTCTTGCTGTGTACCTCTGTGTTTTGAATGTTATGTCAATGAAATTGTAATAACGGATCATTAGTAAATGTTGCTGATGAGGAACTTGGGCTTGTTGGTAGATAACGACAGAGTAACTGCGCAACATAGACATACGGACAAAGGAGGCTTGTGGGTGTTGTCTCCTCCAGCCATGTCTCCCCTTTGGGCGATCACTCTGACTCAATGTAAAACTATTACCCTTTGCACAATAATACTAAAATGCATAAAGACAGGAAAGTGGACACAAAAATTACAACAAATAGTATCATATGCTAATGACATATACGAAAGTGCCTGCTACGATTTGTCTCACACATAACGTGCTGGATAAGATGGCGACTTCTGGCTGTTGCCCATTTCTTGAATACCGTAAATAAGATACATTTCAAAATTATAAAAATACACAGGACAACACCAGTAGCCTTGTTTAGTACAGCAGCATTGTTTAGTACAAGAAGGTAAACTAATCTCTGATACACGGGAGACGAAATTTCTTTTATTAAGTTAGTAGAAAAATACACCACACTTCATTCCATTCAATACCGTCAGCGTTTTCTGGTACAAGAAAAAAGGTATTTCTGCATGAAAGGAGTAAAATAATAAATAGCCTTCTACTTTTACAAAATATGCTGCAGCGACTAAGCCGACTACAGCTGTATGTACTTAGTATTGTTGTATGCACATTACAATAGCCAAGACAGGATAAACTTGGGTTCACATGCAGCTCACTGGAAGGTACAACTTTGCAAACAACTCATTTCTTCTTGGAAAATGTACGCACTATCGTAAAACTACAAATAAAAGGACCCTTTTTTTCATAAAACACCGGACTCAATATAGAAAATCCAGTAGCAATATTACAAATTCACCACATAACACACCCAGGTTTTGTAAGCCTAGTAGGATTTACTATATAAATGTTGCAGCAAATTCATGCTTTTAAATATTTACAACTGTGAAAATAAACGTTACATAAAAATACATTATATATAGGCTTTGATTGTGAGCTAATGTGTTTTCTACTTACAGCCAAATGCACAAAAAATTTCTTCTGTTTCAGCGCTTTTAAAGCGCTGTGTCTGTTCGCCTGTGCATGCAACCGCTTTACCGCTCTGAAAATATCTGTGCTTCCACACCGCTTGACGCTGCCATACAACGTTGTAGCACTTTTATTATTCGCGGTAATATACCTTAAGTGCTAGTAAATCTTCAGAATACACAAGATGTCTTTTCGACTGTCTGTCTTCACCAGCGAATGTCACACTGATGCTAGTATTGTATCTACACTTCAAGTTCCGCAGTACCTGATATTCTACGAATTTTTCGATGCGACAGGTCACTCGTCACTAGAGTCGTTGAGAATGGTGTTTCTCCTGGCAGTACATTTTTGCAATAATTTCAGATGCTCTCCTGAGGCTTCCGTCTGCCAGTAGTATTTTCGCATACATACGCGCACGCATGCCTAAGAAACGCCTCTGAACTGCCAAGAGAAATGTGGCGCAAAAGCTGGCCATACCGGAAGGGCCGAGTACTCGCCGTTTGTAAACTCATAACAAAAGCTGATAACCTTACCTGAGACGTTAAACGAAATATGGCACGGTAATCTTTCGTATGCATCTGGTCGTCTCTGTCCGTTGCGATCTCCCATATCACACTGAAAGATGCAGTAAAAACCGCAGCACTTCGGGCGCTAGTGACGGTCGGGCGAGTTGCACTTGCTCGATGTCGGCAAAGACGAAATCTGCGACACGCTGCTGCTGGCGGCGGTCCCCCTCGTCGCAATCACACAGCATGGACAGAAGCTCCCACCGTAACTTTCCGCAACGCCTGGTTACCGTCGCGCCTAACGCAGCGCTTTCAGAACCACTCAACAACAACGTACCCGCGCATGTTGAAACGCAACTGCAAAATGGCGTCATGCTATAGACGGCTTCGGCTTTGGATAACTTTCTACGCGCACAACTGCGCAAAACCCTAGTTTCGGTTTCCTTTCCTTGCATTGAAATAAAAACTGTTTTGCTCACTGATAATTTTGCGTCACGTAAGTAATGTTCATGGATTGAAACAGCCATGAATTTAACATGCGTCTTGAAATACCCGCTACGTTCACTTCGCAGAAACAAAATTTGCTCGTCCGAGTGTGGTTGCGCTTGAGATATCTATCGTTGGGCTGTTGGAGCATGCTCGAAGTGTGAAGACGCGGCGTAATTGTCCTTAATTTGCTTAGCTATAACGGTGCGGCTGCCCTTGATTTCTGTAGAGTGCAGTTTGCTCTGATATAAGGTAGAACTACAAAGCCGCCCATGTTACTGAATAATCTAGTGCACCTGAAGCTGCCAGAACTCGGGTATTTCCGCCACAAGTTCTTGCGACTGTGTGCCGCTGTCAGCAAATGCGAGCGTAGTCATTTGGTGGAGATTTTGGAACAGATTTTCTAGAAATATCGTTCACCGCTCTATCACGACATGGAGAAGCAGCGTGGTTGGTCCTTACTAAAATTTTCTATTTATTGCGAATTTTGCGTCAGCAATTATATGGACACAACCACCGAAATATATCTGTCGGTGTTGCCGTGAGCTTACGTATAAATTCAAGTGCGATAAGATCCTATCCCGCACCGTTGGCTGTGCACGTTAAAGGAAGTCTCTGAGGGTGAGCCGAGATGTATAGTGCCTGGATGTGTGCCCCAAGTATCTATAGTGGCCACCTGATAAAACGCGCGCAAGCCGGGGAAAGGAGGCGCTGGTTTAGCACACTGCTCCTCTGGCCGCTGCTCCAGCAGGGTCTGGCGCCACTCTCGCTCTGTCTTCGACCTAATTTCCGATGAGTGCAAAGCTTGGCGGAGGGGGGGGGGGCGCTTAGTTAGCGCCATTGCAAGTTTCGGAGAGGCTTTGAAGCAGAAGCGTTCTGTCCGCTCGGTTTGCGCCCTTCATCACGCCGACGCTGTGACAGCGAGTGTTGGCAGTCATAGAGTGAGATCTGTTCATGTTTGCACGTGCGCGCTTGACCCCGTTCTTGCTAATTTAAGGAGTAAGGGAATGTTTACTGCACTTTATTCAGGCGATGAAACTGCGAACCTTGGTTCGTGCACTTGTTCGTGCAGTGGTTCATGCATCATTGGGGGGAAACTGCTACATTTTTGTTCTTATGTTTCTAAGGGGGTTCAAAAGCAGTCCAGCGTACGCTAATGTTTGTTTCTCGTTGCGGAATGCAACGCACTGCGGTAGCCCAGTGGCTGTGGTGTTGCGCTGCTCAGCTCGCGGTCACGGGTCCAGTCACAACCACGGGAGTCACATTCCAACGGGGGCAGAATGCGAAAACGCGCGTATACTGTGCATTCCGTGCATTTTAAATAACCCGAACTACTGAAAATTAATCTGCAGTTTTCCATTACCGTGCGCCTCATAACAACATCATGATTTTGGAACATAAATCCTCAAAATCTAATTTTACGTAGCGGAATTACACTTACAATCGACAATGTTGAGTGCGCCTACTGAACTTGTTATCTCGTTGCTGTGCTATCTTTAGTAGCCAATGCTTTCTTTAGATTTACATATGGTCAGAATCCAGTGTGGCAAATCCGGGTCTTCCTTAGCATAGGAAACTAGCTATCGCTTAAGCGTGTGAGATATTAAGAAACCTGGTCAAGGAAAATCGATATTTAGAGTTCGATGTAATTGCAGAACATGACAAGGATGAAAGAATGATACATCGCATTGCAACCAGGACAGGAACCCGAGGGCATGCCTAAAACAGAAGACGTTATCTGGTATTTCTTCTCCTGCATTTTAATGTTTATCTCGCCAGACTCATCTGAATATCAGAGGAGTCGCGATCTTCCAGGACGACTCTTCGCGTGCTATTGAGAGTCAAACGACCCATACACAAATGTTGACTCTTGTTTTGCGACTCTACCCGCGCAAAAATGGGTCTTCGTAAGAAAAAAGAGAGTCAAGTTGCCGTGACTCACTTTTTACTCTCTCTTTTTCTTATAGTGAGGGGGGTGCTCTTCGGTCGAACCACACGTACCCTGAGGGTGCGATTTTGCGACTCTGGTCATCTAGCGAGATGTGTTCATGTTTAACTCTGCGCGCGTGACACCGTGCTCGTTAGTTTAGTTTGCAAGCGAATGTTTACACGTTTACACGGCTGATAAAACTAATATCCTTACTTCGTACAGCTATCTACTAATTTGCTGTCGCAATCGAGGCTTCGCCTCGCAGATTTCGTCAGACGTATGGCTGCCAACGCCACGGCCTTGACTTAAAGTTCGTAAGGTCCATATGATAGCACCGGTATATCCACACAAATGTCGTGGCTTTGTCCACTGAGAATTGACACTATATTGTGCAACCTAAGGCGATAAGGAAAACCAGTCGAAGGCTGATAAATCAAGGGATCTCTTAGGCATGAAAGAGTTACGCAAAGGGCTTAAACATACACTGCTAACATACCCTGCGCACAATTTCTAGTGACAACACCAGAAAATATAACGCGGACCTATGCCTAACATCTCTACATGCCGCGATGAGGTTGTAAAAAAACAAAGAAAAAGAAAATGGACACGATTTTATCTTCGTAAGTCTACGTACATACAACTTTATTTATACAGATCTCGCAAGCGTATTCAGGGAATCTAATGCGCGAATAGATGTTAGCACTTTACACTCCATAACACTACAAATGTTCATGAATTAATCCGCAGCAACTTACGAGGCGCGCTGCTGAAACGGGCTTTCCTTGATGATGCAATACTTCCGCAGAAAGAAATAGAAAAAAGTGACGAGAAGGCTTTACAGTATTCACGCAAAGAATAAAGTAAAAGCACGTAGCGACACCACAACACACAGATTTTTGTCAGGTCAGAACGGTGGTATTTGCGTACATTCCTTTCATCGACATTCCCACTTATTCGTTCTTGCATATTTCCGTTTGTATTCCCAGGAATTGCATTGCGAGCATGGCAGAGACAGGATCATCAATTGCTTTCACGCGCGGAGTGTGCAAACCATGTCTGACTGGTCGCAGACGGGAATGGTGTAGCTTAAATAAGGCACAGCATTCCTGACTTCCTAGCGTATGGGTCTGAGGCGCTCCCGGTAAGCTGAGGGGCCCGTTACCAATTTCTTCTCATTAGCTCTCGTACAAGCGATGTCCAAACATGTAGAGTAGAAGGGTTGAAGACAACTAGGCACTGTCAAGGTCGTCTGCTTTACGCGTGACTCAGAACCATACTGTTCTGGCAGCCCGTTTTGCCACTCCTAGTGTTTTCTCTGGAGCGGAAGTTTCGATATGTGTGGAAGCTACGGCCAGCTGCAGGCAGACATGAGAGTTAGTGCCCATGAGCGTCTCTGCGTATACGCGGCTCGCGGCCTCTCGGCAAGCGCTGAAACCTTTTCCTTTTACAGCTCAGCTCTTTGGCGCCGGTTCCTGCGTTTCGCGTCGCCGTCGTGCCTCGCCGTAACCAGCTCCGTAGCCTGGAAAACACGCTGTTCTAGCTGCGCTTTAAGCTGTGCACGCTCCTGGCTCCCTCTCTCGCGCACGGCGCCAGCCTTGCTCTCTTCGCTCCTGCTCCAGTGCAAGCCCTGTCACATCGCCGGCTCGGTGGCATCTGATCTTGATGATCTGCTGCTGCTCAAGCAGAAACGCACAGCCGCCGCCGTTCGCCATTGTGTGTACCCCTCCCTCCCGCTCCTCGGTGGCGGGAACCGCGCGAGAACGCGCGGTATTCTCCGATTGGCGAAGCGCCGGCACGCTATCAGCGGATCACAGTGTGCTATTCCCAAGCCGAAACGCAGAGCCACCTTCAGTGGACTCGCTAGTAGCGTCAGCGGCTTCAGTCAGTCACCGCCATCTCATCGCCGCGCAACGTTCCTATGCGCCTACGTGCTGCCTACCACGACCTCACTGTACGCGAGGCAGTTGCACCAAGCTACGCTCCGCTTGCGGTGGCTGGTGCGAGATGTTCCGCACGAGACGGAGTGTCCGAGGCTCACAGACGGTTTATAGTTGCATGCCACGGTAGAGCGCCTCAAAAAAGACACGAGTGCGTATCACTCACGTCTTGATGACGCAGAAGATGAATCTCGCAGAAATAATCTGATGTTTTATGGTATCCCGGACACCGCAGACGAAACTTCATCAGAATCAGAAAATAAGATACTAAACCTGCTGACTGATACATTGAAGGTTAACATAACGGGTTCTGACATATGCCGGGCGCACAGAATTGGTCGTTTTGATTCAGCGAAAACTCGACCATTAATAACTAAATTTGAAACCTATAAAACCAGGGAGCTAGTCTCTTCAAAGCGAGGTTTGTTAAAAAACACGGACACAGCAATGAGTGAAGATTTCTGCCAAGCAACTCGTAACATAAGGAAAAAATTAATAGAATATGACAAATCGAAAAGCACGTTTTTCAAACTAAGATATAAAAAACTAATGTTGGATGGGAAATGCTACGCATATGACGAAGCCATTGAAAGTATTTATGAAATGCGCAGAACGCATACACCTGGTACAACTTTTCGTTCTGGCCGTAAGTTACAGCCAAGTTAGGGCCATCCGAGGGGATAATAATAATAATATTTGGGGCTTTACGTGCCAAAGCCACTTGCTGATTATGAGGCACGCCGTAGTAGAGGACTCCGGAAATTTTGACCACCTGGGGTTCTTTAACGTGCACCTAAATCTAAGCACACGGGTGTTTTCGCATTTCGCTCCCATCGAAATGCGGTCGCCGTGGCCGGGATTCGATCCCGCGACCTCGTGCTCAGCAGCCCAACACCATAGCCACTGAGCAACCACGGCGGGTCGATCCGAGGGGAGGTGCCTTAAAAGATTGCGGGTGTTCAGTTCTTTTTACTAACATTCGTAGTTTTTTTCCTAAGAAAGACGAATTATGTGCTGTTATTACCGACTGTAATGCTGACATCATTGTACTCACAGAAACATGGTTAAATAGTAAAATAACAAACCCCGAACTGTTTGAGTGCGAGAACCAATACGTTGTTTACCGAAGTGACCGGACTGGTAGAATTGGTGGTGGCGTTCTGCTCGCCGTTAAAGAATGTATTAATTGTTTTTTTGTGACCATTGATACCAATTTAGAGCTAATTTGGTGCTGTATAACTATTAGTTTTAAAAAAATAATACTATGTGTGTGCTACCGATCCCCATCAAGCGACTCATCCTTTTGCGATGACTTATATGATTGTTTAAATAAGATTACCATGCGTTTGCCCGGAACTGAAATTACACTCTTAGGCGATTTTAATTTTCCTAACATTGTCTGATCACAAGTCAATCCCTTTTCTAATCCTTCGTCGGCCGAAGCCAATCGGTTCCTTTCCATTTGCTCTGACTTCGGCTTATCGCAGATCGTCAGACTTCCAACACGTGTAGCACAAAACACATCTTCACTCCTGGACCTCATTCTAACGTCATCGCCCGATAACTTTTCTGCGGTGACACACATGCCCGGACTGAGCGATCATGACATCTTGCATTTTACACTTACAACAACACAACAGAAAACATACCGACAGCGGAAAAAGTTCGGAGATTATAAAAAAGCTTACTATCAAGCCATCAACAGAGAACTATGCATATTTCTAGACACTTTCCTACCACTTTATCTGCAACGCTCCGTAGAAACTAACTGGTCTGTGAGCTTATCACCAAATGCGTACCCCTTCGATCCGTCTATGCTAACAATAAAGCACCATGGTACAGCACATATCATAATCGGTTATCGAACAGGAAAAAACGTTTATTCCGTACAGCGAAACATTCCTCAAAACAGACACATTGGCTAGCATATAAACACGCAGCAATTTCATATATTAAAGCCCTAAGGTCAGCCAAATTTTCATTCCTTAATTGTACACTTCCAAATTTATTGAAGACTAATCCAACGCGCTTCTGGGAAGCCATACGAGGAAACAACCATAAAACTGGAATATCATTGCTAACAACTTCTGGGGACCGAGTACCTGACCTATTGTGTTCTACTGTGCTTAACAATACCTTCACTCAGTCATTCTCATCACCTCAGACCCCTGATCCGATGCCCGAGATAAAATCAACTAACTACCATTTCATGGATCCCATCGTTTTCGACTCAACTGGTATCAAAGCCCCCCATAGTACAAAACTTAAAACCTAAAGCATCGTGTGGAGTAGATGAAATTAACACTATATTCTTACAAAACACAGCAGAATACTGTTCAATCCTACTAGAGTGCATTTACTCACAATCTTACAACTCTGGCACCTTACCGTATGATTGGAAAATTGGCAAAGTAATCCCCATTCACAAAACCGGACCAACCCATGATCCACAGAACTATAGACCTATTTCACTTACATCTGTACCATGCAAAGTTATGGAGCATATAATATACACCCATCTGGTTAATTTTCTTGAAAATAGCAACTTCTTCACAGTTATGCAGCATGGATTCCGTAAAAACTTCTCCTGTGACATTCAGCTTATCCTCTTCACTAATGCCCTACATGCCAATTTAGATTCTGGTTTTTTAACAGATTGTATATTTCTCGACTTCTCTAAAGCGTTTGACAAAGTGAACCATGCATTGCTTCTTCATAAATTAGGCGTTCTAAACATACACCCCTCCGTAATTAATTGGATTCGCGCGTCTCTGGCATCACGTGTTCAATTTGTAACCACTAATGACGCTAACTCACCTTTAGCCCCAATTGACTCCGGCATCCCGCAAGGGTCTGTGCTCGGTCCTTTATTATTCCTAATTTATATTAATGACTTGCCCACTCACGTTTCCTCGAACATTTGTCTATTTGCGGATGACTGCGTCTTGTATCGTAAAATAACAAATTCTTCAGATATTCTACTAATTCAGAGGATCTCAATACCATAAATGAGTGGTGTCGTACGTGGCGCATGGAATTAAACATTAGAAAGCGTAAGACTATGAGGATTTCTCGTACTAACGTCATCTGCCCCACCTATACGCTAAATAACATCCCACTACACTCTTAGGCAAAGTTACACCCTTTGGCTTGCCCCTTCTGCCACACAACAATAATCGTTATCTGCCTTGATGCGTTTCCTTTCTTTAACGCTGCGAGCCCGGTACTTTCCAGTAACGAACGGCACGCGCGTTATCAGCATAGAACAGTTTACACCCTTTGGAGTGCCCCTTCTGATAACGCGCGATCCGTTCGTTACTGGAAAGTTCCGGGCTCGCAGCGTTAAATAAAGGAAACGCATCAAGGCAGATAACGATTATTGTTGCGTGGCAGAAGGGGCAAGCCAAAGGGTGTAACCTTGCCTAAGAGTGTAGAATGTGTAACGTCATACCGATACTTGGGGGTTCACATTGCCAGCAATCAATCGTGGAAAACTCACATTGATCACATAACATCTAAGGCCACTCGTACACTGGGATACTTTCGTCGAAAATTTTCTCAAGCACCATCATCACTAAAACTCTTATTGTACACATCTTACATTCGTCCACAACTAGAGTACGCGTCATCAGTATGGGACCCTGGTCATGACACACTCTTACAGTCTCTAGAGGCAATACAGAATCGATCAGCCCGTTTCATTCTCACCAACTACCAAAGGACTGCGAGTGTCACTAACATGAAAGCTCTCCTTCACCTCCCGCTGTTATCAACCCGTAGAAAACTATTTCGCATATGTCTTTTCCATAAAATCTACTACCACAACACATATTTACGTTCTATCTTTGTCCAACCACCACCATACATTTCATCTCGCATAGACTACCGCCAAAAAAAGGTAACCATTCCGCACTGCAACACCGTCGGCTTTTCATATTCATTTCTCCCCCAAACGAGCAAAGAATGGACTAACTTACCCGCATTACTTACAAGCATAATTGACACCAATAACTTTAAAAGCACACTTCAAAGCTTCATGTTATAAATTATTGGTGCGTTTGCTTGTTCTGTATAATATGCTTTTATGCCATTGTTTTACATTATGGTTTGTATTTTTATATCGTATGTTCTTTCCGTTCTTTATTTTGTTACGCCATGTATTTTTTCCACGCTTACAAGTTTCTATTTACCATTCTTATTTTGTATACGATGTTTTTTTGCCATGTTGTTTGCCTTCCTTCCTTATTTTGTGATTTGCCTCTGTATTTATTTACTTTGCCCCTCCCCTCTGCAATGTACAACCGTACCTTGAGGGTATGATAAATAAATAAATAAATAAATAAATAAATAAATAAATATTACATTATAATCAGTCTGTCTGTATAGATAGTTTATTCTCAGCCATTTCTTTCTGAGCCTTGAGCAAGGCAACTGGTGGAAGTCCTCAGCCTGTCGCTGCTGCTAAACGAGCTGCCCTAGCAGAAGGCCCAGCGCCGTCGCCGCCAGAATCCACAGGTGTGCTTCGCCGAACCAGGCATTGGTACAGCAAGTCGAGCATATATCCATCTATTTCTCCGATCACAAAGCTTCCTTCATGAGAATAAATAACTGGTAGGGGAGTGTTTCTTGAAGAAGAAATATGCATGAAGAATAAAAAGTTATCTGTAACTGTACATATTTGTCTTGCTCGAATTCTTTGCCTCAATATATCGAAAAGCCGAAACAGTTGAAGAGCAGCGTTCTAATTTCGCATTAGGAAGTAATGTAATCATGGGCAATTTTTCTTCCTTTTTTCTCACAAGTTTCAAGTGCTGTTCAAATTCGAAGAAATATACCATGTACGTAGGCGCGTTCAAGGCTGCATGCGTGCGTGACGTTCCGGAACCACGATGTTAGGAGCACTGAGAATTGAGACTATATTGTGCAACGTAAGGCAAAACCCGCCGAGGGCGGGTAAATCAAGAGTTGTCTTAGAAATTTAGGGCTCTCTGGGCACGACTTTTTGAGGATCAAGTACCCTCTCCGCCTACGG
Source organism: Dermacentor variabilis (assembly GCF_050947875.1). Lineage (NCBI taxonomy): Eukaryota > Metazoa > Arthropoda > Arachnida > Ixodida > Ixodidae > Dermacentor > Dermacentor variabilis. Next base: position 36,127,051 of record NC_134574.1, read on the forward strand.
CATTATCTGACTAAGCTATGTCGCGGATGCTTGTTTGGCATAGTCGGAAGTTCAAACCCTCCTATGAAAAATGATTTTTTTGAGGATGGTGAGCGCGACTTTCCCTCCCTAAAGTGCACAACATCTCTAGGCTTGGATTGGCGCCGGACACCAGCAAACTATGCCGAAAGCGAGTGGGGCTATACTCATCCATCGAACTAGGAAGGCCCAACAAGTTTAACCTCTCACCTGAACAAGAATTAGCCTCCTTGATGCAGTATTCGGCCACTACGTCCCTCATGGTTCCTAAATTAACCCATGGCCTCCGTCCCCAGCAACTTCAGAGCACGTGACTAAGGAGGCGGTAAGACTTGTAACGCAACAGAGGCTGCTAAGAATCTCTGGGTCCCGACATGCCACCAAAGGAAACGGATCCTGTCAACCTTTAACAGCCGAACTCTGTGGAGTCAGGCTAGCTTAGCAATACTCTTCGAGGAACTATCAGACATTGTTCTGGGTATCATCGGCCTTAGTGAGATGAGAAGAACTAGATAGGTTTATAGATTGCTGAATAATGGACACATCTTCTGCTATAGAGGTCTCACAGATAAGAAGCCATACGAGGTTGGATTCCTTATACATAAGCACAGAGTGGGCAACATTGACGAATTCTACATCATTAGTGAGAGGGTAGCAGTAGTCGTAACGAAACTTAATAAGAGATATATATTGAAGGTAGTACAATTCTACGCTCGAACATTCACTCACGATGATGATGAAGTTGATCAGCTTCATGAAGGTGTTGAATTAGCGATGAGAAAAGTGCAAACTCAGTATACTGCAGTAATGGGTGACTTCAATGCAAAGTGGTAAAAAGCAGGCTGGTAAACAAGCAATTGGGAACTATGGCGTCGTCGATTCTAGGAACGTTAGAGGACAGATGCTGCTAGAATTCGCAAAAAGGAATAAGCTGCGAATAATGAACACCTTCTTCGGGAAGCATAGCAATAGAAAGTGGACCTGGAAAGGGCCTAATGGCGAAAGAAGAAATAAAGTTTCTTTCATACCTTCTGCCGATGCCGGCAGAGTGCTGGATGTACAAGCTGTAGGTAGGGTAAAGTGCACTGATCATAGTTTAGCGAGGGCTAGGCTTCACCTTAATTCGAAGAGAGAAACAGAAAAATTAGTCAAGAAGAAACAGGTTAACCTTAAGGCAGTAAGTGCAAGAGCAGACAAATTCAGGCTGGTGCTTGCAAACAAATATGCAGCCTTAGAACAGAGAGATGAAGATATCATAGAGTTAATGAATGAAACCGTAACTATGATGGCTTCAGAACCAGCAATAGAAGTGAGAAGCAAGGCACTAAGGCAACCAGTAGGCAAGCTCTCCCAAGTAACAAAGGACTTAAAAAAGAAACGACAAAGAATGAACGTGTTCAGCACAAGAGATAAGATAGAATTCGCGGGACTGTCAAAACTGATCAACAAGGCGAAAATTAGGGACATTCGAAATTATAACGTGAGAAAGACTAATAAAGCCGTAAAAAATTAATGCAGCTTGAAATCAACGAGAACGAAATATTGCATAGCACAAACCGAGGTATATGCAATGAAAGATAAGCAGGGTAATATCATCAGCAATCTCGAAGGTATAGTAAACGCCGCGGAAGAGTTCTATCATGACCTGTAGAGTACCCAGAGGAGGCACGATATCGCCGTTCGAAGCAGTAATGAACGGGTCGCAGAGACTCCTCTTATAACTAGCGATAAGGTCAGAAGGTCCTTGCAAAACGTGAAACGGGGAACAGCGGCAGGAGAAGATGGAAGAACAGTCTAATTAATAAAAGATGCAGGAGACCAAATGAATGAAAAACTAGCGGCTCTCTATACGAAGTGTCTATCGACTTCAAGTGTCCCAGAAAACTGGAAGAATACAAGCATTTTACTAATCCACGAAAAGGAGACGTTAAAGAACTGAAAAAAATTGTAGGCCCATTAGCTTGCTTCTAGTATTAGGTGAAATATTCACCATGATAATATCCAATAGAATACGGACAACACTGCACTTGAGTCAACCAACGGAACAGGCCGGCTTGAGGAAGGGATACTCTAGAATGCATCACATTCATGTCATCAATCAGATAATCGAGAAATCTGCAGAGTAGAATCAGCCTCTCTATACGGCTTTCCTAGATTACGGAAAGGCATTTGATTCAGTAGAGATACCAGCAGTCATAGAGGCATTACGTAATGGAGGAGTACAGACAACTTAAGTCATTATCTTAGAAGGTGCCTACAGAGATTCCACATCTGCCTTAATTATACACAAGAAAAGTTGGAAGATACCTGTAAATAAAGGGGTCAGACAAGGAGACCCACTCTTTACAATGCTATTAATTGCGTGATTGGAAATAGTATGTAAGCTATTAAACTTGGAAGGCTTAGGAGTAAGGATGGACGGTGAATATCTCAGCAACCTTCGATTTGCAGATGACATTGTTCTGCGCAGCGACACTGGAGACTAGTTACAACAAATGATTGAGGACCTTAACATAGAGAGTGTAAGAGTGGGGTTGAAGATTTCTATATAGATGAAAAAGATAATCATGAATAGCCGGGCAAGGGAACAAGAGTTCAGGATCGCCAGTCCGCCTTTATACTCTGTGAAGGAGTACATTTGTCTAGGTCAATTTTTTACAGGGAACCCTGACCATGAAAAGTAAACCCACAGAAAAATAAAAATGGGCTTGAGCGCATACGGCAGACATTGTGAGCTCTTGACTGGAAGCTTACCATTGTAATTGAAAAAGAGAGGCGTACAATCAACGCATTTTACCAGTAATCATATATAGGGCAGAAACTTGGAGACTGAGAAAGAAGCGGGAGAAAAAGTTAAGGACCGCGCAAAGAGCGGTGGAACGAAGAATGCTAGGCATAACGTTAAGAGACAGAAAGAGAGCGGTTTGGATCAGAGAGCAAACAGGTACAAACGATATTGTGGTTGACATCAAGTGGAAGAAATGGAGCTGGGCAGGTCATGTATTGCGTAGGTTAGATAACCGGCGGCGATTAGGGTTACAAAATGGGCGCCAAGAGAAGGGGAGCACAGTCGAGGATGGCAGACGACTAAGTGGGGCGATGAAATTAGGAAATGCGAGGGCGCTAGCTGAAATCGGCTGGCGCAGGACAGGGGTAATTCGAGATCACCGGGAGATGCCTTCGTCCTGCAGTGGACATAAAGTTTGCTGCTGCTGATGATTATCTCTGTGATCCCGCGCATACTGTTTTGCTTGTAGCCGGTTACTGTTTTGAACGCATTATCACTGCTTTCCAGTTTTTGCTTGGTGAGAGACGCGCTAACAATTCGGGACTTTGGGTCTTGTCACGCTTTCTTCAGTGAAGAACCTTGTCTTAATATATTGAGTGTGACGTGAATAGTAATGCACATTCTCGAATCAGCACCTTTGTTATTTGCTGGCTTTTATAGTCAGAAGTTTGTGTAACAGGGAGCGAAAGTACTAGTTTATATTTTGGGTGATGTTCGCGCCATTGCCGTCTATCTGATGTGACATTATAATTTTAAAGAACTGTTATTATCAATAAATGCCGTAGCTTGGGCAATATGAAAGTGGCCTCCTCGTTCCACTACACAAAGGTAAGACTGAGCGTAAGAAAGTTTTATCATGAGAGACGGAATCATTCCAACAGAATTCTTTCGCGTTACGATTGTGTGAGCGTAGGCTCGCTTACTAATCAGGGGCATCAGACAGAGCCTCAATTGCGTATCTATTTTTGACTTTATGGTCCCTGTCTTGCACATTGGGATGTGAGGGACATCGTAGTGAAAGGATCTCAAATAATTTTGACCATATGCGGTCCTTCTGTTCAATGCCACTCCCGAGAAAGGTCGAGCACCTACTCTCTCACAACTCCTAACACTGCCGTGTCTACTCATTTTGTAGTTTCAGTGTTCTCTCGACCTTTCCGCGTGCAAACCGTGCAAAAAAAGAATATTATGCACCTCTGCCATCTATGAACAAACCATCTAAACAAATAAGAAAAGAACAGCGGGCCTATCATTTGGAGATGATCGGCGACGTTATGGCGATTAGCAATCTTTCTCGTGATGGGTGTGTGTAATTGGTGGTAACTTATTTTATATGTTGGAATTAAGATTATGATTATCACTGTAGGAACATGCCATAGCTCCATACCATCCATAATTGTGCACACATTATGGGCGCACGACATCATAGCAACTAGTCACATTGCTGAATGACGCTGCCATATAGTCTTCTTAGCATAATAACACATGTTGAAACTCCGTGGCAACCACCACCATCCCTAATATTATGGCCTCAACTTGGTTGCGATAGCTGATCATCAAGCGGCCGCGCTCGACAGATAGGTGTCCGTTGAGGATAAAGAGGATTCGCTTTATTATATTTTAGGGCGACGTACTGTTTCTGTTACGCTGCAGTTTCCATTCTGGGGGATTGGCCAAGAATGCGTATGTACCGACACTGGGCCATGCTGTCTGCTCGGCGAGGCAGCAGCGAACACGCACCTACGGCCAAAGCGAATAGGTAACTTGGTTTACTGAGTATGTGAAATAGATTAGATACATATTGAAAAGTGCTTGAAGTTCCCAAAGAATTGTAGCTGCACTAGAAACTACTGTGTTAAAATTCTGGCTTTGAGGTAAGGCCTAGTACAAATGAAGGAATTTCTGAATTATTCACAAGTGCCTAAGTAGGATAAAGAAATGAAGAAAGAAGTCGGCAGAACTCATCTCACGTTGACTGACCAGGGCAATGCGTCTAGCATTGAACAAATATAGTGACACACCGTACACACCATATAGCTACACACCGTAGGCAACTGTACTTCTCTCTCGCGTTTTTTTTGGACATGCCCCGTCATCTGATGGCACTGCGGAGAAGTCCGCGCGCAGCCTCCGACACGAGAAGCGCAGAGCGTCGGTGCCTTCGAAAACTGAGAATTGTTTATTCACTTGTGGCTCACCGAGTGACACATCATAAGAGACCCGTGTTGGTGAGAAGTTCTTTGAAGAGCGTCACGTATCAAGTTTATAAATAGCTCAGTTGTCTTAAGTGTTGGCGCGAAAATCGTTCATTGAAAAACGGCACATACCCAGGGCATTTGTGGCGAAGCCAGCTAAAGCGTCGGGTTTCTGTCGTTGATGAATCCTTGTGACGGGGGATCGATTCTGCTCAGCATCGGAAAAGTTTATACGATCTTGTTCTTTATTGTAGGACGCCTCATTCTCAGTTTCACATGGCTACTTACCCAAGTTAGTGTCCAAGACGTTCGTTGAAGAGCAGCGCACACCTACTGTGCCCCGGAAAGCGCTGAAGCACCATAAGAATGGTAACGCATTAAGTTCAATTTCTATGTAGCATTAAATATCAACTGGAACAACACGCGGAAAAAAAGGAGGAAAGAATCACCATCAGGAGTGGCCGAGCAATCAGAAAAAGAAGGAAAAAACTGGCAGTTAACGGGCACCCAAATCGAGGCCCACGCGCGTCTCCGCTCGCTCTTCCATCGGGATGCTGTCACCGGGTGAAATGCAACACGACGCCCCAGCCAGGGAGCCACCATAGCAGGTAGCTTTATCTTCACGATAAAATGTCTGTGTTCCGTAAAGTTACGTAAACTTTAGTTGCTTTCACGCGGAAAATTCAGGAGGTGTCGATCAATAAGTATGTAAGCACTGATAATTGTGAAATATAATTGTTAGACGGTGCGGAACCAGTGTCCTTTGACGCGAATACTTCAATAATAATATTCATAATAAATACTGATTCATATCATACAAAAATGCCGCAGAGTGCTTGTGGAGTGCCATTCTCTGTAGAAGTACATGAGTAGGGCGCAGGCACTTTGCCGATGTACACAGAACGCCCACCATGAACGTGAGACGCCAAGAAGCCGCACGAATAAAGCGACAACAGAAGTTAGCCTTTATTAGTCCACCTCACACAAATCCTTGTTGTACGTCGGAAATCTAACGTGGCAATTCTGCTTGTATTTGTGACGGCAGTGTCGGGGAATCGAATCAATGACAGCGGGTTTCACCCACAGCATACATTCTGGAAGGAGGGAGACAAAAAGAGTGTTAGCTTTAGGAGACAGGTTGCGAAACATGGAAAGAAACATGTATCTGGGCGTATCACAAAATGTTATCAAAGATAGGGCACACAAGAAAATTCCGCCGCATATGTCGGCACATGGTATCCAGCGTTGATTTTGTTGCTTCGTTAGCTGCAGTTCGAGTGTTTTAGTGCGTTACCGTCAGAAAATTATTTTGCCTCAGCAGCCCGGAGCTCTTTCGCAGGAACTTCAATGCACACACACACGCACACACACACACACACACACACACACACACACACACACACACACACACACACACACACACACACACACACACACACACACACACACACACACACACACACACACACACACACACACACACACACACACACACGCACACACACACACACACACACACACACACACACACACACTCTAAAAACTAGGAAGGGTATCGCAGGAGTGAAGCTGCCGGTTCACTCTTCAAAGCGTCGTTTTACTCTCGCAAAATGTCGAGGAGAGTGAAATGCATTGTTCACTCTGTCACCAAGGAGAGAGTGAAATGTGCTTTTCACTCTCCCCTTCAGAGCTAGAGAGTGAAAAGACTCTTGCGACAATAGAAAAGAGAGACTCTTGCGGCAATAGAAAACAAAACGTAGCGTAATCTTCTGCTTCAACTGTAGGTGGCTGGCCCCGAACATGGCAATGTATCATTCATGCACGCTGAGCAAAGAACACATCGTTTTGCTTCTAAGAGAACAGGCCGCCGCAGTTCAAAGGAACGCGTAGCGAGCGCTCTACTTTTTCACTCGGAGTGGCTCCACCGCGCGCGCGCGCGCTCAAGATCGCGGAACAACACAGCACCGGAGAAAGGTGACCCGTCGAGCGAGCAAAGGCCAGCCGAGGCAGATCGTGTGTTAGCCATCTCGCGTCGCCACGAAAACACGACAGTCGTTCGTCATGCCTTGGATATAACAACAAATCCTCCACGGTAAGTGAATTCTAACTTAGGTGCACATTCTCCGTATATGTCATGCTATCGCCAGGAAGTCGTCGCTGCGCTTAGCCGACGCGATTGACAAAGGACTAGGCGTACGCGCTGTCTCTCGATGTCAATCTAAAAAGCCAGTCGTCGCGATAACTGCATGTGATTTTATCACTTTGCCGTCGTCCGTAAGAGCTTTAAAAATCCCGTAAGAGCTTTAAAAATCGCAAACGCTGCCAGAACTATGGTATGTTCAATAAGACGCCAGGCGAGAGGACGCTTAAAATGGTTGGTTCACCAGCCCGTGATTCCGAGCCTATGCGGAGCGTGATTAGCGTGCGTTTTGTGTGTTTGAATTTATTCAGTTTCAGTTTGGCAGTCTACTGTGTACGGAATGCTGTTGAACTAAGGAATCACATAACAGAAGGCGTCATTTTGCTGGCAGCATGCTTTTTTTTTTTATAAATAAACCGCGCGCTTGACGGTGTCTCGCGCAGGGGGAATCTGCGACCACTGAAGTTACGTGCAGCACCAGTGCTAGTTAGAAACTTTGCCGCAGGCATTCAGCTGCATGCTGCAAGAGGTCAGTTGGACGCGTTATCTTGAACTTACTGAAAACGCATGAGGAATCCATGTTTTATGCCGAAAAAAGTATAAACCCCATATAAGCGATCTTGCGCGCGGCAGCTACAAGCGACGCGACGGAGATGGCTGTCGCGTTCGCTCGTCGCCTACAAGTCGTACTCCGTGCGAGCGACGATTTTGAGCGACGTCTCCCCGGTGTTGCCGGCATGAGGGCTGCAGTCACGCGTGACGCGTGCTTTAGTAATTTACGTTGATGTATTTTACTATAAAAAGTAGCATAAAATATTTCCGGAGGTCTTGCAGTACGTTCTTATCCTTGCACGTATAAAAATTGAATCATTTGCTCGTTCCGCGCGACAATCGGTAGTATTTGAGCGATGTATGTACATCCAGTTCCGGCTTCGCGCTATTGGCTAGTCGCTCATAGCACTTCTGGGCGACGAGCGACGATTTCTAGATTTCCAGAACCGAGCCATCTGTTCAAGCGACGGCCCGTTTTGTCGCTCGAAGCCGTCGCTCGTCGCCGTCGCGCACTAAATCGCTGTCACAGTGTTTATCCCTAAGACTGAACTGTTTTTGCTCATGTTGAAATGGTGTGATTATAGGTCTGGTTTTGTCTCCAGTTGCGGTTTTCGTGCACGGTGCGAAACTGAAAGGATGCTCATGTCTACGAACTCGGTGAATTGTCAAGCAGCTAGTTACGCATCGGCATCGAATATAACGGTTGCTGTGTGGAATTACAATTGCAGGGGCGCTTTGCATACGCTTATTGTTTTGAACATGCCTGTGCATTTGCTAATATGAGTTGGCGTGTCAGAGTTATGTCATATGAACAGCTAAATCAGCCTTCCTCTGGGGGTTACAAGCGTAATGTGTGCATTTTGCTATAGCATGGCAGATCAAGATGTGTTTATCGCTTGAATATTTTTAGTAGAGAAATAAAATATCAAAATAAAATGTTGCTTTAATTCCGTGTTACCAGTCTGTCGTACACAGAACAATAGGTTGGTGTAATAAACTAATAACTGCGGTTTAACTGCAACTTTTACATGCCTACAAGAATCTAAAATGCTAGATTTCAAACTGCAGCAGTAGTCGGGTCTGTCAAAAATGAACTCCACTGCGCACCTCATGCATGAAAATAAGTTCATGCCTTTTAGTAAGCTTAGATGCAGGCCGCAATGAACTTGTTAGTATTGAAATGTGGGTAAGCTTGCCATAACAAGCCTTGTTGCCCTTTTTTATAGGCACATCCATATATCCATTGAGCTGAAGGACAATATTTTCATCCCTACTGAGCATCATGTTTGCAGCTATAATCCTCAAATTATGGCTTCAGCAGTGGCACAACCAGGGATGGTGCGGGGGAGGGGGGGCACGCTGGGCACTTGCTTAGGATGTGTCACAAGTGGTGTTTGCGATACACCAGACTCATGACAGACCTATGACGTCTGAAAATGACCAATATTCTATTCATTAGCAGGATTATTCTAACATTCATGAAAAACAAGGATGAACTGTAGTTTATTTGTTTTTTTGCTTAAATCTAAAAATTGAAGTTAGTTTCGCAGTTGACTGTTGCAGTCATTTGGATGTTTTGCATGCATTTCACTAGGAAGACTAAGAGCTAAGACTTTTTATTGCCATGGCCTTGACTGTCTTGATGTTGTTTTGCACCATGCCCTTGTGTTGACTTTTGCATACGATATTTTTCAGGCACCCGCTTTATATAACGCAAGAAGGCAGCTGCAAGTACACGAGGATGTGAAAGAGCCAGTGCAATGCGACTTCACGTAGTGCAGAGGTGCCAATGCCAAAAAATCAAAATACATTGGCATGTTATTTGGACAAGAAAACTAGTATGTGGGTATATTGGGTGTACCATTTGACCAAATGTCAACAAAATCAAGATACAGTATGTTACACGAAGATGAAAATTCTCACGTGCTCCAGGCAGTCATCTTAACATGGTATATTTATGTAATGTCTCTGATTGGAAAGTCAAATCAAGTATGCTCTCTGGAGACAAACACATAGCAGCAAGTGTCATTGAAAAGTTAAAAATGTGTTTTAAGAAAGCTGATTAGTTCTGAGAAGTGACTGCTTTTTGTCTTGCCTCTCAACAAATATATCCATGTGATAAAAAAATAGTGATACAATGAAATTGCATATTTGCTTAGCGACATGATACATACTTGCAATGAGCACGATGCCTGTGTTTACTATAAAAAGCAACAGCCCATGCTTGGTTAGCTTAGGCCCACTACAACATGCAGGCATGGGTGATTGGTGCTTTTTTTATTTCTTTGTCGTGAGGTTTATTGACGTGCGTATAGGTGCAGTGGCACGCAGTATGGCTAGTACAAAAAGGGGGGGGGGCAGATATATGTAGCTCACTGTACACGACACAGGGCAAAGGAAATCCGTGTTCAGCAACTATGTTAGATGCCATGTACGTAAATTTTACAACGCTACTCGTTCGAAGCGCGCACAGGTGCATATTGAAGAAAAGTTTCCAGGGTAGATAATTTAGTTCGTAATTTACACTAATTTTGCTCTAACCACGAGACATAATAATTTGAATATACTGCACGGAAAAACCTAGAGCGAATTAAATTGTGTCAGCTTCGTGTGTATACATATAGTCTTTCCTATGCATTAGGTTTTTTGCGTAATGCATTAACACTTGACAGCCTATCTTATGATGTGTACTCTGTTTACATTACAGTTCTTTATTAGTTTACTCGTTTGTTTTGCGACTGATGAAATGCCGGCATATATATATTTTCAACATTTGACATAACCCTGTATGTTTTTAGGGACAGCCCAGGATGTGCATTTCTCAGCACCCAGTCAACTGCCAAAAGTGACTCAAACACAGGCCACCAGTAAGTGGACATCAGTTGCAATTTCACATTATGCAGTTGGCGGCTGCCTTGTACGGAGGCTTTTTTTTTAATGAGATGGTGATGTCGTTCTAATGTACATTTTGACCACAAAGGTGCGATCATGTCTCACAGAGGCATATATGGTTGCTATTCTCTGCGAGGGACGTGTTCTCGTGTATGTGAAGCATTTGTGTTTGGCAGTATTGTCGCCCAATGAGTCGGATATAAACACTAACTCGCCACTGCCGGCAAGTAGTTGCGAGAAACGCATTATGACGCTGTAAAGTTATTTCAATCATTCGAAGGAAAGTTTTGCAGCAGGAAAAAAGGTTGCTATTCCAGGTAAACATGTCTTTTTCTCACAGGTTATTTAGCCAAACTGTGGATGCATGAAATTCGTGACTTATGAATAGATTTTAATTTATTCTTTAGTAATGCTTCTAAAAGAGACTAGAAATAGCATGTGACTACCTCTGCAATCAGCAGACCATACATTTACAGTCATAAGTGGCAGTTCCATGCAGTCTCGCATTTTATATAACCTTTCCTTTCAGCAACATTGGAACTGGTGGCTGCGTTTTCAGAAGGAGAAGTGTACTTGACACTGTATGTGTATGTGAATTCGGTTTTCTTTGTATGTGTCGGCTCACTGACAAACGGTGCAAAAATCTGTTGTACCATGAGCCTGACGACGCCTTCTGCTGGTAGAAATGCGGCACTTCGTATTTTATAGTACTGCATGACATTTAAATCAAAGCTACCACATAAAATGATCAAGAAAACTAACCGCTGTTATAGCTGTTTTCCTCAAAGAACGCTTGTCCTTTATGGGCTGTGTTAATCTGAGCTCTCCACCGATGTTTCAGTAGTATTATCCCTTAGTGAGTGAGAGATTGGGGGCAATTAATCGTGTTAGTGTTTAAGTGGTGTCCTAATTATGTGCATTTGTTCCAACAAAGTTGTCTAGATTACTTTATTGTGTAGTGTAAAGCTTGTGAAACCATCAGCAACTACTGAGTTGCTAACACGCATATGGATTTGTCACTATACAGGTGGAACTCGGCTGTACCACTGCAGTGCTGCCGAAATCGCCTTCACCAGCGGCTTTGCAACAGCTGTTTCGCAGCATGTCGGTATGTGTTAATTTATAATTATGTTGGGATGGGCTAGTATTATGGACCACTGCTACTCTGTATTGTGACAGATCCATATGATAAGGGATGTAATGGGCACAGCGAAAGCCTTTGAATTTTTTACTATGGTACATAAACAGGCTCTCCTTTTCGTCACTGGAGCAGGAGAGAAGGGCATGCAGGCACTCCTGAATGTACATATATTTCAAAACATGAGAGAGACATATATATACACACACACACACACACGCAATTAAACTAAAGGCAGGGACGTTCCATCTTTCATCTTGAATTGAATTGTGCAGCGCAAAAATACAACACAGACCACAGAGAAGCACAGATGTTAACAGGTTTGATACACACGTTAGTTCAACAGATTTGATACTTCAAGTGTGCTATTTTACACAAGGGGGAAGGGAAAGGGGAGATAATCTGAAAAAAAAAGTGGAGTGGAAAAAAAGGAATCGTGCCAAAAAGCATGAGAAGCATCGCGCAGCCAGGATCACCAGCAGGACATCTAAAAAGCACTCTGATAAAATTACATACAGGACAACCTTACGTATAGTTTGTTTCAATCAACTCAGATCACATGCAGCCATTACTGCAATCATGTTGTTTCCTTATGTCATATGGGGGAATGATGTGGGCCCAAAAAACTGTTTAGAGCTGAAGGATTATGTTCCATTCTAGCCTCATTGCCTGCTTTTTTATCATATTGTTATCAGCTGCTTATGTTAGGGACAAAAAGTAAGAGTACGAACTGTTTCCCGATTCGCCATTCCACACAACATGTCTTTGTGACTATATGTACATGCAGATGATCCATAGTTGAAAAATATTCAGTACAGAAGAATCTCATTACAAGATGCACTTGGTTGTAAGAGACATCTGAAAATGGTTTGGTTGGTTTTCCGATGTTTGCCACGTTAACAATTCTGTATACAAGAGACACCTTTGTTACTAAGGATGACTTTTTAAGTATTCACTACTTCGAAGGGACACAACCCAGACACATTCACTTGGTGCACCTTGTGTGCTCCGAAGGGCGTAAAGATCACGCAATCCTTACACAAGTCAATCGCGCATGTTTCTTTTAGCATGAACCAGAAAAGGAGGGCAACGAGGACAGTGCAGGGCAGAAAGTGTCGGCAGTTGAAGCTGACGAACGACTAAGAGCACCTCAAAGGTACTGCGAGCAACAAGGCTTGCAAAGTGAAGCGTTTAAATTCCAGAAGTTGGGAAGGAAGCTAACACAATCTACAGTCACTAAAAAGCTGTGAATGTCTTCTTTAAAGGGCCCCTAAACCACCGAGGTTGAAATTTAGTTGCGGTGTTGCAGTTCTACACAATAAGGCAATGAACAGGTAGCCACGAGAATTTTTCGAAACGGTGCAGTAATAGTGGAGCTACGTGTGTTTGATTATCGAAAAGTAGTCCCCACTCATTTTACTCTTTCATCTGGTACACGCCATATGGACAGTATCGTCTTTTCCTTGCCTAGTACACCTCCAAATGTTACGGGACAGGCCAACACCAACGAGCTCTGTTGCTGCCGCGCTGGCCCGTCGTCCTGCGAGGGATGGCGCTAATACAACGGAACTGTATGGTGACTCGTGTTGAAGAGCCTCATAGGGAGACCCTTCTGTTGGCGTTTCTGTTCTTTGCCCCCATTGGCTGCCCACAATAGCATCGCGCGCAACGCGACGAGGAAGAAGGAGTGTGTGTATTTGCTTGCAGGCCTTGCCGGCAGTCGTACACTTTCGTTCGACCAATCGACAGCACCGGAAACTGGTGACATCATCAGAGACAGCCTGGTGACGTCAGGACAAACTGGGGGGCGCAGGATAGGTCCAGAGAGGCGCACGGGGTCATTTTCTTCATATTGTAGTGCTCCGGCAGTGCTACGCACTCTGGCATTTGGCTTCGTCGATCGTGACGGCATTCTGATTTCGATACGCGTGTTTACTTGAAATGTTCAAAAAATGTCGAGAAGTGGTTTAGGGGCCCTTTAAGCCACCCTGAGCATTTATTCCTTCAGATATATCAAAACATACTTTAGTGATGATGCATAATAAAGTGATCTAGTCTGGCTCCTCAGTGTCTCAAAATTTTTGGTTTCGAGAGACATGTTTCCCGTGCCTCTTGAATATCTTCTGATGAGGCTTTACTGTAATATACACAAACAATTGTGTAACTCCTCCTGCAAGTATTATTCATTAAGCCCGGTCACTTATGTGCAAAGCTTGTGGTTAAGTCTTGATGTCCGTACTTTTTAGAGCTATGTTTATTAATTCATGCTGTTCTTATTGGTTCTTCGATGCAGGAGACAATGCCTACGAAATTATTGGCCCTGATCATGAGAGCCCTCAAGGGGCAAACAACATCTCTGTTGCAGAAGTGAGCCCGATACCACTTGGAAGTTACCATGACAGATGACACGGCAGCAATAGATACAGAGACTGCCATGTCTACTGCAGCTGCAACAGTGTACGAGGCAAGCAGCAGCGTGTCAGCATCAGCAGCAGTGTCAGAAGGAACCACACCAGGCCTGGTAGAGCAACATGTGTGCTATCACTGACTTTTTTTGTAGTGGATACAACTCATTTGCTCAACATACAAAAGCTTTTCACCACGACTGTGAGCCAGTGTTATTGTGGAGCAAGTACAAGACTAAGTTAGGTGTTATAACACAGTACAAGCATCACTTTAATATATGCAAATGCAAACATATTATAGTTGTTGCCTCCCCAGCCAGCCCACATAGTGACAACAATGTGGAACACATGGTGGGACACACCTCTCCCCCATTACAAGAAAGTAGAGACTGTCAGTGTTGTTGCTAGATTGACTGGTCTTTGTAGGCAACTAGAAGGACAACACAGGTGTCATAAGATTGTTGTTGATGTTGTTGTTGAAGAGGTAAAAAAAGTTTGATGGGAGCTGAAGTGCCAACTGATATTGAGCAAATCAAAAGCAACCACCTGAGAAAGCAACACTATCGAAATTTGGGTATCTATGTGCCGCCAACTCTGGTAAGAATGGCATAGGACAGAAGTGTGATGAAAATCACAAAGACACTGCTGTTGCATCACTGGCCACAGTGAGCAGCGACTTGTAGGGCAAGAGAGTCAACTGAAACTAACATTATGATATAGTGTCATGATCCCATGTGACCACTTTTCAAGTTATTTTACAAGATACAGTTCAACGTCCAGAAACGAGACTGCAACTTGTCTGTAAAAAAGCTTTCACAAAAAATTATTCATAACACTATTAACATAGCAGTATCTTTTTTTTGTGTCGGTTTGAGGTTCCCGGCTGTCCATTAATGCAAAAATTGAGGAAAAAAAGAACATGTCGTACTTACACCTTTTTAACAAGTACGAGGGGGACAGAACTTTTCTAGTCATGCATCTTCATCATACTATCAAGTTTTTAAATGCCTTTTATAATTATTATTACCAGTTATATCTGAGTGCATTGTATGCATGTAGCAGGTGTAAAATCAGGTCAGTTGGATCAGATGCCTTATCTGCAAGCGAGCCCTATATTCAAGAAATTTGAATTAAAATAGTTACGTTAGAGACGCAGTCTTTCAGCACTTTATTGCCTGTGGTTTAAGCATTGCTCAATACTTTTGTGGGTGGCAATTTCAACCGGCACAGCACTGCGCTTTGCCACAGTCACATTTGTCTTCAAAGCGGTTTTTACCATTTGTGTTGATCTGTTTGTGTATGCATAGAGCAAGTTTTTAATTTATATTTTTCTGCATTCTTGTGCTTGCACTAAGCTTGTATAAGGCAGTTACAAAATGTGCGTCACTATAACGAACTGTTCTGTTGACCTTACACTTGCAAATAATCGTGTTCAGATGGCCGCACTTATATGCGGGTGCACCGCTAGCTTTGTGTATGTTCTCATGTTTGTATAAAGCTTATATAAGCTAGTTAGAAAATGTATGTCACTAAGCATTGTGATATTCTTTAAAGAACTGCTTGGTTGGTTTTACACTTGTGAATTAGTATTGAGGCGGTGGTATTCCCATGTATGCCCACTGCTAGCTTTCTGTGTCCTCACGTGTTTGTATCAAGTTTCTACAAGGGAGTTACAGCATGTACGTCACTAAGCGCTGTGATATTTTTTAAAGAACTGCTTTGTTGGTTTTACACCTGTGAGTAATAGTACTCGGGTGGCACTAGTCATGTGTAGGTACACAGGGACCATTTGTATACATTATGCTCATGTAAAGCAGTTACAAAGTGTATGTCACTAATTACTGTGATATTTGTTGGATTGCTGTGATGGTTTTACACATGTGAATACTAGTGGTCAGGACACAGTACTTGCTGTGTATAGTTGAATTTATACACTGCCAAGACATGGGCTGTATACGTACCAAAAGAAATGTATGTCACTATGTTGTTGTGATTATTACTGTTTGGATTTTATTAAACTCTAATAAAATTGTTTCTTGTATCTATTGAGGTATGGCAATTTGTCATGCAACCAAACTGAGGACCTGAACTTGTGCATACGAATAAACAGCTAATTTAAGAGTATACTGCTCATATTCTGCTAAACCAGTTTAACAAATCTTGTACTGCAATGCTGGAAAAATGACAGAACTGACTCGGATGTACAGAAAAAGTTCTGCACTGGCTGAAGGACTGCCCCACACTGGAGTTCGTAATGTTGCGTTTATTGGAGTAGAACAGAAAGTGCACTTCTATTAAAAATGCGACAGTCGGTGCAGAAACATAAGGCAGACGAGCGGATGTGGCACATTTTTTTCAGGGCCCTCCATGCCTACTACTGCATTTCTAGTCTTCCTGTGCTCTGCGTATAAGCCCCTGTTCAGCCAAGGTTTTTACTCCATGACCGCTTTCACGATCCGACGCAGCTAGCAGACTTCGAGTGCTTGCACAGGAGATGACGCTCTCTTCATGGTGCACACCAAACAGCCAGACCAACCAGAGCAACCGTCAATACCACCTGCCCTCTTTGATGCATCTCTATATGCCAACTGGACTCCGCCGAAGCGAGGCGACTCTGCTTTATCGCTTATGGTTAGGGGTGGCTTTCACGAAATCTTACTCATTCCGCATTGGAATGGCCGACAACGCTCTCTGCAATGCCTGTCTTTGCGAGGAGACGCTGCAACACATTCTGTGCGACTGTCCTGAATATAATGTTCAGCGACAGTCCCTGGCATCCGTTCTCGCGCACCTTGACACTAGACCATTGTCCCTCGACACGATTTTCACATGCCGCCGACAGAAGACATCGCAGGTGAAGGCGACGAAGGGACTACTTCAGTTTTTGAAAGAGACGGGATTGGACAAGCGGCTCTGACAGTGTTATCACGTACAATGCCAGATTGATAGACTCTACCGGACGATGTTTGTGTGCTGTACTATGTGCTCTCTCTCTCTCTCTCCCCCTTCCCCATCTTTCATCGCACCCATCCCTCTCCCATGTGTAGGGTAGCAAACCGGTTACGCTAAACTGGTTAACCTCCCTGCCTTTCCTTCTCTACTTTTTCCTTCCTTCCTACTCCATGACAGTTGTTCTACTGGGTTCGTAGCAATATTGAAGAAAAAAATTCAATGGTTTTCAAGGACTTTCGAGGCCCCGACACAGTAACTTCAAGGACCTCGTGCAATGTGTGTAGTAGTTTGGACAGGCAATAACTTGTTCAAGAACACCGTTAACTTTAATGCAAACAAAAGAAAGCAAAACAAATCGCATTTCAGTGATTTCAAACATTTGAAAGACTGCTAATTTGCCTTTCACCGCCCACCACTAAACGCACACAAGGAAGCATTTCAAGAAAGCGCTCAAAGTTTTTCTGCAATAGCACAATTAACTACTTGGACCTGCAACATTTGCAGTTTTTGAATACTGTTTGGTTTGACAGTGTATGTGATGTCATCTGTTGCCTCAGCTTTTTTCACCATCAAATAAGCAATAGTCATTTCTAATTTCTTTTTATTGTGTCTGTCGCTCTCAATTTACTCTTCACGGCTCCTCTTCGAATGCCTCAACTGTTGAGCTTCCTGCTTCTGCTCCTCCAAGCACATTTGTCGCCGGTTCCATGTGCTTAAAACTGGTATCTGCAGCTCCTTTGTAATTTCAACTTTAAGGATGTCGCTTTCCTTCTATTACCTCCAGAGACAATTTTCTGTGACATGCGAAAGGGTGTCACAGAAGGGAAAGAAAGCGCTTGGCAATGTCTGCTAAGTCTAGCCAAGTGTACAAGTTTAAGGACTTTCCAATACTTCTAAAAATTCAAGGGTTTTCAATGCCTTGAAAAATGGCATTTTAGAAATAAAGGATTTTCAAGGATCGCTACAAACCCTGGATTCTAGCACCTAAATAATTTTACAAGCTTATTTTGGCATGGAGTTAGGAAATTCATGCTTTCTAGCTAACGCTGCACTATCTCTGTACAGTGAAGCCACGAGAGCGCAACTGTATTGGAGTAAAGAAAAATACTGAAAGCTTTTAATACCACTCTTCTTTTTTTCTATGGAGCTTCGTAATGCCTAGTTAAGTTTACGAATGTGCCTGGTTTTGGCGGGCGTTTCTTCGACATTTTCTGGAAGAAGCAGATGTCTAGCCCCCGTATTCAGAAATGTATCTTAATACAAAGCTCATGCTTGACTTTATATAAACGACGCCTGGTGCGAACGTCCCCCAAGACGCTCACTGCCTTTCTTTTGGTGCGTTCACGACTTGCGTCGTTTAGATAAAGTCAAGCATGGGCTTCAAGTTATGATGCATTTCTGCATATGGGGGTAAGCGTGTACAATTCTGGGCAACGCACTGTGCCATTGACACTGAGAGAGAACGGGGAAAACAGAGTTAACCACTTATGCTCCTAAACTTTCGCGTACCTGTGGTGTGCGTGTATCGTGGAAGAAGAAACAGCGCAAACACAAGGACGAAAAAAAGCATCAACCACACCAGCGCTTCGTGGTGTGGCATGTTTTTGCGTCGTCCTTGTGTTGCGCTGTTTCTTCTAAAATGCTCAACCAACTAGCCGGCAAGTCCATCCTGTGCATATATAAATTGAACGCACGCATGAGTGTAGATGGTCTTCGAAGCTTTTAGAACGAGCACTGCCACAGGATACGAGCAGTGCACGCGTAACAAGTGGACACATTAGTCATTTAAACATGCGTGCCAATGCATTTGACGCGGCTATCGGCATAAGCAGTCTCCAAATGCTGGAATGCATGCGCTCCAAAACGCTAACGATCCGCTGCTAATGCAGGACAACAGTTCACAGCGGACTGAACCAAACTCCAAACTAATGCACTTGAAAAGAACGCCTACACGGCAGCGTGAGGCACGTCGAAATGCCTGGTACTGGCGTCGCAGTTGCTCACCAGTATACGCGCGAATTAAATTCACATACGTGAATGGTTGGCGCAATACTTTGTATCCGCGTATTTTGGAGAACATGGACTGGAGAAGCACTCGATCATGAGCTGAACGGCACATTTGTTATTGTCCTGCGGTGACGACAAGCCGTGAATAGTTCTCGCGTTGTCGTCTACGTTGTCTTCCTTCGTTAGTCGTAGCAAGGAATGGAAATGATGCAAACGCACACGTATTCCAGTACACAACAGCACAGCACACTGCAGAGAAACCCCACCCACCGCAGCCGATTCATCAAATACGTTTGGTATATATATAACCTCTAAAGGAACACGACTGGGCGTGGCGGCGCTGTGGTGTAATGGTTATGGTGTGTGTTTTGAATTGTACAAATGTGAGTGTACGCGGGTTCGAATTCACATGATGTATAGAGCATTGTGATTCTTGATAAGTATGTGATTCCCTTGACAATTGTATTCTAATTAGATTGTGTGACTCCTGATTGTGAAATTTGCGAAGATATTTGCAGATTAAGTGTTAATTCGCTTTTTTTTCTCAGTGGCGTTCGTGACGCATACGCATAGGCCGCTTCAGAGCAGTCACGCCTCACGGTAGGCAGCAAATAGCCAGGAAAAAATGACTTTAAAATCCTGCATAACTTTGCTCACGCCTATTCTGAAGGCCGCTTGGAATCGGGCCAGTGTCTCTGAGGAGCCGCCTACGGAACAGTATATCAGCGGCCCTAATTTGATCTGATTTCCTGCCTGCATGCGTGACCAGGACTTGGCTAAGAGGGTATTGGGAAGAGTACTAGCACTCTGTTCTGAAGGAGTACAAGCACTCTGTTTGGGGGAGTAGAAGTACTCGGTCTGGCGGTGTACTATCAAACCTGCGGGGAGAGTATTAGCACTCTGCGGAAGAGTACTAGCACTCCCTGTGGGAAGAGTATTATCACTCTGCGGAAGAGTACTAGCAATCCCTTGTGGTGGAGTAACAAAACTCTGTCAGGAGGAGTTGACCTACTCTCTCTCAAAGAGGGTCGATCTACTCTCGAAAAGAGAGTGAAATATGGGACAAGCAGCTACTCCCTCAAAGAGAGTGCCCGGCACTCCCTTAGTTTTTAGAGTGCACGCACACGCACACACACAAACACACACACACACACACAAACGCACAAACAAGCACATACAATGCAATTACAAACCAAGCGCTTGCTGTGCACAAAAATAATGTGCGAACGCGGCCGGAAAAACCACAGCAAGCCATGAACGAGCTCCACACGTGCAGTCAGGTGCATTATTACCTGCAAGACCGGTGCCCGTGGTCGAAGGGGCTTCAAGACAGTACGGTTGCGCAGACACAAGGTAAGTTCCAGACCTAAACACAGCTTCAATTAGTCCAAAATCAAGAAAGGGGCTGACAAATGGAATAGCAAACTGTGGTATAAAGTTCGTAAACAGGGATAAGGTGCCTTAGAAAGGCTGGTCAGCCTTTCTGAGGCACCTTATTCCTGTTTACAAACTTTATACCACATATTGAATTAGTGGTATTTATTGAACCGCTATTTCCGATGTCGGAGCCGCTGCGCAGTCCTGGAGCCCCTTCGACCAAGAAGAAGGGTGTTGCAAGTCATATTACACGCGACTGCACATGTATGAGCTCTGCGACAGTCATAAATGCTGATCCCGATGGCCCTGCGCTGCACCATTATTTTTCCTTTTGCCAGGGATGACACCTGGCTGCAGCGACAGATGGCGCTGCAGTATACCGGCGTTCTCTAGCACACCGGGCCGTCATCGCGAAAAGAGGTATATATAGGTTTTCGCCGCCAGACAATACACTGCCATGTTGCAGTACACCATACTCATACTGCAATCGAGAACAAAGGGAGGGCTGCCCCAACAGTTGAAATCCCACAACCAAACTCTGTCTTAATGAAGTGCAAAATTCTCGGCCTACATGTACACAAAGACGAATCCGGCACCGCCATCTTACGCGAACTGCAAGAAACCTTCACGCAAGTAGCACATTTCGCAGCACAGCTTGAAAGAACACGATCCAGTCAGAATCATCGAAATCCTCATGATCAGCAGAAACATCTACAGCACCCCTTACCTAGACCTAAGGAATGCCTAAATAAAAAAAAACTGAACAGCCTCATTCGGAAGGCCTTCAAGATTGTCATGGGGATCTCCGAACGCTCCTCCACGCAACGTGTACTCCGCTTAAGTCATCACAACACCTGGGAGGAGCTAGTCGAAGCACACAAGTTAACCAACTCAAACACCTCAAGTTTACTGAAAGAGGAAGGGCAGCACTCAAAAGCTTAAAATTGTGCGACGAGAAAAGGATAATCCCAAAGACAGTTGGGCAGTAAATCTTTGTAGCATTCATTCCATAAAAAAATGTCTGCGACCCACCATGAAGGAAGAAAAGCCAGAATAGAGAGAGTGTCCGAATAACCTATGGCCGCAATCCGGGCACACGATACACCGGTACAGCGAAATAAGCAGGAACTCCATCCAGCCCATGCGTCAGTGTCATCGATAGCACGGGTAAGGGAAAACGGCCGCTAGCATTATTACAATAGAAAGAGATGCGGCAGAAGAAACAACAATAGCATTCGCCGTCTCAAGGGAGCAATAATGCTCACAGATTCACAAGTAGCTTAACGGAATTTGCAGAAAGGGAGACTCTCCAGGCAAGCTCTTCGTATGGTCAGAGAAACGGCAAAGAAGCAAAGACCAGATATATACACTGTCTGGACTTCGGGGCACGAGTTACTGCTGGGGAATGAACGAGCCGACGCCTCTGCCCGAGCTCACATTCTACGTGCTCTTTTACAGAACGCGCCAAGGAGAACGCATGAAGTCCTTAAATATGCAGCGATATTCTGCAACACTACAGGCTAGACAGACAAACTTACCTGCCATCTCACCCGCGCCTAGCTAGAAAAGAGGCAGTAACCCTCAGAAAATTGCAAACCAACAGCTATTTCATTTCTTTTCATTTTTCATTTCTTTTCATTTTTCATTTCATTTATTTTACCCTTAAGGTACATAGTACATTATAGAGGGGAGGGGCTAAGAGAATACAAAATAAACATCGGTAAAAGTAACTCAAACAAAATGAGACCCCGTAAGCTATAAAGTAAGCTATGACCCCGGTATCCTGCACCGCATCTAACCTACTCAGTATTCATACTTCGTAATCTGACTCTCCAGACGCCTTATGTCATATGGTATGGGGATATGTAGAAAAAGGTGGTGACTTAAACACACAAACACCAGTAGCAGTGGGCGGCAAAGTTATCAGACCGGCACCCGAAGACACAGCGCAGCCTTATCGAACGGGCACGGGAGATCGCCGTTTACACCCCGGCTACCTAGAATAAAGCGGCGGCCCACCGGAGGCGCAGAATGCGCTTACTGAAAATAAAAGTTTATTCTATCTCTGCCTCTCTTTCTATATGTCCACATATGCAACGTGAACACGTGGAGTTCCAATAAAAAAAACCCTACTCTTAATGTACGCAGGGCAAGTCCCATATTGCGACCTGAACGTACGGAGCGAGCTGCCCTACAAAAACCCCCAAGTCATTATTTTTCATCTGGTCGCATGTCCCACACAAGGTATAGTAACATACGACGTTTTATGTGGTTCCTCCACACATTCATACCATCCCATTGGACCAGCCCGGTATGTTAGATGGAAGCATGTTTATACGCGATCCTCGTATGCCCATGTGGAAATATACGGGCCGTGCCACATATGATGTACTAGAACGTACGGCGTTCTATGTGGGACCGCCATACACGCATATGAATTATTGGATATGGTGCATGTGGGTGTTTCTGTGGGGTTGTTAGGTCCCTAAACAGCAATCGTCATCTAGCGGGGTTTTCCTTTCGTTGATGCTGAGTATCCAGTTCGTTTAGGTCAAGAACGGCATGTCCGTTATCAGCGCGACAGCATTTTTCAAAGGAAAGTGCAACGCGCACAGAATGTGAACGAAAGTAAGTGCAATAAGGGCATGATGAAAGTTGTTTGGGGAACATATAAACGCGAAAGGCTATAAGGCTTATTTCAAATCTACGGCTGAAGAGCCATGAACAGTTAATGCAACAGTGGTCAGAACCCATCATGTGTCTGGGCAATGTCTAAATACGTAGTTGACAACTGGCTTTGTGACGTTTAATATGTTGCCACATTATTCCTACATGGGTGCATAATGGTCTGCAGCACTCATGAGAGTTGACTTGAAAAAAAAAATACCACAGCCAAAAGCTTCAAGTGCGGCATTGCAATGAGGAGAAAGGACAAAACCATCCAAATTTTCCTAGCTATATATCTTACGTTCATGGTCTTGGAAGGGCATCTTTAGGACCAAGCAGGTGTTGTAGTCGGTGTAAAGGCAGATAGCAGTGTAAGGGCGTGTTCGGTCTGAAATATAGAAGAAAGCTGGTTCGTTATAAAGAGCAAATGGCAATCAGTTCTACGGTAAAATAGCAACCGCTGAAATCTGATGTTCACAGGAATAGTTCTCACTTTCATGAAAGAATTTGTCACTAGGCTGTAGAACCTGACACGATATTTTAAAATGTATGGTGTGCGAAGACACCATATTTCAATCAAGCCCATTGTTACCCTTTAAGTCTTAAATGGAAAATACATTTTAAACACAGCACTAGGGCAAAGAGAATGGACGTCGCTAATTCGCCTGTCAGCCCTCTTTTCGTGCGCTATTTTCCAGCAGATGGTAAATTTAAATCACGTCTCCCGAGAAAACTGCGTACTGTATAGCAAACCTTATTTTCGAATTTTACTGAGCAAGTGTAGCGTTGACGAATAGCAAAATAAAACACAAGTGATAGCACCTACCGTTCTCGACGAAGAAGGTGGCCTCGCCAGGCGAGTCTCCCTCCTCCATGTCATACTTGATGTTTCTCCTGAAAGAAATGCGCTATTCGTTACTGCAAGTGTTTGTTCGAGCCCTTCATTATGAGAGAAGGGATAAACATCATTGGCCAGGCAAATTTCAATGAGTATGTAAACGCTTCTTAGTGTAGTACATGGTGAAAGCGCCCAGCCAGGAGCGACCGCAAGAATACTTCTGCATGCTAACGGACGGCTTTTCTACATCTTTTAGGTGTAAATGTGCACAGCAGTGAAGCATGATTTCAAGCTGTGCAAACACTTTTCCTAAGATTGTCATTCAACATTCTATCTCTCAATTTCTTATTGCTTTCAACGGCTACAAACAGACTACCTGTTACAGGCTGTTAAAGGGGGTTCATAAGTTTGTCCGAAAAATCATCATGTCGTTTTGTAACAGGAAATAAAGCTTATAAGGATTATAAACATTTTGTGATCGCATATAGTACATAATCCCATTCTACTAATCACCTGCTTTCGGTTTTGGAGCACCGCATTTAATATGGGCGCATCACTCGGGCAGAGCAACGTTGCCCTCCCTAGCAAAATTATCAATACGTTGCTCCATCTGGCTTTCAAGCTACCAGAAATTTCGTACGAATCGCACAAGCAAATAAAAAATGAAGGCATCTTTAGAAAAATTTGTGACAGTTTCGTATAAGGGTGTCTTCAAACAGGGAGAACGAATTTTGTGCTGCACATGAATGACACATGTTAACAAAAGAACGTGTCAGTCCTTGTGGTGCAGAAACAAGCATAAACAACGGTGTTCTATGAGCAATCTGGCAACGCTCTAAAGAACCCAAACACAAAATAGGAATTATTGATTAACACTATCGATTAGTTCTACGTATCTGCCATTTTACTGCTATTGGGCACATTAAACAAACGGAAGATGAAATGTGTCCTGCAAAAATATCTAAGATCTTCTATTCACTTAAAATTATTTAACCAAATTTGCGTTGTATTCAATTTCTTTCTATGCTATAAACATTTCTAGTGAACAAAAACTTATTATTGCAACTCGCATGGCACCTTTAGGGGGACATCGTTGGGCGTTATTAACGTAATTTATTTCGAAAAGCGCAACTGCCTATACAATTATTTAAGAAAATA
Organism: Dermacentor variabilis; assembly: GCF_050947875.1. NCBI lineage: Eukaryota > Metazoa > Arthropoda > Arachnida > Ixodida > Ixodidae > Dermacentor > Dermacentor variabilis. Next base: position 36,152,178 of record NC_134574.1, read on the forward strand.
TTATTGGTCATTATTGGATTATCGCAGCCTTGGGGGCACCTCGGCATATAGTGTATTTAGCAACACTTAGCACTTCCCGGCATCCAATTTGTTTTAAAAATTCTCAAACTCAAACGCTAGTCAAGATGTCACCAATTTTGCTGCTCACTCGAGTATGTAGTGCCGCCTTATGCTGCTGTTGCTAGATGCTATAGATAGATACATAAAGCCTACATTTTTTTAGCAGGATGGTGGCAACTGGGGGGGGGGGGGCTGCGAAGCGGTATAATTTATGTGAATTTCACTTATCACATCAGCAATGGTTCACTCTTCGCCGACCCACGCATTCGTTATCGCTACATTAAGTATATTAAATTTCTTTGACTATTGCGACTGTCCTGTCCGCGTGAGTGTGCAAAAAGGTTTCTTCATTTTCCTCGTTTGCACACAGCAGCAGCAAACTTTCTTGACACTATGAAACTCCATTTAGCAGTTAATCAGCTAGCCCGGGTGTCAAATAGGAGGAAAAAATAATTGGCTTTCAAGTTGGCAAAAGGGATCTCATGTGTAATATAATCTAAAGCTGTCCCTTGGAGCTATAAATTACGTATATTATGCGTTCGTGTTCTCAAACGATTCATATTAAAAACGACAGGTATATATATATATATATATATATATATATATATATATATATATATATATATATATATATATATATATATATATATATAATTTAATTAACAACTTGGGGGGCCCTATAACGTAAAACTATTCCAATGTGTTTTTATTCCAATATCCTGACGTCAAATTTGCGTAACCGCCGACGCAAACAACGGGCGGTCACCCGCCTGGTTCTCTGAACAGACCAATCAAACGCTCCCCTCGTTCATAGGAGGTCCCTTTTGTTTGCTTGAAAAACGAATCACATTGCCTACACTGATCGGCTTGTCTTACCTAATTGGCTTACAAGAGGCGAGGAACACGCTAAAGTGGAGAGGGATTCGATAGGGCCGAACCACTGCACTGACAATCGATAACCGGATGAAGAGGGTGGTGCCGGCGTCTGCGATTGGTCCACTTTCCCTTATTTAGCTTGCCGTGGCTCGTCGACAATCGCGGCGGCATGCAAACGAAGCATAAAAATGACGCTAAAACGGATCCTCAGCAGAGGAGAGTTGGCAGAACGAGGTCGTAAACGGGCCGAAAGTGTTCGAAAATGTTACACGGCCACGTAGAAAGCTTTATTACAGGCAAATAAACCCATGCTCTTCGATAGGTGCGAGTAGCCAGTGCCTGAACGACCGGCGGCAGCCATCTTTTATTCCTTTCGGAACGGGGCAGCCTGCGGCTACTCAGAAGAAAATTCAGTTTTGTTTGGCCTATTAATGCATCTTTATCACGTACACGTTACTTTGACGCGGTGAGATTTTGCGGTTTTATGACGTCGCGTGAGAGGCAGGTGAAGTGGGCGCAGCCCGAAAGCTTTTGACCAATGGCCGAGGGCTAATGGCGAAGAGGCGTCGAATCCGAAATAACTATTTTTCTTTTGTTCGGCCAAATCATGCATAATCCGTGTGTACACGTTCAATCAGATGGGGAGCTATCGCGGTTTTTGTGACGTCGCGTGACAGACAGGTGAAAGGGGGGGGGGTCCAAAAAGTTTTTGACCAATCGCGGAAGGCTGATTGCAAACTTGGAATAGAAAAGTTTGAAATAGTTTTACGTTATAGCGCCTGGGTATTTCGTGCCTGACAGTGAGACCGAAACGTATATGTAAGTCGCCGCCTTCTTGTTCAGAGAGTATTCACGCTGCGGTGATGTAGTTACACAAAAGTATCACCGCTACACGCTGCTCATCTATTTGCCCCAACAATTACATACTGTGTAATTTGATACTTTCCTATTCAACTCAAGTATACTAAGGAACGACTGCATCTATTTTTCTTTTCATTGCTCATGCTGCCATGCACGTAGCAATGTCTGCCAACAGTACTTTGTTTACGTTCAAGGCCAGAATTTTTTATCTAGAGACAGCATTGCAAGTTATTTTTCAAACGTCGGATGTTACAATCAGCAATTTGTCCTTGCTTATTGCGACCCCACACTTGTGTACTCAATCACCAGCACATTCACAAGCACACACATCCCATACACAAGCACGAATTAAATTGGGTTTGTGCCGCTAGCAAACGCGATCTCAAACATTACATTTTGTTTCTGTTTGAAACCTTTCCAGCTTTTCAAGCCTTTTAATGGTTTTAGTCGTAGTATTACATTACTTTTTGTATAGCTTTGGTAATTCTTTCTTCTCTTCCTTTCTTCCAGCTTTCCTTTGATGTGCAATCCGGATTAGTGCCCTGGTCGGTGACAGCTTCCGCTAGCCTGTTAGTTTTTTTTTTCTGTATGAGCGTGCAATTCTGCTTCCAATCAAACATTGTTGCTAATAATAAAGCTTCCAACTAGGCGGCATTGAAGGGAGTGTATATATATATATATATATATATATATATATATATATATATATATATATATATATATATATATATATATATAGGGGGGGTTTCTTCAAAGTTCAACACGCAGGACCCGACGTAACATACTCAGAGAAGAGACGACGAACTTTTAGGAAGCCTTATTTACTGAACGTCTTCGGCTGGTCCACTGGCCGTAACCGTTCAGTAGCTAAGTCTTCCTAAATGTTCGTCGTCTCTTCCCTGCGTGTATATATATATATATACCTCGACCGGGCAATGTCCCGGTCGAGGTGGTCCTTGGAAACGTACTTGGAGAGCATATCGGTAAGAGTACGGTTTATCCGCTCTGTCAGACCATTGGTTTGAGGATGGTATGAGGTAGTCAGCTTGTGTTGAATAGAGCAGGAACGCACAATGTCGGCGATAACTTACGAAAGGAAGTTACGACCACGCTCAGTAAGCAGCTGTCGCAGGGCGCCATGCACTAAGATAATGTCACGCAAGAGAAAGTCCGCGACGTCAATGCCGCAACTGGTAGGGAGAGCCCGTGTGATAGCGTATCGGGTGGCGTAATCAGTTGCAACGGCTACCCATTTGTTACCAGAGGATGACGTGGGAAATAAACCGAGGAGGCCTAATCCAACACGAATGAACGGTTCCACAGGGACGGCGATCGGCTGAAGATGAAATGAAGGTAGCACCTGAGGTGTTTTCCAACGCTGGCAGGGGCCACAGGCAGCAAGACAGCGTCGGAGGAAGCGAGCGAGACCATGCCAATAGAAGTGGCGGCGGACGCGGTCGTACGTGCTGGTTACCCCAAGATGTCCTGCAGTGGGTGCGTCATGCATCTATAAGAGCACAGTCTATCGTAGATGTTTTGGCACGACAAGAAGAAGATAAGGGTCATCCAGGAGGAAGTTCCTTCGGTACAGAATGCCGCCCTGGAGGACATATCGGCGAACGGATGCGTCGGTAGGTGTAGAGCGCAGACGCTCGATGAGTACTCGCAGCGATAGGTCTCGGTGCTGCTCATTGGCGATGTTAGCGAAGGCAGACACAGAGAAAATGCCGTCGGCGGTACTACTGTCGGCGTCGTCAGGCGCGTCTACCGGGTAGCGAGACAGGCAGTCAGCGTCCTTGTGTAGTCGGCCAGATTTGTAGGTGACAGAGAACGAAGATTCTTGGAGGCGTAAGGCTCAGTGACCAAGTCTTCCTGTAGGGTCTTTCAATGAGCATAACCAGCAGAGCGCGTGATGGTCTGTGACAACGGAAAAGGGTCAGCCATATAAGTATGGGCGGAACTTCGCAACCGCCCAAACTAGGGCCAGACACTCACGCTCAGTGATGGAATAGTTGCGCTCCGCGGGCGAGAGGAGCCTGCTGGCGTAACCGATAACATGGTCGTGGCCACGCTGGCGTTGTGCCAGTACTGCGCCAATTCCGTGACCGCTGGCACCAGTACGGACTTCGGTAGGCGCAGAAGGATCGAAATGGGCCAGAACGGGAGGCGTTGTGAGAAGGTCGATTAGGAGCGAGAATGCAGAGGCCTCGTTATCGCCCTACTGGAAAGGGGCGTCTTTTTCCAAAAGCTCGGTTAGTGGTCGTGCTATGACCGCGAAATTTTTCACGAAACGGCGGAAGTACGAGCAAAGGCCGATGAAGCTGCGCACATCCTTGACACACTTTGGAACAGGGAAGTGCGTAACAGCATGGATCTTGCCTGGGTCCGATTGCACTCCGTTCGCGTCAACGAGATGTCCAAGGACGGTAATCTGGCGACGGCCGAATTGGCAGTTCGATGCGTTGAGTTGCAGACCGGCTCGCCGAAAAAGGTCCAGGACTGCTGAGAGGCGCTCGAGGTGCGTAGCGAATGTTGGGGAGAATGCTATAACGTCGTCCAAGTAGCACAGGCACGTGGACCATTTGAAACCGTGAAGAAGGGAGTCCATCATGCGTTCAAAAGTGGCAGCAGCGTTACATAGACCGAACGGCACCACTTTGAATTGATAAAGACCGTCGGGTGTTACAAAGGCAATCTTCTCGCGGTCGAGATCGTCCACGGCAATCTGCCAATAGCCGGAGCGAAGGTCGGTAGAGGAGAAATAGCGAGCACCGTGGAGGCAGTCAAAGGCGTCATCAATCCGAGGTAGGGGATACACGTCCTTTTGGTAACCCTGTTAAGGTGCCGATAATCCACGCAAAACGCGATGAGGCATCCTTCTTTTTTACCAGCACAACAGGTGACGCCCATGGACTGCATGACGGTGCAATAATGTTCTTGGCAAGCATTTTGTGAACTTCGGTGTGAATAACTTGACGCTCAGCCGGTGATGCTCATTACGGGCGGCGATGAATAGGAGGGGCATCGCCGGTATTGATGCGATGTTTAACAGCTGTTGTTTGGGCCAAAGGACGATCGTTAAAGTCAAAAATATCTTGGTAGGAAATAAGAATGCGGTAGAGCGCACGAGCGTGCTCGGACAATATGTCGGGTGCAATCATTTTCTGCAAGTTGGCGATGCTACAAGCTGCCGACTGCGATGGTTGAGGAGGATCGGCTGAATTGTCTTCTACTGAAATCGATGCTACAGAGTGATCGTCGAATGGGCAAAGTTGGACCAGAGACATCCCGCGTGGCAGCACTTGTGTCGTCAAGCCAAAATTGACCACTGGCAGGCAGACGCAAATCGCCGTAATAGATAAATCTGTATGAGGTACTGCGATCCCGTGGGTAAGGAGGCTGTCTTGCATAGGAGCCGCGATGTAGTGACCGTCGGGGACTGGTGGGGATGACACGAAGACAACGTAAGTCAGTGCCGAAGGTGGCAAGCGAACGAAGTCGACGGAACTGAGGCGAGTAGGGTGTTGTTCAGCGGGATCCAGAACAGGCAGGTCGAGGCGGATAGTACTGGTGGAGCAATCGATGAGAGCAGAATGTGCGGAGAGGAAGTCTAAGCCGAGGATGATGTCGTGGGGACAGTGAGCGATGACTGTGAATAGCACTGTCATGGAGCGATCGGCGTAGCAGACGCGGGCGGCACACATACCAATTACAGGGGCTGTTCCGCCATCGGCGACACGGACAACAGGCGTCGTGGCGGGCGTGATTATTTTCCTCAGCCGGTTACGAAGGTCTGCGCTCATTACCAACAAATGCGCCCCAGTGTCTATGAGAGCAGATAGAGGAACACCGTCGACTTGCACGTCAAGAAGGTTCAGATGAGTGGGAAACGTCAGGAAAAGATTTGGCGGCGTAGGAAGTAATGCAGCGTCACCTCGAGGCGCTGCATCGTCAAGTTTTCCGGCTGGGAGCGGCGTCCGAAGGGAGTCGGCGAATAGGAGTGACGGGGCTGGGGGGAGCGAGATTGTCGTCGTTAGGGCGAAGGCGAACGAGAATAGGGGCGGTTCGGCGTAGGAGAATCGGTGGTGGCATTATCTGAGCGGGCAGCATAGGGACGAGAAAGGCCACCTGGGAGGCGAGAGTAGGCAGTATATGTAGACTGGTCCGGGGAACTCCAGCGACGGCGACAGTGCCGAGAAATGTGCCCAATTCGACGGCAGTGAAAACAAATTGGCTTGTCGTCTGCAGTGCGCCATTCAGAGGGGTTGCGGAAACGTGGTGGGTTTGAAGGTGCGGGACGGGGCGGAATCGAAGAAGCCGGGTGGGTATCAGGGCGATGAGCCGAGCAGATGGTGTGAATACCTATGTTGGCGAAATCCTGGCGGACAACTGCCTGGATCAGGGAAACAGTGACTGCAGGTGCATTGGAGGGGCTGGAGTCGAAGGCAGCCGGATAGGTGGCCTCGATCTGACGCCGGACAATCCTGGTAACATCGCCAGGGTTGTTGGGATGAGGAGCATCGGCACAGGAAGATGTCGCATGAGTGTTGGGCAGACGGGCAAACTGTTGGTCGATACGTCGGCTTTTAGCGAGTTCCACGCGGCGGCATTCTTTTATAACTGCATCCACCGTCGCCACGTTGTTAAATACGAGCAAGTTGAAGGCGTCATCGGTAATGCCTTTGAGGATGTGGGACACCTTGTCGGACTCAGTCATGTTTGCGTCAACTTTGCGGCACAGAGCCATGACGTCCTGAATGTACGTGACGTAGGGCTCCGTTGACGTCTGCACACGACCGGAAAGCGCCTTCTGCGCGGCATGTTTGTGACCGTAAGGCTTGCCGAACAAGTGTCGTAGCTTTTGCTTAAGCGAATCCCAACTGATGAGCTCATCTTCGTGCGTCCGATACCAAACTCGAGGTGTGCCACCGAGATAAAAGACTACGTTGGCGAGTATGATTCTAGGGTCCCACCGGTTATTGGGGCTGACGTGTTCGTACAGGCTGATCCAGTCCTCGACGTCTTCCCCATCTTTTCCCGAGAATACACCAGGATCACGGGGAGCGGGAAGAGCGATGTAGGTCGTCGAAGTGGCAGCAGGTGTCGGAGCCGGCGGAGTCGAGTTGTCGTCGCCGGGAGCCATGAAGGAAGGCTCGACGTACCGTCCACTGCGAAGCTCCGTGACGAGGTACAGGGAACGTCCACTTCCACCAGATATGTTACGTAGGAAGACACGTACGAAAAGCTATTTACAAGTATATTTACAAGGCAATACGCTGCAGTTGGACATGAGGCAACAGCCCGCGCTAGCATCCAAATCGTCGTCTTCTTACTGCTTTGCTCTTCGTCATTGGAAATACTATGCCGTAGCAATATATATATATACATATATATATATATATATATATATATATATGCTATACAAGAGTAGTTCTTGTAATAAAAACACAAGTACCCAAGAAAGGGGACGGGGAAACAGCGTCGCGGTAGCTCAATTGGTCAATTGGTTAGAGCATCACACGCGTATTGCGAAGACGTGGGATCGTTCCTCGCCTGCGGTAAGGTGTTTCTTCTTGCACTTTCATTGCCATTACTTTATGATTCGTTTAATTCTGTCAGTGAGTACAAGTAATTTCTCTATGTTGTCCTTGGTGTCTTTGTTGGCGTCTTGCGATATTACGATACACACACACACACACACACACACACACATATATATATATATATATATATATATATCCTGACAGCCAGCCTAGTGGTTTCCGTCAGCTTGGACGACAGACCAGCTGTTTTGGAAGGATTGCAAAGACAAACGAGGACCCATGTAGAAAACACAGTTGGAGTTCTTCTGCCATCGTGCCACAGTTTCTGACAACCTTGATCAGCTATCACCGAGGATCCGGGGAGCTATCGACAGACCTCAGCATACTTGGAACGTACTTGGACGTACCTTAGGTGGTGTCAGACACGTACGAAAGCATAATGTATAAATTTCATGACGGCTTGCGTCCGTGCAAGAAGAAAAAATAGCGAGGAACCGCGGTCACTTGCGTAACAGTGTCGTAAGTGTAGTCACCAAATGGAGGAAAGGGTTGCTGCTTGTCTGGCCTCCATTTGTTTTTCACTTTTCTTCCTTTTCTTTATTTCCGAGAAAACATCACAACATATAGAGAAATGATTGTTGGGCCCTATAGCCATCGCAGCTAGTGGCGGTCCATTGAAAAAAGTGGATGTTTTTCATTTGCAGCAGCATAACCTACAGCGCACACAAATGTTAAAAAAATGCCACAATATACAGCTATCGTATAACTCACAATACCAGTTATTCATGCTATTAATAAAAACTATTTTGGTGCTGGTTAGAAGTGACTAGTTTGAACATGTTGCGGAATAGAATTCCAAATCAGTGTCACAATAAATCTGAGCTATATCTTTGCTTAAAAATGTCTATAAACATGTAAGGTGCTTTGTATTTTGTCAACGTATCTCCAAAAGTGTGGTTGAAGCGTTCGATTAAACCGTTATATGTCGGTGGCATGCAGTTGACGTGCGATGAACGACATTGCATTGAGTGAGTAAAACTTCACTAAGGTCAGAGAGAAAAGTCGCACCCAGTGCCGCTTAAAATTTCATGCGGAGCACTATTCCGAATTGCGAATTTACGCAGGATGAAGACGGGAACTTTTCTCGCTGTTGCTACAGGTAGAGCTGTAGTCTTCGCGTAGCTCGTGACGTGGTCCCCGCCAACAACGATCCACCTTTTGCCGGAAGTGGAGAAGGAAGTGGTCCATAGATGTCAATACCGACCCGGTAAAAGGGGTGCGATGTGCAAATTAGAGGCTCAATTGTGCCGGTAGGGCGTCGAGGTGGGTAGCATAGCGTCGATGGCAAGCAGTGCAGTCGCGAATATTCTTACACACGAATGTGTCCATTTTGTGCCAGTAGTATCATTGACGCAGGCGAGGACACCTCTTTATTACGCCTGTGTGATCGTGTTAATTAGAGTACGGCGTAAAAAGCAGCACAGATTTCGGCATGCACGTGGCGTGGTATCACCAACTTGCGATACTTGTGACCGTGCCACGTATAATGGCGGTGGTAGAGGAGGTGTCCTCGTACACCAAAGTGGAAAGCCCTAGGACGAAGCGCTGTAGAGGGGGTACGAGAAGGTTAGTCAGGAAGTCAAGGAATTGACGAAGCCTGGAATCCTTTGGTTACTCTGACAAGTAGTCGGCCAACGTTAAGTGGTGACAAGGTAACAGTAGCAAAGGTTGGAGAAGCTGCGTTATGCACTAGTGGGGAGCGAGTTTACCTATCAGCGTCAGAGTGCCTTCGTCTGGATCGGTTCGCGAATAAAATTACGCCTTTCTGCAGACAAGGCGCCCAACGGCCGAGGTGATCTCGCGGATTAGGAGGACGACGAAGTGCGGCGACGGGTCGGATGGGCTCCACATCTGCTCCGCCCAGAAGCTACATTTTCGGCGAAATCACCTTGGCATCCCGATTCTACGTAATCATCGTGTGTCGGAAGTCAGCCAGAGCCCGTCACACCGAACTTGAGGGTGTAAGTACTATATTTTCCATTTTACGGTCACATCAAGTTTCGAAGCCAGGCCGCCCCGCTAAACCCACTACGCTAGTGGCGAGGCCTAGCAAAGGCTTCGGCCGCCGCACTGCTGCAGATGGTGAACGCGCTGCTCAATACCGACGCCGACAAAGCCTACCAATCGTACACCGGGGCCCTGGAGGACGAGGGCATGGAAATTCGCGAATCGCAAGTTCTTCTTCCGGCCGCTGAGGAGAACGAAGAAGACAATGAGCCCTGGATCAATGTTACCACTCGTGCCCGTCGTCGTCGGCTGCAGACACGCTCGACCACGCCCCAACTATACCGAACGCCACCGAAGCCCGTTCTCCGCCAAAGCCGACCGGCGATGCGGAAGCCCCGACACCCCCCCTTCCTGCCGATGGTGCATCCACGGAACAGCCTGCAGCTCAACAAGGTGAGCCCAGGGAACTTAGTTGAAGCCATCACAAATAAGGCCAAACTACAATTCGCCCCCCCCCCCGGATTCAAAATGCGCATCGGCGAAGACCAAAACATCCGTGTTCTGAGCACTGCTTCAGAAGCTACGGCCTCAGCACTAAGCAAGATGCAGAAAATTACAAATGGTGCAACAACATATGATATTGCATCATACCCCCCGATAGCTTTTGCAAATCGGTGACATGACACCACGCCCTAAATGTTACTTAAACGCATTGAATCACCCGAATACAAGGCGCTGACTTGTAGAAGACTGGGAAACACAACAACTATGGGGATCACATTCTTGGGAAAAACAGTACCATATTACATCGAATTTTCAGGCCTTCTTCTGCGGTACTACCTCTACAAGAGAACCGTGCCACGTTGCCGAACCTCCAATGAGACAGGCCACAGAGAGGACGTCGGCACGCGGCCCCCCGCCACACCCAAGTGCAGTGAGTGCGGCACTTCGCAAGCAACGGAGGAACACGAGCGCAACCCTCGGTGCTTTCTGTACGGCAGGAATCATCCGACAGCAGCCAATACCTGCCCCAACAGATTTCTACCGCCCGTTAACCGCCGGAAACCACAGCAGGTCCTGAGAGCAGGCTCCTCGTCTCCGAGGCCACGTGGCGAGTGCTCAGCATCCCGCAAGTCGCTGTCCCCGAAGCGACGCGGAGCTGTCCTGGCGAGGAGCAGTCTAGGCGGCGTTCCGGTTCCGGTTCCAGGTGCAGGACCTCATCGCGACGACGGACACCATCCCATGGCAGGACCTCGAGGTCACGCAGCAGGTGAGCGGGGCACAGGTTGTTTCTCGCAAAGCTCGTCCTTCCCCCCTGTTGACACAGAGCTGGCACAGGCACACGCCCACATTAGGCGTCTCACTGAAGAGAACGCAACACTCAAAGAAGAAATCACTAGCGTACACGCAGAACTCGTAGAACTTAAAGATGAATTGCTTGGAAGAAATAGCACTACCCCCACACAAAACACTTCAACCCCAACCCTGGAGAAGCGGAAATGTGAAGAGCAGCCCGCACACACAGTCACTTCAAGTCTGACACCACAATGAGCAACCGCGCAGCCCACTGCACCGCAGGGAGTCATACCCGTCCAATATGCCACTCTCCAGAAGGTAGAGGAGGTAGTAGCAAGGCCATTCAGAGCCTTCAGACATCCCTACAAGCTACTAGGCAACAACAACTCACAGCTATACAACAGTCAGCGGCACAACAACAACAATTCGCAACTCAACAACAGCAGTATAACACTCAGTTGGCGGAACGCATCATGAGACTAGAGGGACGCATACTATCACTGGAAGCTCGTCAAAGCCGGCGCCCCAAGAAAACAGCTCATCAGACCCTACCAGATTTGCCAGATTCTCTAGGCTCCCCAGAATCCCATCTTGTGCACGCATCACCACCTCTTAATAACCAAGATGGCTCCCCCTCAACATATATGCAGTAAGCGTGGGGGCTCCCCAGGCAAAACCATGGTGCGGCAGTGCAATTGTCGGGGCTACAAGAACAAGTATAGATAACTTATATAATACATCGCTGCATCAAGAAGACCACCTGAAATCAACGCACTGCAAGAAACGAACACACACGTCCGCCTACCCGGATACATCACGCATGGCACCGATACAGGTGACAGCCTTCACACCCTGGTCAGTAAGAAGCTAGTGGCCGTTCAACACCATCTCCAACAATCCGAACCGCTTGCAATTATGCTCGAAATTATCCCACAGGCAACAAAGAAGAAGGGTACAGAGAGCATGTTTGTTCTAAACGGCCATTGTCGGCCGAAAAATGCGCCATTGGTCCTCAAACAGATTTTGGAGCAAGCCACGCACGCATCAGGCAAACATCCGCTTCTAATAGTGGGCAACTTTAATGCAGCCCACCCACTCTGGGGTTATACGTGCACAACACGGTCGAGGAGCTGATGCAGGCACATTTATCCAGTCAGCGAACAAGGCTCGCGGTTACGGAGGCTCGGATGTCCATCCTCTTACGCCTGGGGCTCTCTGCCCCTCTGAGTGATCCGCCGCCTCAGACTGTGAGCTTGCCCCATGCCATCGCCGGAGCAACATCACCGTACGTCATCTATCTTGCAACATGCACCCAGTGCATCACGCAGAGCGAAGGGAGGCCCGGGCCCTCGCCATACAGAAGCGATACGGGACTTTACCCTCTACAGCCTACACGGACGCAGGCTCTTACCCCAGACGCGCAACCACAACAGCCACCGTAGTCATCAACAAAGAACACCGGAGCAGCATTTCGCTCACACGAAACAATTCCCTCCAAGCCGAGGAAGCAATGCCGCTTCTGCGCAGAGTCCGGGTCCCTCAGGCACATAGTAGGGGGTTGCGGAGCGGCACCATTAAATCCTCCTAATCCTTACCTCACCAACGAGCTTTGGGGGGGAGCCTTGGCCAGCTCCGACCTCGAGGATCAGCTACGGCTGATTGCGAGGGCCCAGGACGCAGCCCGAGCTCAAGGCACTCTGGAATCAGGACGCCTCTTCAAAGCTGCATTCGCCCAATAAAAATATATGCTCTCTCTCTCGCGGATTTTGCAGTGACGAGAACCAGTATAGAGCATGATGGTCCGTGACCACGCTGGAAGCGCAGCTACAAAGGCACGGACAGAACTTGGCCGCAGTCCAAATTAATGCCAAGCGCTCCTTTCGGTGACAAAAAAATTTGACTCGGCGTTTTATTGCGTTCTTAGGACACTTAACGCAAATTATGGGAGGCTATCTATCTATCCGCCCGTCTATCGCTATCTCTCTCCCTCTCTCCTCTCTCTATCTCTCTCTCTCTCTCTCTCTCTCTCTCTATATATATATATATATATATATATATATATATATATATATATATATATATATATATATATATATATATAGCATATTTCCCCCCTACCTGGGTTACCGGGTGGTCGAACGGGTAGCGCATCGAGCTGATGTGCTGAGAAACAGGGTTCTGAACCATGCATCGGACCAACTCGCCTTACAGAGTTTGTGGTAAAGTGTGCACATGCGCTGCTCTTCAACGAACCTCTTTCACGGCGACGTGAGTCATTGTAGGTGCGGGACTGGGATAGGTACTATAATTCGAACGAGCTATTTGATGCAAGGTTGGGGCACAGTGTGTGTTCCACTCGGTTATTGCTGGTCTGTAATGAACCTCTTTGCTCAATGCTTGCGTCACTGGATCTGTGCCAGTAGGTGTGTGCCGCTGTTCAATGAACGCCTTCGATGCCAGCTTTTGTGAATGGCGACTGAGAATTCGCCGCTCTACATTGACAAAGAAGGCTCCCCAAATTTCTCCGATGCTTAGTGGAGTCGAATTCACGTCAGAGGGGTTCCTGAAAGACAGCAACCCGATGCATTAGTAGGGTACTAAACACCACGCGCCATTAAAGACCGTTACGCATTTGTGGACGCACTAAAAAAATTCTGTGGCGGTTATTCTTGACCCACCCCATTACATAAATATTTATGCCGTCAGACGGTTTGTACTGAATTAAACACGTATATTAATTTGCATTTTTTACTTCTACTTAGACGCGTCACGGAGTTCTACGTATTTCAATAATTTTATATTCATTACATCACGTTTCTCTTTCCTTTATTATGTTATCATTATATTGGTTTGTTGCACTTTCTTTATTTTTCGCAGCCCCACAGCATACTAATGTCCCCAGAGGCTTTTAGGAGGATCAATAAAGTTAAAGAAGAAAGCGCCGAAATGACATCTGACATTTGTCTTTGTATTGCCTGCAGGTTGATTTGGTCGCCCACTGTATACTATATGAATCGTGGCCTGGTTACTAGAGTGTTCGCTGTTGACCACAAGGAGCGCCTGGGGTTGTGGCAACTGCCACGTTGCACGCAAAGAATCAGAGTGCCGTATATAAAATTAGTTCCGCAATGTCGTCGCGCACAACTTACGGCTAATAGACAACAATATTTTACCATATTCCTGCCCCTGCCTATTTCAGGAGAAATGCATTCGGCAGTTGCTATCAACAATTACTCCTAGCGAACATGAGCCGATTTCAAATCAATTGAGACGACGACGGTGTGAGCGGTCGCATGTTGCCTCGGCTCCTGCATTTTTCATTTTTGTGCCTACCCAATCGCTTCAAGAGTCTGATTTCCTGCCTGGACCTATGTGAGTGTTATCGGCACTTCTTGACAGTTCCTTTAGCAACTCCGACGTCCCTTACGCGAGCCGCAGCCCTTTTTCGGGCTCTCGGCTGACCGTCTCGCTGCTGGGCCTAGCACCGCCTAGCATGGGCGCAGGAACGGAGCGCGATGGCGCGCGCACCTGGCGCGAGATCCAGAATAACCTCTCGAAACAGCGTCAGCATCCTTCGCCACCAGCATACCCCACAGTGGCTCATAGGACTCAAGAGCAGAACCGAAGCCCCCGCCGCTGCCGCGCAGCGATTATAAAATCATCCTAAGAGTTCGTGGGGGCCTCAACTGCGCTGGAATCCATGCATGCATCCTCAGACAAGTCATCCTCAAGGTTGCCGGGCTCCCCATCACCGACCGCACCAGTTCTGACCAAATTCGTGTCAACACCATCAACAATACCGTTCTAATCAGCACACCAGACATGGGACGTGCAGATCTCTACCACAACATCCAGAGTCTGCAATTCAATGGTAACCCTTACGAAGTCGCCACCCATGTGGCCGATCCCATCGATACCTGCAGAGGATGCATTCACTTGCCCCCAGATTACTCAGAAGATGACATCTCCTCAACCCTCCGCAGATGCAACCCAACATTGATTATTGGGGGTGCACGACGCCTGGGCAATACTGAAACCATCATGGCCATATTTCAAAGCGAAATCATCCCTTTCTACGTCAACTACGACGGCTGTTCACTTCGATGCCGCCCCTTCAGGCAGAAGGTAGAAGCCTGCACCCGATGCCGCGGGATTGGTCATCGCCAGGACGTCTGCACTAATGCCACGGACACACTCTGCCCCAAGTGTGGAATGAAAGACGCACCCATAGACCACGAATGTGACCCGATATGTGTTGTGTGCAACGGAAACCATCAAACCGGCTCTTCACTGTGCAAACAAAGGTTCAAACCGCGCCCTAAACGTCCCAGGCACAAACAAGACACTTCACCCACCAACCGAACTCCCAGTCTCGACCGCACTCCCGACTCAAGCCGGCGAAGAAGTCGGAGCAAAAGCAAGGACCGCGGGCCTGGCTATGCAACCCAAGACGTCGCCTGGCCAGCTCTATCATCAAGCCCTACTCTCGCCAACTCCTCGCGCAACCCACCCCAGGTAAGCTGGGCTAAGGTAGCCTCTTCCAGCTGCTCCTCAAACCAGACTGCTAATAATGAATCCCTCCTTGAAGAAAATGCAATTCTAAAAGCCGAAATTCAAAGACTTAAATTAGAACTCCAATCTCGTCACCCCTCTACTTCAACCTCTGAAGCCCCTCTCTCTAACACGACCCTTTCGACTCATCATCCATCAGCCCTACCTGAAACCTCTTCACACCGCCCCATGGACACTAGCCCCTCCACTGAACGGGAACCGCCTCACCCTCCCCCCAGCGAACGTAAAACTCTGAGCACTCCGCGATCAGAGGACACCCTGCACGAGACAATCTTAAATTATAACGACAGACTAACCGCTTTGGAGACTAAATTCCATAATATACTCACTGCAATTGAAAAAATCAATACAGATTACAAAGCCAGGAATGAAAAGCTAGACAAATTTATTGAATTCGTACAAGCACACATCCAACAAACTACAAGTTGGATAGCTGGAGTCACTGCGAATCATCCTAACATAGTTGCACCTGCTCGATCCGCCTCCCCACCAGCTCCGCTTAACAATGGCCAATAACCCGACCCGCTCCGAGTTTGAAGTGTGGCAGTGGAACTGTAGGGGGTTTCGAAAAAAGAAAGCACACCTCCAGCAGTTTCTAGCCTCCTCTGTTTCATCCCCTGTTTTAGAAAACATCAACTGCTTACACTGTGGAATGTTATAAACAAAAAGATAGCGTTAGCTAGTTACCTACAAATGCATTCCGATCCTACGGCTTTTTTTCAACAATATCTAACGAAAGCACACACCTACAACACCCGGCACATATGTTACAATAAGGAAAAAATACGTACAAACTACGGCACCCAGAAACTTAGCTACAGAATTTCCAGTTTTTTAAACGATCACCATCCTGCTGTAAACATTATCCAAGAAAGTAAATCATTCAAAGCTTTAAAATATAGCATCACTATGTATCTATTGTCACTGCAGGCATAACCACTCCTTTCTTTTTTTTTCTGTTGTCTCTTACAGCAATTTTCCCAATTGTACATACATATTCAATATGAAATCACTCTCGTCTCAATGTTACCAACCACTCTGTATTTCGGTCATGTTTAGTGTTGATTTTATGCGCTGAATGTCTTGTGCTCTCGAATGGGAGCAAGGGCACAGACTCCTTGTCAGGCAACCACTTGCCTTTTGGTCTGCGCCCTAGGCAACTGTACCACGTTGTCTGAATAAACTCTTTGAATCTTTGAATCTTTGAATCTCTTCTAATCTCCCAGCTGTCATTGCGCTTCAGGAAACTCACGGACTAATCAGCTTCCCAGGTTATAATGTCTATCAGAACAATAAGGTCTCCCGGCCCGATACGGCAATTCTTATGCAAAAGCACCTCACTGCCAATCACTCCCAATTCGACAGCGTCGATATAGAGCACGATTTTCTAGAAATTATTCCTCGCAAAAATAATGCACCTGGCCTTTACATTCTCAATATCTATAGTCGTCCACAAGACAAACATCACCGCTTTGACTCCCTTTTCGCTCATGCTATTGCCGCTGCCACCCACCACCCCTTCATAATCCTAGGAGATTTCAACGCACCCAACCATTTATGGGGTCACTCCGTTTCCACTCCTAAGGGCAGAGCCCTATGGATCCACATACAAGACCACAGACTCACATTACATTGCCTTTACATTACATTGCCTAACCAACCAGGCTAGGCAATAGCGTAGCTAAGGACACCTCCCCCGATCTTACGCTTACACACAGAATCCAACACGTCACATGGCACAACTCACAAGTTAACCTCGGCAGCGACCATTACATCATTACCATCACACTACAATTCAAACGCAAACCCTTTGCACCCAAACGCCTCAGCCTTACCAATTGGGACAATTTTCGAGAGGCCCGCCAGATATCAGCTCCCACAAACATTCAAGACATTCCAGAATGGGTTCAGCAACTACACGCAGACGCCCAGACGCACACTACCACTCTGCCCCCCGAAACCGCTCTCACTACGGTTGATTCCAAGCTTCTACACGTGTGGGAAATCCAAACAGTCTCTTCTCAAACGGTGGAAGAGGCAACGGTTCAACCGAAAACTAAGACTCAGAATTGCCAAATTAGACCTCCAGATCCAGGAGTACGCCACACAACTGGCCTGCCAGCAGTGGGGCCAGGTATGTGAAAGCATGCATGACAACCTCGATAACAAGCGCACATGGCAACTCTTGCGACACTTATTAGACCTTACCACATCGCGCACACACCACAACCATAGCATAAACAAACTGCTACATGCACACAAAAACAATCTCAACGGATTCTTCGACGACCTCCGCCATAAACATCTGCCTCCCGCTCAGAAGTATGACATGCCAAAATATACTGGCGAACCCAACGACCTACTTAGCGCCGCTATCACGGAAGCAGAGGTTCGCCATGCCCTCGCCACCCTGCGCACAATGTCAGCACCAGGCCCCGACCTTATTAACAATAAAATACTCCGCAATCTAGACGACAACTCTGTCACAGCCATCACGGCATACTTCAATCACTGCTTTGACACTGACACCCTCCCTAGTTCGTGGAAAGATGCCAGAGTAATTTTTATCCCAAAGCCAAACAAACCCCTCAACACTTCTAATCTCAGGCCTATATCACTAACCTCTTGTCTAGGTAACACACTCGAACACGTCATCCTCAACCGACTCAGTAAATACATGGAGGACAACAATCTTTATCCATCAGAAATGGTAGGTTTTCGAAAATCTCTCTCATGCCAAGATATCATGCTTCGAATGAAGCATGACATCATTACACCCAATGGCAGTCTAGATACGCAAGCAATTCTCAGTCTGGACCTCCACGGCGCCTTCAATAACGTTTCACATTCCGCCATCCTCCGAGAGCTTAATCTCATTGGGGTTGGCGGAAAGACATATGACTACATATGTACCTTCTTATCCAACCGTACCGCAACGATACACATAGGCACAGAGCAATCCCTTTCATACGCTTTAGGTAGCTACGGCACGCCCCAAGGCTCAGTGCTGTCCCCTTTTCTTTTTAATCTTTCTATGATGCCGATGGCGCAAGCATTGCGGTCTATTCCCGATCTCAAGTTTTCACTCTACGCCGATGACATCACTCTTTGGACGACTGGCGGCTCCGACGGAAAGATTCAAGACACTCTACAGGCCGCAGCAGTCGCCGTCGTGGCTCATGCCGGGGCTATGAATCTCACATGCTCCCCTCAAAAATCCGAGCTACTACTTCTGCCATCCCACCGGGGGACCGGAAAACACATGTCTAGCATAGAGGTAATCCTAAACCACATCCCCGTTACTAGAGTGGACAGGCTCCGGGTGCACGGTTTACACATTCAAAGCAACCGGCTCAACACATATACTCTACATACACTCCAGACCACAGTCGATCACACCCTGCGTCTTCTAGGGCGAGTCTCCAATAAACATGGCGGACTAAAGGAGGCCGAACTTCTCCGCTTGATTGAGGCCTTCGTTATCAGTAAGATTACATTC
The DNA here is from genome assembly GCF_050947875.1 of Dermacentor variabilis. Taxonomy (NCBI): domain Eukaryota; kingdom Metazoa; phylum Arthropoda; class Arachnida; order Ixodida; family Ixodidae; genus Dermacentor; species Dermacentor variabilis. The sequence goes on from NC_134574.1 coordinate 36,170,892, forward strand.
GCAACACCATATCTACATTTCCTTAAATCAGAATCAGATAAGCTCGACACTCTTTTACGCAAAATATATAAATTCGCTCTCGGAGTCCCCATACGTACCTCCACTGAAAGGCTAATGCTTACTGGAACTTTCAACACACTTTCTGAACTCACAGAAGCCCACCTCACATCCCAATATAGCAGACTTTCTAACACCGCAACAGGTCGACACATTCTACAAACTCTTTCTATCACTCCGGCATCCATCATCAAGACTAAATACACCATTTCACATCACATACACGAGAACCTCTGCATCCCACCACTTCCTAAAAACATGCACCCTGTGCATCACAAACAGCGCAGGAGGCAGCGAGCAAAGGCTCTTCAAAAACAATTCTCCACCTCTAAAGACGTGCTCTATGTTGATGTAGCCGAATATGGGAACAGAAATCATTACGCAATATCAGTCATTAACTCTGACGGGCAGGTCGCTGCGGCCGCCTCCATTCCTGGCTCTTCCTCGGAGGAGGCGGAGGAAGCGGCCATAGCCCTGGCCCTCACAATTCCAAATTCATCAGTTATCGCTAGCGGCTCCAAAGCAGCCATACATAACTTCGGAGCGGGTAGGGTCTCTAAGCCAGCTTTTTCTCTCCTCTTGGCTCATCCTTTCAATCAAACTGTGGCATTAATCTGGACTCCCGCGCATGCGGGCCTTGCCGGAAACGAGGCGGCTCATGCCAGTGCCCGAGGATTTACAGTCCGGGCTCAGGCATCAGATGCGTCGGACCTCGCCACGGAGGAGGCGCCGTTTACAGCGCGGGATCGACTTATTACTTACCACGAAATCTGCACACACTACCGATTAGACCGCTTAACCTTTCCGCCACTCATGGGCAAATCCCCGCGTAGGTGTGAAGTTCTGTGGCGACAGCTGCAGACTCGCACCTTTCCGTCCCCTTACTTCCTCCACCGCATTCATCCCGCCATTTACCTTTCTCCCTCTTGTAAATTCTGTGTATCTCCCAGAGCAGACTTAAACCATATCATGTGGGGGTGCCCTAAGCACCCCCTTCCCCCTTTCCTCAAGCAATTAATATCTAGTGAGGAGCAGTGGGAGGCTGCCTTGCGCAGCTCCAGGCCCGATCTTCAGGAGGCCATCCTGGAGTGGGCTGAGAGGATAAAGGAGGCCTACTTCAAGTAGTTCCTCCCCCCACCCTCTATTCCATTGCCCCCTTCCCTTCAAAGAGGGATAAATAAAGTTTTTCATCATCATCATCATCAAATCAATTCTCGGGCACCCTCGATGGCGTTCTTTTTTCTCTAAGCACCCATTAGGAGAGAGAAAGAGGAAGCTCTTTATTGAAAATGCAGAGTGATTCGCCAGGGTATTTTCGTTTGCATGCTACTCTGCAGGGAATGGGAAGAAGGAGAAGAAAGACCCTAGAGGAAGGTGGGAAAAACAACCATTGAGTTACGGCAAGAGACCACTGGTCAGCTGCTTTGCGCTTTCCCTGGCATCTGCTTTCCTATTGCAGAGTAGAAGGCTAGAGCGCACAAGCTCACACCTCCTTCTCTTCTTTTTCTCTAAATAAATTGGTCTACTATTACTAACCATGTGCACTTCTTCCTATTAAGCGCAACTAAAATTTCAGTTCTTCCGTTACTTAGTTCACTGCATCATCAACCCATTACAATAGCTATTATCTCCTCTCTCGATCAAGACGAATTGCCGCACTGGCACAGAAGTTTTGTATCACATGAATTGCTACCAAAGGCAACATATACATGTTAATATGGAATAATTAATGGTGTATATAAACCTTTCTTGTAGAAGGAACGGGGAAATTACCGCGTCATTTGGCGTTGTTCGTTAGTGGAATGGACCATTGACAATCTGCAAATCACCATTGCTACTTGACATGCAATAGCTTTTAAAATACAGCTCTGAACTACTACACTAAACTTCTGCTTTGCTTAGGCTGCCAGTTTTTGAAGACTGGCCGTAAAAGATTACGATGAGGAACTCACGTGACTGAAAAGCCGTCGCTTTTCAGGTCCCATACGTAGGTGGCCTTCTTCGCTCCAGGATCGAAGTAGGTACGAGTGGAGGTCGCGCACTTCAATGCACTTACGTTAGTGGATGCGTACACGATCACTGCTCGTGGAAAGTGAGCCATCATCTGAGGTTGAACAAACAAGTAAAGACAGCAAAGGCGTGTTTTTTAGATAGAACATGAGTCCACAACAGGTATTGGATCAAGTATTTCAAGCCAACTTCCACGTTAGAGCGTTTAGGTTGGATGTACGGAAGCGCCCACTCCTGCTGCGAAATGAAAGTGTCTAGTTTCTTAGCTAGGGTTACCATATGATACCCAGATTCTTACATTAGCCACGATTGATTAGACAACGGCGTTAAAGTCAGCGTTGACAAGAGGGCAAGAATGGCAACCAGTGCATACAAAGAAATCACGCAGATCTTTTTAGAACGAATTCAGCATTAGGCGCAATGAAACCATAAGAAATAACTCTGGCCCAACCCCTTAAATGATGCCTGCGATTAGCGAAAAATACTTATTAATGTAGTTTTACGGGCCAAAACCGTGATCTGATTATGAGCCACACTGTAGAGGAGGGCTCTGTATTGTCGTAACCACCTGGAACCCTTTAACAAGTCCCAAATGCACGATGCATGAATGTTTTTGTATTTCTTTGCCGTCTAAATGCGGCCACCTTGGCCGGGACTCGATCCCCTGACCTCGTGCTTAGCAGCGCAACACACTGCGATTAACATTCAAGCAATGTAGGGGCACACCGTATTGCTGAAGTAACGTGTATTTAGAATCTATAGTGGTCATTATGAGATTCATATTGCTTCGACAGTATACGACATAAACTGTCCTCGGGATCGGGACACTTTGTTATGGCTGTCACGCGCCAGGATCGGCTATGACCATGACAGGATGACGATGGTTCCATGACTACGACCCACGGATGGCGATGGAATGAAGCCGATGGAAAGACGAAGTCAGTATATCACGACGACGACATGACGGTGATGAAATGACTTTTTAGAAATGATGACGATGTCATGAAGACAGCGCAAAAACGAGACCATGACGACAATGGGACGACAATACTGAAATTATGACGATGTTAAGACGACAACGTAACAAGGACGCCATGACGAAAATGGGTGAGGACGACTGTGTCAGGACGATGACTATGAGAACGGTGGCACGACAAGAATCGGAAGATAAATTTAGAATGAAACGACTGTGGCGGCATAACAATGGTGGTGTGTTAACGAATGCACAACAACTGTAATACCGCAATGGCATGATGATGACGGCACCATGAGAGTCGGCTGACAAATCTGGAACAGAACGCTAAAACAACAGAACGACGGCAGCTTCACGACCACAGGCACGTACCTATTTTCCTAACTATTCAAAAAGGCCTGACGAAGGCGTAACAACAACGGCATGATGAGTCGGATCGCGAAGCTGGAATGAGGACAATTGAACAATCACGACGGTATCAGACGGTGGTGCGACAACGAATGCGTGACGAGTGTATTGTGGCAATGGCGTGGTGACGTTCGGATGACGAAAGTCGGATGACAAGGCTAGAATGAAGGCGATGTAACAACTACGATGGCATTCTGGCCACCCCCACATACCTGGTGGGCCAAGCTATTTGACAACTTGGACCACTGGGACGGAGTAGAAGTCGTGAAGACGACGGCATGACTACAGTCACATCGCAAACCTGGAATGGCGACTATGGAACGACCACGTGCCCATACGCATTGGAGGTCAAGCAAGTAGACAACATGGGCCGCTGGGTCGGCGTAAGAGGGTAGACAGAAGACAGACAGACAGACAGACAGACAGACAGACAGACAGACAGACAGACAGACAGACAGACAGACAGACAGACAGACAGACAGACAGATAGACAGACTCAAAACGGCCGAAGTAGGCAAAGGATGCTAACTTTATTATTTCTATGGAGTTTTAGAGTAAAAAGTGGGTCCAAGCCTGGCTAACGCACTCAGCGGTGTCCGCACGGACTTTCCTATGTGATATTGGCTTGTTTTATATCAAAAACTCTTAGTTTATCGCATGAGTGTTTTTGTTTAGCGGTTATATTAACTGTAATGATTTAACATTTTGTTACGCGTCAGCCTGAAAAACCAATGCCTGCGCATTGCAAATATTTTTCAATAGAAAGTTGTAGCTCGGCGGCTATTATTTTCAAATGGTTTACATTCGCAATATGAATATGGCTGCCCATGCGCTTTCTGTATTTTTGTGGTGACTGGTCCGAAAGCGTATGTCAGGGAGCTGACACATGGCTTATGAAATTATTTATATAGATGCTATATTAAGAGCATTCTAGCGAGGTTCCTGAGGCTCCGCCCAGGTATGCGAAGTTCTCACCTCTGACAGTCTTATCATTGTTGGAGTACACGAATCGCCTGCAGCTCGTTTTTAACCTTGTTAAACGTGTACGTCTTTGTCTCGTACATTGCATCGAGTACCTGATTTAACATTACCGATGCACACATGCTCACTAGAAGAGGGGCCTTGTTCTGTCACTTTTTCGACAGGGTCAGAATTCAAGACCATGTGTCATTTAGTTTCAACTCACGTAAACGACGGGTGCTGTGGCAACCACTTCAGTATCAGTGTTGGTAACGCATAACTGTTTCGCATTCTTTTCCTTTCGATATAAATTGTATGGACACTCCAGGCGCATCCATGTAGTCGTCGTCGGCGTCAGAAAATAGCGCCCAATGCGATAGCATTGTCGCCGAGGGCCGTATGCTGTATGTGACAGTGAAGGTGTGCAAGGGTGATGCCAGGATGGTGGCTAAATTTCGCACGCGCAGAGGAAGAAAGTAGGGAGGAAGCGTGCCGTCTTCCGTCGCGCGCATGACAAAGGGGAAGGGGGAGGGAGCGGGGGGGATGTTGTTCTACTCCGGCGGCCGCTGAGTATGCTGCGGCCGCCCGGGTCCTTTCCTGAACGCGATTTGCGATGAGTACAGAATCTAGGTGCACCGATGGCTAAAAGCTTTGTGTACGCTCTGTTCTCGCCCCAGAGTTCACATTGCAGCAAGAGGCAGCATAAAGGTCAATTCGTTCGCTGCTACCGTGCCGCTTTCTTCTTCCAGCGCTTTGACAGCCAGTGTGCGTGGTCATCGAGTAATGTGTTCATGTTTGCTTCTATGGACATGACACCATGCTTGGTAATTTAGTTAGTGAGCTAATGTTTACTAGTTTATGTGGCTCATAAAATTACTATACCTAACTCGTGTAATGCTCCACTATTTTGCTATTGCAATCGATGCTTCGGCGTTGAGGCGAATACTGCAGCTTTTTTAAGAACAGTACTCGCATGCTGTCTTCATGAAATATGAAAATAATCACATATATACTAATATATTCCTATATAAGAACAAGCAATTCTATATTGACATCAACGCTTGAAGTTTTCTGCCTTGTAGACGTCCGTTGTTGTTTCCCAAGGTCGACATTGCCCACGGTTGCAGAGTTTCTGGGGAGTTGGTTCTGCGAAAGCCCGTAAAGAAGTATCATCTTTCGGACTTACACAGAACTGGTTTTCCATATTCACCTTTCCAGCGCTGCGAGCTGTCGATTATCTCTTTCTTGGTCTACTCCCTGATAGCCACCTGGTTGGCTAAGATGGTAGAGCGAATTCCCTGAAAAAGCGCTGGTCTCGGCTACGAAAATATTTCGTACCACGACAAACAATGATTGAACTTAGATTATACAGCCACATGAAAAACTCTGTATAGAGCTTTTTGTTGTTCAATACGTGGTACATAAAAGCGTTTTCTCGACCGGGAAAAAATTCAACAAAAACGCGCAAAATTGCTGCGGGACTGACCACTCAAGGCACTTTGCATATATTCGCGGACTTGTGTCACCCTCGGAAAAGCCCCTTTCACCTTGCTCTACAATACTCTAATTGACATTTCTTATATAATAAAAATAATTGAGAAGGCGATGAATAAATTGACTAATTTTCTGATTAGGCGAAATGGAAAGAAGATATACTGAGCATCTACATGTGACGGCTATCTACATTACCTTGGTTTTGTCTAGCTACGTAGCATTTGCTATTTTTTATATTTGGCTCGAGTTAAGTCAGAGAACCTGTATGAGTGCGTCTGCACTAGCATTTCTCTCTGCATGTCGATGACGAGCACCAGAAGAACTGCATCATTCACAATCGTAATCAATAGTGACACATAGAGCTATTTATCTTCGTGGCACACATAGGTCGCGCATTTTTGTTTCATCGCCGAATGAATCGTGAAACATATAAAACACCTTCCAATAAGATTTCCTACATACTGGTCGCAGAGAACTATATTGAAAACTGTATTAACCGAGTTGAGGTTGGTCTACTAATAATGACAAAGCTTTAGCGCAATTAACAAGGCAGGGACGTTACAGAGACACATGACAGCGCTAACTTTTAACTGACGTTTATTGAAACAAAGAAGCAGCTATATAGCGAAGCAGGTAGTCCCCTGTCTTTTTGAATTAGGCTAAAGGCTTTGCCATTATGCGTAAACCGTACCAACTAGCCCAAAGATCATCCTTGTAGAGGTCGGCCATTTATTACAAAAAAAAAGAAAACCTCAAGGAGTGTAAATTAGTATTTTTTTTAACATATCAATGCAAACTTGGAAGAGGCCCCGCATCCTGTATTAAGACCCCTTCTGGGCATGTGTCATTCATTCAATAACTTTATTCATAAGAATAAATACAGAAAGCATGAATGAAAGGTTGTATGCGCACAATAATTCGATGCGCGAGAGTCTGGAATAGTTTTTGTGATTCAGGAGAGGTTCCCCGATACGCTTTGGTGTTGGCTATCAAGCACCGCTATGTTAAAACTCGTAATAAAAAGCTTAACCCCGTCTGAACTCATCGTTGCCTAAGCAATGCCATGAAATTGGATAGTTTAGCCCAGGTACGTCTACGTTGTATGTCTACAAGGTTAGGGCAGATGACGTTGGGTAAAAGAGACGTCACGTCTACTTTGGCCGGATGACTGACATCTCCGGAAATGCAAAAAGAAGAGATGAATTGGGAAATCACAAAATGGCTGATTAACTCTATAAAGTCTTTAACATTTCATCGGAAAGATTGCAGCAACTGCCGCTGAGCGCGAAATTTTCTTAATTTTAACAAGAAAGCTTGTTCGGGGTTTATTTTGTAAGCCTCCTTTTCCTGCGATTCTGTTCACTAGTTATGTTTGCCACGAGGGCATATCTCACTGCGGCGGCGCGGTCTTGTCATTATTGGTCAGTGGTGAAAGGGAAAAAAAGAAAGAAAATAAAACGTTAGAGACAAAATACGACCAGTGTTCAATTTTTCCAACAGGTCATTGCCTCCAACGCGGGGAGAAGGAGGAGCCAGCGAGGCGATGCGTTCGCTGAGTGCGCAAAAGGCACTGATAGAGTTCTCAGCTCGACTGCCATGCTGAGACAGGCAGCACGTGTTGCGTTCCTGGTGTTGCCGCCCTTCCTCAGTTATGCGGGAAAGCGATCATGAGAGGGCAATGCTTGAGCTTAGTACTATCGCTGCTGATAGGGCTCCTGTTGCGGCAACGAGGCCCCTCCTTCTGTGCAGAAAACGTACTCACTTGGCACTCCCTGAGCCTGCTGGGCACAGGGTCGGAATACAACGATGCTCTAATTTGAAAAAAAAGAAGGACGGGGGCACATTACTGAGCGATAAATGGTCAAAATTATTTCATCGCCTTCATGGCAGTGCCTATCTTGTTCCTATAGTAAGTGTAGGTAGGCTAAGCTAACGCATACATCAATCAGCTTTGAGTTGAAGGCTCTACAAAACTCCACCTGATTTCTGTTCAAGTTCCTGTTTGTAGCTTTTGCCCAATTGAATAAAAAAAGAACATATGCTTCCATCATCGTCAGCTTACGCCAAAATGAGATACCATTGTCATAATTTATTACATTCCATTACTTTTTTTTTCTTTTTCGTTTTGAAATGTACAGAAATCTTACACCCAGATGTAGTCACTTTACCCTGTCGCAACTGCGACAGGGCTTAAGCAACACCATCACTCATACTACCAGCAATTGCACAAGCTGATTTTACGTCTTGCTGTGAACGCACCCAAAACAGTTGCTTTAGCATATGCTAATGAGGATGAAGGTTAAAGTCCGCCCGCCTACGAGACATTCATTAGATTACTTGACCTTTTCATTCTAATGCATTGTTACATCATATTACTTGTTTTCTCCAGCTAGTGGTCACGGGTTCGAGTGCCTTAATTAATTCTACATTTTTTACCTGTCTCTTAATTAACTATGTTCTAATTAACACCAAGGCTCGCGAGCTCTAGTGCCATAGATAACTCTAGCTTAATTGTCTTAATTAACCTCGCTTCAATTAACACCAAACGTGGTGGGTTTGACTCTCGTCCTTCACGATGTCAATTAGAATCGAACTTCAAGATATGGCCGGTTCGCCCGTATGTGCGTGTTGGTGGTGGGTTCTTCGCCCACCAGACATCGAAGGTTCGAGTTTCACCAAAGGTCGAGGGTCCTGTTCTACCTCAAACGCACCTTATCGCATTCCACCAGCCACACAAAGCAGCTTGCTTACGTAAGCGTTATCAAACCGGCACTCGAATATGCCAACATAGTATGCTTTCCGCATACCAAAGCCACATTCATACGCTCGAACGCAAACAAAGAAAAGCTGCCCGATTTATCTATAATTGTTTTAAACGCACAGATTCGCCAACCGAACTCCTTTCTCGCGCAGGCCTCGCTACCCTCGAAATTCGAGGTAAAGTTCAACGCTTACAGTTCCTATACTTAGTATTAGGCAGTGCGCTGAAGTTGCATCCCGCCCGTTTTGTGATGTACCATGTACGGCATAAGCATAAGTACGGCATAAATACGGCATAAGCCCGCTTTCACGCTAGAATTTCTCTGTAGTAACAATAATTCTCTCTTTTCATTCTTTCCTCGAGCTATGCGAGAGTGCAACTGCCCAAACTTTGCAATTGCTACCCAGACCACACTAGAAACGTTTACGTATACTTACAAGAAACAGTCGAAACCACAACTTAAATTTTTCTACTGGACTAGAGCAGTTGTGTGAAAACCAATGTGTTATTCATTCCTTGTAAGTGTTAATGTGTTTCTATGAGAATTTCTTGTTTGCTCGTTCAGGGAAAAGACGGGCACTGCGGGAGATGGAAATTAAAGACGATGAGCAAGACGTGAACAAGGTGAATGCAGGAGCCAATGTTTCGGCAAGTGGACTTGTCTTCTTCAAGGAGACCAAGGCAGAAAATTGGGCTAGTTGGTGTGTCATCATTATTCAAAAGACTAGCGCAACATATCAGGGACACAGACAGAGAAGACAATTAGCACTCGTCTTGTCGTCTTCTCTGTCTGTGTCCCTGCTATGTTGTGCTAGTCTTTTGAATAATGACTGCAAGGCGACGTACGCTTTCCTCGCCACAGTATATATAGGTGGGGTGCTTCTAAAGGGGAGAGTGTGTGAGGCGAGAGGGTGCGGAAACGAGGGAAGGTGTGTTAGCGTGTCGAATTGAGAGTAAAGGAACACTGTGCACAAGTCCCCCCTCCCCCAGTCTGTCAACGCACGCGTGTTAGCCGGCGTGTCAAAGGCGTCTGACACGCCGGCTGAAAAAAGGGGGGGATGGAAAGGGAAAAAAAGAAAAAAAAGAGGGGGGTACGCCAAGAAATCAAACTAAGTGTTGTTGCCTATAGCTTGAAGTTTAGCATAGCAAATAGATTCTAAAGCTCCCTTTGAAACGTTTATGCCTATTGGTTGCAATGTCTTGAACGTATGGATAAGGTATTATTCTCTGTATTTTCTTTCTTGTTCAGAACGGAAATTTGACTGTAAGATGTAGAGTTCAAGTTCATCAAAGTTATGACCTGGTTGGTTGAAATGCTCGGCGACGGCTTTGGGAAGCTTTTTAGCTGTGTCCGCGCGATGTCCGTTTAATCTCACGTTCGTTGATTGTCCGGACATTGGACAACGGACATCGGACAATGGACACCAATGAACAACAACGCACAACGGACATCCGCACAACGGACATCGCGCGGACACAGCTAAAACGCTTCCCAAAGCCGTCGCCGAGCATTTCAACCAACAAGGTCATAACTTTGATGAACTGAAACTGTACAACTTAGAGTCGAATTTCCGTTCTGAACGGGAAAGAAACACAGAGAATCATACCTTATCCATAAGTTCAAGACATTGCAACCAATAAGCATAAACGATTGAAAGGGAGCTTTAGAATCTATTTGCTATGCTAAATTTCAAGCTATTGGTAACAACACTTAGTTTGATTACTTGTCGTATCCCTCCCCCATTTTTCCCCCTTCCATTCTTGTTTTTTTTTAGCCCGCGTGTCACATGCCCTTGACAGGGCGGCTAACACGCCTGCGTTGACAGACCGGGGTGGGATGGGGGGGTGGCCCTGGCCTTGGCCTTGAGCTCAGCGTTTCCTTTACTCTCATTTCGACCCGCTAACACACCTTCCCTTGTTGCCGCACCCCCCCGCCTTACACCCTCTCCTCTTTAGAACTCCACCTATACATACTGTGGCGAGGAAAGCATACGTCGCCTTGAAAAAGACAAGTACACTTGTCGAAACGTTGGCTCCTGCATTCACCTTGTTCACGTTTTGCTCATCTTCTTATACTCGGCATGTATTTCCTTCAGTCGAACTGTGCCATCATCGACCTGCAAGAGTCTCGAGTCAGCTTCGCTACTGCGCAAGCCATAGCGAACAGTAATGTCAACGACCGTGACATCGCGCTTCGTGTAGCTGGCGATCACGTCACGTTGCCATCCAAGAGCAGCGTGCTTACCCTTGTCCTATGCGACATGGAGGACGACGCCGAAGGAACTGCTGAGGCAAACATGCCCCTGCTTCTTGAGCTCCACATTTGTATAGCCAGTAGGTGCGAAACAAATGTTCAGTCGTTTTCCTAACAAACTTTAGTAACGAGTATCGCCATGTACCGCGAGGAACGACAATCGCATTTCTTCGCGAAATCACTGATGTTACTGACATTGCCACGTTGGAAACAGCATCGTCTCAGCAATCTGAGTTACCCAGCCTAAAAGAACTAATTCACGTTAACGCCGCTTTGCCACACCATCAGAAAGACCGTCTACTAAGTCTCGTGAATGAATTTACGGGCTGTTTTTCAACGTCAACCCAAATGCGGCGCGCGTCCATCATAAAGCACCCCATTATTACGGACGATTCCGCACGTCCTGTCCGTCAGCATCCTCACAAAGTGTCTCCCGTGGAAAGGGAAGCGATCAAGCATCAGGTCAAAGAGATGCTCAAAGAAGACGTGATCCAGCCGTCCATCAGCCCGTGGGCCTCCCCTGTAGCGTTAGTCAGAAAGAAAAACAACACACTACGATTCTGTGTAGATTACAGAAAGTTGAATCGGGTCACCAAGCGCGAAGTTTATCCATTGCCATGCATCGACGACGCATTGGATCGTCTACAACATGCCAAGTTTTTTTCCTCGTTGGATCTTAAATCAGGGTATTGGCAAATCGAAGTTAATGAACAAGATCTTGAAGAAACAGCATTTGTGACAGCTGATGGGATTTATGCGTTCAAAGTTCGCCCCTTCGGTCTCTGTTCCGCACCTACCACCTTTCAGCTGATGATGGATAACGTGCTTGCTGAACTCAAATGGCAAACCTGCCTCGTATACTTGGACCGCGTCGTCGTCTTCTCGAGCATGTTTGACGAATATCTCACACGACTCGAGAGTGTACTCGCTGCGATCCAAACTGCCGGCCTCACCATCAAGCCTGAAAAAGGCTCCTTCGGCTTCCAAGAGCTCAAATTTCTTGGCCATGTTGTTGGTCCTCAAGGCGTACGACCAGACCCCGACAAGTTAGCTGCCATCGCCGAGTTTTCACCACCCACAGACAAGAAGGCTGTCCAACGCTTCCTTGGTTGTGAGCATATTATAGGCGCTTCGTCGAGGGATTCTCAAGAATTGCTGAGCCTCTGACACAGCTTACACGCGACGATGCACATTTCATTTTGGCGGACGAACAGCAGCAGTCGTTCAATGAATTGCGCAAGCGTTTGCGAGAGGCTCCAATGCTTGCTCGTTTCGACGAAGACGCTGACACTGAAATTCATACTGACGCCTGCAATGCGGGTCTCGGCGCAGTTCTTGTGCAGTGGCAAGCTGGTGCGGTACGCACCATTGCTTATGCAAACCGCAGTCTCACCAAGGCTGAGCAAAACTACTCAACCACTGAAAAAGACTGTTTAGCGGTTGTGTGGGCAATTGGTAAATTCCGACCCTACTAGCATAGTAGACCCTTTAAGGCTGTCAGCGATGACCACGCCCTGTGCTGGCTTGTCAACCTCAAGGATCCTTCAGGCAGACTAACCCGTTGGACCCTGCGCTTACAAGAATACGATATTACAGTTGCCTACCGATCTGGAAGGAAGCACAGTGACGCTGACTGTGTGTCACGCACACCACTCCTTACGACGTCATCGGACCCTGACCATGACTTGCCATTTGTCGGCGTTATCGACGCCATAAAGATGGCTGAGCACCAGCGCGCTGACACTGAGCTGCTGCCGCTGATCGAGCATCTCCAAGGAGATGAAGGTGTTTCACCCCGCTCGCTGGGGCGCGGCTTATCATCATACTAATTGCACAACAACGTCATTTACAGGAAAAACTGCGGAAGCGGTCCCAATACGTACCTCCTGGTCGTGCCGTCGGCCCTACGCCAAGACATTTTGCAAGCCTGCCATGATGAGCCATGCGCCAGACACCTGGGATCCACTAAGACATTAGCAAGGATACGACAGAAGTATTACTGGCCCCGGCTTTATTCTTCTATGCAAGGGTACGTGATTGTCTGCGCCGCGAGAAATCACCAGTTAAACCGGCTGGCTTTCTCCATCCTGTGGACCCTCCTCAAGCACCGTTTCAACAGATAGGCACGGATCTACTTCGGCCATTCCCAGTGACCTCTTCGCGCAACAGATGGATAGCAGTCGCTTCCGAGTACTTAACCCAGTACGCCGAAACCGAAGCTATTCCGCAAGCAAATTCGTATGAAGTGGTCAAGTTCTTTGTATGCCACATCGTCCTACGACATGGTGCACCGTCTGTTCTCATCACCGACCACGGTGCAGCATTTACACCGGAACTTATGCAGGACGTTCTCCAGCTGACGCATAGCTCTCACCGCAAGATCACTGCGTATCACCCTCAAACCAATGGATTAACGCAACGTCTGAACAGAACGCTGGCTGATATGCTCTTCATGTCTGTCGAGGTAGAGCACAAGACATGGGACGAGATCTTACCCTATGTGACTTTCGCGCATAACACTGCTGTACAGGAGACTACACAGTTTACGCTGTTCGAACTTGTATACGGGCGCCACGTCACGTCAACACTTGACGCCATGCTACCTCTGGCTGATAATAGCCCGACCAGCGAACACGTGGAAGAGTTCGTACAAAGAGCCGAGGAGGCACGCCAGCTTGCTCGGCACCGTATCCGGAGCCAACAGCAGACACCCTTCGATACTACCAGGGTCGACGCGATGTCCAATACAATACCAGCGCCTGCGTGTGGGTCTGGACGCCCGTCCGTCGCCATGGACTCTCAGAAAAGTTGATCCGCCGGTATTTCGGTCCCTAGAAGGTTACACGCCGCCTCACTGACGTGACCTACGAAGTCGTCCCCTGCAGTTCTGACCCCGGTTCGCCCCGTCGTCGTCCTCGCGCTGAAGTTGTTCATGTAGTGCGCATGAAACCATACTATGCGCGTACGTGAACGCCGAGATGCACCGAAGGAGCTCCATTTTTTATGTCGCTGAAAGAACTTTTTGACGCGGCCGAGACGGTCGCTTTTCGCATGGGCGGCAATTGACAGAAAGATGTGGGGCTCCCGCACCGCTGAACGGCGCGCGCAATGGTCGGCGCCACGAAAGACGATGAAGTGCGTAAGCTGCACGCTCTTCTTCTGGCCCGCCATTAAAGAGAAGCGTCTTTTTTGTAAGACTCCGTCCTCAATCTATGTTACAATATTATGCTTCTTTAATGCTTCCGCGCCACACTTTAACGCGGTGATTTTTGTCGCCTTCCTGACGTGGCGTTGCAGACAGGGGAATTAGGTGAATACCAAAAGATGTTGACGAACAGCGGGTGGCTAATGGTGGAAAAAGCGTAGAATCAGAAACAATCGAATTTATTTGTTCGGCATAATCTCGTAAAATCAGTCGGTACATGCCATATCAAGCCGCAAGGCTTCGCGCTTTAGATGAAGTCGCGCGAGAGACAGCCGAAATAGAGGTGTCCCAAAAGATTGGCGACCAATCGTGGAGGGCTTGCGGCAGAAATGGAAAAGGAACAGAGTGAAATAATTTTACTTTACAGCATCCCTAGTTTGAACAATGGGAGCGCAACTAGAATTTTGTCTTGGTGCAATCTCGGACTTTGGGTTCGTCATCTGTAAATAAAATTATAAATATATATATATATATTATAATAAATATCATTATACTGAAGTATAATATTGAAGATTGATAGAAAAAAACACAGAACACGAAGACAAGGAAATTCTGTTTGTGTCTGCTGTCGAGCTGGAATTCCTGAGGGAATTGCAGTGAACAAATAATACAGGTCTTGGTTTTGCTGAGACTGGCATTATCGCTGATAATTTATGTGTTGAAGAATTTGAAAGATTCCAGTGTAGTTGAAACCATTTGTCTCCATAACGATTATTTATCATCCACACAAACAAAGGAAAAAACAACAGACTTCTTTGACGAATCAGAATTGCACCCAAATTACTAGCAAAAACTTTTTTTTAGTTGTTACCCTATGAGGTTGCTTGTACATAAACTATGCATACTTTAGAACACTGCCTGCATATTACCTTACCGTACATAATGCTGTTGAGCTCTTGTAAGATATCTTTTTTTGCAAAGACTATGGTTGAAACATGCATGTGAAACTTCCTGATTTGCGAAACAGTTTATTCGAATTTCACTATATTTGATCGCGCATTCATCTGCTGCAGTTCTGCCCAGCAGCAAGCTAAGTCCGGCGCCGTTCGTAAAACAGACTTATACTGGTGCTCCGCACCAATATAAGCAATTTTTTTTCAAAGGCCGTTATTACCCCCACGCGTTGCTTTGCGATACACATTGCCCATAATGTTTGCATGCTTTTAAGCAATTATAGGTAAAGTTTCTTGTTTAGTTTCCCGAAGACGCTAGGAACACGTAACGCGAACCTGTATACTGCATAAATAGTGAGAAAAGGCAACAGTTCACTAAACATTGGCATAGCCCTAAATTTAGCACGAAATGCTAAAGTTATGCGGCATGTCATACTTAGCAAGCTCACACCTTTGGCCGGATAAGCTTTGTGTCTCAGTGTTCCATCACAAGTATAGAGAACAGCAAAATGCGATGGTACAAAGCTTTCGAACACACGTGAAAGTGACTTTTTTTTTACAGAAGGTGTAATGGAATAGTACGCTTTTAGTTCCCCATGTTGATTTGAAACGAGGTTCTTCTTATGCTTATTAAATTTGATCTTGCAGTCATTTGTAGGTCTGTCACGCAGAGGGCTAAATTTTAAAACCTCAGTAAAACAAACATAACGCTCCGGAGTGCTCGCATACGTAACTTATTGTGAAGGCTGTAATTAGGCTAACAACTTGTCAGCTTCGCATACATATCTGCCATAACTCGATGCAGGGCGACTTTGTACACGCTAATAAGAGTTTGAGGGGCGCCGAACACATGCACATGCAACGTGTAGCGTAATCAAATAAAGTGACAGCCATATAAAGAACCTGTCTAGATTTGTCTGGTGCTTTGCTTCGGGCCTCCACCTTTTTTTTTGCGCGCTACAGGTTGCATGTGCAGGTATTACCGCACTTCATGCTGACATCACTAATATAGTTTGCCCCCCATTTTAAAGGAATACAGTAGTGAACAAAAAGGCGGTATCTTGAATTTGATTCCTGTGAGCTAATGTGCTCAGAATGTTGGCGCTATGTTATGCCAGACCGCTTGCCTAGGACAATAGCCTTATCAACAAGAACTGCCACCGTGCTTCATTCTTGCAGCATAGCCCAGGCTGTAAAACTGTAAAAACAGGCACATTTAATTTCTTTCACAGGTTTTGGTGGCACTATTTCCTTCGCTGCCATACGGCTGGTACAGTGTGCCTGTTGGAATCATGGCTATGGGAAATTTCATTTAAACGTTTCAGTCGGCTCAGTTTCAGCTAAGCATATCCGCGATTGACTTAGACTCCTGGCATGACGTTGCGCTTCAGAGCATGAAGTCGCGGGTTTGACCCCGGCCGCAGCGCCCGCAATTCGTTAGGAGCCGAAATGCTGAAACAGTGGTGTACCGTGTTTTAGGTACACATAACGGAATCCCAGCTGCTTCAAACCTGATATGCGGTCCCCAGCTACGACGTGTCTTATAATAAAGTCGTGGCTTTGCCGGTTGCACCTTAGAATTTATTTACACAATTTCCTCGGAGAGGGGGGGGGGCGCAGTTTGCTACTGCATGGTCTCCGGAATGGACCAACTTTACTCGTTTGCGAACAAGTCGAACGCACGCGCCAATAATCGGGAAGAAAGGCTTCAAAAGATTACTTTTATTAAATAAATCGTTTGCTTGAAAACACCATTGTGTTTAGAAGATATTTAAGTACTGTTTGTTGTTTCACAGCGTAGCTTCATAGAAAAAAACCGGTAGCCCATTTTTAGAACGACAGAAAGCTGAGCTAGTTGGTAAGGATTCATTATGGAAAAAATAAGTGAGGTGTGCAGACAGTACACAAGAGTAGAGAAATGGACAACACGAACGCCAACTATCAACTGAAGGGAGCACTGAGGCGAAAAAAGAAAGAAGACACAAAACTCATCTCTGACATCTGCGCACGACTGACACGTGGTGTTACCATTCCTGAGCATGCGTGGATGAGTTTTGTGTCTTCTTTCTTTTCTTCGCCTCAGTGCTCCCTTCAGTTGATAGTCGGCGTTCGTGTTGTCCTCTTCTCTACTCTTGTGTCCTGTCTGCACGCCTCACTTCTTTTTTGCATAACGGTAGCCCATTCACTGGCGTATCTGCAAGGGGAGTACTGATAGCTATGCAATTCTGTTCGTTATATGTGCGATGTATTCTGCGTGAGATATTTGTCAAGACAGGAGCAGCAGCAGCCACAGTCAGGAAATACCGTAGAGTTAACAAAGAAAACTTCACTTTATTAAGTTGCACAATAGAATTTTTTTTATAGAGCCCATTCCGTGCTACCAACTAACATGGTTTCTTTAACGCTGTTTATTTTTATTATTATGAGTTGTTGCACGCTATGTGCGCTTGTGTTATGCTCGTCTTATCTTCCAAAGAGAAGAGTCTGCACACCAGTTGGGTCGCAAAATCTCGCTCCGGTTGCTGAAATCTGAGCTGCGAATTACATTCTTGCTTACGGTGTAAACAGGTTGGCGGTTCCGCCCCTTTTTCAAGTAATGTTGACGTCTTGCTTTCAATCATAACCACGAACATAGTATTTTTTGTACAAAGCTTACCACCTTATAGAAACCTAGGCAAAGGTAAACCGGAACATTCTGATGAGGAACGTGATTAACAGCGTTGCCGTTTGTTGGCTTTCTGGCAAAGCCCATGCAGCAATTCTACTGAAGTCCATGGAGCAGTGAAAAGTCCTGCACCAAGAAAGTGAGCCGGGACGTCATTTGGCCCACAAGAAGTGTTGAAGACAAGCGCAAGCTTTTAGGAAACGCAATCATTTTTCACTACATCAAGGCAGATTACTTTTCATCGTGTTTCCTGACAGCGACATTGGCTACTTCCAGTCGTCTGTTCAACCACCCCCTAATAGTGCCGAAGCTCAAGCTCGTATGAAGCGTTAACATACGTCTGGAGTGTTCATCAGGTGTGGTCAGTACAAACTAGCCGTCAACGCTGTCACTAAAGCCGACTACGTAATATGTTACAGAAAATTGATTTTGGCAGCGGTGACAGGCAGAAGACGAAAACATGATCGAAGCTTTTATCACACCACAGAAATCCTGAGACTCAGAGCGAGAAACCGCTGGCTACCGTGGTATTCTTCACTGGAAGTTCGAAAGCGGCGTAGCATTGAAACAACCCGGAGGCTGAATATTGCGCCCACAAAGCGGGAGACTTGTAGAGACGAACGGTTGGGTACCGCAGGGGAGTTCGCGATTGGCAGAGGATCAGAATCTACATAAAGAAGTACCATCACTCAACGCGCATTTGACAGTGGTAACGTTTTGCAGACGCAGACCTAATAAAAGCTTTTTGACTTACCACAGGTCGGTGTGTTTCTTTAGTAACAGACACACATTGCTTCTTTTTTTTCTTCTTGGTGCCGCTGCTGCCAAAATGCTCTTTCATTTTTATCTATATCGTAGTTTTAGTACATTGTTAATGTGGTGTTCAGGCTGATTCTGCAGAAGGATAAGCATTCTCGTGGTTACGAGGGCGATCTGCCTCCCAAGATGAGACAAATAAAAGAAGCAGTTGAATTTATGAACAATGAACTTGAAGCACAGCCCATAAAAAGATCAATTATTGTAAGAGTGCGCAGAGCGAGAAAGCATAAGGGGAAAAATAAAGGACTGCGGGTGCAATGCGTGAAATTATAATTTGAACAACAGCAGAGGCCGTTCGTAAGTGCGAAAAACGTCCACGAATATTGAATGTTGAAAAAAAAGTGATTACATAAGAAGAAAATTAAAGCGTCATTGATTTAGTAAGCAAGGTTGTAGATGTAGTTGGCGAGCCCATCTCTACTGGCGATATAGATGCGTTTCACGATGTACTTGTTATTGCTTAGTTTACTTGTAATGTTGTTGTCCAGTTGATAAGAAACCGAAACGGGACCTTGTCATCTAGGAAGCACGCACGAAACATATTCGGATCTTTGTAAATTACCACCTCTGTCCACCTCTGCAGCGGTCGCTTACACAGGCAGCTTCAGAGAAGCCTGATCACCGCTGGCAGTGCGGACGAAGAATGGAATGACTTTCGCGCATAAAACACCATCTCGTCAAACGGGGTACATCATATCAAAAGTGTCAGCTGGGTAAGACTGCCTGAGGTCCGTGCATATGCACTCTGTGCTGCTTTTTTGATTGTACACACGATTCCATATCAAGAGTACCGTCCGCCGTCTGAACTTAAGTTTCATGTGCAGTCGCAGAGCATGTTCTCTTCTGTTCATTTTAATGTACGTTCTCCCGTGCTTAAGCTTGGTGAGCTATGCACAAGTTCGCCTCAATTTTATTTTTTGCGCAATGAAAATATGGTATCCAAAAAGTGCTATCACAGAAAAGTGACAAGGTAATTATGAAAAATCCAGTTACCTTTTAATAACCAAAACGGGCTTCGTGGTGGCGATCCACGAAGGAAAATTCATGCTTTGAAACCTAAGGCACGTGCGTTACAACTGATTATGAGAAGCAAATTTGCTTGCAGAACGGTTGGAACATGTATGTGGTGCTTTACCGCCTAGATTCTGGTTATTTCGCTACCTTGCTGAAATTTCTCGATAGGTATTTAGAATACTCAACACTATACTAGAACATTTCATTATGTGGTGACTTTACCATAAAACTCGAGACGATAATTTCAACTCCCGTTAATATAATTAACAAGCTTTACGTCTGCGGCTGCAATAATGGCATTAATACGCGGACACGACAATTACTTCTCGGTCTGTGTTACATGTGTTTACCTTGAGCTTAGACACTGATATAGACGCAGCTGGCGCGTTACGGGCTGGAATAAGCGACCGTTTCCTTATATTTATTAGCTATCCTTGCACTAGTCAAAAGGAAAAAAAAGATTACCATGATAAAATTAAACCTACATCTATATTTAACGCGAACATTCATTTATACCGCATGCACACATTAGGTAATGGTTGATCCTCGGTCCACGCTTAAACATGAGCAAATGAGAGCTGTCGTGAATTTCTTTTATTTTCGCTAAATATTACAGCGCACGATTTCCCTATGTAAGAGCTTAACGTAAAGAAATAAGAGAGGAAAATATTTGTCTGACAAAAAACAATGTGTCGCAATTGCAGAGTGCTTTCTAAAACTTTTTTCTTGTGGTGTGCCTCAACGAAACAATTCGGAGCCTTTGTAAATGTAAATGATTGGTTTTGTTAAAAGTAATGAGGATGCCTCTTATCTGCTCTGCGCAATTCATACCAGCCGCTTTCTTTTTGCACGAGGCTCAACTGAAACTGTGGCCAAACACGAGAACGCCCTATGAGACGCGTTGCGATGCTCAACTGCTAGTGGCAAGTGTGTAAACCGAAAAAAAAACGAAACTCTGCTGTTCAGGTGCAGCGGAACAGAGGCTAAGGTATACAAGACAGTAACGCTTGAAGGCATGCCCGTTGACATAGTTGACCGACATAAAATTCTAGGTGTCACTTTTTCTACTCGTATCAGATGGACGTATGATATTGAAATATTGACACGATCATTACGACGAGGAGCATACGTTCTGTCAAGACGTAGACACTTCCACAAAAAGCTCAAAACCCAGCTATGTTATGCACTCTTTGCAACCCGCATACCTTGCGGTTTACTTGTCTAGTGCACCATGATTTACATAATGCACACATTATTCGTCTATTACAAAACATAACAAATGTGTATATTGCGTCCGTCCCGTGCACTGATTCTACAAGTACATTCTTGTGTCGTTAGAAAATAATTAGCGCGAACCAATCATATTCATTACTTTTGTTTTCATATCATTGTCATTTGTATGCAAAAGAACAATTAAGAATCTTTATTAAAGGGTTCGCGTACCCACGCATACAACATAGTGACTCACGCTCTCGCAGCACTGACAGATGCTTTATTTAGGGTGGGCGCACAGGCAACTTTCTGCAACCACTAAGGTTTATTTTGGCCTTCATCCTCAACAGAGGCGGAGAGAGAGACGTCGGAACCATCGCGCGTGACAGAAAACAAATGCATCAATTTTTTTGCACACTTGTTTATTTTCACGTTTGAGGTTCACCTAGTGTCATTACAA
This sequence comes from Dermacentor variabilis, assembly GCF_050947875.1. Taxonomy (NCBI): domain Eukaryota; kingdom Metazoa; phylum Arthropoda; class Arachnida; order Ixodida; family Ixodidae; genus Dermacentor; species Dermacentor variabilis. The sequence continues at coordinate 36,192,077 of NC_134574.1, forward strand.
TCATTATTATTATCTTTGTACATTGTGTTTGTTGCTGAAGAGAGAGCCCGATGTACGAGCAATGCACTGTACTAAAAAGGAAACTTCGGCGAGTTGCTGGTAATTCGTGTTTTGGGAAGCAACATCGCTGAACGGACAACGAAGGACATGACACGGGCGCTTTGAAAACACGGATTACCACCAACTCACCGAAGTTTCTCTTCTAGTAAACTTCATTTGCTGTTTTTTTATTTGCTCTATTTTAAATTTCTATTCACGTTTGCTATTTTTCGTTTTCTAAGCGTATTAAGCATTTTGGAGTGCATGAATTCATTGAGTTATAGCTTTAGATGTATTTGTACTTATTATTCGCATTTGTTTCATGTTATTCCTTTTCGTTGACTTCCTTTATTGCAGCAACGCCTTACTGTACGTTTCTACGACTCGTGCTTTTAAAACTACTGCCAATTGCGTGAGCTCTCAGGCACTCTTAAGTGATTTGTAACCGCTTTTCTTCTGAGGTATCCTCCAACTGCTGTTGGAAAATAAATGCATAGATAGATAGATAGATAGATAGATAGATAGATAGATAGATAGATAGATAGATAGATAGATAGATAGATAGATAGATAGATAGATAGATAGATAGATAGATAGATAGATAGATAGATAGATAGATAGATAGATAGATAGATAGATAGATAGATAGATAGATAGATAGATAGATAGATAGATAGATTGATTGATAGGGACACAAGGGATAAACAAATGATACATAGACTACAAGAACTTGATTGAGTAATTGATTGATTGATTGATTGATTGATTGATTGATTGATTGATAGGAACACAAGAGATAAACATATGATACATAGACTACTAGAACTTACAACAAAAATCATTCTGGATTTTTATTATTCCATATGGCATGTTTTCATTTTGTTGTACCGTTTCCCAAACGCGCTGCGCATTCTGTGCCAGTGACACTCAAACACGCACGAAAATCAATCTGTCACTAGTGCTCTTTTCTAACACGTTCATTTCGAATGTGTTCGTAAATTCTAAGTCGTGCCTAACTTCCGGAAACAGGGAGTTGTAGCCTCTATCGACATAAATATCTTCACAAATACCGCGCATCTCAGTTGAAAGGAACATCTGGCTGTCAATTTTCGCACATGCTAAATAGTTTCAATCGAACAATGCAACAGCTGTTGCGCATGGCAATGAACCTGCCGACATCTAGGCAACGCTGGCCATCGTTCTCCCACCGAACACCCCTATTAAAAAGCATACATTAACTTAGTGTTTTCCCACATGGCACTCATTACTTAGCAAACTGGTGGATTTTGCTTCATAGCAACCCACTAAATATGTCTTGGTCATATCGCTGTCTTTCTGAACACGTTCTTTTTATTGAAATGAATAATAGGAGAGGTTGGCGCCTATGTGGCGGCACCGGCCCCTCCTTGTCACATAGCAAAGACACAAACATGCGCGCAAAGAGAGAATGTCCCAAAATATGGGACTCGGTGAAACACCAGCTGTATAAAAACAATGCCGTCCAACAGCACATCAGTCGCATAGTTTGGACATGAGTTTAGTGCACATACGCATATATAGTTCAAATATTTTGAATAGCCAAAACACAGAACACAAGTAACGACAGTAATTACACACAGCGTAAAAAACGCGATCACCGCATCAATCAAGTTTGAACACAGAACAACATGTGCATCACTCAGCTTATTAGGATAAGCTGAAATCTAATACTTCCGCCACAATGTGTTTGTCATGGAAAAAACTTCAAAGCAAGAAGGGCTCTTCTATGAAGAGCCGCTGTTGGCAGTAGACCAAGTATCTTCTTTAGAGTGAACGGTGTTCGATCCTAAAGGAACAAATTTGCTCGAAATACCCTTCCTAGTGAATCATGTTTAGTGCACTCAAGTAGGAGATGGTGCACATCTTCGTCTGAATGGCCATAAGAACACTGTGGACTAGAGGCACGTTTTATCTTGTATAAAAAAGTGTCGGGTAAATGTAGTACCCAGTCGCATTCGGTGTACTGATGTTTCGAATGTTCTGTTTTCTCGCAGACTTGACCTTGACATTTTCTCGCAGACTTGAATTGATAGGTTCATACATGAGTCTATAAAGTATAACTCCGAGCTCTCAGATTGCCGATCAAATCAGGTAGCTTTGCTGAGACGGCAGGATGTCTGTCTCAGGAGTAGACGTACTTCACTGTGCAAAACAGGCAGATTGATCGTCTCTGCGTTATTGTGCACCCGATTCGCAGCTGTGTCTGATGCAGTGTTAGCGGGAACATGTCAATGTCCAGGTATTCATTGAAATGCAATTACGTCATTCATTGAGCTTGCTTTTGTGCATTCTTTGAGCGTCTTATACAGCAGCGAAGTGTTCTTACACATTTTTTTGCTTCTGTTATGAAAAGCGAAGCACACAGCATTGCGAACAGTTCTGCAAAGGTGTAAGTTGCCTCTCGAGATAGCTTAAATCTTTTCCACAGCAGCAAATGACGAATGACAAATGCTGCAGCTGATGAATTCGAATTATATGAATCGCTGGTATACATGGGAATCAGGGAGGGGGGGGGGCTTATGGGAATTCAGCCCCCTCCACCCCCGAAATTCTTTCGTGCTGTCGTGCGCCGCCAACCAAAATAACCCCCGGCGCCAGAAATCATGCTGGATTCAGTCTAGAATGACCTTTTCATGCTCGAAAAGACATTTCAGCACGGACATTGCGAAATCGAACTGGATTTCGCGGCAACGCCCATGCACAGGGAGTCACATATCGTAACGCAAGGAGCCCCTCCCGAGCACGAAGTTTCAAGGGTGTTTTGATGGCAAGCGGGCTCGTTGTGGCATCTCGGGGAGGCCGCGCAATCGACGGAGCGCATGATTTCAATTCTGGAACTTTATGGGTATGAAGTTCTCAGACAGAAGCTGCTGATGGGAAAGATTCATTGACAGTTCCAAAGTCGGGCTTTAGATTTTAAATTTCGTAACATTGTGGGCTTAATGTTGTCATAAACATTTGAAGCCAAAGGTGCGTTGAGTTTTCTAAAGTCCTACATCTGACCATACAACGAGACAAGCCAAATCAACACACTATCAGAGAAGTTTACAAAGCACGTAGCGAGGTCCAATGAGACGAAACGTTGTGTTGGTTCATTTGTGGCAGTATGTCACAGAAAAGAATATCGACATCTTTATTTCACCTGCGCCAAAGCATCCATGTCAAGGTACTAAATCCAGCAAAGGTAACTACGGTCTTGTTTATTTTTCTACTTTGACTTTCATTCCTGAGAGCGCATGGAGCCCACCCGCCGTGGTTGCTCAGTGGCTACGGTGTTGGGCTGCTGAGCACGAGGTCGCGGGATCGAATCCCGGCCACGGCGGCCGCATTTCGATGGGGGCGAAATGCGAAAACACCCGTGCGCTTAGATTTAGGTGCACGTTAAAGAACCCCAGGTGGTCAAAATTTCCGGAGTCCTCCACTACGGCGTGCCTCATAATCAGAAAGTGGTTTTGGCACCTAAAACCCCAAATATTATTATTACATTGAGCCCCTTTATTTTTTTTTGTTCTCGCTACCCGCGGGCTGCCGGAACCAGCCAGAGCGCATGCGTTTTTCTCGTGTTGCCCCGATCCCCACGCAGCGCACTTCGATGCGTGTTGGTTTTTCTCTGACCGAGTGGAATATCGTCTGGCATAGTTTTGGACGCTTTCTGGCTAGCAGACGAAAAAAAGAAACAAATGCATGGCCGCTCGCCGCCATCACTGCGTGGACTCGACGAATTGCAACGCGTTCGCTTGAACGGAATTTCTCCGGAAAATTAGGATACGATACCGCGCAGCATGCCTATCTGTGGACCAATCGTCTCACGTTTTTTTCGATATTCCTTCGGTAGCCTTATTACGCGCCCAAAGTAGGCATTCGGTTATAGTCAACATGACTTCCTTGCGTTTTTTCATTTCCATGCCCCCGCCCTACAAAAGAAAAAAATACATTGTTGCGGCGCAGCAAATTGTCGCATGGCGAAAGTTTGATTTTGTTACTTCTTTTGTGGAAAGTAATGGGCCACGGGACGCTTCAGTTGGCGGATACTCATTATATTATTGCGGTAGCAATCATGTGGACCCTCCAGGCGCATTCCTGCCGTCGCCGTCGCCCTCATGTTCCGTATAAAGTCCAAGGGCGATAACATCGTGGCCGCTGCATGTGCGAGTGAAAGCCTAAGGGGGAGGGGGCTTGGCATGGGTTTGCCGACGATGGGGTGGCTCAATCTTGTGTGCGCAAGGGAGAAAAACAGGGAGGAAGCTCGCCGCCTCCTGTCGCGCGCGATGCATCAGAGGGAGTCGAGGGAGAGGGGCGGGGGGCTGTGGTCTGTGAATCTGTGGTTGCGCAACATGTTTATTTGCGTTGTTTGACGCATTTTATATAGTGACTTTTTCTTAGATATGTAGATTTATTGGAGACTTATAGTTATATTCAAATATCTTGTTGCGAGGTTATGTGTATACGTGCAGTGAACTTTGTTTCGAGTGACACTTTCTTGCCTTCTATCAAGCTGTATCTTCGCATCTGCATATTCCATTGTATCTTCGCATTTCTAATGCAGGACGGCGAGTGAAATGAACGTGAGCCAACCAACCCCACCCAATAATGGTTCGGTTCATTATCTGCGAGGCCTGCGCGTAGCACGCAGGCATCTCTCGTTTCCAAAAGTGACACACAGGTTCAAGGATAAAAGTTCTTTAATGCTCTTGTACATTGGGTTGAACTTGGTTTCGTGGCGTAATGTACACTCCGAAAGTGTCACAGCGTGTTGTCGTGATGTTTTGTACAGCTGAAGATGTTTCGGAAAAAGAAATTAGTCGCCGTGTGGCTGCCGTGTACGTTGAACATTGCATTTCATTGGCCACTGTGAAGCGTTGTAGCAAACGGTTCCAAGAAGGACGTGAAAGTTGCGAAGACGATCCAAGACCGTACTAAAGCCACTGTGCAATCAAGCCAACGCAATTGCAAAGGCTGATTAGAATAGAACGGAGGATAAGCATCGGTGAATTGGCAGGGCGTGTGAACATCCGTCATGGTTCGGGTCACACCATAATTCATGAACATCTTGGTTATCGGCTCTTGTGTGCGCAATGGGTGCCCAAAATTTTGAACCACGGCCAGAAGAAGGAGAGGTTCGGCGCTGCCTTGACTGATCTAATCCTGTATCACAATGCGGGTGACGACTTTTGTCTGCAATTGTGACCGGGAACGAATCATGGTGCCACTACTACGAGCCTGAAAGGCGACGGCAAAGCTTACAGAGGAAACACTTCAATTTATAACCCCCAAGAAAAGCACAGGCCGTCATTTCTGCCGAAAAGGTGTTGACTTTATTTTCGGTCGTCAGGATGAACTTTGCTAAACCTAGAGAGACTCACTCAATCGTTTCGGATATTGTAAAACGTCGGATCGGCTGCGTGTGGCATTAAAAAACAAATGACGTGGAAATTGAGGAATGGGGTCGTCTTGCTCCACAATGTCCGTCCCTGCGTCGCTGATGTCGTTAACAAAAAACTGGCAAAGTTGAAGTGGGGAAACGCTGCAAGATTCGCCATACAGCCTTGACCTGTCGCCTTGTGACTTCCACATTTTGGAGCATTTGAAAAAAAAAAAACAGCTCGAAGGAACCAGAATTGTGTCGGAAGATGACGTGAAAGAGTCAGTTACATACTTTTTGAAGCAGCAACCCAAGGAATCTTATGAGACGGGAATCACACGGCTCGTAAGTCAGTGGGTCAAATGTCTAAATGCTTATGGAGACTACTTTTAAACAAAGTACGCCGTTAGTCGTATTTTCGCATTAGGTGACTTTCAGTTGACTCGCCCTCGTACATTTCGCAGAACTCCTTGTTTTTATATTTATTTCATTTATTGCATACTGATAGCCTGGCTGCCAGGCCTTAAGCAGGAGTGAGCATACATAATTTTTTTGGCAAAATAGTTGCAACATATACCATCACGAAGACACGGTGAAAAAAAATAGAAAAATAACTGAACAAAGAAAAAGAACAGGAATAAACATGGCATTATCTATAATGATGTGCATCATTATACAACCAACACAATAAGAAAAAAATCAGGTTTCGTGCCTGAGTCCATTTATAAATAGTTCGAATGTTTCACATTTTACAACACCTGTTGGTAGACAATTCGATTCACGGGTTCTTCTCGGAAAAAATAAATTTTTGAACGTAGCAGTGGAATATACAAAATCTGCAACTTTCTTAGAGTGACCAAAGCGCATTGTACATTCTGACGATGGTTTTATATACGATGCCTTATCAATTATAATTTTGTCATGAAAAACTAAACAAAAGGATTTCAGCCTTTCCGCACTTCTTCGTAGCCCTTGAAGTTCCGCTTTTTGTAAGACGTGTGCTCTCTGTTGCGACTATAATTTCGGTGAAATTAGTCACAATACACGACCGATGACAGCTGCTCCTGCGCAATGCATTCCAGCAAAGGACAGTGTCATTGAGATTTTTCCCTGCTCTTTGCATATGTACAAAAATGTAAACAAAGTTCTTGAACGACAGAGATAGAGAGCTGCAAATGAGAGAAAAGCACGGAGTTTAACAAAGTGTCATTAAAATATTCGTCCTCAACTTGTTCACTTCATGGCCTTTACATGCTTCATATCAGCGGCATGCACTGCTTTACTGGTTTCAAACTGATATAGTTCTAAAGTTCGTGTGATATTTTCTTTACGTATTAACTAGACAAAGCATGGAAGCATTGATATCAGTTATTTCGGGGACAATTTTTCAGACATACGAGTATAACGTTTTATGAAAAATACATATTTTACTACCCTAGCTGGACAGTGCGTAGCGTTCAACTATTCCTTTGCCGCATCTTTCGCAATGGCAATGCAGATATTATTAATGTATTTGATCCCTCGACAAATTTTATGAGGAGGAACCGTGTAATATAGTGGCAGTACTGCACTATCATTTTTCCTGATTTGAGGAAAATTATTACTACTAAGTGTTAATCCTCCCTTCAAGAGAATTTGGTGGCGTATGTTTGACAGGAGATTTAACATACCGAAGCCATGCATCTCTTTGTACTGGAGCTTCCAATTAGTCTACGACATGCGTTCATGGTCCACAGTTTGCGGTCTTTAGTACTGTCACTGAGCCACACTCTTTCCTTATTGCCACTTTAATAATAGGATGTTCGGCCTCACTTATCTTTTTGGGAAGTGTGTTTTTACAGCATCTTAAGTTCGAAAACATTCTACAAGGTACTTTTTCTGCTAATCTCTATTCTATGGCGTGTCTCAAAATATTATGGCACATTGGAGTCATCGGAAAGTCGTGAAATGCGTTTTTTTTCCACGGCTGCTGGTCAGTTTCTGTAAATAAAATGATCGCTGTTACTCTAGTGTAATCACAAAACGTGGTCTCCCCACCTAGGCTTCATAATGCTGCGGTAACAATGACAAAGGCATTATTCAGCGGACACATTGGGCGAAAGACATTTGAAAAAGCTGCCCGCGAGCATTAAAGCGCCATAAGCCTTCGGGAATTTCTGGAAGCATTCGTGCTGACACATCCTGTACGTTGTAGCCTACGGCGAGTTAATCGCTGACGATGGAGACGATTACAATGAGCACAACGCGAAAAAACGATGTTTGCGATGGCATCATGTGACAACGACACGGCAACGACTGCAGAAGAACGACGATGAAGACTACGCGGTGTTGGCAATGGCGGCTCTGCAGTGATTACGGAGGTGTGATGGCGTCGATGGCAAAAATCACTGCGCAGTGATGATGGCTCTACAAAGACTGCGACGCGATCGCACAATGACAGCGAGGACGGCCTAATGAGAAATGCAGCGCATACGGCTTGACAATGTTTAGTGGATCAACAAAGACATTGGAATTGGGACGAGGGCAAAGGTGTTGTGCAGTAAAGACGACAGCATGAAGAAATGGCGACGACACTTCCTTGGCAGACATATCAAAGACAAAACGCTCTTTTGTGTGAAAAACTGCACGAATGACTACTGCGTTGCCGGCGGCGCTACAGTTCGACACAAAACTGAAGACAAGGCAGCAATGCTATGTCGCAGAGGACTCGCGAACGGCGCCTGCCAGCCATGTCCCGCTTGCCAATTATGTTTTTTTTTGCCAGCATCCGTCTTCTCATAAGGGCGATCTTGAAATTGCTAGAATTCTCTCAGTGTAGCACAGAAGTTCAAAGACATGCTTATGACGACACTAATGTTTGTTGTTTCATTAGTGTAGAAGGCGATGCTTCCGAAACCCACGAGGAAGTCTATAGATGTTTTCTGCAAGCTGTTTCTGGAATTGCAGCCACATATTACCACCAGTTGAATGCGGATCTTTGCCATTAGCGGATTTGTGCTAGGTGGTGTAGCTGTCTGTGGGGCCAAAATTTGTGGCTAGGACAAGCGTCCGTAGAGTTCACTGCCGGTTGTCAACTGCGGTATGTGACGTTCCCAAAGAAAATATGGCAAGTTGAAAAAAAAGCCACGTCGTTCTTTATAATTGTGTTGACAGGCATAACAAGGGACCGCGCCTACATCTGCTCGAACTGCCTGCACGATAGACATGGTGCTTTACTGCACAGAAATGGCGGCCTAGTGTCAACAGATAAGATTGTGAAGCTGTGCTGGATCGTGAACATAAAGAGAACTGAAAGATTTCGGCACATTGCTCACTGCTCATTATGACATTCCCCGCGACTTCTGTGTGTACATCTACATATTTCCATGTGTGCTATATCTGTCATATAATTGCACTTAGGAAAGAAGGAAAATATTTTCACATCAGACCTCTAAACCCATCGAAGAAACGTTGAAGTGCCGAGACCACATCAATGGCGGGGCTAATTCATGGCAGCTCGCCTTCCCGTACTCAGGGCTTGCTCTTAACCTCGCAAGAATTAATATACTCAGTAATCGGCACTACGGGCTACGAGCAGTAACTAAGAAGAAAATATATTCAGGTTACGTTAATGTGAAAAAAGAAAACGTTTGAGCATAATGCCCGCACTTGTCGGAACGTGCCAATTGATTTTTTTATTCCTTGCTTGGTGCAATTCCATCTGTCGTTAAATACGCATTGACGCGTACAGAAGCACATGTGTATAGTTTTATTTATGCAGCTGTAATGATGGCGTCTGACAGCATTTGCGTACTGACGTGTTCTGAGCTCTAAATCCGTAGTACTAGATCTGTGCCATTAACAAATTCTAAAATAAATGTTGCAGTTCTTTTTCAAGGTTATGACAAACTTGTTTATGTAAACGTGATTAAGAGACACTAAAGCACGCTTCGTATAACCGGTCAGGATTAAACCATGTAGACGAGCAGTTTGGGAAACGCCACCGAAAGTTTAAACGTGCAGGCAGAGCAATTATTGGCTCGTACGGCGGGAAGCGATCACGGAGTGTAGGACATGTCCAAAATTAGGATATGGTAAATTTGGCTACGCTAATGAAACGAACGCGTCAGGCGTAACATGTACTTCACAATTCGTGCATCGTTTGAGGAAAAACTCGGAGATGTACTAACCGACACGTGAGTTCAAAACGTTTTAGGTGGAGTAGCTGTAATATCAAAATGTAATTTGCATGCTCTGCTCACCACTGGACTCGCATATCATCGACCCCATGGTCACCCAGTTACTGACACTTCTGAAGATTATTACTTTTTCCATCCCCCTACTGCTACTGCACTAAACGCCATTCCCAAATCAAAGCTGCATATGGTGGCACGCCCAAGTGATCAACTATGGCCTCGCCCGTCCATGCCACAGCGCTCAGCATCTAAAGCTCCAGGCGCTATGTTGGCACCGGAATCATCTGCAATGGCGAGGAGGAAAATCTTCTGCAATGGCAATGGGTTAAAGCGGCTCACGATATTCGCACGTACTAAACCATCTAGCCACAGCGAGTTTGCCGCTCCATAGACTACCGACACCATGGCTCAGTGGTTTATTAAAGGGTGGTTGCCGTGCTCAATCATCACGACCACGTATTCCTGAAAGCTCAACAAGTTCGAAGTGGGAAACTGAATAGTTGCGTTCTCTTCGCCTCACGGTTTTATTAAAAGTTCTCTGTTGTTCTTTTGCCTACTTTTTAAGGACTTGAAGATAGAGTCATATAGAAGTGCTAGCAATCCTAATAGGAATAAAGGCGCAAATAATAATATTAACTGTTTGCCTGGCAGCTAGCTGTGTCACTATTTCCTTAAACTCTAGGCTGCTTCCAATCAATGATGCGTGAAACTCACCCTAAACACGTCGAACGGTTGACGAGGTTCCGGAAAAACGCTGGCAGTAACCAGCGTGGCTAGCATCATGCATGCTACCAGTTTAAGTAAAGCCATTTTGATGGTCTAAGCTCTTTAGAAGTTGAAGTTCGCACACAAAATTTTAGCCCGCGCAATTGGCACGTCCGACACCACCCTTCTTTCCGGCGACGGGCGATAACTGTCTCAAAAGGTCGGCTGTTCCAGGCTGAAGCTGGGAGTTTGTGCAAATACGCAAGAGGAAACTGCGTACCGCACTTTCGTGAAAGGAACACGTACATGCACTTCAAATCCTGCGCTGCACCAGGGCTTATCTCTTCGTGTTTTGGATCAGCGAGTTTGGAGCATGCTGATGCTTGCTTTCTTGTCCTTTTGCAACTTGTGCATGCGATAAAGCTTGAGCTATGTTTAAGCAACTATGCCTAACAATGCACATACAAATATTATAGTTTATCGCATTTACTGCCCACGAATTATTGCCCCTCATTATTTCATGTACACAATTAACCTCACAAACAGCAAACCCCATTCCACGTGAGAGCTTATTAGAACAAGCTTGTTTGGTTTACTTCTGGCCATGGAATGTTCATTCGAACTAGAAAACAATGAAATATTACTTCATTTATATGTAGGAATTATAGCTTTGCGGAGCTATCCGCAATTCAAGCTTAACCAGAGAGGTTAAAACGCTGCTGCGATTTTTCATTATGTTTCCTGGACTAAAATGATGGTTATAAGGTATCCAACTAAAGCAATAACAACGATACGATGGCCGTAGGGGAGTTAAAGGGGAAATAAACTGCGTCTGGGAGCTGGGCAGCGCTAACACACACACACACACACACACACACACACACACACACACACACACACACACACACACACACACACACACACACACACACACACACACACACACATATATATATATATATATACACACACTAGACACAGCGCTAAAGGAGAGACGTGGGGTATTGCATTTTTTCTTCTGGCTCTACATGGCATTCTTGTTTACGTCACATTGTCTATATCTCAGAAAGCCACGTTTTCGTCAACTTAATGTTATCGGATATAAGTCTCATGCGAGCATACTTGCTGTGGAGTGATATCACTGTAAGTGCAGACACGCTTTTTCTCCGCTTTATTCATTTTTCTTAGTCTTGTCATAGTGCCATTAAAGCTCATTAAAGATCAGGACCCGGATTCACGAAGAGTTATAACTTGAGAAGCGGTCTTAAAAACAAATGCATAATAATATTAATGCTACATATAATATTCGCGAAGGCGGTCAGCCAATCACCAAGAGCACTTACGAACAAAATATTTGCGAAAACCTCCCCAGACAGCCTTCGCCCCCCCCCCCCCCCTTGGTGCCTTAGCGGCGATGGCGTGGCCCTGCTAAGCATGAGGTCGAGGGAACAAATCCCGGCCGTGGCGGCCGCATTTCACTGCGGGCAAAATGCAAAAACGCCTGTGTCCCGTGTAATGGGGGCATGTTAAAGATCCCCTGGTTGTCAAACTTAATCCGGACTCCCCCACTATGGCGTGCCTCATAATCAAATCGCTGTTTTGGCAAGCAAAGCCACAGAATTCAGTTCAATTTAGGCACCGCTTTTCAAAATGTTGGACATAACTTTCCACAAATTTCCAGAGTGCAAATTTCCAGACCAAGAAAGCGCGTCAAGAAATCGTCCTTTTTCTTCGCCATATCTTAATCTATGTAACTTCATAGCACTCATCGTACAGTGTTACTTATTCATGCGTTTCAGTATGCCACACTGATGTTACCCGATATGTCTCCTAAATCATAACATGATTGTTCAAGACACCAACATTAAATTTGGTGAAATTAGGCTGATGGTTATGTGAAATGTGCGGTGAAGCTTTCCCCTTCCTATTCTAACTAGAATCGTTGTAAATAATCACTGACTTTTGTTGTTCTATTTTTATGCGCCATACGAGGAGTGTAGCTGGTTTCTCTGGCGTCCACGATGAACTAAACAAGGCACCTTCTTTATATTCGGTGAAAAAAAGCGGAACAATTTGAGTAAAATGTAGGCATAGTTATAGTGCGTGGGCTAATTGTGGCACTTCCAAGAAACCACAAATTTAAGGGCACCGGAGTGTAATTAACGTCTTGCTGCTTACTAGGAACACTAAGTTTAGCATACACAGGAGGCCTGATTTGATAAATTGCTTTGGAAAGGTAAATAAAATGACTGTTGAAGAAATAGAGCTTTTCAAAATTTAGGAAGAACTCTACAGCGTTAAATGGCCATTTCACTCTATCTTTCATGGTGTCTCAATATAACTCTGCGTAATAAAGAAAATTATTGGGAGAAAATGAGGGGCACATTATGAGGTATGTGCACACAAAATTAAAAGTTTTTGGACTACTTAAAGCCTGGATAATTAATTACGTATTCAACGGCTCCACGGCGTGTACTATCAAGTCTTGCCGAGTGGCGCAAAATTCACCACGCAGCTCTCAAATAAGAAAAAAACGTCACTCAAATCTAACTTAATTAAAATTGACAGCCTCCTGTGTGGAATGTGTGTACGAAGGAAAATATATGTGCATCGAATACAACGTTTGAAAAAATTCTTAAATTTAAAATGTCACATGGTCTTTATCAGCTAAAGTTCTCAATGCCTTGAGAGAACCCATGTCCATCGCCAGAAGCTTACTTGGATTTCAAGTCGCTTTCGGCCAGAAAGTGACAGTTCAAAAGCGATGCATATGTTTTGCTGGAAATGTTTATCGGACAACCACATGAGTCTATTGTCAAAGGGCCTGAACTTCGCAAGTGCCCCAAGGAAAGCGCCGAAACGTGATATCATTGTTGAGGTTGAGAAGTTGCGGCATATCCAGGATACAACTGGAGTAAACTTGGCTCGTAGTCGAATTCTTTCATTGCGAATGTGGAAATCACTTGTAAGAACCTCACCGCTGAGTAACGCGCGGTGCTGAAGGATTTCAAATCAGATAATTTGATCGTCATACTCTCTACTGACAAGGGCAAAGATACGGCTTGGCTAGACCAAAAGGATTATGAGTAGGAAATGTACAGCATCTTGAACGAACCCTTGCACTTTGTGAAGCTGGATCGTTACCCGACAGCAAAGTCAGAGCGACATCTGGTTGAACAACTGCAGACAATACGAAACAAAGGACGCCTGGAACAAACTTTGTACCGCCGACTGTTTTGTTCGGACGCGGCTACTGGAACTTTGGCAGCACTGCGGACGCGGCTACTGGAACTTGTCACTTGGCAGCAGCGACGACGCATCTACTACAACGCTGAACGCCTGTCTGCATTTTTGCCGCAGATTCCCCTGTCCCAGAAGCTGCAAGTTGTGTCGCCCACCAGTTGGTTCTGCAAGCGTGTCCGGAGCGTGGCGTGACGTGACGTGGCAGACACGGCAGCGATTTTCCTGGTAAAGCACGACTGTTAGCTGAGCCAATCAACGGCGGCATCGGCGGCGACGTCACAGCGCCAAAGCTTCATAAACGAGTGCTTCGCGGGAGTTCGATTCACTTGGCAGCAGCGACGACGCATCTACTACAACGCTGAACGCCTGTCTGCATTTTTACCGCAGGTTGGTGTTTTAAGATACTATTGTACTAATACTATTGCATACAATTTACCGTCACTGCTGCCGGGTTTCTTTGCTTTGTTTTCTTTGCTTTTCTTTGCTTTGTTCTTTGCTTTGTGGAGTGCATATTTTCTGTTGATAAGGTATGGCTAAGGAAATAGCTAAACTAAAAGAGGAAATGAAAGCTGAACTCACTCAACTGAAACAGGAATTTAGGGATCAACTTAAAGAGTATGGTGAGGCATTGGAAAGGGACATGCGCAATGAGATTCGAGAAATGAAAATAGAGGACAAAAATCGAATTCAGAGCATTGAGTTTGGTCACGCCTCAGTTGAAGAACTGAAGACAAGACTGAATGCTGAAGAAACTGCAAGACGTAAACTAGAAAATGAAAATATAGTGCTTCAAGAAAGATGCAACGCCCTCGCACGCAGGGCCCGAGAACTTGAAAAACGCTTTTTGCACTCGGAGCAGTACTCGAGAAACAAAAATCTCGAAATACAAGGCGTCGTAAAAAAAGATAATGAGAATGTGCTGGACACCGTTCTGATGATCGGGAAAGTTATCAAAGAAGAAATTGTCGAGACTGACATTGAAATGTGTCACCGTGTACCCACCCGAGACCCAGAAAAATCGAATATCATTGTGCAGTTTAAATCCAGGACCAGGCGCGATGCTGTGCTTAACAAGGCAAAGAGGGCACGTCTTTCTAACAAGGATATTGGAAATGATAACACTCACAAAATTTACGTGAACGAGCACCTATGCCCTACCCTAAAGCAACTACTCGGAAAGGCTATCGGTAGAAAACGTGACCATGGATGGAAGTCCGTCTGGTCGTATAATGGCAGGATATTCGCGAGGCAGTCTGACGACACACCCATTCTAAGAATACAGCATCACGAAGACCTTTCGAAGATATGCTAAGTGTTGTGTTAAATCTTTTACTTGCTGTTCAAAATGGAATATTTTGAATTTGAGCTACCACAAGACGTTCATTGACAGGATACCAAGCTTATCTCTGTTTTGCATTTTAATTCCCGTTCCGCTATTCATAAAAGTGACAGTATCTCTTGTCCTCTCAACCAATTTTCTTTCAGTTCGACGTCATCATGATTTCTAAAACTTGGTTTCAAAATAGCTACGATGTCGTCGGCCTGGATGGATATACTTCTTTTTACCTTAACCGTCAGAATAGGCGAGGGGGTGGCGTTGCCCTTTATACTAAAAATAATTACCATTATGAACTAATGCCAGAGTTTACATTCATAAGTCTTGACTGCGAGATGTTAACTGTCAAGGACAAGAAAAGGGTCTTATCAGTAATATACCGCCCTCCGAACGGAAGTATTGAGAATTTCATTGATTCTTTTGGTAAGCTTCTGAAGTTCTGTTCATTTAATAATGTTCATTTTGTCTGTGGAGGCGACTTCAACATAAATATATTAGATAAAAATAAGCATGTGCAGGATTTAAACAATCTACTACTATCATTTGGCTTTACCAATCTGATCACTACACCAACGAGGGTTACTCAATCTACCTCATCTGCCCTCGACCTTCTTATTACAAATATAGAAACCTCAGTCTGCACCGCGGGTACACTTTCTAATGATATTAGTGATTACTGTCCAGTCTTTATAGTGTACGCATTAGATAACAGTATCAAACAAAACATTGAATTACTTACCTACGAACACATTTCTAACGAAGCACTGGATTTATTCAGTCTAGCTGTAGGTTCGCAAAACTGGGATTCCGTGTTAAGAGAAAAAAATGTTAATGAAGTGTATTACAAGTTTCTTGAACTATTTGTGCGCATCTACACTGCGCATTTCCCCTTCAAGCAAGTTAGGAAATCAAAAACGATACGAAAACCGTGGATTATGAGTGAGCACATCAAAATGATAAAGAAGAACCGCCTTTATCATGCGTTCTTGCACTCCAGATCGGAAATTAAACTTAAGGAATTCAAAACCGAAAGAAATAAACTGAATAAAATACTAAGGCAGGCAAAAATAGATTACTATCAACGTCTGTTTTTCGAAATCAACAAGAAACGTCCGGATGGGGTTTGGAAAATAATAAATAACGTTTTAGGTCGTCAAACTAAAAGTAGTGTACCCAAGTCGATAGGCTACGCAAATTACGAATTGATCGGTAAAGCACTGGCATACCATTTCAACACTCATTTTGTGAATGCAAGCGTTACGCACACCCATGACTCCCCAAGTCATGTATTCACTAGATAAATGTGTTTCAGAAACTATATTTATGGAGCCAACTAACGAACATGAGGTGTTTACAACAATAAAAAATCTTAATAACAGCAATGCATTGGATATTGACAATTTACAAATTAAGCCGATAAAATATGTCTTACATAACTTGCCATTTATCCGTACGTTGGTCCATATATTCAATCTAGCTATAGAATCGGCGACTTTCCCAGACGGCATGATACGAGCTAAAGTATCCGTGCTATACAAACATGGCGATATAAATAATGTTTCTAATTATAGACCAATATCTGTCCTACCCATTTTTTCCAAAGTGCTAGAAAAAATTATTGCTACGCGCCTAACAAAGTTTCTGGACAGACATGATGTAGTAACAAACTCACAGCTTGGTTTTAGAAAAGGTAGATCTACGGAAGCCGCCCTTTTATCCTTGAAGGAAAGTATTGTGCAAAACATAGACAACGGAGAATTCACCCTCGGGTTCTTCATTGATTTTAGCAAGGCATTTGATTGCATCAGTCATGACATTCTTAAATATAAACAATCAATATATGGAGTACGCGGACATCCACTCACTTTAATGGAATCATATCTCAGAAATAGAACTCAGTGTGTATGTATTAACAACATCCCATCTTCTTTCTTGACACTTAAAAATGGAGTGCGGCAAGGGAGTGTTTTGGGCCCACTATTATTTAACTTATATATGAATAACTTAGTAAATATAGATCCTACAGTTGATTTCTTTGTATATGCCGATGATAGTACTATACTCTTCTGTGGAAAAGGCGCAAACGAACTAATTATCCGGTGTAATGCATTGCTAATGAAACTATCTGATTGGTCACATTCAAATGTTATCAGAATTAACCCCACTAAAACGAAAGCTATTCCTTTCAGAGCCAGAAACAAACCTTTTCAGTTGGAACGTTCAATCACTTATTTAGGCAAACACATAGAACTAGTTAATGAACACAAAATACTTGGAGTAATATTTTCATGTCATTTGAGTTGGGATGCTCATTTTAATAACCTTCGAAACAAGTTTTCTGCAGTCACCGGTGTACTATCTCGCTGTAGAGCTTACATGCCGACAAAAGCCAAGCTACAAATTTATTATGCATTGTTCATCTCGCAATTTAATTATTGCAGTTTAGTATGGGCAACCACAACACGAACTAACATAAATAATATAGTTACATTACAAAAGGCGCTTTTCCGACACATTGCTAATATTGAAGCCCGATCAACAACAAAAACATTGTCACAAACATACGAAATCATATGGGTAGATCGATACTACGAATATCGTCTTTTACAAATATTTTATTTTGCAAGGAAAGAATGGAGAGATTTTTTTACATCACTAGCGACCTTGCAGCACCATGACATACCTGTGCATTTCAGAAACCCTGAACCTTGGCTTGTAACGCGCTTTCGCACCGAGTATAAGTTACAATCTATTAAACACAATTTGCCGAAAATTCTAAATAATCATGTTCACGCTAATAAATTCTCTCTTAAAGAGTTGAAGATGTATTTCGTTAACCTATAACATATATATTCATGTATAACGATGCATATAAATGACCATGTTTTTTTGCCTTCTTGTTTTATTTGTACAAAAATGTCTTGTTGTTTCTTATATACCCTGTCATAAGCATGTATCCGAGTTTGCAATTTATGTTTAGTTTATGTTTAGTAAATTTCTGCTGAAGTTTTTTTTTTGTACAAAAAAGGTTACTGTTTTCGTTCTGCCATGTATAACGCCTCCTGGGTCCAGTCAAGCTGCTGACGGCAGCTTTTAGCCCGGGAGGACGTTTCTAGTCTGTACTAGAAGAACAATAAACTTGAACTTGAACTTCAGTATGGGCTCCCCAAGGTGCATAAAGAGGGTCGCCCTCTCCGTCCTATCGTGTATTTTGTTGGGTGACCAACTTACAACCGGTCCAAGTTCTTGGTTGGAATGCTGAAGCCCTTAACTCAGGCCAACTCCACGTCAGTTAGCGACTGTCACTATATTGCAATTGACGTCCGTACACAGCCGCTAGATGATGACGACGAGATGCTGTCTTTTGATGTTGCTTTCTTGTTTAGAAATGTCCCTATTTGTCAGGCCATTATTGTACTAGAGACTCGTTTGAGAGAATATTGCAATTTAGAAAATTGTACATCCTTGTTGGTGGAGGAAATCGTAATTTTGCTGCGGTTTTGCATAAACCAAACCTACTCCATTTTCACGAATATGATTTGTCATCAAATTGAAGGTTGCCCTATGGGAAGTGCGGTTTCCTTTACCCTGGAAAAGCTAATGATGGAGCACGTCGGAACACAGATGCTGAACTCACTACCTCCTTGGGTGAAAATGTATTGTAGGCACGTGGATGAAGCTTTTGTAATTTTGAAAAGGGCAAACCTGGCAAACCTGGCTTTCCACCGGCGCTGAACAGCGTACACCGCGCCATTTAATTCGCGTACGAAACAGAGATAATGGCTTGCCTTTTCTGGATGTGCTTGTACGATGGGCCGGTATCGGTAGCGTGGAAACGACAGTGTACCATGAGCAGTGTGACACCGGGAATTTTTTATCCTTTGTCTCTCATCACGTGTCTCATCGTGTCTTTTGTTGGGTGACCAACTTACAACCTGTCCAAGTTCTAGCACGTTGTCATGCATTGTGTCAGAGGAAGCAGTTGTGGCGGCAAGTAGAAAAGGTATTAGGTGCTATAAAATGGCTCCATTAACCCAGGACATTTATTAACGATACCCAGAAGCGAATGCGGAGGAGCAGGGGAAGTGAGTTAGGAGGGAGGGCAGCGTCTTTTGTATCTATACATAAGACACTGTTCGGAGAGCATTGCGTCCGCTCGGAACACACACCGTTTTCAAACGCCATTGTACCTTGGGGAATGTGTTCACCAAACCGATAGACCACACCCCTGCGGTTGATGAGAGCGGGGCCATCTACAAAGCCCGATGCGGGCATTATGACGCGACTTACGTTGGCAAAACGGACAGAAAAATGGAAACGATATTAAAAGAACAGAATGGAGACGTTACCAAGGTGACCGATGGAACGCGTTCTAACACCGAGCTCGATCATTGCTTGACGACAGGGCATAGCTTCGACCTTGACAATGCAACGGCGCAGGCCCGAGAGTAAAAGTGTGGGAACAGAAAACCCACCACTGGAATCCTGGTTCAGCCGTCGGGAAGAATCAGCGTGCAACACATACCATGGCATCCTACCCGACGTTTACGAGGACGTGTGGCACGAGTAGACTAGACCTCTCCTCATTTTTGTCAGTGTACACTGAAGATGCCATCGGAATAGGTGGTGAAACGTCTGTACCCTTTTGTTGTTAATTTGTGATGTTAATTCGGAGTGAACCTTTTCTGAATCATGCATTCAACCGGCTTTTGGAACATTTTTGCAAGAACTCCGTGTTAGGTAAGTTTTGTATTGAGGAGAAATTACGGTCATTTAAAGATTAATGTCAGAAAACGCTAACGTTTTTCGGTTGATTAGAAGCGTCCCGAATTATTACTCAACCCGCTTTTTCGGTACACGCACGCATTATATAAAACGCTTACAAAAGACCACTTCCTAGCGAAAGAACCTGCAGAGATTTCATATTTAGTGGAAATTGGAATAGGTCTCTGGCCGATAACTTCCAGAAGATTGAAGTGTGGCGCTCATTTGCCTGCATGGACAGCACTTACTGCATTCTGATCTTCTACCCAATTTTTATGCTTACAAGAGGAGCGCGGTTGCTTTTTCCCGGACTCCTATGTGAAGTTTGTAAGAGACGGAGTTTGCATTTTGCTGAACTGTGAAGCTTATTGTGGCTGACGATAAACGCTGCATTTAATTGCAGCAGTTGTACAAAGTTACTTATTCAAGTATTCAAGAGTGTAATAGCGCCCTTACCAACAATTCTCCCAATCTTATATGCGTGTTCAATAGATCAACTTTAAATTAGGATAAACGGAGCCGAAATGGTAAGTGTAATATGTGGCAATAATTTCACCTTAATCAGAAGCGTTGTAAATACTTAGCCCTCACGTTTCTCCTATTGTTATTCACCATACGAGGCTTGTGGTTGGAGTAACAATTCGATGCCATGAACCATCGACTGATTCGTTCAAATTCAGTATGTGGGTCAATTGAGGCCTTTGCAAAAACTACTTAGGTGCTCCGAAGCTTTACTGCTGTTTTATGACTAACACGATAATCAGGCCGCTGCCTAGGCATAACTATTGACAAAAAATCTTATTTAAAGAACCTGCACCGTCCGTTATGTCAAATCTGTCTGTGAGGTCAAATCCGAGTTGATGAAATATACTTTTTCCAAGAAATTTCTTAAGAAAGTTTTAGTGTCACGAGGCCGTTATCATGCACATTTTTTGATGTTCCAAGAGAACTTTACATTAAGTAAAGATTGTTTAGTGCAAATGAAAGGCAATAAAACGCTATGCGTCGCGAAATTTTAACGTCCCTAGCGTACTTATAAGTATTTCAAATAAAATACTGTACCGCCTTTTCAGTATTTCTGTGTAACAGGCGAGTTTCACCTACTGTCCTTGGTGAACTCAGCGACTCAACTTTTTTATGTTTTGTGAAAGTAGGGG
The DNA here is from genome assembly GCF_050947875.1 of Dermacentor variabilis. Lineage (NCBI taxonomy): Eukaryota > Metazoa > Arthropoda > Arachnida > Ixodida > Ixodidae > Dermacentor > Dermacentor variabilis. The sequence goes on from NC_134574.1 coordinate 36,212,897, forward strand.
TCAAATAATGCGTGAGGTCTTGGCAACGTTCAAAGTAGCCGAGCTTATTGAGGCCTTTGCAATAAATTACGTGTGCAAGCGCTCCGTAGTGTAAGAACTGTTGTAGATCGCGCTCAATTTCGTTTGTTTCTTTGGTAGAAATGCAAATACCACAATAATTTGATTTAGCCAAAGATGGCGGAAGGCTTTGTCGAATTTGTTTGCTACTGTAAATGCATGTGAAATAAATAAATCTTTTGGCAAAAGTGTTTTAACAAATGTGAGAAAGTGTCGTACAGGCGTTATCGGCCATGCATTCCAAAGTCCCGAGATAAATGTTTGTTACACCAAGTTTATCTGTAGTAGAAATACGGGTCATGTAAAGCACAATGTGTGAAGAAAACTGAAGATTCCTGGGCTGATTATAAGCGTTTGTTTTTGTTTGACCTTTATCTTTGTTAAAGGAGTTTCATATTAGCTTTCCATCATGACCTCGGCTGACAAATAGAACCTTGTTAATATTTATTTAAATTTAGGGTAATGTGGCTAGCTTGTAGTGGAAGTAGAGAAATCTGTGCACTAATTACGTTTTTAATAGTAACTTGCGCATGCACGCGATCGGGATCATTACAATTGTGTTTTACGAAGAACGCACAAGTTATTTCATGGCCTTATCAGAACTATGCGCACAACGGAGATATAATTTAGCAAAAAACGTAGGGAGAATTTTATATCCGATTTCATGGCAAAGTAAAAAAAGAATTGTGGTTGAATTGCTGCGTTTATAAACATTGCTTAACCTCTGCTTAAAAGCTTTCACGACAACAGATGCCACACAACACTGCGTGAATTTATATGCAACACAGGTCTCACAACCCGCATGTTATACACTCCATACAATATGCCTTAAGGCAAGTCTTGATCATAAAAAGACAGGTGTTCAAGAATGTGCTGTCAAGGATTCAAATGCCCCAGCAATATACAGGAAAAGGTTTCTAGTATAGGCGTTAATTAGAAAGACTTGAAATTCTTACTAGAACTGCTCGAGGCAAAAAGCTTCGTTGGAAATTGGGTAGTGGTTCTGCAAATTCGCACAAGTGCGCTGTTTTATTGGTTTATCCTGCCTTCACGATTGGTACGTGTGAAAACACAGATGGAACACCAACAATCAGTTTTGCTTTGTATATTACAGAGTCGTAGCTGAGCGATTATTGTGAACTCTTCGCAGGCACATTTATCTTCACAATGTACACACAGACGCGCAGCGACAAGGCAAATACGCTGGCGCGCAACGCTCATGGCAGTAGCGAAACGTAGAAGACTCGCTCCACTACAAAGCAACATGCAACGAATTGTGTGCAGAGCATGCTTTGGTGGACTGCGAGCGTTCGTCCGCTTGTATTCTGTGTTGGTTTAGAGATTCGTTGACTGCGCGCTGCTCGCGCCTTTGGAAGAGAGACACGCTTACCAGAAATGTGAAATCAACGCACTTCCTTGTAGTGAGTCCACAGGAGAAATTTGAGTAGAGTGGAAAGGAAGCGACACATAGTTAAAGCTGTCCACTACCGCATGAATCACTGAGCTTTGTGGGGTTGTAAACAGCAACTAATGCACACATTGCGGAGAAACTAAATCTTGCAGCGCTAAACGAAGCGGCAGGAGTATAGGCTGGAGTACATAGTCGCGAGTACTAGAGTGCTTGAGTGATTAAGTTTACATGCGCGCCTTCATCGTTTTATATGTTGCAAAATGCTACTACAATTGTGTGGGATCACTTGGACCGGCCATATAAACGCACTGAAGAGCAATTTATTTACTTAATTATTTATATACAACAGGGTCATTCCCACTATAACAAACATTGTGTTTTCGAACACCACAGGCATAGCTGAAAATTTTCCCAGTGTTTCTTTATTGTTAAAACTCGTTCTCCCCGATTATTGTTCCCCAGAAGTTTCCTAGCATTTTGAAGACAATTTGTTTTTCCTGCCCAGCTGAGCTGAAAGGCATCAATAAATATTTTTTTCAAAGGCACGTTGAATCATTGAATCATCCAGACATTCAGATTGTGTGTATGCAAAGTCAATGAAGTAGTGTGGCGGTGAATGTAGCCAATTGTTCAATTATTTGAATACTTCGAGTGCTTTTGGTACTGGAAAAAGCGAGTAAGTTTGAAATGTCCGATTTTTTTTTTTCGGAAGGCAGGAAAATCCACAAGGCACAGGTAAATTTAGAACGGTATTCCGTTTGACATAGTACAGCCGATATATATTTAAACCATTGAAGGTTCAACCGATCGTCTCAAATGAAAACTGCGAGGTTCAATGTTTATGCAAGAAGCTTCCGTCGTCGGCCTAAAGATAGATGTGATACATTATTAGATAGTTCTACCTGTCTGCTATGCATACCAGTAGTTACCAAATCGTATTCATGAAACGCGAAAAATTGTTCTAGAATTTTTGTGTCGGCACCGGCTTTTCTGCGAAGGGCACCCAAACTTGCCGGTCTGGGATTCAGACGACAACTGAATCGATTCAGACAGCTGGTCTCGTCTACAGCGTATATGACAGAGAAACGGTGTTATGGCTGGAGTTTTATAGTAAAGATATGCACGTTCTAACGCAATGTGGCGTGTGCTTAGTGTGTGCCAGGTTAACCGTACAGTCATTCAACGTTGAATATTCCGACTTAGTAATTTAATGACACCGCCGTGGGAATCGTCGCTCTCGTTCTTGTGTCGGTAGCGCTGTTCTTAAGTAATATGAGGTTAATTTCGTCAGGAAGTCCTGCGGGGTTCAAAGGAAGGCTTATAATGTATGTTTATCAATGGCAATCCTAAAGTGGGACAGGTCGGTGATTATGGTGGTTTCAAGAGGAAGTACGTTTTCGTCCCTTGATCACCGCAGAAAAAAAAGAGCGCTGAAAGATAGTGGTAAGGGTACGTCCGAATAAACTGACTTCTTTATTCTTTATTCCTTATTCAAGAATTACCCCGCATGGCCCGAAGGCGTTATAGCAGGGGGTTGCAGGAGGGTAAAAAAAACAAAGCCTCATTCGTACAGCACACTTGCTCTTCCCACAGCTGATTACAAGTGGGAAAGATACGGCTAGCGATGCGACATATTAGTCACTTTAAAGTACCTTAATCTGCAAGGTCGCTGCTATATATTTATGAGACACAAAGAGAGCTAAGGGACATATTTGTTTTTCAACTCTGTTCTTAATATTGAATCGTATGTCGCGCTCGTGGCTAACCGAATGTTTTTGAAAGGCAATTTTACACGCCATAAGCTTTACCTGCATGTACATCAATAAAGTGACCATCTTCCTATGTTTAATAAAATAAAAGGTGCTTTTCTTTGCATAAACACATAAATGAAGATGCAGCTCCATTTGGCAGATTGTCACGTTAAGGCTATGTAATTCATTTTCATGTCATCTCGCGGTACTTCATTGTTAGATTCACGCACTTCATTGTTAGATTCCGTCGCCTATGGAATACGGAATAAATTCAGTTGTGTAATACAAGGACGCGTGTGGAGTGGCGGCGGTCAAATTCACGACAGTGACCCTCAATCAGTACAAAGAGATTATTGCCTCCATTCAGACCCTTCGGGCCTGCACGGCTGAAGGAAGAGCTATAGCGCTGATCCTTCGCGATGCAGAGGAAAAAGTCTACAGTGCTCATGATGGGCTCCCAGGCGGCATGCCGTTCATACGTGACGGGTATCGTCCTACAGAAAATTCACAGAATGCCAGGTACGAACCTAGAATGGCAACAAGCCATAGTGTGGTACCCGGCACACTCTCGACTCGAGGGACACGAGAGGGCGGACTGAACTGCTCGAGGAATAAGCATCCGAGGGCAAGTCGGTCCTTTCGAGGGACCTCCCATCCACCGGCACGACATCCTCGATAACAAAAGAAAATAGAGTCAAAAGTACGGCTGCCCACAACCCGACCTTACAGCGCAACAGGCCAGGGACTGGAGCCGCATGCATACAAATACATATCCACATGTCCAAATGCTTTTATATACGTCCTGCAGTCCATGGGAATACCAGTCTGTCGTACGGGGAACGGCAAACTCTTCCCAACGTAACGTGCGCGTGTAAACTACGGCCTCCAAATTGTCGTTCACCCGTTACGACGCAAATGCCAAGCAATTGGTAATGGGTTGTTTGGCTTGCTAGCGAAGATCTAAGGGGCCAGAGAACACATGATGAAGTCCAGCGAGCCGCAGAGACCAGTGAAGCCCTGCACTGGACGACGAACCCACCGTCGACCCACCGACCCTTAACCGAAATAAAGCTTATATTGTGAGCAAAGTGTTCGCATCTCATCTTCCTCATCTGTACATATTATCATCGATTCATGTCATCCTCGCCTCGCTAACTCGCCTGCATTAACATCGGCATCTCCCAAGGTGCTCGCAAGCACCGCTACGACTCCACTTGCCGCAGTGTGAATTTCTGCCCTGGGGACGAAGTACTACGTGTCCCTGGTTTATGTGAAAAATTTCAGTCATTTTCTTGGGCCCTACCGGATTTTTGAACGCGCTTCGTCTGTTAATTACCGCATTTCGCTTCTTTGCATTACCTCACACCATCGTTGTCGCGGGACCGAGATTCTGCACGTGTCTCGTAGGAAACCTTATGTACGGCGCGTTTCGTAGCACACTTCCGCCGCGAGGCTGGCCGCTTCCGCTAGAGGGAGAACTTAGTGGGAGCAAATTATTCATATCTGATCTTCCTCGTCTGTACATATCATCATCGATTCTTGTCATAATCGTGTCTGTACTTATCATCATTAGAGCCACGAATTCCTTGTCGTCGTAGCGCAGAATATTCGATAATAAAGGAGTTTATTCTCAGAATAATATTACTACTACTACCACTGCGGCAACTGAACTTATGAGTGTGACTTAGCCCCATCGGTGTATATTGTAGGCGGCGACTCTGCGCCACATTTAAACGTCCAAGTGTGGTCTGTTCAAGGACAAAAGACAGCCATCTTCGCTTTTTTCATGATTCTTGCGATAATGAGGCGTATTTCAGGTTTGTTTAAGCCGAATGTAGACCAGGATAGTCTAACTGCATGTATACAGTTCGCTGGCAACGAGGTTCGACTGACAATTGCACGACTGAAAGTTATGCCTAACCTCTCCTCTGGTAAAGAAGAAAGACTGTGACAATGTAGTGGGACAACGTGCCGAATATGTTCCCTGAGAGTATTGGCTATGTACGTTGATATTGTTTAATATCGCGCTGCGACAGTTGTTGCCTTGACAGGCGCATAGTTCCGAAGACCGATACATGTCTTTAGGGCTTGAACTTCCATTACCCAGAATGCACGCAGTTTTGTTTTTGTGCAGGTCTTGCCTAGCGCGAACAGGGAGGCAGTATCTTGCGAAACTAAAGAACAAATCATTATGAAGCTGCATCATTGATTGAACATATGTGCCCCATGACTTTCCGGCGATAATATTGAGATTGTGTGTTATTGCAGTTACCCTCCTCTTTAAATACAAAACGTGCGAGGTCAAGGATAGGCCGCGGTCAATAACTACCCCTAAACGCGATGTTTCTCTGCGTTTGCTCATTTAAACACACAAAGTAAGGCCTCGCTGCCTTGCGTTTCAATGCAACCAGCCAGCGTTCCTCTGAAGACAACACTTAATTCTATTTTCACAAGTACGAAGACGTTCATGTAACTGCCTCTTGTAGCCTTGCTCGTAGCTGAAGTCTTGTGACGTACGACAGCCAGATGCGGATGTCTTCAGCATAGATCGATACTTGGATTGGGTTAGGCAAGTATCGGACAAGGCAAAAAAGCAATAGCTCGAATAGTGACGGGTTTAACACCCCGCGTTGCGTTACTCCACGGAATATTTGGTAGCTAGTTGTAGCGCCATCCTACGTAAATACGAAGAAAAGTCTGTCCATGAAACAGCTACACATGCACTGAAAAATACAGCCGTGGATTGCAAATTTAATCAAAGCGTCTATAATGGTTCAATGTGCTGCATTGTTGTAGGCGCCTTTTATGTCAAGGAACCATCCCGCAATACGTTGTTTCAGATGTTTTTGATGTTGAACAAATGTGACCATATCGATGATAGTAACTATAGAGGAGCACCTACGCCGGAAGCCAACTATGGCGTCTGGACACACACTGTAATCTTCCCGGTACCATTCCATGCACGTAAAAACCATTCCTTTCATTATTTTCGCGGTGCAGCTGGTCAGAGTTGCGGGGAAGTACGATGACCACTCCTGCGGCGATATACCACGTATGAGAAGCGGAACCAAGTGCCTGCATTTCCATCCATATTGAACCAAATCGTTGCGTCAAGACTCATTGTAATGATTTAGCAGCACTTGTGCTTTCTGCCCAACATTGCCGAGCGCGACATGGGTAACGCCGTCCGACCCAGGTGACGAAGAACGCCTTCAAATCGGCAGCGCTGCTTCAAGGTCATCCACCGAAAACGTCACATTCATACTGGAGTTCCGAGACGTAGGTGTGACATATGGTGTAAGTGCACGTTGACGTTGCAAACCACCAATGTTTTAGCAATATTCCTTAGTAATCTCAATCTCTCGTCAACCTTCGTGCAGAACGAAACATTTGAAAGGAACACACTGTTCATGTGATGCGTGAAGCCCACGCGCCGCTCTCTATATCTGAAATAAGCGCTGAGGTGGATCCAATGGCTCGCAGAATCATTTCCACCTTTGAGATTGTAGTGCATCAATAAGGCCCTGAATCTTTTGCGTCCGCGTTGCCTCTCTGGTATGGTGGATGGATTGAGTTCGCCTGTATTTTGTTTCAACCTATGAGCTAATCGCTCGTAGTCGCTGCAATGCGTCTTGCAATTCTTCGTGTTTCGAGAAATGCTGAGAAGCGCGCATGGCTTTTTCAATTTGGCGTTCCAGACTAAAATGGCTCCCTTTCTGACATACTTCCTATATGTGTAACCTAAGCGACGACTAGTGAATTTCTAGATTACTAGAGGAGTACTCAAATAGCACCTCGATCCTCAGATATGTGGGTGTATGTTTACTTCTGTGTGATTGGATGTGTGGGAAAGAACCACTGCATATTTCTTTCGAGGCACCGAGACACGAAGGACACATCTAAGAGCTGCTGCATTTAAACCCTGGTAAATATGTCGGGCTACCATCGTTGATGCAGGAAAGATCGTGCTGCATGGAAAAGAATGCTAGTCTACTTTCCCTGGAGGCCGTTTTCAATCTCCCTCAAAAGAGATGGTGAGCGGAAAAAATTCTGGCGAGAATAAAAGGAAGGGGGTCGCTGATAACATGGCGGGCAGTCGTTTGAAGTCGAAGTAACTTGAAAGAGTAATGTAGATAGAGACAACAGTGAACGTAAGCTACTTCGTTTTTTTACACTTAAACAAGCCTACTGGTTATCGTTCCGAGCCGGAACTCGGTGCGAAAGTATGTCAATTCACATCTACTATGTACAGTGATCTTGCCTGCATCACCACAGGTCGAGGACACGAATGTCTCACAGGCAGCATGGTGAATGGTAGTCTGAACGTGTTGTTCACAAATTACGAGGATGGGAAAACAATTTCCGGAAAGAAAGGTTCTAAAATCTCAAAAGTTTGATTTCAAGCCTCGGACACACCAATAGAATAGAGACACTTTCTAGACTTCATTGAAAAATGGTAGCGAGGAGTGGGCTACGGTGCCATGCGAAGCTTTCAAGCACCAGGGTCAACGTCTCCAGTACTTGCAGTGCGCTACGTGTAGCTGGAGGGTCGATGTTTGTCAGTAGTAGACGCATGGCATTCCTGAGGGACTTTAGCATGACAATCACTTGATAATTCTTTTTAGCATGCGGTCAACTGCAGCGACATTGCAATTGGCAATTCATGTGCGGTAGTTCTGACGTTTTGCATGCATTCGGCATCGCTGGCCACAACTCACGTGATGAAGCGACAGTACACAGCCTCTTTTTTCGCTGGCATTCGTGGTCTTAGCGGATACAGATGGAGAAGAAGTCGCCGTGTTGCCGCACGAGACATCTCCCTCAAGCCGGAAGAGGATTTCGTCGACGTCTATTGCCTGGAACGATGTCTATTTAGTGCAACAGAAGCAGCTCTGTCTGATGATCTCTGGTCATCTTCCTCAAGATTTTCTGTTGTTTCTTTCACGTAGTCTTTTGAGAATGCAATGTGTGAATCTTGACAATTTGGGTACTTGAGTTCCGTTGCACAGAAAGTGTCAGCGCTGTGTTGTTCGGAACATCGTGGGCGTACTCTTGAATTTCTGTAGACAGCAGTCATGTCTCCAATAATTTGACATCTTCTGCAATCGTACTACATGCTGAAAGTGGTGGACCTTTATGAGTGATCGTAGGTAGTCACCTTTGGAGCTAATCATAACACAGCTCGAGTTGTCAAAGCGCCGTAAGGCAAGACCATCTGTCGCAGGTTTGATTAAAATGGACAAGCCTCTATGCCTAATCGACGCATCAGTACCATAAACAACCCCAGCGTGGGTATCGTTGCCATGCGGAACAACTTAGTGCAGAATAATGTTTCCCAGGGACTTTATTGCCATCAAAACATCGATTGCGCTTCAGTTGCTAACATAGTTAGCCAGGGCGTTCCTTCGATGTTTTATTGTTATTCTGAATCACTCCTGGTACAAGAGCCTCCAGAGAAACGCAAATCGCTTGTCGATTAAGGCTGTCGTAGTTGTCTGCAAGTGTGTCAGGCACAAGGAGAACTGTGTGCGGCGATGACCTTCGCTGTGGCATGACAGTTCACCTAATTTACGATGACCATCCGCTGATGTTTCTTGGCCTTCAGGTGTACCGCTCCCTCCAAGCCTCTGACATCTGAGGCATCATTGCTTGAACCGGAGTACAACACAGTGTCTTCGCTGTCGGATTGACTTATAGGGCAGTTTCTTTTCCTCGGGCCGGTTCCTACCGAAGTAGTCACGTCGCGTCGGCGTTCTACCGACTCCATTTCCATTGCCGTAGCAATGGAAGCATTGCCTTCCAGCAAAACACATGAAAAAAAGAATAAATGCAGCGAGACAGAACAGTCAGCTCTAAAAAAAAAAAAACACCTCCTCGTGAGTGACGAGTCATGCAGCCTCCGGGCTACCCTCTCACACTTTCTTCTCGGTACGTTGCGCCTAGTGGCGCTGCCGAGAAGTTCGAGCGTGGCCTCCGACACGACATGAGTCGCGTGCGTGCGTGCGAATGCGGAGAATTGTTCTCTTTCGGCCTGCAAAACCTGTGATTCATACTCGGAGACCCAATAGGACCAGAGGTTCGCCGAAGAGAGCTACATACCCCGTGCGTTAATGGTGCAGCTCGCTAAATTGTTGGCGTGAAAGAGGTTCACTGAAAAGTAGTGCATGTTCAGTGTATTTGTGGCGCAGCTTACTAAAGCGTCGGGCTGCCCTTCAGATCCGTGTGAAATGGGTTCGATTTTGCTCAGCACGAGAGAAATGCACATGGGCTTCATTCCTGATGCATTTCTGCGTCTGTGCGCTGCTTCCCACTGCACGCGCTGCGCCGTCTCTCATTACCGCCGTCTAGTCTGCGCTTGGTGTCGAATCCGCCGAGCATTGGAGAAATTGAAAGAATCATGTATCTAATTAAGAGCGGCACATTCACAGTGGAAACTGCACAGTTGCCGAAGGTGGCATTAAAGGCACTCATTTAAGTGCGAGCGAGTGAGTAACAACTTTATAAATGAAATGGGTGAGGGGTAAGGGATGCCAAGTTACGTAGGCTGCCAGGCTGTACTTGAAGAATGACAGACGCCTACTATAACATACCCTCTGACCTAAGTAAGTATCAAATAGGTTCATAGAAGACCAGCACACACCATTTGGCACATACACAATGTTCCGAGTTACAAAGAGATTCATCGAAGACTGGCGCATAACCATGCCGTATATCCAGTCCCGAATCTCCAGTGATTAAATGATAAGGCGTGAAAGAGATTCGTTTAAGAGCGGCACATAGGTACACATTGGCACAAACGCAGTGACCAAAGTTGGTCCGACAATTGCTTTCGAGCCCTGTAGCTTCAGCACAGCAGCCCGACATTCCACCCGATACACCCTGCTTAGCGTGAAGATAGATAGATAGATAGATAGATAGATAGATAGATAGATAGATAGATAGATAGATAGATAGATAGATAGATAGATAGATAGATAGATAGATAGATAGATAGATAGATAGATAGATAGATAGATAGATACAGACGGACAGACAGACAGACAGACAGACAGACAGACAGACAGACAGACAGACAGACAGACCCCACAATGTGCTGGGAGTACCCTAAGAACGTTATACACAATCAAAGACTGCGGTCTCATCGTTACAGCATAATACTATTATTCTGGGGGAAGCGCGTTTAAACCCACCATCAGGCACTTGAAATCCTTTTTTTAAGAAGCCCGAAATGATGCTACACAGCAACGAACCAACCTGCTGGTTGTTCTATTAGCTCGGTGGTTGTATGAGTTGCCTAGTGTACACACACAGAAAAATCCAGTGAAATGTCTTGACTTTATTTAGTCGTCCTTGCATAGGTCGTTTTCGAACGTTGGGACTCTGACATCACAATTCTCTTCGTAGCGCTCCAGGCAGTGCTGAGGAACAGAATGAGCGATCGCGCGTTTCACCCACAGCATACAATCTGCAAGTAGTGAGGACAAAGAGTTATAAATATTGTGAACCATACATGAGACAAAACAGGTAGCGAGAATTCGTGAAGTGGTTGCAAAAAAATAAAAGAACGGGCAAAGGACGCATATATGTACGCGCATAGGCCCCTTACAAGAAAGAGAAGCCCCATTGGTGTCAGAATAAGTGGTCCCGCAGTGTACATTTGTTGGCTACCGGACTCTATAAGATTCATAAAATTTCACGATAAAGAAGTTGTGGAGTACATGAAATACTATGCAGAGCAGCCATTCAATATTTATTGTTTCTTTTTGCCTACACAAAAGAAAAATATTTATACAAGAATGTTAACACTGACAAAGCTGTCAGTCTTTCTCATGTATTTTCCAGCCTTTTGTATTAAGATATCAATCACTGCTGCAATTTCGAACTTGTTGTGGTTTATATTTGTACTTACACCAAATTTTTTTCACTCGGAGCAACGCTCCACCCATGCCTATGCTACATTTGTGTAAATATTTTTGAGATGCTTAGCTGCATGCTTGAGCATACGTGTGTTCAGAAGACCGCTACGGTGAGTGGAGGGGACGCGAAAAACATTTCGCTAAGTGCGGCCGACTCGTACCGACTTCCTAAATCTACAAATAGGGATGGTGGCGACGCATGCAGACGTTACCGTAAAGGCACCCTTACACCATATGTTAAGATCTGCACGCAGTAATGAAAACTTAACCTTTTGCGCCCGTCCTGCTTACAAGTGCTGCTTTTCGTCGCACAATTTGCCTTCATCCCTGTTCGCATTTGACTAAAATTCAATTGCTTCTACCCAAGAGGCAAATAACACTTGCGTGTTCACATGACGCCCACTGATGAACAATGCATTGCTTAATCCGTGCTTTGCAAACTAATGACTCGAGGAAGAAATCAAAATAGGACCAGTGGGACTATAAAACGCGTAACATCCTTCTTCTACTGTGGAATAATGTCTATTTTGCTCTTTTCAGTGGCGACCGAAATGTAAAGAAAGCTGTGACTGCACACGGCCAACCTTCTCGTGAGAGGTGCGAGAATCGTACTTTTCAGCGCATAAGCAAGTCTGCGTGAAACGGTTGTACATTCATTAAGAGCACACAGTGACATTTTTCTTTCTTCTCCCTTAGTGGGCACAATGACGTGCGTAATATATAAGCACTTCTAAGACAGCTTCTCTGCTACTTGTGCCGACGGAACAGATTCCACGTGTCGTCACATTCGTAACACATTATTGCCGAAGTCACTGTTCATGATTAGAACGTGCGAGCTCTATGAAACGAAAGCCGTGCTCTTAAAACTACACCAATAACGTTGTAGAGACTGTTCAATCTTACGATCATGGCCGTTGTAGGGAACAATTATGACCATGCAGTTCTTGTAGTCTGTATAGTTGTAGTAGGCAGTGAAGGGGCGAGTACGATCTGAAAAAAGAAAGAAAATTTAGTCGTTTCACACACGAAACTCTATAAACTAACAGCGGTCATTTTGTACTAGTAATTAAAGCACAGTTACTGTGCACTGTGTTGTACTTGCAAGGCTATTGCTCGGTCTACTGTGCTGCCATTTCGCACAAAATATGCAACAAAAGTAGACGGAGGAGCGTGTACTCGCATGTCCATCCGTGGCCTTTTATGGTCTCTCGTGTGAAATTCCTGTGCAGTAAACCGAACGATGTTGTACAGACTAGCCGCAGTTGAAGCCTTATCGCTAGCCTATCTTTGTTAACGCTTGCGAATGTAAAATATTCACGGTACACGTGCTCGGCAGTGCGTAATACATATCGTGTACAGGCAAGCGCGTAGCAAGCAACCTCACTCCTGACTTGTCTTTAAATGTACTGTAAATACGCCGCCATTGAGACATAATAGAGTGCAGAGCAATCCACAAGTTTTCTTGTTTCCATCACGAATGAAGTTGCGAAAGAACGATCGATGTTCCCTCTTGTAAAAATATTCTTCCGGCAAACAAAGTTTCGCAAGCAAGCAAAGGACACGAATAGCTTCGTTGGAGAAAGGCATGCTGCCAGTCAAGGTTGGTGAGCTATTAAAAAGAAATGGGTTTACCGTTTCTATGGCACAAACAGAATGCTTGCCCATTGACTATTTCTTGTCAACTTATGAATTGTGATCTCTGTTTATTCTTTAAAAAAAGTTAAATTATGGATTTTTACGTACCAAAACCACCTTCTGATTATGAGACACGCCGTGGTGGATGACTCCGGAAATTTGGACCACCTGGGGTTCTTTAACGTGCACTTACATTTAAGTACACGGGTGTTTTCGCATTTCGCCTCCATCGAAATGCGGCCGCCGTGGCCGGGATTCGATCCCGCGACCTCTTGCTCAGCAGCCCAACACCATAACCTCTGAGCAACCAAGGCGGGTTGTTTATTCTTTTATGCACTACTTTCAAGGTATGTCAACTGAAGTTTCTTTCCTTCTTGCTACAAAGAGGAAGCCATGGCTAAAGGCTGAAAGGCCTGACGAAAGCTTGAAGAGGGCGTTGAGATTTACGGGAGCTTGTCTGAAATAGCGCAGTATCATTGCAGTTTTCATCATAGCTAAAAAAAACTAATAACAGCGCACACAACGGGATATACTGACTGAGATAGACGAAGCACTGTTGATCACTCTGCAAGTTCCTTTGTTTGCGCTGTTATTAGTTTTTTTTTTTCAGACATGTACCAACCAGCAAGTTAGCACTTTATTTCTTCATACGTTCTTTCTTAACATTTTGAGAAGACAATCATAATTTTAAGACTGAATGTCGCTGTTACAATATTTCGAATGTCCCTCATGGTATGACTTGGAAGTCAACGAGTAAGCCAAACGAAAATAGAGGTGGCGACAAGATATTTAAACTTTCTGAGAGCTTCTCGCCTTCTGACACAGTCTGGCAGACGCATGTTTAGTGTTTTACCAATACTAATATGTTTAATTGTGTTCGAAGAAATTGAAATGTCGTAACTTGTGAGAAAGCTTGCTCCTCAAAAACGGCTGAAATACACAAGAACACGATTCAATCTATAATGCTGCTGAGACAACGTCGGTACTAAGGTTAGAGCACGAAATATAAAAGGGGGAAACCTTGCCTGAATTTTTTCCCTGGCAACGATCAGTATTTTTGCGCTAATTGTGTACAAATAGTCATAAACGCTGAAACGCAAAGTTAATGTCGCTTTTAATGAGTAAATTTTGGTTTCGTATATTCGAAAATAGGAGGGCTTAGCTACGTGTTACATTTTCTTTTTCACTGTCTCATATGCCTTAGATTGGGGTAAATGCGTCAACCGTCAGCTTCCTACGGACTATAGGATAGATGCTTATCTTTATAACAAATATCCAGCGTAGAATTTGTTGCACGAACTAATGATGAAGTCGACGCTATATTCATAGCGAGAGAACACTCACAAAACAGCCAAAAAACAAACAACACATACCATTGTCAACGAAGTAAGTGACCTGGTCAATGGCATTTCCCTCCTCGATATCGAAGCTTACATTTTTCCTGGAAGAGACAAAGCTTGTATTAGTAGTGCATTTGGCGCTTAGAATGCAATACTCATTGAATTAATCATAAAAGGGCTTTAACAAGTATCAGTGGCAGTACAAGATCAGGTTCCGGTGTGACTATCCCTAATGCAAGGCATGGATATGATACAGCTCGAGTCACTGCTCGTAACAAAAGATGTAACAAGAGAGAAAAGTGGGTGAGTTTGGATTGATGCATGCTTTATATTTGCCTATTGCTTTCGTTGGGTCATTTTCCGTGCCAGGATAAAACACTAAATTAATTGCACCTTGTGTCTGCACTGGTTATCGAAAAAGCCTTTTTTCAGCCTTATATTTAATGGATGTACTTGCTAGAACACCCTTAACAGATTGATACTGCACCTTTGTATTATAGTTGAGAGTCCTTAGGGTGTTACATGTGAAAGGTAAACTTTACTCCGTTTAAGGGTGCACTGGTACTTCGACTTTAGAAATACGTAAAAAGGCACCCGAGCTTCTCTGTCAGCGGTTGCCGTAAACTCATTGTTCGGGCCGGCCATATAATTACAGCTACGGGTCTCATCCTGCCGCTGGAGTTCTCGTGGGTGAAGTTTACTATTCTTCCTACTTCGCATACGCGCGATCTGTATCTTGATAACTGCAGTATCTTCAGTATCGGTAACGTTGCCGTATTTATTCACCTCCTTTTGCCTTTCCCGACATTACACAGCTATACGTTTACAGCCACTGTGTCCCGATTGCAAAAAGTGGCGTCAGTATTGTTGAAGGGCCAAGTCTAAAACATTAAGTACACACCATGTGGGCCAGCTTTGTTTCTGAAATAAATTTGTGAGCTTCAACAAAAGCACGCCAAAAACAAATCTGCTGAGATCGAAACTTTTTCTAGCGTGGCTTTTGTGTAAGCTTTACACCGGCTTTTTTAAGGTGACGCATAAATATTTCGATGCACTTAAGCGTAAAAACCACGAAAATTACACGTTTCTAGAGTATAAGCGAGCGCAGAGCCTCAATTCCCGCTGCCAGTCATAGCCTATCTCCAGTGTTCCAACACAATATGGCGGCGCAACAAAACGTGTAACCACCTTGCACGAAAAATCACGGTATCGAGGCAGGCTAGTGAATGATAAAGCACCAGAATCTTAGAAAAGTAGTGGTACACAGGGAATGTTCCCCACGTACGGAGTTTAGGTGTATCAATATGCATGGCTTCAAACGACGTGCGATAACACCCTAAGGCCCAGTCCTCGCCCCGTCACCGGTCATGTGTGCGCCCTGCCCCCTCCCCGAGAAACATTTCTGGCTACACTCCTGGCTGGGAGGGATCCAAGGCTAAACGCTATGTGTATTTCTACCACTCCAACTACGATAGTAAGGGTCCACAGTAGAAGCTTTCGTAATGAAAATCGACAACACAGTGCTTATCTCGAAAACATTTCCGATCTTCATAAAGATGGAAGACCGAGGGAGTTGATAGGTGTTCACGTTCATGTGTTTATTTATTTATTTATTTATTTATTTATTTTAATACCCTGAAGGCACCGAAAAGCATTAAATAGGGGGGATGCAATTCACACATATGTCAACGCAATAAAAACGACTGAATAATACCGCCCAACAATCAAGCACCGATTTCAATAAAAGATACAATTCGTAAAAAAGAAGAAAAAGAACTAAAAGAAATTAGGGTGAGAGTACAGGGTACGTATCATATTTGCTATACATGGCACGCTTCAACTAGGCACACGTGGGAGGAGGTGGGTGTTCGAAAAATGCACATTCAGAAAATGTATATATATATATATATATATATATATATATATATATATATATATATATATATATATATATATATATATATATATATATATATATATATATATATATATATTGCAGGCCAGTCAAGGAGTGGCAGCTGAACATTTTATGCATTTAAAAATACTTGCAGGGCAGATTGGAAGTCAGACGGGTTAGTGATTGTTGCAATATCTTGGGGTAGGGCGTTCCATTCATTCACTGATAACACCAAAGGGGAATTTGGAATTTCTTGGTCCTAGCAAATATGGGAGACACTTGGCATGCTTGGTCATTGCGGTTGGACCGATAATGGGTGGGCAAAATGGGAGCAGATGAAAGAGATGAATCGCTATAGTAAAGGGAGAGAAAAAAAGACAGACGAAAATATTTGCGCCGTGTGCCAAGATCCGGAAGACACACTATAGTATGGAGAGTAGGAGCGCAAGATAACATTTGTAGCCTTATTTTGAATTGATTCGATGCAATCAGAAAGGTTAGCTGTGTGATGGTTCCAAATAATTGAGGCGTAATCGAGGGTTGCTGTTATAAGAGAAATATATGCACGAAGTCTTGTGTCACTGTTTGTACGGTACAGGCGGCGCTTTAAAAAGCGAAGTTTTTTTAGTGCGTTGTTAGTAATATGCTCCACATCCATGGTCCAGATTAAATCAGATGTAAGAATAACGCCCAGATATTTAAAAGAAGAGATTCGTTCGAGTATGCAATTGCGTAGAGTGTATACGTTGGACGGAAAGCTTAGCTTGAAAGAAAATATCATGACCTTAGTTTTATCTGAATTAATTTTCATCTTCCATACGCGACACCACTCAGGTAATGTGGTTAAGTCTTTTTGTAATATCGCAACGTCATCAGGGGTGGTTATGTGTCTATAAATTACACAATCATCGGCAAACAGCCGTATTGTTGAATTCATATTCATAGCTATGTCATTGATATATATTAGGAATAATAAAGGGCCAAACACTGACCCTTGAGGCACCCCTGACCTAACGCGGCAGAAAGTAGATTACTTGTTATTAATTGTTACTGATTGAGAGCGATCGTATAAGAAGTCGTTAACCCAATGGGTAGTTTTTTAATCTAACTTAAGGTTGTTTATTTTCATGATTAGACGTTTATGGGGAACACGATCGAAGGTTTTCGAGAAGTGTATAAATATTGCGTCAGTATAAAGCAAATTGTGCAAGGAGTCATGTAGGTCAGTGATTAATTCGAACAACAGCGTTTGGCAAGACCTTTTGTATCTGAAGCCATGCTGGTCTTTGAAAAACAGATTATTTGCCTTAAGATGACCCATAATGTGGGAATAAATTATGTGTTCAAGGAGCGTACAACAAACTGATGTCAGTGAAATCGGGCGGTAATTACTTGGAGATGAGGGCTCACCGGATTTAAATATGGGTATGATATGGCCAGATTTCCAATCATCTGGGACACGGCCGGTATCCAGTGATTGTTTGAAAATTAAACACAGTAAAAACGATGATACGTAGGAAGTTAGTTTTAGTAGTTTTGAGCAGATGCCATCGGTCCAGGACTGGAGCTAAGTTGTAGCCTTTGAATAGCCCGTGATACACCTGCTGCAGTAACGGTGATCGGCTCGCTTGGGTGAGCTACCGTATAAAAAGAAACGGCAAAAAACTGGTCGAGTGGCGTTTCGTCGAGCGGCGTTTCGTCGACTGGTGGTTGCACGCTTATACCCTGGACTGTCTTTATTCTTCGTTCAAGTGCAAGTGCTGCGTAATCCTTCGTCTCCATTCGTTATGAACTTTTCAGAGCGCGAGTGTCGTGCTATTTCGGACCAGAACAAGCAACACGAACCTGAGTAAGACATGGACACCTTTCCACAAGCTTGAACAAATATGATTTGTTCAATTAACTGAGAATAAAACGAATAACTGCGCACAAAGAAAATAAATGAACTCCTTGAGCGGTTGTAGGTAACGTATGCTCCTGCTTTAAAGGTCAGAATTAACATCGCGAAACTATACAGAGATTTATGAAGGATGCTGTAGTAAGGGATCTGGAGTAAGCTGAGCATCTTTAATGTACACCCAAAGCACAGTATAGACAAGTGTTTTTTCCGCGTCATCGGAATGCGTCAGCCACGGCCGCAGCTCGAACTTGCCACATGAGGTCGAGGGCAACACCATAGCCACCGAGTCCATGTGACCGGTTATTATCTTGCTTTGACTTACTGCTTCGCATACGAGAAACAAACATTAAGCCGCACTTCTCGTACAAGCACCGCAAACTTTTCACTAGCAGCATGAGCTCGTCGCTCCTACCGTGAGACTTTCAAGCAACAAATATCTTCGTAATATCTTTTGTGAAATGAAGTGCCTAAATATACGCCCCACGTATCCAGTTGACCAAAGGTTAAACAGTGTTTAAAATGCGTAGAGAGCTTCTTATTACATATGGATATTTTCCAATCATCGCACGTGTAAAGTTGTGTTGTATGCAATGTAGATGCTGTTTTCATTTATTTTCGAAAATCCTTAGAGGCAGTCCCGCAGAACTTACTATTATAGAAACTGTCATTTCTTTATCTGGCCGACCCACTTAACGGTTGGCTTAAAGATTATCTGTAGAAACGGCAGCAAAAAGTGGTTCTGAGCGCTGCGATGTCACGAACGGTTAATGCTTTATCAGGTGTGCCTCAAGGGTCGGTCCTTCCTCCACTGCTGCTCCCCATTTCTATCAATAATTTAAGTGAGTGCCTCGTTTCGAATGTCAGACTGTATGCGGGTGATTGCGTTCTATACCATCTTGTGACACGTGCGGAAGATACGAACGTGCTGCATTTCGAGCTCGGAAAAAAAGTGTTCTTGGTGTGCCAAATAAAAGATGGACTTCAGTATAGCAAAATGTTATCATGTTCAGTTTAGGAACAAAAAGAAAAAGGTATCTAATCCCTACATTGTAAATATTGTTTTAATGCGATGCGTTAACTAAGTCACATACTTTAACTGCGACATTGGATCGGACCTCCGACGTTGACATAACAACCGCTAAAGCACGCTGACTTTTACGCGTTTTCAAGAGGAACTTCAAGTACGCGTCCAAAGCTTTGAAGGAAAATTTGTGTCTTACTTATGTTAGGCCGGTGTTAGAATACGCATACTCAGCATGCGATCCCTTCAAAAATGTTTCTGCAAATAAGTTAGAGAGTGTTTACAAGAAGGCTTCAAGATTTGTCACGGGAATCCGCGACTGCAAAATTAGAAGTTGGCAAATCAGGGAAAATCTTGGGTGGAAGTTGCTGTCTATACGCAGAAAATAACCCCGGTTAAAGTTTTTACACAGCAGTGGTAGCACAGGAAGCGACAAAAGCACACATTTAAAACGACATCGTTATCAGTCTAAAAGACGTGACAATTCCAAAAAATATATGGTGACATCAATCTTATTTAAGTTTACTTAAGTTTTCATTCTTTCGAACAATTACAGAATGGAATTGGCTCCCGGATGAGATAGTGTCTGCGCCCAATTTTTCATATTACATAGCGACCTTTACATGAATCTCTCTTACATAACATTTTCGGTGCACTGTTTTATGCATTGTGTAAGAACTCTGGAAATGGGATGGTTTATGCTTAGTATTGGATGTGTTCTCTTGCTTTGTAATCACGATGATTGTACTTTAGTCCTATAACTGGCTGGGTGATGTTTTTCGCTACGGTCCATTTCTGACCTTTATTTTTGTAATTTACCCCCTACGATAATGTCCGACTCAGACGCTGCAGCTAGTTATAATAAATAAATGAATAAATAATATATAAGTAGGTAAATAAATAAATAAATAAATAAATAAATAAATAAAAGGGAATCGGCGTCCAGTATCTCATTTTGATGGCACTCAATGCCAGCATGGCTGTGCGCTCGCTTTCTTAACGAAATAGGCGTCCAGAAGCGTCTGTAGGCCTTAAAACGTTATACAACAAATGTGAGCGGTTAGAGTAGAAGGTGTGTAAGCTGCACAGGAATTGGCCTTGGGAACACCGAAATAAATTCGAATCATGCTGCAGAAAGCTCTAAAGTTTGGAGCCAGTGGTTAATACAGCAATTAAAGTGGCGCCTGAGGATACCATGCTGTTGGCGTTGCAGTAGAATATCTATTTGCTACTGGGTGCGCAGGCTCGGTACCACGCAGCACGTATTATTATTTTCTTTTTTTTCTCTGCGGCACATTGTTTAACTTGGCTAAAACCATTTCTACCACAATGGCAGGATGAATGCATGCCGTGTAGCCTCACTACCGCTCAACAGTCACACGCGTCGGACCATCGGGTTATACGCTTTGACATGCTGATTGCACTGTTTCAGCAGTATGTGCATTCCACTGTTTTTATGTGCTCTCTAGGACGTGTAAAAACTTTCTTAAACACAAATGACCCGACGAATGTGGCTGCCGAACAGAAATGAGCACGCACTCCTTGCTGCCATGTTGCCCTTGTTCGAGCCCAGCTGGACTATCAGGCCTCTCCACGCCCTTCTCTTCGACGCGGGACGTCACTCAACTACGACGGCCGGAGAAGCCGCAGCACTGGCGCTGTCCCCCTGAGCCTTCACGCGCCGCCACGCCAAAGGCGAGTGCGGTTGGGGTCAAGAAAACACGTTTGCATTCAACAAAATTTTATAACTGCTATGGGATCAACAGTGTATAGGTACAAAACATTTTTTGTAGACCGCCAGAGTCCCTGTGTCTAATTGTATCTTTGTACTTACGCCAAAATGTTGAATATTTTTTATTCCAAAATAATGATTCGTATTCTTGGTTCAGCAAGTGTCATTGCAGTAGACATCGGCAACGTCGCGGGGGTCACCTTTTGTTTATTTGTTAAAGGCGCTCATCGGAGCGGCAAATTTGTGCCGTGAAAATGTGTGCGAGGTGGCACATGTCCGTATATCTTCCCCTGGGTTTGTGAGAACACGTTTCTTTTTTCTGCGTTACTGGACACTACAGTGACTATGACTGCGAATAGGAGTGTGCGCGTTCACACGTCTAGTCAGCACGTATTGTAGAAATGTTGTATAAACGTTGTATAAACGTTATTCCACGTGCTTATATTATAGTAGTAAAACGCTCAGTGGTAAGACCCACACGCGCTGCTCTCATAGTTCCTTTTGGCGCAAGTTTCGCATTTATTTACAGCGCTATACGTGGGGGGTCTGCGGGTGCACTTAGATATATAGGGTGTTTTTGCTTTAGCTGCACCAATTTTTTTAAAGATTGCCCATCACAGATTGCACAATTCTAATCCTTGATCTAAATTACTCGTTGATGCAGCCCATTACTTATAGCAGAAATAAAAATCTTCAATCTAATAAATAGTGTAATTACACTAACTTTTCAATCAATTACTTCACGCCACATGTTTCAATCTACGAAATATAGCAAGTTAGTTAACAAGGCCTGTCCACTTGGAACGAATTGCTAGACACTAGTTCCGAGATATTATTTTCAAATCGTCCATAGAAATTATGCATTCGTGTTCAAGTTCCTTTTATGCCCTAGTACACGCAACTGTGGCTTCTTAAAAAGGTAACTAGAATGCCAACGCATTTTGTCGGATACTTTCAAAATTAATATCTCGGGACTAGTACTGTCCAGGGCATTCTTTGTAAGGGGACACGCCGTGCGAACTCACCGGCTATAGTTCGTAGAATGAAAATGTGATGCAAAATAATTATTGAAAAAGTTAATTAGTGTATTTACGTTAATTATTCAATTGAACATATTGGTTTCTCGTAGAAGTAACGGCCGTCTAACCGAGTACTTGAGATGAAGGGTTAAAATTATGCTATCTGCCATAGGCAATATTTAACAAATTTGGTGCAGAAAGAAAAAACACCCCGTATGAGAGCCAATCCAAGGTTCATTTGCTTCTATCTTATTGGTTAACGCAGTGATTAGGCGCTAAAATTTACCTGGTTCTCTAATAGA
Organism: Dermacentor variabilis; assembly: GCF_050947875.1. Lineage (NCBI taxonomy): Eukaryota > Metazoa > Arthropoda > Arachnida > Ixodida > Ixodidae > Dermacentor > Dermacentor variabilis. The sequence goes on from NC_134574.1 coordinate 36,234,878, forward strand.
CCTTACTTGTATTGACTGAAGACGGTATTTAGCTATGGAAAAATAAGTTTATATAGAAGTAAGACCGGGAAGCAAAGGTCGCCTTGTAGTAAACTCGTCTTTTCTGAACATGCCATGACCAATTCGGCTTTCAAGCACAAATAGCGCTCGATAAAGTAAAAATTGACACGTATGTTGTTCAGTTTCATGTGCTGCCGAACCAAAGACTGGCTCCTTTAAACTAGCCCATTACCTCTTGAACTGAAATAATCACTTTGGTGTGTGCGATGGCTAGTGGTCTTTCCGAGACCTTATGTAGAGCGACACGCATGCTTTCTAGACACTAAAGAGAAAAAAAACAAGAACGATATAAAACGGGCTACTGCTACAGAATAAAAAAAAAGAATTGCGACAGAATCCATTTCACGACGATTGTCGACGGTAATGCGTGAGCATTACAATCAACATGTCTGTTGTGCGGGAGGCTCACAGCCGTGTTGTTCGGCGTGACTCGTCCAGCAACTTTCATCCGGGAGCGCAAGGTTCGCACGGCAGGAGGCAGGCAGGCAAGACAACGAGCGCGCGATGCGCGGCTCGAGGCTTCTCGGTGAGCGCTGAAGACATTTTTCCTTTGCTTACTTTTATACACAAGCTTTAGGTGCTGTTCAAGTTCACCGGTAATATATCGTGTACCTAGGCGCATTCGAGGCTGCGTGCGTCCGCGAGATTCGGGAAACACATCGTTGGGACCACTGTGAATTGACAAAAAAATGACATGCGCCTATCACAGGTAACCCAATTTCGATTTCTTGAGAGAAAGCTTGAGGTCGGGTCTCCCAGATAAATACGTGTGAAAGGATAAATTGTTTTTCTCGGCAATCACTGAATCTATTTTGATTATATTGTTGGCATTTAAAGAAAAAGTAAAAATTTTCGTGACTGTTGCAAGCAGATTTTTTTTTCATTAGGCCGTCATTGATTAAAAATTATGGAGCTATCAAGTTTACTACTGTATAAAGTTGTATCTCTCTCTCTATTATATATATATATATATATATATATATATATATATATATATATATATATATATATATATATATATATATATATATATATATATATATACAGCCAAAAGAGATATCAAGATTGGCTAAATTGCATGCAACAGTACATCTAAAGCGGACAAATTAGATGTAAGATACCTGGCTTCTAAGTCCACCACTAACACGTAAGTGGGACTTTCGCCAAACCTTTGTAAACTCCGTAGAAAATTCACGGTGGACGCAAATTGTTAAATAAACTTAGCGCACTTTGGATGTGCTAACAAATGCAGTTTAAACATTTGCAAGATCTGTTCCCCCTGCAGAGTTACAGATTTGTCACAATCGTGCTTCTATATTTTCAAATTCGCTAATTTTCTCCAATTTCTGTCAAACAGTAAAAATAAAACACTAAATTTAAGTTTTCTTTCCAGCAGTCACTGGAATTTCCTTTTCTCTTTCAAGTGTAACAAATTTCTTTAGAGTCAGCCAAGTTGTAATCAAAGAAAAAAGTTTCTGCGTTCTACATACATTTCAATAAGAGGCATCGAAGTTGGGCCCCGTTAAGGCTTCCTCTTAACTGCAGTTGCAGTAATAGGGAATATCGTAAATACTTGGTAAAACGGAACTCCTCATTAAAAAGGGAAAGGATGCGTAGAAAGGTAGCGAAGTTAACCAGGAGTAGTTATGGTTGGCTACATGCACGGGAGAAGGCGTATAGGGGTAAAAATAGAAAGAGAGCGAACGGGGCGAGCAAGAGAGTCGAACGCAAAGCAACCGTGTGTGGTAGCGGTTGTCACCGTGGTAGCAGCTGGCGCTCGTAAAGTTTGTCTGGAAGTGCGGTGACCGCAGGAACCGGTGTAGCGTGATAGAGCCTTCTGCGCGGACTTTCGTTTGGTGCACTGGCCTTTCGTATTTAGTCTGGATAGTGGCCAATTGTCTGACTGGTCCGGCGCTCTGCATATCACTTGCCCCTTGCTACTATAAAGCCCGGACCGACACAGTTATCGATGCAATGCATACAAAATGCATTGCGCCACAGACCCAATGAACAACTGGCATCGGGAACTCAACGCACCTATCATCACAGCCATGGCAAGGGGCATGTGTTAATCATTCAATAGCTTCCGCGACACTGAAAATGAGGGGAAATGACCACGACGATGAAGCCGCCTGATGTGCACGTCAAAACGGCCAATGTGCTTCGATAGCGCTTTCGTGAATGGACGCTGCGATTGGGCCGCAATTGATGTCCCGTGAACATTGGCCCTGTCGGACTCGACCGTTTTCCCGATGTAGCGATTACGTTCGTTGTTTCCGTATCTACTGATACATCCACTGCGTGGTTTAGCACGACGTGAACAGACCATGTTGCACTGTTCGCGGCTAGATGACGCGTTTAGAAGCTGTTATGCCTTCCGTGCTGACAGATAAAGCGATTGCTAAGTGGCTTTGGCATTGCGCTCACAAGCACGAGGCAACGAGGCGAATTCCCGGCCGGGACAGCCGCATTTCGACGGGGGCGAAATGCAAGAACACCCGTGTACTGTTCACTGGGTGCACATTAAAGAATCCTAGGTGGCGGAAACTAACCCGGAGTCCCCCACTATGCCGTGCCCCATAATCAAATCGTGTTTTTGGCAAGTAAAATGCGGTGCAGGTGCACGTGCAGGTGCTAGGATGGAACTATCTTTAAACAACGAAGCGACGCCTATAGAAAACGTGGAGCAACATTTGCGAGAGTATTAAGAGGTCTGTAGTTATAAGAGTAACTACGCTTTGTTTTCTTCTGAGCCACTTCGGTTTCCAGCAGAGGTTTGGCACAACCGGTAGTTCCATGCCCGACGTGTCGGCCCTTGAGAGCCCGATTTAGGCATCTTAGGCTAACGGCATTGGTGTGTGTTCAACTCCAAGACATTTTATTCTGCTATGATGCTCTGCACTGGATCTTGTTTATGTTTATCGCCAACTACGAATTTATCGACAGTTCCGCGTGCTCGCACATTGGCACTTTGAGGTTCGCTTAATTTTCTGGGCTTTTGCAGATAGCGACCACGATCACGAGGCTGTGCCGATTAGACAATAGGCGCTGGTCTCGTCACCCTGTCCACACTGTTCTGATTTCTCTAATACGAGAATGCTTTACAAATCTCATGATATGACAGCTCTTATTAGAAGTAATTAAGTAGGTATGAGATGTTGTCCCTGGCACACTACATCCCCTGTGTGAGGGCAAAACCAGCCACGTACAATGTCCATGTGGCAACTTATGGAACCGCACACCGGCGTAATAGATTATTCCTAACATGGCCGAAAAATTCGAGAGAGACTTACGACTGCTTATGTGTGGGAATGCGAAAGCATTATAGTCCTTTTGTTGAAATGTTTTTTTTTCTTCTGTGCGTTCCATGTCTCCGCAAGCTCTCGCCTGCGTTTTAACTGCGCATCGGTAAGGGCAAATGAAAACGCGCCAAGCGTCTCAACGCGCAAGCTTGCCCGCGAGGAGTTTCTAAGTCGAAGGGCGGCTTAACGGCGTTCAATTGGACGTTACTGCTTTTTTATTTAATGGCGAATCCGGCAAATCGCGCCGGCGCTCGCCCTGAGGCTACGATGATTGGATGAAACGGCGCACTGGGCCGGCCCGTTGCGCACCGGTTCGATTTGACCAATTCGCCATTACGCACTCGTTTCATACGCCCGTGACGTGGCGCTACCTCCTGCCCATTGGTTGCGCCGCCACATGCTGACAAAGAATGCACTGCGCCGCACGTTTAGTCAGCCAGATAGCTGCGACGTGACCTGCGCATTGACACACTCATTGGGCACACATTTATTCAACCTGAACCATGGAGCCCAAGTAGCGTCGGCAAAGCGTGCACATTTGGCACCCTCGAGGCCAGTGTGGGACTCCCACCCAGATGGAAATTTACCTGATATGTTTTCAATGGGGCATTAGTTTATATTGCTTACAGGAAACTCCCAGAGAAGTTTGAGGCCAATCTGAGGGTTTTGACGTGTTTTTATTCTTTGCCGTGGGCCATTTTTGGTACCATCGTTCCGTCACGCCGCCGACTACAACGCCGGATTTTCGCGTAATGCGGCCTATAGTGCCTTTGTATTAAAAAGCATATATAGGCGTTTCGGCAGACCCTTGCCAATATATCCGTCATATAGCTGTCATAAGAAAGAAAACGATCCACTAGAGAGCACAACTCATTTGTGATTGAGGCAGTAATGATAACCGCACAGTGATTGCGCTACACTGAAGCATTCTTCGCCATATCCGCATTTCACTCTCTAGCTTCCATCGTTCTCTTTCTAACGAATTCTAATAGGAATCAAAACTGCCATCAATCAAACAGCGGATTCTTGTGCACAAAAGCCGCAATTTGTGTGCAAGAGGCGCCTTAGCGTGGGCCCTCGAATAACTTTGGCCCTCCGAGCTTCCTCACAGTGCAGGCAAAGCTTAGCATATGAGCGTTATCGCAATCCGCCCCCGACTGAGTTCGTAACCTCGGCTGCGAATTAAACCAGGGGCCCTTGCTCAGATGAAGGACGCAGCAGCGAGGGATCTAACACAGCGAGTTTTGTTTTGTGTGTTTTGTGCATTGTAAGATTACGAATTAAGAACAGCTTACTTCACTCGGCCATTGTCGTCTCTGAGGCGCCAAACGTAGGTGGCCTTCTTTGCTTGTAGATCAAAGTGCGTTCGAATGGCGCTCAGGCACTTGAAGGACGAATCGTTGCTCGAAGTAGAGATGCTAACGGCTCGGGGGAATGCGCCAATCATCTATAAGAAGCAGAAGAAGCAAAACAAATGTTTTATTTCTACATATTGCACGACAGCTTTCTGTTAGAACGTAGAGTTTCAGCATTATTTGTGCACTACAAGGAGTGTTTTTTTTTTCATGTACTTTAACAAAATATTTTCAAAAGTGAAAAGCGGTTTCTCAGGTGCTGCCTCCTATATCGCCACAGCCCTTTCCATCTCGGAGGTGCCACTTTTCAAGACAGGCAGTTCATGTCGCACCTGCTAAAATTACCAAGTAGATTGCGATGATCCGCGAATAGTTCTTTCAGAATGACTGCCAGCAAACGGGACAGATTCCGTATCCGACCAGAGAACAAAAAAGGAAACATGTCACTATTTGCCCCTTCAAAGCGACTTGTTGTGATAGCGTTTAAGTATAGTGGCACCATTTTCTCGCACACTGCTATCCCCTAAACGATTCCTTACATTCTCTACAATCATCAAACTGAGGTGTCAAAGCACTGCACCTATCGTTCATTTGTAACTTTACGGCTGCATTAAATTGTCTCCATTTATTAAGTGCGCAGTGCATAGAACTGGAGGGATATGCAGCTTCACGCCATGTTTTGACGAATAAAAAATTATTTATATGTTCGCTATTACTGTTTATTAATTTTTGTGATAAAACGACACACAATACATATTAGCATGTTACACTGTCTTTAGTAATGTGGCTGCTGAAAACTTACTGGAGCGAAGCCGCTGCGATCGGTAGAGATGCACATATTTATGACCTTTTAATAAATTACACGCTTCAGGTGAGCGCTTTAATGCGTCACTTAATGATCACAAACACCCGCCCTAACGACTCTGAACGTTGGTGCAAATCAATATCGTTTAAGGGTCCCTTAAAACGTAACAATAGAACTCCGCAATTACATATTCGGGTGCTGCAGATCATACGGTAGCAAAAGTTGAAATGCAAAATAAAAGAAGCAGTACTAGTATCGTAGTCCTCTTTGTCTCAGCATCAAAACGAATACCTAAACTAATCAGCAAGGGCGATGAAAATGACGGATCACAAGTGTACCACAATCTAGGAAAATGAAGAAATCTGCCTTCTAAGGCACACTTTTCGGTTCATTTCGCAATGAATTTTGTGTAATTCGAGCAATATCTCTTTTCAGTCATAACTGTATTTCGTTCATAAAAATAATAGTTTGCCCAGGCATAATAATTCAAAACTAACCCATATTTTAAGTGTAAAAATAACGTAACTCTCACTTTTGTTTCTGACAATGTCTTACATCGCCGAAATTTATCGCTGTACGGATACTTTTGGAGTACGCTAGAAATTAAATAGTACATGTTTCTATATCCTGCGTTCCTTTGTGAGTTCGAGCAGGAGGTTCCCATTTCTGGACTTAACGAGGCGCCGTAAAATAAAAGCAGATATAATTTGCAGTCGTCTAGCGAGTTTTTCTTGATGCGGGACACAAAATATTTGTTGAAACCAGATTTTTCGTCTGCATGATGAATTGGTGTCTGGTGGGTATAAAATGGCAAGATAAATTAAACATTACAAAAGAAGGACACCTGGCGAAAGCCTGGCAAACTCACCCGAAATGCGTCCGTTGGTTCTCGGCGATTCGCAGCAATGATGGCAGTGACCAGCACAGCTAGCACCACGCACGTGGCCGCGTTCCACCAGCCCATTTTAATCGACGAAGGACTTTTTGGGCTGTTCAGCCTATCGATGAGGACGGAATGCAAGACGACTGACGGGGGCTAAGGAGACACATGCTCCTTAAGTGTCGACTCAATATCTCTGCTCCAAAACACAAAGAACAGTGGCAGGAGGATCAAAACACGGGAAAGAAAGCGCCGCCAATTCTGAGTTGCAGGACAGGCTGTTTCGGAGCCCCCTGTGAACCACTCGCTTATCGCTTGAGTGGGTGGCTCCGCGGGAGATCTATAGGAAGCCACTTCTTCTTTTCTGCTTTCTTTTCGGGAGGGGTGGGGGGGTGAGGGGGGGGGGAGTTTAAGACATCTAGAAAAATGTAAGTTCGAAGGCAGGTCTGCATGCTCGAAAACAGGTCTTTGGGTTGCTGGCAATTTATTTTTTGTCTGTTTAGCTAGCCGAGAGTTCGGGAAACTAGTTATGTTTCTTTTTCCTTTTTGTTGTGTTGTATCGTGACTTCAGCAGATAAAAACGCCTCTTGTTCTTACAAAATAAGGCGGTGAAACGTTTCGAGCAGACGGATGTTGAAAGTAACTTGCGTCAACAAACTCGTTGAACGTTGCAGGTAGAAGCAACTTTTAGCTTTTGGCGGAGGTCAAGTTGTTATTCTGTTGGGGATGAAGGCGTTAAGAATAATAAAAAAGAAAATACACCGTACGTGTTCAGATTTTAGAATCTATGTATAAGCTACACGTTAATTAAATGGCATGGTAAGAAGTAATTCTCGCTATGCAGTAGCTATGATTGTCGTTTCAATTATAGTTTGTTTTCCCCTATGATTGCCTCTATAAGATTCTTTCCAAGTTCTTTATGATTTTCGCTATGGTATCCTTTAGAGAAACCCTCCAAGGTTGCTTCATTATATTGCGATTGTGTTGGGGCTGTTGCTATGATTGCACTTCTGTATGGCGAATGATTATCGCCATCATTTTCATTTTGTTGTGTATCGTCTATTTTTCACTTTATTTGGATTTTATGGTGTCGTTTCGCCAAATTCAACGTTATTTCTAGCGACGATTTGCTGGGAAATAATCACATCAAGCCAAATACCCACCCAGTGACTGGTCATGCATTGCCGACGGACAGCGTTGCTGAAATTGAAACAATTCACGTTGATCACGCTATAAGACGTTGACCGGCGACGTGTCAAACGAAGCCTTGCTTCGAAGAAAATCAAAAACAGTGTCTGCTTAATGCCACCACGGTTACGAAACATCCACGGTTTGTTAGCTCAAAATGCTTCTCATAGGACGGAGTGAACAGGGGGGTCACACGCTGCCGGATGTTCTCCTTCACGAATCCCTTTTGACTTCACGAGCCGTTCGTTTCACTAATGGACGCGTAGCTCTCACTGCTTTCCCATGAATCAAGTGTCCGGTATCGTCACCTAGGCGGAATTGAAGACCACCCCTGAGATCCTCGCTTACAATGAGCATAGATGACTGGCTCGTGCTATGTGACCTGCGCAGTGCTTTTCATTCCACTGCGAGGCTTTAAATGGCTCGAGTTGGCTGCCCTCTTTCATTGGGCACGAGAGAGGGGCAAAGATGCCGTCACTCACGAATCCCTTTTTGCTTTCAGGCGCAGGTTGGTGGCACGCCGCCTCTTTATTCTACGCGATCAAACAATGTCTGCGTGCTGCAGCTCCCGCGCCCTAGTTTGCTTTATAATACTCTTGTGAATGCATTTTTTGTTCATCTTTGGATTGACTTCTCAAGCATTTTTGTTGTCAAGCTCTTGCTTCTTTGCGGGGCTGTAGAAGAATTTCCTCGTCCGCTAAACGGGGACCCTAGCAAATTGCACTAATAATTGTTCGATGCCATATGTTTTCCTGAAGCGAACTTTGATACGCGCCACTCAGACGTAATGCATGCGTTAGCTTCACTAAAAGAAAACTTACATGTCTCCGATCTTACATGTAGACTGGCAAATCATGAATCTACTTTCGAACGACTTCAAGCGGTGTTACCTGCAGCGGACTTCGGTATTTTTGTTACCCAAGCCCCAAAAGCAGAAAGAGCTTCGCTAACGTGACGCCTTGATGATCCAGAGGATAGGCAACAAAGAGATAATTTACTGTTTCTTTGGCATTCCGGACGGCAATACTTCATTTAAATCTGCGAGTCACAAATGGCAATGTGGAGGGAGCGCAAAGAAAGGGTGCTCATGTTTCAAGTAACGCTCGGCCATTCTCCACAATTTTTCCTTCCTTCAAAACCAAAAACAGTATTCTGTCGAAGAAAGCCAAAGCGAAGAGCGCAAGTGTTTCCATCAGCGAATATTTCTACAGGGCTAGACGTTTGGCACGTAATAAGATTGAAGAATTTGGCAAATGTAGCGGCCAGCCTTGTTTACATCGCTCTATAAACTTGTCATCGACAATAAAACCTTCATATAAAGCGAAGTGAATTACGCTGTCAGTGTACTGAAATTCCTAGAGAAGCACGTGCAGCTTTGACTCGCAAACCACCTGATTTGCCAATGGGGCGTAAATTTTTCCCCAATGCACGCAGTGTTCCTAATACGCGAACAACTTTATCAGCTAGCATTGAGGCGTGCTCAGATGACATAGCTATTTTTTGTGAAACCAGGCTTTCAGCAACACTAAACAATGACAGTGAAATTGTTAAATGTGAAAAAGATAAAGAAAAAAGCTTTCCTTTCTAGCACTTGCTACAAACGGGTGGATGTCTGATTTTCCCTTTATTAGTATAACATCAACCGGGAGGACCCTAATGTTCGTGCTGGTGGGTCTGCTCTAATTGCCATGAATCATCAACTTGCATCGTTCAATGTGCTGGTAGCTTCTGCTTTAGCGTTTGTGAGCGTACATGTTAGCAATCGATAATCGCAACTGCATTTGTCTGCGCATGGCCCCCTGGATCGGAGCGCGCGGCGAGGTTGTTACGGCTAAAGCCCCTTAAACTTCGTGAAGTACTGCCAAGCTTTGAAGAGTGCCGCCTCCTCCTCGTGCGCTCTGGCCGACACCGACGCCCGGTCGCTATTGGCATATTAGCATCACGTGGGCCTTCACGCCGTGCTTCTGCGCCATTTTCGCTCGAGAAGCGTCTACGAAGTGGTGAGTAGCGCTTGTTGGCACGAGACGTTCATTTGAGGGCACGTCAGTCGTCAGTCGGCAGGCGCGAGTAAGAGAGGCCGCGAGAGAGAAAATCTGGAGGCTTTTGCTCCTTAAATGTATGACTCTGCCTAGGTACTACGGAGGAGACTTCTTAGCGCGTGTTGTAAGCTTTTGTCCCTAGGCGTGCCGGCATTGCGGAGTGGGATCTAGTTTGTTTACGCTCAGACGCTGGCTGCCGGCGCGGTAAAGTAGGTGGAGCCGCGGGCTAAGTCAGTCGTGGTGGATTGTAGCTTTCTCGCGCCTTACGGCGATGTACCTTGTAAATAACATCACAGATGTTTCTCTGGGAGCAGTAGCGACTGTAGTAGAGCCTGGGCCGCATACACTGAAAATCTGGAAGGCAGAGCAGAGAGCCTAGCGACCAGGGTTGAACGCATGTTGCTGAAAGGCCGCCGGTGACGATGACGGAGCCAGCTCCAGCGCCGCAGCCGCGAGAGTCTGTCCGACGTGCCTTCAGAGGCAAAGTTCTCACTTGTGTTGCAGAATTCGCGGGGTGCGGTGATGCTGAACTTAGCGTCACAAGTTGCCGGCTGCATGTACTTATATTTATGCAATCGTGTTTTTTTTACTATTTGTAACAAAGTGTCATTATTTCGCATTGTTGCCGGCGCCTCCAGGACACCAAACGATGCCTCCAGGGCGCCGCTGACGCCTGCGCTTGCCAAAAGAGTATAAGATCGGCTGTGCGCTGTCGCGGACAGCCTTTTATGCGAACACCTCCTGGCACGCTTCAGCCTCCGCGGCCTGAAGCCACGGGCCGCCGCCCTGCTTCCAGCTTTGATCCCCCTCTACCCGTTGGGTGCCCTGGAGATCCTGCGCCTCCTGCTTTAGTATAACCTCAGGTGCTCTCCTGAGGCCTCCGTTTGCCGGTTACATGTGCCCTCCTGGAGCAGTGCTTGTAAAGTCCAGGGTATCACCGCGACGAAAGAAGCGACTCACGATTTATACAACTCCAGCCAGAGCCTTGCCCCTAGAGACACAGCGATCACCAAATGGGGCGTCCGTGCCCTGCCTCACCGCGCAGGCAGCCCGCGGTGGAGTGTAAAGAAACTCGACTGCACTCCGCAATGCCGACATGTCTAGGGGACAAGAGCATACAACGCGCGCTAAGAAACATCCTCTTTAGATGCCTAGGCAGAGTCATACATTCAAGGAACCAAAGCCCCCAGATTTTCTCTCTCACGCCCGCTCTTACTCGCACCTGCGCACAAACGACTGGCGGTCCCTCAAACGAACGTCTCGTCATGTTAGCGCCTTTGCTACGTTCGAGCGGTGTACGTGGCGCTAGGGTCGAGGACGGAGCGTGAAAGAGGGGAAAAATGAGGAGGATAACGTCGCTACTTTACGAAGTTGAAGGGGCTTCAGTTACAGGCATTTCACTCGGACGGAGAGGGCGTGATTGAGGAAAGGGGCGTTTCGTCCTCTCGCCGCTACGTGGCGCGCACCTCCATGCCCCGAATCTCTTGTTCTGGCTGCGCGCGAGACGATTAGCGCCACCTTTAATATACCCTTTTACAAGAAAGCGCGAGCAGCTGTGTGGGACAAAAACCGCACAAGAGCCCATGGTTAGCCCCTGTCACTACTTTTTTTTTGCGCTCCAGCCTCTGTCGCGATCACGCTGCCCGAAGAGAGTGCACTCGAGAGAGAAATTTTGTGGGAAAATTACTTCCGCGCGCAAAAGCAGAGCATGCCAATGGACAGCATACAAGCGAGAGAAGGCTTTCAAGCTATATCTGCTAGGAAGAATGCCATCAGGCTGCTGAGCCAACGCAATTTATTTTTCGAGAATACCCAGCCTGCAAACTGTTGTTGATGACTTTGGTATCTGCAACTTCATATAGCTCGAGTAGCCAGCAAAAACTCTTGGGGCAACAGTCTACTTCAGGTGCCGGGTCAGTGCGATTTTACAGCATACTGTTTTGTTTTCAAAAGCCACAACTGCCACTTATATTTATTCTTAAACAAATTAAGATAATCCTTTATCCAACGTTTGTAAAATGATGTTTCAAACTTGGTTCCACCCCTCAAACGTTAAAATAAGGTCCTACAGAAGTGGATAAATGTGTTTCAGCGTATTAAAAAGTGCCTGGCGAAAATTTGATGATTCAGTTAATCTATGAAAAATCCTGCATCGTAAGAAACAAATTGCTTAAATGCTAAAATAAATGTATAATCGTTAATCGAATAAAAAGTTATTCCGCCGTCGCTACTTCCTCTTAATATGGCGACGTAGGTATATGTGTGTACGTGATGCCTTAGAACAAATGGTTTCTGTATCAGATACCCATGATATTGATGGCGTTAAATGCACTCCAAGATACGCGTAGGTTTCGGCCGAGCTGATAGAGGAGAAAATAATGTGGTACGTGTGGTTTATCGAATTGTCTTTGCGCGAGAATGATATTAATTCGCATTTCGACAAGGTTAAGGGCATGAACCATTGATTAGACCATGCAGCGATACTACCCAAATTATGTTGCAGAGTAGTGGTGTCGTCAGAGATATGTATAGGGTTATAAATAACGCATTCATTGGTGAAAAACCGTAATGTTGATTTCGTGTTAGCGGGAAGATCGTTGATATGAATTGAAAATAAGAGTAGTGCTACACTTTCACCTCTAGGGACGTCTGACCTTGCTCCAGGAAAGTTACAGTTACTGTTATTAGCAGTGGCCAACTGAACTCAACCTTTCAGAAAGCTTTCCAGCCAGCAAATTATGTTTGCACTGATACCGTGGGAAGAGAATATAATAAGGAAATGACTGTCAGATACCAGATCGAATACCTTCGCAAAGTCTGCAGGAGCTCATTCATATCATTTGCAAACTGTGTGTGTGTGTGGGGGGGGGGGATTACTTGCAGAGTTTTACAGGATCGCTGCTTGCGGAAACCATGTTGTGGCGGGTACAAATTAATCGATTCGAGGTGCACTATTAGGTTGGAAGCAATTATGCGTTCAAACAATTTGGATGGAAAACTAGTCAGAGAAAGTTGTCTGTAATTGGGGGCAAGTTCTTTGTTTCAGATTTCAGGATTCTGACAAATTTACCTATTTTCTTAGTTTTGCAGGGCTTGCTAAATATTAGGCGCAGTATATTATTATATATTGTTATTGCATATTTCAGGATTTCACTACTAATGTTGTCGCAGCCTGCTGATAATGGTTTATTCTGTGTGGTAAAGTAATTGGCAATTAAAATTCTACTGCAAATACTCGAAAGGAACAGCTTCGTTCTAAATTTTACTGGATTCTGTAAGGTAGCGCATAAGCTGTGCGATTTTTTTATATTTTCTCATTATGTATTGATAATATTGAAGCCATATATTTAACATAGTTAGAGACCTAATGCACCTTGTAGCGTATCGCTTTGAAGTATTTCAGTGCAGACGGCAGTAGCACCTTCTTAATTGATTAGTCTAACCTTTACATAAAACAAGAATTTGGCCAAGTTTCGCCAACCAGACTCTCTTCTGATTAACGTCCCTGCGTTTAACCTTTCTTTCCTCTCTTTGCTTCCCGACCATCTTTACACACACGTCCTACGAATAAATATATTATTCTAGCTCTAACTTAAGGGAAAACTTCAGCTCGGGGGTCCTGCCTAACTAAATGGGAAATAGGCAATCCTTTTTTGTCGAGACCATTGCACCGAACGTGATCAGTTAGGTTTACATTAAAAGCAAGAGGTGAAATGTAACGTCGAAAAGGTGATTTTATTGAGCTGTAAGCTTTTGTTGCAAAAATGAAAAAAAAAATACATTTCAAATGTTCCAAGAAACGAAGTTTGAAGCGTACAACTTATTACTTCAGCTATTAAAACGATATGGGCATTTTGTAGACTCCACCTTATACTACACCAAAAGCGGACAAATATTATACACCATACGCTACGCTAAAGTATACCATAATTTGATGTAATGACATTTGCAACAGCTTTTCAAACATTCGAACAAATTCTCATAGGTTGTAAATCCATACATCAAAGCTGTCTGCATTGAATGCTTCAACGGATGCAGATTATAGGAGTGAGGTATTTGTTTTTGATGCTTACTTGCGAGTTTGTTAACTTCGTGCTTTCTTTATTGGCCTATTCCCAGCAAATATTAGAAAAAATATCGCCGCCCCTTCCAGTCTGTGAAGGTGGTCGCACAGCGAACTACTAGGTGTTAGTTACAACGAGCCAAACTTCGCAAGTAGTCCATGTTGTAAATCTTTTGTTTCCCCATTTTGTCACCTAATTTTTGCCTTTGCGTGCTTCGCGTAGTGAGCACCCTTTAGGAGTGATTCTCTCTTTTGTTTTTGCGGTTCGTCTACTGTTTTTCTTTTCTTTTTTTGCGCGTGAAGGAGGCCCTATGATGACGAGCCCGTTCACGAGACAATTCTCGTTCACGCTCGTGGCAGGCATTTTTTTCCGCAAGGGTACGCAGTACTCATGGTCTCAAGGTCATGCCATAGTTGTAGCCCGGATGGAATGGGCAGACCTACAAATCCAAAGCTGCGTATACTGTGCACAAGGGCCACCACTATAGATGCGGGCACTGCAGTCGCTTTGACAATTTGTTGGATTGATTTGACAACTGACGTGGCTTCCAGCACTTCTTGCTGGTGCAAAATTTGCTGGCAGCCATTCGCTCCTAGTATCGTGTTTCAAACGCTGGGCAGTGTTCACTGGTTGCAAACTGCCAGAATAACATTTGTTTCTTTCGCAGCAGGGTGGAATCAATCGTCGATAATTTCAATGTCGAGCTGGCTCGATAGCCGAAAATGCGCCGTGCGAGAACTGTACAAGGTTCGCGTATGAGATAGCATTCTCACAGGCGCAAAGGTGTCTCTCCAACCCTTTTGCCCTTGTTGACCTTTTCTTTCCCTCTCCCGCTAGGTCACTGGCCTCTTTTCAGCCAAGTCCTACAACGAAGGCATGTGGTCCGCATAATCAGCTTCGCTCTAAAAATCCATGCTTCTGTTTGCTGCACTCACCGTGGATGAAGTTTCTCTCTTACCTGCAACCACGGCGCACGAATTATTCAGGAGGTGAGACAGCGCTCGCTCGGGAATACCAATAAAGTCACGGCATCGGGCTTTCCGCCACTATCGGGCACTACACCCCGCAATCTCCACAAGCAGCTACAACCACTTCCCTCCTCCTCCTCTTCTTTTGCGCGGTCGGCGCGGCTTCGACAGTGACGCCTCCTGTGCTTGCTCAGTCGCAGCAGACGATGGCGAACGCGATACCGGAGGAAATCCGCGGAAACGTTCGTTCGAGCCCTGCGGAACAGTTTTTCAGGCGAGATTCTGCTTCGTCAAAATAGAAGAAAATGACCATTATTTAAGATGAACAGTGTCTGCACATTGAGAGTTCGTGTTGCTGATACACGACGCATGCACACGATGGGCTCAAACACGCGCGTAATTACTTCACTTTCCGGTTTTGACTGCGTGAAAGTATGTGTACGTGGCTTCGGAGGTTCACTTATGGCGGAGGTTCGGAGGTTCATTTACGTGCCTGCAAGATACGTTTGTTCGACCGGCGCGTAAAAGATTCCAACTGTCATGGGGCCAGCAATGCCTAGCAACAGGGCTGATTCTGTTCCGCGCCTTTTACAGATTTGTGTAGCTCATGTACGGGTTGTGGCGGCCACGAGCAACGTTTTCCCATGTAGACAGCATTGATAATTTCAACATTGTACCAGCACATGAAATCGTTTTTGTATTTATTATAGTGTAAGTGGTTGGAATTTGATAGGAAGGATGAACCTATTGGGACAACTGGACAGATGTTTCCAAAATAATTACCCCCCCCTCTCATTAGCACCAGTAACACTTTTGTTTGTGCGCTCATTTTGTATCTGTGTACTACGTGCGCCTGTATTCTTCGGTGTTGTAAATTTTCGCAGCGAAGCAGTGTTGCTTTAACTAGAACACTGAACGCACACAAGACGGAGAAAAAAATGATTTTAAGTTTTACGTGCAAAAACCACGATCTGATTGTAGGCACGCCGTAATGGGGGACTCCGAATTAATTTTGACCAGCTGGGGTCCTTAACGTGCCCGCAATGGACAGGACACGGGCGTCTTCGCATATCGCCCGCATTGAAATGGCGGCCGCCATTTGATCCCGCGATCAATCCGTCTGCGCGTACTTTCGTCGCACTGGGTCGACGATGGCGGTGGGATCGCGCTGGAAAGAAAAGCTACACAAAAGTGCGACGCGCGTTTCCACGTGACACAGATTGGGCAGTGGGGAAGCGGAGGAGGATGGGCCGACAGGAGGCGTGGAGGAGGAAGCGCCGGGAAGAGCGGGGTGGCGGAAAGGTCTAAGAACGGCGCTACGGGCTTTATCGGGCACGCGCTGATGCGCCCTCTGTAGTGAGTTGGCTCGCCGAGAAGGCATAACGCGCACGGCGTGCTTTCTGAAAGGACTCGCTGGTTAAGGTGGCTCGGTGGCGATTCACCACTAGCGCTTTAGCCACGAGTGTTCCTCGCACCTCTTCGCCGGCTCTAAATGCCTTGAAAATTCTCGAAAAAGATGCGTGACTTACAGAGCAATTACTTGCGTGATGTACTCTTTTAAGAATGCAAGCCTAGAAATTGTGTTTTATTAAAACGCGGGATGGAAAGCGACGGCGAACCTTGGAGGCAACAAGACACACCGTCTCATTTTTGTCACCCAGTCAGTGTGCATGTTCGTGCCTTCGACAACCGAAGTCTGCGTCTTGGCGAGCTTTACGCACTTTCACGACAGATACAGTTGCCTTTCTCTTTTCGCGAACAGAAGACAAGTAGCGGACATAGTGCGGAAATATTAATGGCACGGCTTCTGGTAGCATAAGAGGCCGTTTATGTTTGTCTAGAAGGACTGCGCCACCAAGCTCACCATGATACCACCGCCACTCCATGTCGCTCTCCGAGAAGTGATTCTCGCAAACATATTCAGGAGACGTGAGCTCTCGATCGTTCCTTGGAATTGCGCAAGCCCACAGTTCCAACCGTACCGGGTGACTGGATGCGTAGCCATTGCTGCCCTTCGGCACGACACATTTCGGCCCTGTCCGAAAAAAAAAAGCACGGATGGAAAGCGCTCGCCTTTTTTGCAGCGTGCAAAGCTCGAACAAAGTCTGAGAAGCCAGTGCCCCCCGGCGCAATGCGGAAGCCCGCAATAGCTCTAATAGGGACGGGAAGCCTGCAGATCGCCAAAAAAACCGCGACAGCCTGCATGCCCAAATTGGGAGCGTTTCCTCGATCCTTGTGTCACCTACGCATGCACCCATACCACTTGCGAGCGAGTGAAATGCGGCGTCGTCTGCTCCGGAATTACGACTAGTCGCTCGTTTCGAGTGCTCTATGTAATTAGGACAGTGTTCATCAATAGCTGCAGCTACAATGTCCACCGCTTCCATTTATCTACGCTACAGTATGAAATCTGGGAAACCTTATAATAGATGGGACGACATCGCAATTTTTGTGCGTGGCGTTCTTAGAACATACAAACTCTACCAACGCGCCATAGTACCGCATTATATGTCGTGCTGCGGCGAAAACTGCATTTCTTCCTCGCCCAACCATGCCTTTATTGGGCCGCCCGCGCACGCTGTAACCCCCCTGCAGATTCCACAAATACATCATTCTCCGTCGGTGCAACGGACTTCGTTCCAAGCAGCTCAGGGGCTTCCGAATAAAACCATGGATAAGGTGCCCTTTTGTTTGAGTAGCATGAATCGCAGATTGGGCCGTGTTTATAAAGGTTCCTCCTACATAATACATCATGCCTTTTCTAAGAAGCTAACACATACGCGACGAGCCCGCGGCCACAGTGGCGCATAATTAAAAGAGAAAAGCCCCAAAGAATCAAATATATCCAGTGGAAGCTTCGCCGGGAGAAGGACCTCGGTCAGACATCTCATCCCGAATGCTGACGAGCTGTCTGGCCAGATGCCTAGGGAAATCGTCGTATGATTGCCAGTCGAGCAAGTAGCTGGCAGTCTTCGAGATAAGTCTGATGCATAAGCGCAATCATTTCCAAGTACCGAGGTCAAGCGAAAGTCCCAGGGTGTGCTTCTCTCTCTCTCTCTCCATTTTTTTTTTTTTTTGGTTGCCCGTCCTGCAAGCGCCATGGCGGGAATTTTAAATTCTTTGAGGTGACACGCCACGTGGATGCAAGCAAAGGAAACTGAAGGAAATGTCCCTACTTCCTGGGTGTGACGTCCTATTTCTAACGTCATTGTCAGCCCACCTCAGCTTGAGTCCCAGTGACTTCGTGATTGCATGAGTTGCAGTGAGTGTCTCTAAGTTTGAATACGTGAACCTATCATTTCCTGCGAGCGCTGTTTTGTCCGATGTGGTGTAGTGCGAGTCCGTGTGAGTACGGCTGCACTAAAATTAACCCATTTTGTTTTTTACGTGCCAGAACCACGATAGGCTTATGAAGAACTCCGCTTTCATTTTGAGTACCTTAGCATCCTTATTGGGCAGAAAAAGCACGACACAGGGACGTTCTTGCAACCACTGCAAATCGAAGACACGACTGTCGTGCTGTTGCTTACTATATACTTTTCAAATTGATGACATAGTATGGCTTACGATTGAAGTAGTTAAGGGTCCGGCATTTCTATCTCGTAGAGGAGGAAAGATTGAGTGCCGGGGCGAGACGTGTGCAACATGGCAACTGGTCCTATCGTTGAAACAGCTGCATTTGTGTACATGTCACAGCCACCTTCAGGGACAATATTCACATTGTGGTACGTCGATGGTCTTGTTGGTAAAGCTTCATAGCTGTGTTTCCCCTGAAAGATGTATAAAATCATGGGGCAACGTCCTGTCTTGCCGTAGCCGACTGGTGTCGGCCGGAGAAATGGCATCCAAAGCATCGCTAAGGTGCATCGAGGGAATGTCAAAAATATTTTTTTTGTCCTACCGTGGGAAGGGAAGAAGAAGCAAAAAGCGGATGCATGTCGCGTCGGCTCACAGATTTTGAATGATTCTCGCCAAACATTCGAAGAATTCACCGAAGCCTTATTATCGAGAAGAAAGTGGAAATTCCATGGACCACTTTAATATTACTCTAAATTAGGTGGACCGTTTATTTTCGGCACATCCGCCACTTTTATACAACGCAACGCCAACAGGGCCGCTTAGCCTGACCCAGCGAAGCTGGTGGCTTGAGCTCCCGCAAGGTCACCTCTTTTCGGGCTAGCGCTGCAAGATGGCAGCGGTGTGCGTGGACGGAGAGGATTCACGACAGAAGATTATGAGGCCGACGCAGGTTGACGCGTTGTGAAGAGAGGAGGATGTGCCAAGGAGCAGACCAAATCATACCGAGCCAAGGATCAGGCAGCGCGCTTCTCAAGCGATAACGCAGTTAATAATAGGTGGAGCAAGGGACAGAGAGAAAGAGAAATCATGGCGGCAAGCAAGATGCCCAGATTGACGAAGGCAGAGTACAAGATAATAGCGCGCCCACGTGACGGCTTCAAGGTCACCGACTATGGGATCAATCGCCTAGAATGCTGCGTCGCCAACGCCGCATGAATGCCCAGAGAGGAATCGGAAAATGGCACGGTGTGTGCCAACTACAAATAGAAAATTCTAGTGATCAACGTGCCGTCGAAGGAGCTCGCCGAAAAAGAATACAGGGCTATTACTCGACTGAGGATAGGAGACAAGAAGTTCGATGCGAACGCGTACGAATCTGCTCCGGAAGATACATATACGGGAGTGATAAGAAGAATAACGCACCAGGTGTCTCCTAGAGAAATCGTGGAGATGCTAGTAACACCAAGACATCCGACGGTCCTCATGGCCAAGAGTATGGGAAACAGCACGAACGTCACCATCACTTTCAAAGGGCATACCGTTCAGAACTACGAGAGATACGGAAGGGCACTAGTCAAGTGCTCACTATACCGGAAGCAAATAGATGTGTGCTACCAGTGCGGACGCGTCGGTCACAGGGTGAATGTCTGCCCGAACCCGAACAGCATGACATGCAGAGGCTGCGGGATGGAGAACCCGCCACAGGACCACGAGTGCCAAGTGCCAGCTCTGCTACAGACTACCCTATGGCGAATCGCCGATGTAAAGCCAGATACAAGGTACCGTACTTGGTAAAGAGGTGCCGCTGGGAGCGAGCCAGACGAGAGGAAGAAGGAGCGATGTACAACGCAAGGGAAGCAGAAAGACTGTACAAGCCAGGACGGGAAGACTGTTGACAGCGGTCGGAACATGGTACTAGAAACGGATCCGTACCGGAAGACTTCCCCAAGCTTCCAGCATGGGGAAGGGGCCGCTCGACAACAGAACCAGATCGACATCGCGGTCCAGATCAATATCTAGACCCAAGACCAGTAATACCGGATCTCCCAGAGCACATGGGGGAGGAAGATCCCAGAGCTCAAAAGTAAAGAGCAGCGTCAACGGCGCCGTGGGACCCTTATAGGTGCGATGGGTGGACGCGGCTTCCATTGCACTTGCGAAGGCGGAGGTTGCTTATATATATAGAGTTAAGACACTATAGAAAGAATTGGCGCAGATCAGGCGGAGCGATGGTGCGTTTATGGATGAAATGAGAAAACTCAGGAAAGAGGACGAGTGTTTGAGGAACGGGAAAGTGCCACGCACCGAGGAAACCTCGCGAGTTATAACGGGGGGAAAAGACCCAGCAATGAAACAAGACGTAGTACTCAACCCCATTAAACCTAAAACGAAGAATGCACCCATTGAAACCGGAATAAAGAAACACAAGCCAGCCACGATGCTCCAAGAAAGACAGAAGGAATTTGAACAGAAAACTGAACCCAGCATCAAACAGAACGAAACCAAATTTGAAACTAAACTTGAACCACTGGAAGAGAAACTTGAGTCAAAGATAGAGGCAAAAATAGAGGCACTTGGAAATGCAGTACTACAGCAAGTGCAACAAATGATGGCTTACTACGAAGCGAAACTAGCAATATGGGGACCGCAATGAACCGGGGGGGTGGGGGGGGGGGGAGGACCGGTTCGGATGGCCATCAAGCCATACATATGCCTCCGGTACCCGCTAAGGGATTGGGAAACCTGTTACGCCGCCACGGACAGACGAAATACATACACTATTTCGCAATGGAATTGTAGAGGATATGATCGAAAACGATACATTCTGCCACAACACCTTAAACAAAACACAAAGAAAACCCGGATATTATAATGACATGGGAAATGCACGGGCTGGCAAAATTGTCCGGATACAAGTCCTTTGGCAGTGCCAAAGTGGAGACGAAAGTGCTAACGACATTGGTAAAACGAAATCACACGGTCGTGCAACACGACGCGGAGGGTAAGTCAGTCGATCACATTCTCCTTGAAATCATAGCCACACGGGAAACGAATGACAATCTTTTTATATTACATATTTACGGCTGCCAAAAATGAACACACCATAAATTTCGAACGCTCATAAACGCATTAGACACACCATTTTTTGGGTACCTGGGCACACTGAGATTGAGGGCAACCAAAGGGTTGATAGGATCGCTCGCGAGCCTACAAACCGAGCGGATCTAAACATAGATCCTGAGGATTTCATGACAGTGATCTCAACGTACTCTGACATACTAAATTACCATAGAGGGACGAGGATCAGATATCCCCCGCCTCACAATAAACTCAATCAACAACAGGCAGTTTACTGGCGAAAGCTGCAGACAGGAACTTTCCCAAATTTACATATACTATGCAAAATGTTCCCAAGACAATACAGGGACACATGCCCGTGGTGTGGTGCAATACCAACACTTTATCACATCACATGGGAGTGCAATACGAATAAGGAATTCCACAAAATAGAAAATCCGAGTGCGGGGTAGTGGGAGAGCGTGCTCTCCAGCGGCGACCCTAGCCTCCAACGGAAGCTGGTGGATCATGCCCGATGAGCAGCCACGCTCAGCGGTGCCCTGGAATAGGGGCGCCAACCACGCAGGCCGGAGATCGTAATCAACCAATAGAAGATCAAGACATCCGGCCCGACCACTGAATTACTCTTTCTAGATTAATAAAGTTTACTTCCTCCTCCTCTTTAGAAAAACCCTAGCCACAGCGGACAACCGAGCGGTAGTGATCTGAGGTGATTTTAGCGCCCAACACGTCGCATGGTGCTGCAAAATGGAAACTCAAAAATGAAGGAACCCCTGTTCTAGACGCGCAACAGGAAGGCCTGACCCTCGTGACTGGCACATCGTTTCCCACGGGAATAGTTGCCAGCGTTTGCACGGATACTACGCCAGATTTAATATTCACCAAGAGCATAGAGGACACGCAGTGGGAAAATACGCAACACGACTTTGGGAGCGATCACAATATGCTAGAAATAACGAAAAGGGCAGGACTGAGCAAGAAAAACGGTAGCCACCTTAAAATTGTCGACTTTGACAAATTCAGCAAAAGAAGAGAGCAGGCCGACAACATGACACAAGATACTGAGGAACGGGATTAAAACTAAAGGAAGATGTAGCAGCAGCTACGAAAAACGGTCCCGCCAGCAGCGGAGTTAGAGATCGTAGAAAATAAGCTTCTACAAATGTCCGATGGAAGCCAAGGCAGGATCGAAACTGAGATGTAAAAAACAAAAACACAACCGGACGCTTTGTAGAAGGACAGCCGAATTGAACAGTGGCATAGAACAGTACGCCCAGATGCTACGCAGACAACAGTGGGAGGAAAAATTCAACGACATGGACAGTCAGATAGGAATGGCAAAAACGCAGAATATCCTTCCACATTTGCTAGAGCTGTATGGAACCAACTGGGCACATAGGTAAAATATAAATCGGCTAATGCAAGCGTACTGAGGGACAGAGCAGGACTTCATCAAGGAAATCAAGAAAAGATCTCGCAAGCGATGCCCGTCATACACCCTGACTACACAGGGAAAGCAAATAAGCAAATTACGAATTAGACAACGACATCGGCGAGTCAGAGGTCAAGGAAGCCCCACAGAAACTCAATACCAAGTTGGCGCCCGGACTAGAAGGGCTAACGAACGAAACGCTAAGGAACTTGGACGATGAGTCTCTAACTAAGTTAAAAGAATACACTAACGAATATTGGGAGGCAAGGCAGATTCCCCAGCAATAGAAGATGGCACAAATCGTGTTAACACCTGAACCGGGCAAGCGGCTGCAGATTGAGAACTTGAAACCCATATGCCCCACTTCTTGAGTGGGGAAACTGATGGAGCGCGTGGTCGTAGTGAGGATAACTACCTACCTAGAGGAATGGCACGCGCTCCCACCCACGATGATAGGATTCAGGAGAAACCTCTCAGCGCAGGGCTCTATGTTACAACTAAAACATCAGATCATAGAAGATCCGGGCAGATCGAGAAAGACAATTTTCGGGTTGGACCTAATAAAGGCCTTCGATAACGTAACACATGCAACGATACTAGATAGAGTAGGAGAACAAGGACTGGGAAAACGGACGTATGGTAGCGTACGCAATTTCCTAACGGGCAGAAAGGCAAAGATCACGATAGCGGACCTAGTTTCGGACGAGATCGAGATAGGCAGCATAAGTACGCCACAGCGCTCGCTATTATCACCTATGCTATTTAATCTGGCGCTAATCAAGCTGCCGGTCAAGCTACAAGAAATTGAGGGACTCAATCATGCATTATACGCAGACATCACCCTATGGGTGAAAAGCGGAAGTGAAGGGCAAATAGAACAAACACTTCAAACAGTGGTCGAAACAGTCGAACGATATCTAGGAGGGGCAGGGCTAACCTGCTCGGCAGAGAAATCAGAGCTCTTGCTGTACAGACCGACTCGCTGAGGTCGTAAACCAAGCAACTACAGGGAAGATCTCACTCATAAAGAAAAGATACAGTTAGAGACAGCCGATGGGAAACCCATACCCAAGATAGGCAGATTTAGGGTATTGGGGCTCCTCATCGAAGCCAAGGGCAACAAGGGAGAAACCCTCAGAAGACTGGGTGAAACTGTAGCGGAAATCATGAGGCTAATCAAAATTATAGCAAACAAACACAGCGGGATGAGGGGGGAAAAACGATCAGGTTGATACAGGCCTTCGTCAGAAGTAGAATAGTATACGTAGCGCCGTACTTGAAATGGCAGTTCGCGGAAAAGATGAAACCAGAATGCCTGATTCGGAAAATATACAAACTAGCCATAGGGCTACCGATAAACATCAGCACGGATAGGTCGGTACAATCAGGCCTACACAATCCGATAGACGAGCGCATTGAAGCGCAATGTACGGCACAATACGAACGCCTCTCTAAGACTAGAGCAGGCAACCACATTCTAGAGAGACATAGGTTACCACAGAAAGCCCGGTGTCAAAGTGGACATACCGAGAGAGACGAAGTAAACAGTGGCAATACTCCCCCTACCAAAGAACATGCACCCAGAACACAATAAGGACAGACGAGAGAACAGAGCGAAGGAGATACGGAAGAAATTTGGCAGCGACAAGGACGCAGTCTTCGTAGACACGGCTCGATACAATCGCATAGGGTTTTTAAGGCAGCCGTAATGGATAGCGAGAAACACTGTAAGACGTGCGCGACGATACGCACCGCAAGTAACGAGACAGCGGCAGAAGTAGCCATAGCGCTCGCAGTAGCTCCGACAAACGCAACCGTGATGGTCAGCGACTGTCAGACGGCAGTATGAAACTTTGCCAACGGCCAAATCTCTCCAGATGCACTACGCATTTTTCTCGCCGGAGGTCAACATTTCGAAAGATGTACATGGCATGGACAGCCGCTCACGCCCTCAAGCAGGACGGCAACAACGGGGTGGCGCACGACGCGGCTTGAGGGCTGACGGACCGAGCCGCGGTCGCAAGTGACGCCCAGGCACCCTCCCGACGTGACGGTGAGGTAGATGAGTGGGAGTGGGAGGACAGACAGAAAGACCAAATATAATGACATAACAAAACACTGTAGGTTACAGAGGGGCATATTCCCTCGCCCTCACCCAAAATCGACAAAAAAAAAACAGTCGGTCGCATGGCGCCCGTTACAAACTTGGACGTATCCGAACCATGCGCTCTCGCACCTCAAATGCAACAAATGTGAATCCAGAGCCACTCTGGAGCATATGTTATGGGAATGCCGAGGAATATGTAACAATAACGAGAACGAAACCTCTAGCAACGGGCTTTGCACGCGCTGGGAGGCCGCGCTGGGAGGCCCTGCCCTCGAAGATGATCTGTATGCCGTCCAGCGGGCCGAGAAAGCGGCCAGGACCCACGAACTCCTGGCGGTCACCTAGGCGGGACCTTTGTCCCTCCCCACCAACTCGCAGGACAAACAACAAACTTATTCGCTCTTCCTCCTCCTCCTACGTGGCTTACTTGCCCTGTTGCCCCGTTTCATCTTCGGCTGAAAATATTTACTCCTAACTGTGTGTAGGCCATACTCACGTAGGAATTGCAGTAATTTATTGGGAAACTTACCATCCATGAGCCCAGGCTTATAAGTGGCTTTCTTATGTGTATACAGTTTGGCAGCTCATACTAACCTCCCTCGAGCGTTCCCCTTTCCTGGATTTTGTAGCAGCGCTTTGTCTCTATTCTTCCTCTGAAACTCTTAGATCTCTTGGTGCTAATTTGGCCGTTGAGGCAACAGCAAAAGCCGGCAGCTTCTGAACATATTGAACAGAAGCATTGGTATTAGCGCAACGTGTCGTTGCCTTATGTTGTTTGACTTTTTTACTCGTCGCTTGCGCTGTTTCCTCCTGAATAAAGAAGATAATGATGTGGGCTGCTCCTGTAAGATCATTGCCTGCGTTTGTCATCTAACGATATGCGCAGGCGCCACCGCTCTCCGAATCATCGCCGCGTATGCTAGGCACCCCGAAGTAAAGCATTTGTTTACTGGTTTCCAAACGCTTCCCATCACATAGATTTTAACGTGCGCTTTGCCAGCGAACGGTTCCACAATAACAGGAGTCATCTATGACATTGACAATGAAATACCCAACGCAGACCTCCCAGTTCTCATAAAACCAGCAAGTGAACACAACGTCATTGTGCATGTTGGCCACCTCGGTAACACACGTTATGTGAGGATAACGTTCAAAGGTGACTGCCTTCCATCCTATCGTGAAGATTGGCCACTTTTGCCACCAGGTGCGACCATTTATTCGAAGACCAATGCAATGCTTAAATTGTCAGAAGATTGGCCATGTGAATGGTGTTCGCAGAAATACCGCCGTCTGCCCTCGAGGCGCCGACCCCCACTCTGAAGACAACTACAGCGCTACCACTTTGAGTGTCCTAACTGTCAGGGTGATCACTGCGCTTCTTCCAAAGACTGTCTCCAGATCAAGAAAGAGATCATCATTCTTAAACAAATGGTGAGAGACAGCTCTACCCACAAAGAGGCCGCGGTGAAAGTGCGGCGAAGACGACATTACCGTCGAAGGACTTCACGACGGAGAACATCAACTTTTCAAAAAAGTCAACTCGTAACGCAGTACCATCGGCGGAAGTCTCCAGCACCCCAAACACCGATGTCGGAAAGGATAAAACTGCCAGATCTCTCTCTATAAAGGAATCGCCGCTACGTCCATGACCAGCAGAACAGCCGCCCCCAGTACAGCAAAGTGGTATCTGAGGAGTCGCGGAAAATAGATGAGCAAGTGATAGCTCTTATTAGGCCTTTAATGAATGCCATTCGCGTGTTGCTAAGCAAGATGCACGCAACGTCTGCCAGAAGTGCGCTTCAAGTACTGGACACTCTGAGTCCGGTGCTGGCAACCCCTGAGTAGATCATGGTTACCCAGCCAGTGTCCTTCAGGGATGAGGTCCAACAACAGCTATTTTTCAGTGGAATTCCCGCGGACTCAGAGCGCGCATTTTGGATTTCCGTCGCTTCGTGTATCTCAATATTTTTCCGATTATCGTTATTTTCGAGCCGAACTTATCGAACCCGATCAGGCTTTCTGGATATGATCGTTTATCTCGCCAACTGTTGGTGAAAACAGCAAGATTTTGGTGTTTATCCGCCGTGACCTCACTTACATTCATCAGCCTGTGCCACCTAACGACGATAATCAATATATATGCCTAACAATAAGGAAAAAGAATTTTACCTTTACTTTTGTGGGCACCTACCTATCTCTGTCAAGTCGATTTGGTCAGAAAATACTACAAGACATCCTATCCTCAACTCCCGATCCCTGGGTCATCATTGGAGATTTCAACGCCCATCATACACTCTGGGGAAGTCCGAAGGTCAACGCGAGAGGCAGAGCTCTGGTATCTTTCGCCTCCAGTAATGAACTTTCGCTGCTGAATGATGGAAGCCCTGCGTTTCTACGTGGCCCCACATACAGCAGCTGTCTTGACTTGGCTTTTGCCTCACGAAGCCTTGTCAGGTGTGCTGGGTAGTTTGCAGACACAGAGACGCACGGAAGTGACCATATCCCCACGTACGTCAAAATTAGAGGATTGTCTCCTTCTAAAATAGGAGATACGATCCAAAGAGTGAACTGGTCTAAATTTCAGTGTGTGATGGAAGAACACTGCGATGCCAATCCATCTTTCGACTTGGAAGAGGCAATGAAGATCGCGGTGCAAGACACTATGCGCACTCTCAAATGCTCTTCGAAACTGACGGAATTTGATGTGGAACTAGAACGACTTCGAGCAATCCGACGACATGCTGAACGAAGATACCGACGTACGAAGACAGTGGGCCATTTACGAACCGCCAGACGCACGCAAAAGATGATCCAGCGCCGGTTAGACAAGCTCGAATCGCGACGTTGGACTGCATTCTGTGAGTCGCTAGATCCACGCAAGCCTTTAGCGCAACTATGGAGAACGGTGCGCGGTCTCCGGACACTACCCGTAGAGAGGTTCCCATTCAAGGCTCTTGCCCTTTCTCAAAAGAGACCGGAGATTGACGTGGCAGAGAATTCCTGCGCCAGATTATCTGGCCAACTCATAGCTCCCTACGTTCCAACGCGTTCGAGTAGTTGTCCGCCACAACGTGATCGCCGCATGGATTTACCATTTTCAATCCACGAACTTAAGGCAGCATTAGCTTTGTGTGGCCGTGCATCAGCGCCAGGACCTGATGTAATTTCCTTCCGAGCTCTGTGTCATCCGGGTAAGCGAGCGAGAGGTGCTCTCCTTGAGCTGCACAATGAATCTTGGAGAGATGGTGCGCTACCAACAAGCTGGAAGACATGTCGCCTTGTTCCAGTGCTGAAGCCTGGAAAGTCGCTATTGGAACTCTCGTCATATCGCCCGATTGCTTTGGCAAGCTGTGTGGGCAATGTAATGGAGAGGATGGTCTTAGGACGCCTGGAGGGGTACTTGGGTACCACAACACCTACGCGGATGCCATGGCGGGCTTTGGACGTGATCGATCATCGATCAATAACGTCGTCGACCTGGTCACCTACATTAAGCATGAGAAATGCCGTAAGCGTCTCTGCGCTTCTTTGTTGCTCGACGTGAAAGGGGCGTATGACAACGTTACGCATGAAGCCATCCTGTCTGCTCTCGTAGACGTAACAGTGGGTGGTTGGATGTTTCAATGAATACGGAGCTATCTCTCCATGCGATCCTTTTTTGTAAGCACCGAAGAAGGCCATACTTCTCTTCATTATAGCTGCCGCGGCGTCCCCCACGGCGGTGTATTAGCCCTGGGTAATTGATCTAACTCTAATTTCTCTCCTTGAGCACGTGCCAAGCACAGCCAGATTATCAATGTACGCGGATGACATCTGCATATGGATGTCTGCAGTAACATGCCTACAGTTGCGGGCGAGAATTCAGAGAGCCGCCACCCAAACTGCTATCTACCTCCGTAATCGAGGCCTGGAAATTTCCTCCGAGAAATGCGCACTAGTGCCATTTACGCGCACACCAATGTCAAACTACAGCGTAAGGATAAATGGCCAAACAATACCACGTGTTTGATCGCACAAGTTTCTAGGCGTCATAATTGACAGGGACTTGTCATGGAGCCCTCGCGTATCATACGTGAAAAAGCGGTTGATAGGCATCTACCACCTGTTCAAGTTTTTCACTGGCAAGACTCGGGGAATGTCGACAAGTGCCATGTTACAACTGTACAGGGTGCTTTTTCTAGGCTCTCTGCGGTACAGCTTGCCAGCAATAACCAACACAGCTAAAACGAATCTACGCACAATACAAAGTGTTCAAGCTCAAGCGCTCCGGATCTGTCTAGGACTGCCTCGGAGTGCATCAACAGTGGCTACGATAGCAATCGCTGGAGACCACCTTGTCAAGACTCACACTGACATTGAAGTGCTCAGGACCCATATAAGGACTCCTCGTCACCACTTCTCGTCACCACTCGTCACCTCGTCACCAACCAGGACTCCTCGTCACCACTTAGCCTCTCTACCAGCGGACAGACCTCGCACATCTTTCAGCCAAACGATTACCACACATGATGAATCACTACCATCTTGTTTCAGACCGGCTGCGAAACCTTCGATTCCTCCATGGTGCCTCACTCAGCCAAAAATCAACCTTACAATACCTGGCATCACGAAAAAAAGCTGATCTATCATCACCAGCCCTTAAACAGCTAACACTACTATTTTTGTACGAGAGTTACCGTGACTCTAAACATATCTACACTGATAGATCTGTCCTGCCAAACAGCTCCGCGGCGGCAATCGTGATACCGGCGACAGCCATAACAAACGAATTTAAGACGACTCACGCGACAACGTCGACGGCGGCAGAGCTCGCAACACTCTTTACTGCCCTTCATTAGATTGGTAATGAACAGCCACACAAATGGACGGTATTCTGCGATTCGAAGGCGGCAATGCAGTCTTTACTGTCACTTTTACGACGCGGACCGCACGAACAGCTAATATTTCACTTTACAGAGACGTTAAACCATACAAGTGATGCAGGCCATGAAATAACCTTCCAATGGCTTCCAAGTCACTGCGGGATTATCGGCAATGAACGGGCCGATCAAGCTGCCCACTCAGCCCATACTGAGGAGCGTCATGTCCCAATTCCTCTTCCTAGAACTGACGCAGCACGGAAGCTCCGCCTGCTTGCTCGGCAGTGCACAACGTCGCAATGGAATGCGCCACATTTAAGAAATACGCGTCTGTACTCCCTTGATCCGACATTAAGTCTCATAGCGCTGTCACAGCTTCGCCGTGAAGACGCCACGCTCTTGTATCGACTGTGGTTGGGCGTTTCCTTTACCAAAGCCTATGCATTGCGCATAGGGATGACCGACACCGCAACCTGTGACCACTGCGGCCATGAAGAGTCAATTGAACATATTTTGTGCGCTTGCCCGCAGTACAGTTCACAGAGGGAATGCCTTCGCCACGAACTTGACCAACTGGACGACCAACCGCTATCAGAAAAAAGAATTCTACACCACCGAAGGGACCTAACGTCACAGAAGAAGGCCGTGCAAGCGCTATTTCGCTTTCTGCGATCTACCGGCCTTCGCGAACATCTTTAACTGGAACGCCTTTTGTGTGTGTGTGTCTCCGGGTGTAGGTGTTTTGTTTTTCGTTTTTTCTGCGTTTTCCTCTCTGTCATCTTTCTAAGCCCTATCTCCGATCCCCAGTGTAGGGTAGCAAACCGGAGACTGATATCTGGTTAACCCCCATGCATTTCCTTTTCATCTCTCTCTCTCTCTCTCTCTCTCTCTCTCTCTCTTGCATATTCATAATGTTATGTCCTAAAATTATCCATCGGCAATTACTGAGGACCACTTGTTCTTGCTGAACCACATGCAGATGTTATTCGCCGCGTAGCTTTGTATTCACTGTGTTTTTTTCATATTGCGTGATGCTTCATGGCTTGCGCTTAGGACGGATCCCAAGTTGGTCAGCTGATCCAAAATAGTCACAAAAATCCGAATTTTAGCACTGATTAAACGTACGTAAGCAATGTGACAAAGGTGATCGTGCATGTTATTATTTAGAAAATGCTTAGGATTTCACAAATACATGTCGGTGAATCTTAACCATCATCATTCATTCATTCATAGCTAAGATTAAGGTTTAGAATCTCTTTTTTGAAGAATTCGTTTGCGGATTACGCACAAAGCGGTGCAAAAAGAAAATCACTTTATGGTGGGGGTTCATAATTCCTGCGACCTGAATGTTTAAGCAGTGTGTTTCAGTAACATATCTTTATTGCAGGTTGCCGCAGAGGTCATTGTCGAATTGAGGAACCCTGACTTCACAGGTCTGTTCGTAGTGGTCTAAGCAGTGCCTCGGAACATCATGTGACAAGGCAGGTTTCACCCACAGCAAGCAGTCTGGAACAGAAAAACCAGACAGATCACGTGTAATAATAAGTCCGAGAGAACGGGCGTCAGTGAAGCAACAGGAAAATGTATTCGGATCTTAAGCTCCTGCATATCGAATGGAAGTCGTCACTGTAAACGTCCAATAGTGCCACATATGTGCAATATTGTTTATTTAATGCGAGAAAATTTAACACTCTTCAAAACTTCGTACAGTAGTCTCACCCTCCCAGCAGCAATTCTGCATTTATGTTTTTGTGTTTTTTAACTATTATTATGATGATAATTTTTGCTTCACTATGAATAAAGCCTATATCAGTTACCATTGGAAGCAGTGATTACGTACACAGCCACATCAAGATTGTGCCAAATGCGAGTTGAGACCGCTGATAAGCAAAACGGAAACAAGGTGAAAGCGGGAGCCAAAGTTTTGACAAATGGACTTGTCTTTTTTAAGGCCATTTGTCGAAACGTTGCCTCCCGCTTTCACCTAGTTCTCGTTTTGCACATCGTCTTGAATTTCCATCTCCCGCCTTTCCATGTTTTCCCTTGAGTAGTTTGCTGAACAGGAGAGAAGATAAAGTGAGCGGGAGAGACTAGGTTCGGAGAAACGTGTTGGCATAAAGCCAAGCTGCACGACTACCGAATGCAGATATGCGTGGAATAAATAAAAAAGACCAACTCCCGGCACAGAGCTAGCTTTCGGCAACACAGGTATGTGTGCCTTCCAGTACGGCACCATACACACTGGCGCAAGAACAAATGATTTGTAATAACATGTGGGCACTATTTAAAAATTCCAGGTTGTAGCTACATGCTGCTAATTCACGTCCGCGCTCCATTGGCACGTGTACTGAATTGGTGACACTTAACTGGGATGTAATTACGAAAAATTTGACGCCACCGCTTTTTGTCGATCTTTCCTAAATTTGCGCGCAAAATTTACAAGCGTCAACTATCATATGCTTATTTTTCAGAAACTTCTGAATACGCATGAGTATGATTATGTATGTAGCCGCATTGCAGGCGCAACGGCTAGTTCTCTCCGGTCTGGTCCTTTCGTTGACGTTGCGTACAAATTTAACTGTGATGTAATTATGTATTGCGACGGTAGAATGTCTCCTGTCCTAATTGCGGATTGAGTAGCTTCCTTATAAATGGAATATTGGATTTTGTGGCACTACCACTTTTATAATTTTTAATGACTTCGCACTTTTTACTCAGCACAACACGCGCATAATCTGACGTTAAAGAACTAAAATTTTTGCGCATAACAGATGCAAATCGCATGCATCGATGTCATATTGGCACGAGTACTTACGGTCATGGTTGTCGTAGGGAACTATCGTCACCATACAGGTCTCGTAGTCAGTGTAGTTGTAGAAAGCAGTGTACGGGCGAGTCAAGTCTGAAAAAAATACAGTGTGAATACGAATAAGTGCTGCAAAATTACATATTCTTAAGTTGCATAGACTTACATCTCTGGGCAAAAACGCAGCAATACACAAAATGATGTCCCCTAAATAGGTAAGATGGGTTCTTTTACAATACTTAATGCGGGATCTCATAAGAATAGAGCAAATTATTATTTATACTGATGTACTGTGTCAAATTTACTTGCTCTTTTCTTTGAGATGGTCAATGCTATAGCCACCGGCACAGACGCAAAACGTAGCAAAATTTTTCTTTACTTTTAAGGTCACTTCATTTTGTCGAAAAATACACACGCCCCGCCAACGAACTCATGTCATGTCCGTAGCACTTCCGCGCCATGCGAATCGCGTCTACAGCGCAAGAAAATGGTTGCAGCAGCGCAAACAACTATGGGATTCATATAAAAAGCAGTGGGCGAAGGCAGTCTCTGCAAATGAGCCACGATGATAAATACAGACAAGATAGACAAAAAATGATTCAAGGCAGGTAATGTCGCTGGTACGAAGGTATTGTTACAGGAAAAGGAGGTGAGAATGGCGGCCACTTAGGGGCTCGATTTTTATTGGTAGCAAACTTTGAAGCCAACAGATAATGAAGGAAAAGAGAGCACTCGGAAAATTATTTGTTGTTGAATTTGAAATGATAAAGTGGAGGGAAATGGAAGTCGAAATGGAGCAAAATCTACATCCACAGCAAAAAAAAAAAAAAGAAAACATTTAGCAGCAAGTTTGACCCGAAGACACATTCTCCCCTTCTCCGAAATATGTCATTTCGGCTCCCATGGGCAGCAAGTTGCTTTCTCGTACACTTTAATTTCCCTCTGTCTCATCACTTAGACGTTTTAATTAAACCAAGAAATGCATTCGCCTGTGATTTCTTTGGATATAATATATGCTGGCTTCTCAGGGACGGATGTAAGTGCTTGGCTTAGCCATCGGAACAAAGCGGGTGAAAGAGGTCGCTATACGGCATCGGTTGAGGCAGCGGGTGAGAGACTCTGCTGTGGAGACGGAAGTGCGCCTCCTCGCACCATTCTTTAGAATATTTTATTTGCTTCTTTATCGGCAAGTAATATATACCCCTTAAAGATTATTTCCGTAGAATTCTCCTTGGACGGTGACTTACAACTTTCAGTACAGAACATAAACTTTACATAACGCCCAGTGAGGAGCTCTTCATGTCAATTCAAGAAAACATGGAACCATTCGCGAAATCGCTGTTTAAAAGATATTGCGCTCCACAGCACATTTCGCGGGTGTAAAGTATTCATATCTATATGTTTATGTATGGCCGTAGTTTTGTAAATACAGTAAACCTGAGTGCGTCTTCTTTTTAGTTTCTGGAAGTGTAAGTTTGTTTGTCAGCTCTATCTTTCTTGAATAAAGTGTCCTTTGGATAATTGGCCCTCATCATGTTATCATCAGTAAAGTGGTGCACACTGCGCTACTGTTACTGCAAGCTCCATCTCTTAAGAACGGCGGTAGTCTTTGAGTGCACTCGGAATATTTATGCATGCAAACCCCACATAATGGGCGCGATCGGAGATCCGGAGAACTCGGTGGCCTAGGCCAATCACGTGAGGCGAAACTGAATGCAAACAGAACGCACATCTCGAACAACGATCTCCGATTGCGGCCTGTGTTTACCTCTTTTATTTCCTATCTCTATAATCTTCCCTCCACTGTAGTGTCAATAGGCACTGCAGATATACGATTAGTAAAGAGGAATGTAAATAAATTAGGAGGTACTTTAGTAGGTAAACAGCTTACTGTCCACGAGCCTTCAAGAGCGCAATATTCTTTAGCTTTAATGTCACCGCTAGCATATGACCGCACAGGGCACAACTGTCGTTTCGTCCCAACGTTGCCGACTTTTTATTTCTTCGTGTGCCACTACTTGTCAATGAGAGCACATTTATTGAATGCTTTATGTAAGAAACGCAGAGAAAAGACGGGGAATGCGGGAGATGGAAATTCAAGACGATGAGCAAAACGTGAGCAAGGTGAATGCAGGAGCCAACGTTTCGACAAGTGGACTTGTCTTCTTCAAGGTAATGTGCAAGAAACGGTGTTACAGCTCTGATCTGAGATTTTTTGTGCATGTTCCTGTGCAAAAAATTGTATTTAATTCGGTTGGTGAGTGGATATGCTTTTTAAGCGTTCCACCTTAATGCACATGGAAGGGCTCCAATATTTAAACACTCTTAGAAGTGCGCTCCTAGAGCACAGCCATCCTAAGTAGCTTTTTTATGTTTTTAAGTGGGCAGTCACTCTCATTTGCGTGCTTCCTCGGGCCCGAATTATTCACCCATCTGTTAACTTATGAAGTAAATGAAGACATGAGATAACGGTCACTTAGGTGTATAACAAATAAAAGACTAACGTTAATACTGTGTCTTCAACAAAAACTGGCGTGTTCTTAGTTAAAAATACGCTATGTGCTAAAAATCTGCATTCTCACGGTCTTATACCAACGCTCAAATTAGAGTCAAAAACAAGCAAAGCCAATGAGCACCCATTGTGCCTCCTTTGTGGGGCCTTTCACTCTCTAACGCGCTATTATTACCTCATCAACGAAAAGCTGCGCTTAATAAAACCATACATACCGTTGTCTACGTAGTAGGTTACCTGGTCAGGTGCATTTCCCGCTTGTATGTCGAAAGTGGCGTTCCTCCTAGGAGAAAAGTGAAAACGTTGTAACTAACTGAAAGAATAGACATAATTGCGATTACTTACTTCCCTATAACTTTTGTTGTACCAATTATCCGCTATATCTGACTGTAACAATATCTATTGTTACGTGCTGGAAAATTCAATTTCAAGAAGTATCCTTTTGACTCAACTAAGCACTTCTGCAACACAAGGTAGTTGGACTATAGCCGTAGCACACAGGACAAAATATGAAAACTGTTATATTGTTTACGACACAGCAATGAATCAATCACCGCATCAGCAAAACGCATCACAGGGCATCCTGCAGGCTACAAGTACATACGTTGGCCTGTTCCTGCTTATGGGAGTGAAAGGTACCGCTCTTCATCACCGCTATGTTGTACAAGTTCGAAAAGTCAACATTCGGTTTCGCCTGACGGGATTTACCTACACTGACCTAGGCCGCCATATTCGGGTGGCCTCGACAATGGCGTGAGGCGAAACAGAACGTCGGCTTTTTGGACGCGTACAAGATGGCGGCCACAAACCAGGGCGAACATTCAGTCAAGCAATAAGTTGCAAGCGAGCAGTTTGCAAGTATCGGGAGCCGTCACCGCCGTTGTCCGGCACTTCTATACCTTATTTTGCATTTTTACTACCACGTACGTAAAGCGTCGCAGTTCTGAAATCAAAAATAAAACCTAGAATGTCACCAGAGAATCCTACAAGCGATTCAGGCGAAAAGAAGAGCCCGAATGCCCATATACTAAAAGCAAGCTGCGACCTTCGTATTGTCCCATACAGCAGGTACAATATGGCAGATTTTTAACATAGCATGGGCGCGTGCCTTTCTCATCATAGGCTTCTCATAACGACGAGGAGAATCGATGTCGCTGATAGATGTCGCTGATAGAGAAAGAGTGCAATGTAAATTTGAGTGCGAGTGTCATCTACTGCGTCTTTCATTTCACGAAAACACGCACTCTGTGAGTAGGTTCTGAAAAAAGAAAACGGGCGAGCTAACAGAGATCGACATCAAAGGATGACGAGGTGTTCCATGGCGCAGTGGTGTGCCATTTGGTTTGTTGGTGGCATGTCCAAGTTTAGGTCTTCTGGGGGAGTCGATTTTTCCTCCAGAATAGCAGTCTTTCTTCGATGTCAACCACTGCTCAGACGCCTTAACTTCGTTTACTTGCATCAACTTGCCCTGCGTTAGTATACCATCTTATTCTTACATTGAGTCCTTTTATACATTACCTTTACTTTCTTTCCTTTGCTTTCTTGCATTTTAGATACATTGCACTACATTCCGGATCGGTCCACATTCTAGACTGCGCACTTCCGGTCCTGGTTTTAGCCATGGGCTATTTGAGCGAGCTCATCTAGGCTTCATGACGGGTTTTTTCTTTCGCTATTTATGCAAAATTACTGCTTAGTACATAACTTTATCTAGGCTATTACTTGGTGTGTCTCTATCATTCCAATCTTAACCTTGACGCATTTTTGTTGTCCTTGCAGTAGAAGACCTTGAATTGTATAATTTACGAGACAAAAATGAATGAAAACCCTGATCCCACGAATCCTAAATCGACTTGGACTCGCCAAATCAGAGAACACCTAAGCACTTTTTGTGACTTGTGAATGCGAAAGCATCGATATTCAATTGAACGCCACTGAGTGGTTTCTTCGAGTTATGAACTCCTCGCGGGCAAGCAAGCGCGTTGAGACGCTTGGCAAACGTCTCCGAGATAGCACAAGGCCGGTGCACTTCGATCCGTGACGTCATGGTAACTTGCCCCACTGCCATAGAATCTAATGGGAACGTTCCCAACTAAGCCGCGGTGACTTTGACGTCACCGATTTTGTCCCGTCGGGCTTGGCGATGGAAACTTGGCTTGAAGTGGCATGATGTGATAAAGCGGAGTGCACAAGCCTGATATCTAGGAGGCGCTGGTTTATACAACTGGGTGAGGCACTCGGCTTCTGAGCGTGGCTCCCTAGGTCTGAAACTGACCACTGCCAACAGGGGAGCTGTTCTAAGTCAAGCCTTCGCCGTCCGGCGTCCGTTGTCACGCAGAGGGGCAGGAGGCAGAGCGTGCCCTGTGGGGGAGGGGAGGAAGGGGCATAGGAGCAGGTGTTTCGCCGGCACGCACCCTTTCGCCCCACGATTTCCGCTCGGTGCGAGCGGCAGCGGGAGCGCACACAAGAGTGGCAGCGCCGACGTCGCGCAAATCCCGAGCTTCGAGAGGGAGAAGCCCAAGCAATACGCCAGCGGAAAGAAGCCGCCACCGCCGAGGATCGGGAACGGCAGCGCAAGCCAAGCGCCGGCGGAAGCAAGCTAACCCCCAGCTTCGAGAGCAGGAGCCCGAGGATTTCTCCCACAGAGGGTGCAGACGGGCGGTTCAACAAAGAATTCCGGGTCCGTGAGTGCGGCCACAAGTGCAAGGTATGTGATATACTATGGCTTGATCGCAACATCACGCAAGTGAAGAGTGTGCGCAATCCGGAATTGAAGCTCGAATCTATCAAAACGACGACGAGAAAAAAGACTTTCATGAAAATCGCGTTAAAAACGACTTGGAACTTGGGAAAACGACCACCAGCTTCGCTGTTTTGACAGCTTTCACTGCGTGGAACTGCCTTTACTTTTTTTCCCTTTCGACCTTATTATCTTTTTTATGCATTAATTTCTGATAGCAATTACCGAGGCCAAATCAGACCACCGGCGAGAGCTTGCGCGGTAAAGGAAGCTGCAGATAACACAGGTTTGCGAGAGCGAAAGTGAAGTGCATCGCGACCATGCCCGCCCCCGTCACGCACCGCCTGCCGCGCTTGCGCGGCAGCAACTGTTTCTTTCATACGCTGAGCTCGATTCCAGAGCGCACGGGATGTGGTGTCGCAGCCAACGGGAACTTCAGCGCGGTTTCACTGCTGCAGATGCCCTTTTTATTTTCGATCAATGCGCCATTTCGTATCAAATCTGTGTAAAGCCGAACGCGTGAAAAAATAAGATAGGGCATCTTTAAATACACCTTGCCATTGCTGGGCCTTACCTTTCTTTACTTTCGTAATACTGACACTGTGTGCGTGCCATAGAAGAAGAAAACAGAAAAAGGAGTGTATTAGGTCTCGCAAGGGTATTGTAAAGAATTGTATTGGTAACGACATGGTTTCATGGACTGCAAAAACCGGGCTCGCATCCGTAAAATGAAGAGCGCAACAGACAACGCTTGCACTGAAACGTGCTTTTTCGTGCGTGCACGCTATCACCGCCTCTCGCCACTGTAAGGGAGAGAGGGGGCATGTAAGGCCGACATAACATGCTGTCAACGCTCATGCAACACTATGAGAAAATATCGTTGATTCTACGCGTTAAGAAAGCGCACGATGCAGGTGAACGAAGAACAGTTTGTTTCAGTGGAGCTTGTGACCACAAATGAAATAACAAGGTAGCTGCTGGGCATCAAGCCGATTACGAACGGCTGTGAGCGTTCGATCGAACGCTATCAACTGCAAGCACATGGGACGCGATCGGAGATCATTGTTCGGGCTTGGCGGACGACTCGGGGAGGCCTAGGCATATCGCGTAAGGAGAAACTAAACACAAACTGAACGCGTGTTTCGACCAACAATCCCCTATAGCGCCCTTGGCTCTTCAAGTGCGGCGTCAACCAGGTTAAGGTCATTTTACTGGGAATCGTGGAACTTCAACAAAAGAAAACTAGTACCACAAGCATATTATTCCCAGCAAGGAAAATGGCAAACATGCAGCGTGAAGATACACACATCACAATATCGTGAATGTCCGTGCGTAGGTTCCTGTTACAACTCCAAAAAATGCGCCCTGCCTCTGACAAAATGACAGAGGTGGTGCAAAAGGTGAAACCGCTAAGCCACCTTTTGCACACAGGTGGTCGTTTTGAACGTCACTTGCGCACGAGGGAAAAATAATTACGTTGCATTATTTAGGTGACTTTCACAAAACTGTACACCAGTATACACTCTGCGTAGTAAATGTCGGCTTAGTTCACTTGCTCATAAAAACCAACTTATTTCCTGTTTGTTTTAGGAGCATTGTCTTAAAACGTATCTCTCACTTTCTTGTAGAGCTGTGATAGAGTGTTCTCATTTGTACCACTATGGTTACTCCTTGCAGATAGGTATTACCATAAACCTAATTTAGTTTGCGAGTGAAGGTAAGCTTGGCTTATTACCCTAACTGAAGTCTAGAAGATGTAAAGATAGCATGAATACTACTAGGGAAGACATCATAACATCGTTTTCGCACTTCAAGATTAGGACACCTATATACAGCACGCGTATCAACGAGAATTGGGAAGCCCCATTTTGTCAAACGAAGCATGGAGGACAAATGCTTCAACACAGTATACCTGTACTTCTAAACTTTTTGCATGAACGAGAGATCGATATCACAAATGTCAGCAAAAACACACTGCGCTCAATCTTTGTGACGCATTCATGATACCATCTGTTCTATGTGGGTGTGCTTGTCTGAAAACTAATATGCATTTCATTATGAGCATTTCTTTTCATGTATATAACCCTGAAATTCTCTCTATTCTTTTGCTACAGAGAGTATGTGAAACATTAGTGCGTGCCTGAAATTTTGAGATTAAAATGTGTGCCATTTTGTTTTTAACGCTTCTTGTGCTGACGTTATGTTTGACATGTTAGGAGTATCACTGGTTTACCTACTGTATGCGTTGTGAAGGGGGTCCGAACCTCTGTCAAGTGAATGAACTTTCACTTTTTAGTTCGGACTTTCCTCCATTCAATATGGAAATAAACTCAATTCAATTCAGTTCAATAGAGACGATTCCAAGGCTTCCGTTGCTCGGCAGACGATTAGACAAACCGAAAGACATAAATCTAAACAACACATTGTAGGACCATATGTAACGAACCATTTCATTTGGCCTTCTCTAATTGAATCATGCTGTTTTATAAGATGGCCTAAACTAATACATCGAAAGAAATATGGAATAAATCACGACGGCAAACGCAGATTTCGTGTAAGATGTAGCACTGTTCAACACTAGTAAATAACACAACAGCCAACTAGATAGCATGAACTCTGCACTTTGGAAGATCTATGTGGGTTTAGAAGAACTTGTTGTTGGGCGAGTTGGTAGATATTAGCGAGCATTGTTTAACTGCGCGAACAAACGAACCACAAAGACAGCGAGGGACAAGGACGGGCGCCCTCTGGGCGCCATCTGCGCCCGTCCTTGTCCCTCGCTGTCTTTGTGGTTCGTTTGTTCGCGCAGTTAAACAATGCTCGATCTATGTGGGATCTCCAGGGACCACCCACTAACGCCTTCCGATCCACCTTTATTCAGTTTAAACTTAATCCCAGCTTCCAATCAGTTCGAGGCGTAAGCTCGACGCAAACATGCTGCATCCGAGCCTAAGCATGGCGCTTCAGCCAGTTTGGTGATAAGTGCAGCACACTGTAGTATTGTAATTCGTGAGTTAAGTAGTGCCTCTCATTCAAGAACCATATATTGCCGCTAGATGCCACGCGCCAGTGCTGAGAAAGAAGTGACTAGAACGCGCGCTCGGCAAGAGGTGGACGCTGAAAAAGTAGAGGTTTAGGATGCCGGCTTGAGTTTTGTGTAGGCCATCTTGTAGAACTGTCGGTCTCGCCGACGCCGGGTATATCTCCAATTGTCTTTTCGTGACAAAACTAGTGGAGGTGCGGGGTACGGTTCATCCGATGCTACAAACCCCTCCTGGTAGCAGGAGTGCCAGCCCTATACTAGTGAAAACCCCTGTTCACCGGGTCAGCAGGAGAA
Organism: Dermacentor variabilis; assembly: GCF_050947875.1. Classification (NCBI taxonomy): domain Eukaryota; kingdom Metazoa; phylum Arthropoda; class Arachnida; order Ixodida; family Ixodidae; genus Dermacentor; species Dermacentor variabilis. The sequence continues at coordinate 36,275,710 of NC_134574.1, forward strand.
TCCGAGGATTCCCTTCGGAGCTTGATCATCTCTCCGCCACAACAACGACGCCCCCACAAACCAGTATGGAAGGAACATCGACGTCTCTATCGACCATTATGCAAGGTACGGCCACAACAACAACTTAGTAGCTGCTGTTGAATCTCCGTTTGCCGAAAGTGTTCCACGGAGATATCTTCGAGGATGTAGAAGACTGGTTAGCCCAGTTTGAGAGCGTTGCCGAGATAAACGAATGGAGCGACGCGGCGAAGTTCAGAAATGTCTACTTCAGCTTGGAGGACGGCGCTCGCACTTGGTACGAGAACCGAGAACGGCTCCTCAAATAGTGGCTCGAGTTCCGCCGTGCCTTGCTGGAGACATACACCAATGCTGATCGCCGCGAACGAGCCGAACGGGTGCTCCAATCCCGCATCCATCTGCTGAATGATAGCGTGACGTCGTACGTAGATGATATGCACGCCTCTTCCGTCGGGTGGACCCTACCCTGTCAGAGGAAAGGAAGCTGCGCCATCTAATGCGGAAAGTTAAAGAACAGCTATTTGCTGACCTGGCTCGAAGGCTGCCGAGAACCGTGGCTGAGTTCTTCACCGAAGACACCACGATGGAAAAGATGCTGCACTTGCGCTCAGCTTTCTATGAAAGGCAAATGAACGCTACTTCACCTTCGATCCAGCGCTCAGGTTCGTATGACAGGCACGCGAATGCTGCTTCACTGACGGACGCGGTTGCCTTTGGAAATCTGGCCGTTCTCCGATACCTTATCCGCTCTGTGGTGCGTGATGAGCTTCAACGGCTCAGCTGCCCGCCTCAGCCCACGCTTGGTTCCATTTCTGCCCTCGTGAGAAGTGAAGTGCAGCAAGCGATCCAAGGTCCCGTTCCAAGCAGCAATGCCCCGCCTGTGACAGCACAGTTGCGACGGCCGTCGTATGCGGAATTTCTGGGGCGAGTCCCTGTCCGCGCTCTGACCCATCTCATCCCCGCCACCTCTTACGCCGCGTAATACGTCCCACCACTCCCATCAGTGCAACGAATCCAACGTATGCAGGATCGGCGCCCGCTCGAAAGGAAATCTGACATCTGGCGTACCCCGGACAGAAGGCCTCTGTGCTATCACTGTGGAGAAGCCGGTAACGTGTACCGCGAGTGTCCATACCGCCGCCTCGGACTGCAAGATTCTGCCGCGGATTCACCAAGGCCCAGATATGGCGAAAGGCCTAGGGCGATTGAAGAGTACCTGAACCAGCAGAGTATGCCACTGTTCCCGCGGTGGCAGTCGCGCTCGCTGTCCCCCCTGCTATCTTCCCCAGCTCCTAGAAGCCCTCCAATGGCAGCGCAGGGACGATCGCCAAGCCCTCGCCGGGAAAACTAAGAACAGTGACCTTCGGGGGCAGGGCCGCTGATAACCGCCCTTCGGAAGACCTCCCATCAACGCGAGCACGGTCTATTCAGCATGATTCATCGACGATAGCAGCCGAACTCAGCGACAGACTCTCGCTAGACATACCTGCTGTGCTCGACGGCCGCCACGTTAGTGCGTTATTGGACACGGGGGCCGACTGCTCAATCTTGTGCGGAAAACTAGCGACGGAACTTCGAAAAGTGATCACGCCTTGGTCTAGAACGCAAATTTGTACTGCCGACGGGCATATCGTAACACCGTTGGGCATGTGCACGGTCAGAGTACAAATTCGTGGGTGTATGTTTCCAGCGAGCTGCCTTATACTCCGCGATTGTTCTCGGGACCTCATCTTGGGCGTCGACTTTCTGCGAGATTATGGTGCCATTATAGACCTCCGGAAGCGCACAGTGACTTTTTCGACAGAGCGAGCAGCGAACAGCCGCGGCAATTGCCGACGTAACGCGCTTCGAGTTCACGCCGACAGCGTAACTGTACCACCACGCACAAGTGTCCTGGTAGCGGTCGTATGCGACAATCTGCGTGACGGCGAAGCTGTTGCAGAGGGCAGTTCCTCCTTTATGCTGACTCATGGTGTATGTGCAGCCCGCAGTCTCATTATGCTTCGAGGTGGACAATCTGCGCTCCTCGTGACGAACTTCCGCCAGGAACATCGGCACCTGTTTTGCCATACTAGTATCGCTTTTGCTGAGCCCATAGCAGGCGTTGCTGAAGGCTTTGCGTCTATGAAAAAGGGCAACCCATCTCAGACGCTCAGCAATATCGACATCAATTCAGACATTTCGGAGGAAATTTCGCATCTACTTATAAGGTACGCTATAGACGCCCATCACGAGACACCGAATAATCACGTATGCCGATTCTCGTCCCACGTGACAACTGCCTTATCGCGTATTGGCGAAAGAACGCAACGTGGTTAATGCACCAGTGAAATAAATGCTTGATGATGACGTCATACAACCATCCGAAAGCCCTTGGTCGTCGCCGGTGGTCCTTGTCAAAAAGAAAGACGGAACGCATCGGTTCTGTGTTTATAGAAAGTTGAATAACGTCACAAAAAAAAGACGTTTATCCTCTTCCGCGGATCGATGATTCGTTAGATCGACTGCGGCGAACCAGCTATTTTTCATCCGCAGATTGGAAGAGTGGATATTGGCAAATCGAAGTTGACGAAAAAAATTAAATGATGGGGTTTTACGTGCCAAAACCACTTTCTGATTATGAGGCGTGCCGTAGTGGAGAACTCCGGAATTTTCGACCACCTGTGGTTCTTTAACGAGCACCTAAATCTAAGCACACGGGTGTTCTCGCATTTCGCCCCCATCGAAATGCGGCCGCCATGGCCGGGATTCAATCCCGCGACCTCATGCTCAGCAGCCCAACACCATAGCCACTGAGCAACCACGGTGGGTGAAGTTGACGAACGAGATCACGAAAAAAACTGCCTTCTTTACCACGGATGGACTGTACGAATTTAAAGTAGTTTCATTCGGCCTGTTTTCTGCACCGGCCACATTCCAGAGAATGATGGACACTGTTCTGACGGGTCTGAAGTGGTACAGTTGTTTAGTATATTAAGATGACGTCGTCGTGTTTGCGGCAACCTTCGAAGAACATCTGAAGTGTTTAGAGGCGGTACTTGAGGCGCTCCGCTCCGCTAATCTCACACTAAAGCCAGAAAAGTGTCACTTCGGTTACGAAGAGTTGAAGTTTCTTGGGCATGTCGTGAACGCCGACGGCGTCCAGCCTGACCCAGACAAAACATCTGCTGTTGCTGCTTTTCCGACTCCTCATGACAAGAAAGCAGTACGCCGCTTTCTTGGTCTGTGTGCATACTATTGTCGCTTCATCGCTAATTTCTCCCGGATCACCGAACCACTCATGCGCCTCACGCGAGAAGACACACCCTTCGTTTGGATGGATGAGTAGGACGCAGCTTTCAACGAGTTATGGCAGCGCCTGCAGGAATCACCCGTACTTGCTCTCTTTGGCGAGGACGCTGACACCGAAGTGCACACCGACGCAAGCAAATTCGGTCTTGGCGCTGTACTCGTTCGATACCAGGAAGGCGCCGAACGAGTGATCGCTTACGCCAGTCGCACCCTTTCACGCGCCGAAATAAACTACTCCACTTCCGAGAAAGAATGTCTAGCGGTTGTTTGGGTCATCATGAAATTTCAGCCTTATCTATACGGTCGCCCTTTCAAGGTGGTGACAGACCACCACTCCTTGTGTTGGTTAGCCAACTTACGAGACCCGTATGGGCGACTTGCTCGATGTTGTCTCCGTTTGCAGGAGTTCGATGTTACCACCGTCTACAAATCGCGCCGCAAACACGAAGATGCGGACACGTTGTCCCGCGCTCCCGTCAAAACTTGCGAGAAGGGCATGGACGAAGAGGGCGCATTCCTTGGGGCCCTGACCGCATCTGACCTGATCATACGGCAGCGCGAGGACGCCGAAATACGCCTTCTCATCGATCACCTAGAAGGCAAGAATGTTACAATCCCACGACACATTTCTCGCAGTCTCTCGACCTTCTGTCTCCGAAAGGGTGTCCTCTAGGAGAAAAACTCGAGTACCAGGGACAAAGAGTATCTATTGGTCGTACCTGCAGCCCTCCGTCATGACATTCTCCTAGCCTGCCATGATGAGCCCACGTCTGGACACTTGTGATTTTCACGTACTCTTGCAAGAGTACGCCAGACGTACTACTGGCCCAGACTTTCTATCACGGTGAAGCGTTGCGTGCAAAACTGCCGTGAGTGTCAACGCAGGAAATCGCTGTCTTTGAAGCCCGAGGGATTACTCTAACGCATCGCACCACCTATAGCGCCGTTTGATCAAATCGGTATGAATCTTCTGGGACCCTTTCCCTTGTCATCCAGCGGAAACAAGTGGATTATAGTCGCCACAGACTAACACGCTACGCCGAGACGAAAGATGCACAACGCGCCACGGCCTACGAAGTTGCCCAGTTCTTTATCGATCACATAGTCCTAAGACATGGTGCCCCATCACATGTCATCACCGACAGAGGAAGTGCCTTTACAGCCCAACTGATAGAGGACTTATTCGAGCTGAGCTGCACGCAGCATCGCAACGCCACTGCCTATCATCCGCAGACCAACGGACTGACGGAACGACTGAACAAAGCCATTGCTGACATGATGTCTATGTATGTAGACGTCCAGCATGAAACATGGCATCAAGTCCTGCCGTACGTTACATTCGCGTAAAACACGGCCATTCAGGAAACACGATTCACACCGTTCCGTCTTGTCTACGGGCGCGAGGTCCAGACCACGTTAGACGCAATGCTCCCTCACGACACCGACGCATCACTTACTTCCGACGCCGAGCAACTTACTTAACACCAAGAGGAAGCTCATATACTCGCGCGCATACACATAACGAAGCAGCAGAGTACAGACGCACGACGCCACAACCTTCGACATCGGCAACTCGAGTACTAGCCAGGTGACCAAGTCTGGGTGTGGACTCCAATCCGTCGCCAGGGGTTGTCTGAGAAGCTGCTGAGTAGATACTTTGGACCCTATAAACTGATACGCCGCATTAGTGAAGTGAACTATGTGGTCATTCCCGACGGAGCCGCGTCGCTTTGGCGTCGATAGCACCACTCAGGGATAGTGCATGTTATTCGCCTCAAACCGTATTTCGCGCGTAAAGGCAGCACCAATTCGATCTCATAAGACTTCCGCACTTCGACTTTCTTTGAGTAAGTATCGTAGTTTAGTAAGCATCGGGTCGATGCTTTTCTTTTGGCGAGGGAATAATGCCGCTAGGTGTCACGCGCCAGTACTGAGAAAGAAGTGACCAGAACGCGCGCTCGGCAAGAGGGGGGCACTGAATTAGAAGTAGAGGCTGAGGACGCCGACTTGAGTTTTCAATACGCCATCTTGTACAACTGTCTGTCTCGCCAACGTCGGCTACATCTTCAATTGTCTTTTCGTGACAGTATGCTGAACAAATGATTGGAAACGCTTTGCCCCAACTCTTCCGCTCGCACAACGCATCCCGTATTTTAAACACTTCACAAGACCTGAGCGCACAAATTTTCTATAATCTATCATTTTACCTTCCAACTATCATGTGTCTATCATGTGTCGTACGTCAACGCATATATCTCAGTCAGCGGCATCCTGTTTCTGTAAAATATGTTTTGTTATTATGTAATATTTGCTTCGGTGTTGCATGACTCACTGCTGCTATCATCTGGGGACTGATGTAACGTCAAGCTGCGTTTATGCAGCATTTACCTCTGTCTTCTCCAGTTTGTAGTGAATGTACATTAATGAATGAAGCAAGAAAGTACGTCAGGAAAGTGGAAGAGCCTATAAAGCATACCATCAACGATTGGTAATTGACAATAAGTTCTGTAAGCCTACTATTGTCATCCCTAAAAACAAGAGTTCCTCCTGCCTTTCATTTTAAGTACGCATAATAACGCTAACCTCAGCGCATGTCACTGAGGCGAGCATGACGTTATTATGGTTGGATAAAAGGCCAAATGCCAACCACGTGCACTCCAGTGGACTTAGCATCACACCATCGACGGCCGGCACTTACAAGCATCGCCTGTCGCTGCTACAGGTCAAGAAATTGCACTCGATCTGTGCGCCACGTATTCGTTAGGTGGCATTGCTAGCGCTGCCAAGTTCCAGCTGTTGTGCTACTATATTATGCGACTGTACATCTGTAATACTTGAGCTTTTGCTTCTCGCGGGCGATGTCGAGCAGAAACCTGGCCCTTTTAATAGATCTACCCTAGAATCAGCCAAATCATCACTAGAAACCGTTACCGCCCTACACGAACTGCACGCTGGTCAGGCAACACTTTTGAACGAATTAAAATCTTCATACACAATGAGCTAAGCCAAAACGCAAGGCCTCAGATGACATCAAGGAAAGGCTAAATAAAATAGAATCCGATTGCTGGACTCTCATTCCGCCCCGAAGCGAAGTAGGAAACATGCGTGCACTGAAATCGCAAAATTCACAGCTAACCTCTTCGCTTACAGCCAGATTAATCAATAAGCAATACCGAGCTTGTCGACCAAATCTGTTGTTCTACAGCCTAAAGGATTGCGTCACTGAGTCGGGGGCCGAATTCTACAAAAATTAGTAATTGACGTTTGTCAGGAATATATGAACGTATCAATCGAATCTAAATAAATCGGAAGAGCGCATGGCCTAGGCCGATCCAAACATAATGTAAACAGGCATACAATCGTTAGATTTTCACATTTAAAAGAAAAAGAGCACGTTTTGTTAAACCCAGGTAAGGTAAAGGAACAAACTACCGCGTTAGCGAAGACTTTTCACAGAACACCCGCCTTGCTCGGAAAAGGCTATCCCAATTCGCAAAAGCTCAGGGCAAGCCAATTATACTACGCCAAAGCAGATTACTTATCGATAAAGCCACATATGTGCACAATCACTGCTCACAAAAAGTGGTTTCTTCTCCACAATAGCCGTCATCATGTCGTCCTGTCTACGCCCAATGAATGCCTACACCGATTTCCGTCCTCAGTGTATCAGGAGTGTCATACCCAAGCGGGACCAAGTTAGAAGTATTATTGAATGTACCGAATGTAAACTTGCTCTTTTTATGCAAAAAGTGGCTAAACTCGACAATTTCCGATATTGAACTCTCATCGTACTTTCCCGAATTCAACATAGTCCGCCGGGACCGCAAAATCCGGCAGTGGGGGGGGGGGGGGTATGCTCATAGCTGCCCACAGGGATTTACGCTGCGGTGTTATTAATATTCAGTTTACCAATTGAGGTATTGTTGGTATTTCATGTAATTGTTCAGAATACGATTTCGTACGCTCACCCTACTGCTCAAATCAATCTTTTGGGGATTTCAATTTTTCTAAGACTTCCTAGGCTGATCCGGCGTTAACGTTAAGTCCGATGAGGAAGCATATTTTGTTGACACATGCGTAACCTTTGGATTAACACAACCCTTTTCAGCGCCTACGGAAGTGACCGAACATTCGTCAAATGCCTTTGACCTTCTACTGACTCTTTTATACATATACGTTCGTGTGCGTATACGACTGTGCGCTATGGATTTTCGGCCTTATGATGTTATTCTTTTTCCTTTTTTTACTACACATATATTTTGTATTGTTGTTGATGCAATGTGAGAAGGTGTACAGTCACGATTATGGGGTGACTGCATCCTTTCTTTTATTTTTCTTTCGATAAGAAGAGCGAATTGCTTTGCGCGCAGTGCGCGCCGAGTTCTTCGAGTTTTGCGACAAGGATGGATAGGTTGCGCAAAAACTTTGTACCTGGTACAATACCTCTACAGAGAATGGGAACTAACTCTTTGTTTTGGAGAATTATCTCGAGCCTTTCATGAATAAATGTAGCTAAGTTTACTCACTTGGCAGTGGATGCACGACTTCCTCCTAAGTGCCATACGTAGGTAGCCCTCTTTGCTTCCAGGTCGAAATGAGTTCTAGTAGCGGTGAGACACTTAAACGAGGTATCGTTGTTCGAAGAGGAGATTGCCACTACACGGGGAAAAGCACCAAGCATCTGCAGGCACAAAGAAGAGTTAGTACTTTCACAACGCGAAACAGTGACGAGGAATTTGGTAAAATTTATTGAGCAGTTAAGCCTAGATAGCTCCGTGTGGTGTTCATTTCAGTGAACATTGGCAGGTACGAACCAATAATCTGCTTTCCAAATGTAAAATACACATGTATCGTAGTCACTTAAGCAAGTTGCACAGCCAAGTGGTAAGGTGACAGAACTCAGCTTTTCTTCCTGTTCTTACCTATCCGGATTACGTCACCCGTCTTATACAACTCTTTAGCGTCTTACTGGCTTATTCCTAGGGCTTTTCTAAAGTTTATATGTGAACTGCACCATTAAAAGACCACATGCCACTCTTGAAAAAAATTAAAATAAAAAAGACGATGCCTGCGTCATTCATTTAACCTGGAAAGAAGCTGAGCGCTAGAAGTAAAAGAACTTACGAAGATGATTCAGACGCTTTCAGTCATTGCCATTACGTGCAAAAGGAAAGAAAAGTTAATTTAGGACCCTCCGCCACAGGTAAGGCGGCTCGCTAGAAAACGAACAAGGCGCGAACGCCAGCTGTTTCAATTACACAGACTTAGAGCGGGTGCGAGCCTGTCATGGCAGCTGCCGGTGCGATCACGATATCCAGAATCAGTGTTCTCTGCTGTAGCATTGGTACAGATGTTATGGGTGTGAAGCCCGCATAAAAATGATATCGTATGGAGAAGCTTTGTCTTTTGTCACGTGAGGGTGACTCATAGTGATTGAATAATTTCTTCCTTTTGTATTACAATGTTCCCTGCACAGCAGCTTTCGGTGGACGAAATAAAAAAAATGGCTTAGCTTGTGTAGCCAATCATACGTAAAAGAAACTTCGTTAGACAGGTCGACTTTTATCCTCCCATCCACCTTTTGTTTATACAGCGAAGCTGTACACATCTCGAAGCCTGGGGATTGCTTTGTCTCCACCGACAGAACAGTCCACAAAAAACCACTCCTAGAAATGAGGCAAAAAGTGCCTATCTCCATTGGAATTACGCATGCAGGACGTAACCAAGTATTTTTTTTCAATAAAGAGAAGCACGGAAACAACTGTCAAAAGAAAATAATAGATGGTCCAAAGTCAAGAAAGGGGCTGACAGATGGAATAGCACACTGTCGTATAAAGTTTGGGAACAGGGATAAGGTGCCTCAGAAAGACTGGCCAACGTTTCGATAGGAGGAGCTATCTTCGTCAAAGGCGGCCTCATCATCCTCGGCATTTAAGTTTGAAAGGGTCAGTGCAGTGACGTCACGTGCATTCGTCGTTTGTGGCGGCTGGTTATAAAGGGAGAGACTTCAAAGGTAATGAGCGCTGCCGCCCAACATCTGTGAGCGCTGTTCCCAAGACGAGGGGACAAGAGCGAGGGAGTGGAAAGGTGGGGAGAGAAGAAAGAAAAGGAGAGAGAAAAAAAAGGGGGGACACCAAGAGGGAAAAAAGGGGAGCAGAAAAACAACAAATAGAAAGGAAGAGGGCATGGGAGGTCGTTGGGGAAGCGGGAGGTTAGGGAGCATTCAGAGGTGTCGTTGGCGACATGTTTTTGTGGCATTAGAAGAGCCGGTTAGGCGGTGTTACGGCTGGCGTCTAGCACCTCGTTCAGAAAGGACTTTCTCCCACCATGTCTCGTCAAAATGAAGCGTGATTTCTCCTGCTACGGTTGGCACCTCGTGCGGAAAGGACTTCTTCCCACCGTGTCTTGCCAAAATGAAGCGTGATTTCTCCTGCTACGGTTGGCACCTCGTGCAGGAAGGACTTTATCCCACCATGCCTCGTCGAAATGAAGCGTGACTTGCTAATTCGCCATGGTCATCTCGAGTGTCTGCCGGTCTGTCGGAAGCCCCGCAGTGTTTTCTTTTGTGTGTGCGTGTGTGCGACATTAGCCAGACCCTTTCCTCGAACCGTCCAACTCTACAGGGGAACTTCCGCGAAAGACCAACTCCCAAAAGAAAAGGACAAGCGTCTGTAATTCCCGGACCTGAGGCTTGGTATAACCGGAGGCGGGATGCCCTCCTCCTTGCAGCAGGCTAGGTATAAGCAGAGGCTCAGTATTGCCAGAGGAGGAAAGGCCCTCTTTCCGCGATTCAGACTCTGTGCCGGTCGCGTGACGTCGACGGAAGCAAGATCGCTCCCACAATTGTAGAGAGCCTATTTAAGGGGCTCCGAAATGTACCTTTTTAGATCACTTCATTCTCTTCTGTTAATCTTTCAACAACCTTTAAATAAACCATGCAAGTTTCGCAGTCTAGAAACTAGAGTTCACAGTTCCTCAAGGCAACGGCATAATTCCTCGTTCGCAAAACACATTAATAAAGTTCCAGATCGCTTGCATACGTAATTTACTGAAGATGCCATAATTAGACCCCTGACTTTGAAGTTCCCGCGCACAATGCCCATAAAACGCTTTATATTCTTGCCTAATAAAAACGAAAAGTCTTGTTTAGTCCAACCAGAACATCGCTGAAACCAAGTTAGAATGTGTTATGACGCCTGAAATATAGAGAAATGAAAACGACGGCTCAGTTTATTGGCAACTCTTCTAAGTTGACCAGGAACGTAACAATTTTGTTGCATATTGCCTTTGCTATGACTCACCTTCCTTTTCCACGAAATATAGACATATGTAACCTACAGCTGCCAGGACACTGAGAAGCGTAGCTGATAGCGGCCATGTCATGTGCTCTAACACTTGAGTGAAAGAAATTTTTTACAAAGGCTGCTTTATGCAACCGCATTTGATTTCGCACAGATAGTTTTCATAGCTTACCACCAATTCTCGCAAAATTTTGTCTTCGTGGTTTTTATAGCTCTGCCAGGACAGCAGGCCAAATCCTTCTCGGCTCCTTAGACACGCTCGCATCCCTGCTTGCATACTTAATTTAATGTGAAAGCCCCAATTACCCATCTATCTTGAACCTCCCCTGCACATTACCAATTAGGTTCTCCTTACAGTCACCAAACGTAACGGAGCGGCTTGTTTAAGTTCAGTGAGGACACCAGACGAAACTAATATAACACGCATGAAAAAGTAAAAAGAAAGAAAGGCGAATGTTTAATAGGTGTTCGTACCACTTCTGAATGAGCCAGAAACGTTAAAGCTACGCGACAAATTGCACTTAAAATGCTGGCAATTCCTTAATTAAATTATGAGGTTTTACGCTCCAAAACCCCGATCTGGTAATGAGGCCGTAGTAGGTGGCTAAATAAATTTGGACAACCGGGGGTTCTTTAACGTGCACCTCAATGTAAGTACACGAGTGTTTTCGCATTTTTCCTCCATCGGATGGTGGTCGCCGTGGCCGTAATTCGACCTCGCAACCTCGTGCTTAGCAGCCCAATCCCATAGCCACTAAGCAACCACGGTTGGTTCTGGCTATTCCTTCAAATTAGAAGTAACTGAAACGCAGAGTTCAGCGGCGACCGCGGGAAACCTAGCAAATAGCGACAGCTCGATACTTTCGAACATTTGCTTATAATTTTTTTAACCTGGTATTTGTTCAACATGCCTTTACCATCGCACATAAACTTCGCGTATTGTTACCCTTATGTTTGCAGAATATGACCTCATTCGTAGTTGTAGTTATGCTAGCGCAGCCGCCTAAGTTTTACACCTTTCGTAAAACAGATGTAACGCTCTGGACCACTTGCATGCATATTCTACTAGAAGATGTTCACTTAACACACCCATTTGGAACATTGCCTACACATTGACCATACCGGGTCCCTAATTTTCCCCCGATCACTACTACCCATCTCGTATGATGGGTAGTACAAACGAAAGAAACTGCCTAGCTCGTATGATGCATGAAATCACATGGAAAAACTGGGGTTCAGTAATTATATGCAACATTTGCATTTAGAGCAGAAAAATGACAGTTTCCCTACGCATTGCGCTTAAAACTCTTTCGATAAACGTGATAGCGTTCAGAGCTTCGTGGCTCACAAAATCCGGCGTCGGCGTCCCCCGTTCAGCGTCGACCGTCTTTTAGCAAAAACATCCCTCAAACCACGCATATCTGCAATCACTCTTCTATCTCCAAAGTTGCTCATGCCTTCTGTTTCATTTTTTACAAAGTTATTCCTCAGAAATTTGAAAATTACAGCAAATTTCATGAAAACGAAAAATAAACACCGACAACACCGACAACAAATACCTTTCATGATCTTCCCAGACTGAAATATTAAAAGTGCGAACCAATAACAGGAGATTGGCCCACGCTTTCTACCAGAAAGCTCGCCTTCGTGCAGTGCGTTTGCCGCTAGCGTTTCCCGGTTAACATTACCGTTACATAAGCTGCAGTTGCCGGGGAGCTTGAGAAGCAGTGAGAGATGTTTGAATGCTGTCGCGTTCCACTGCTAAAGGTGAAGCCTCAGCGTCATCCAAATGTTCTCACGGGAATTCAAACGTCTGTCGTGCTGTTGTTTCGGGAGCGTGGGAAACATTTCGATTAGCGGCATTATGACACCCTAGAACGCTTCAATGAGTAACTTGCTAAAAGGCTGTAATTAACCTACACAAAATGTACATATCTCGCTGGTATCTCAGAATATTGCTTCGTACATCCAATAAATATATATACCCTTCTCCGCATATTTTACTCAGTATACCGGAGCAGCAAAGTAAATGGCATGTATAATTTTATAAAAATTGGTAGAAAGCAACTGTTCAGTAACTGTTTTCAGAGCACATAAGCAACCTACACAGTGCAAATTTTCAGTACACGCCACCAAAAAGTAGCCATCATTGTTCCAAATTACGAAATATCTACTGTTTTCTTCCTGCCGCGGAACACGTAATAGGGTGTTCTTATTTAGAAACTACCTGAAAATGAAATTGTCAAAGTCAGAAGTGACACGTGCCTTTAGAAAAAATTCAAGACAGTGTTCTATTTGTATTTAAATGGCTACGCACGTTGAAGCAACGTCATTTGCAGGAACATATCTACGATAAGTCGTGTGAACACAATGAAATTCGACCGTTATACCTGTGAGAGGTTTATTAGATTTTTGATGATGATAAGATACTGAGACTTGAACGCTATTTAGGCTGTCTCTGAACAAAGATAAATAGTTCCACCATTTGACAATCCAATGATTTTTGCCGGCACACAATCGTTGGGCATGGCTCATTATGAAATTTTATCCTTAGCGTAGGTTAAATGTAGCAAGCTGATTTGAATATGGATATAGCAGTAAAAAAAAACTGGTCGCGATGCAAGTTGCACAAGCTTACATTTGTTACGGTGGGGATTTCTGAGAGTGGGGGGGGTGCACGTGCCCCCTTGCCCCTCCCCCTGCGGTAGATACCACTATGTATGAAATGCAAAGCGCACAGGATTGCAAACAGTTCTGCCATGGTGGAACATGCCTCTCGGTATAATTTAAATGTTTGCTCTAGCGCCAAATGTGGGATAACGAATGCTGAAGTCGAGGAATTTTTATGACACGAACCGTCTGTATACACGTGGATGTACTGGGGATATTATGAGCCAATTTGGGGGAGTGCCAGTTGCTGTGCGGCTACCATGAAGGTTTCAATCTTAGATATAATCCCGTCGAACGATAATTGTATTTTAGGACTTCTTAATATCCAAGGACGGTAACTAACATTCACATTGAACAATTGAAATCTTGGTAATACAATTTTTGTTGTTGAACAAAATCATGAATTTTGCTTTTGTTTCGTTCGCTAAGCGCGAGGTTTAACAGATGCTTCACGTGCTGGGTTAAGATGCCATAAATAGGTCGGCATGTTTCTACCATTCGTACTACACGAAATGGTCGGTGACAAGCTTCAGCATTTACTAGAGAACTCGAGGTAGCCTGCCGAACCGCAAGACACACTCGCAGCTCTCCTGCCAGTAAACATTTCCCCAGAAGTTTGCGATAAACCATGGAGAATAGGTGCTCAGTAAGCAATTGTATTTTCTTTTATGAGTGCGCTATGAAGTTGTAAAAGTGAAGATATTGATCCCCTTCCCGTTGTGCCAACGAGTCACCGAATTACGTTTATTACAGCATTGGTCTGCTTTACGATTGCGTGGATGTGTGATGCCCATGTAAGCTGACAGTCAAGAATAACTCGAGGAAATTTATGCTATTTCCCATAAGCGTAAGTTCGAGATTGTACAGCTGTCGTCTAGTGAAAAGAAGTACTGCGGTCTCTGCGTATCAAAGACTCATGCAACTTTCTTTAAAAAAAGGTGTGGATACTATCAAGACCCAATTGCAGCGTTGTTTGAATGTCTTGTATATGAGATCCAGAGGCCTATATGCAGATGTAATTGCATATAGGCCTAATGTAATGCAGATGCAGAGGCCTATATAAGATGTAAGGCTGCCATGACACAGTTGAACAAAACCAGAGTAAAAACACTGCCCTGCGGAATGCACTGCGTGATGCTGTGATAAATACTCTCTCCCTTCAATTGTCTCCACAAATATTTTTCTGTCGTCGAAGAAATTTGGTATCCATCACAGTGTTCGACCATGTAGGCCAAGCACTAACATACCAGCAAGGACGTGTATGTGGCTTACAGTGTCGAATGTTCTTTTAGTGTCTCAGAATACTGCTATTTTCACATTTTCACTCATTCGTTTATATTCGACACATGTATGCTGCATTCTGCAGCATATATAATACAGCATAATGCAACATAATACTGCATTCACAGTACATTGATTTTGTAAAAAACCAGTCATGAAGGTGGAAAACAGATTTGTGTGTTCACACCACACATGTGGGGGTTCACCACCACATGGGGTGCAGCGGTGGCGTAGAGGTAGAGCATCTGCCTCGCGTGGAAGAGGACCGTGGCTTGAATCCCGGTGCAGCGCAATTTTCCACCGGATTAAAGAAAGTCCGCGTGTTGATAAAATTGCATAAACAGGCATGGAGTGCGGCCTAATCCCGGTGACCACAAACGGTAAGGCACTCGCTCACCAGAGCAGGATTTGCCATAATGGTGCAGTACTTGGCCACACCCTCCTATACGAATACAACAATCAAACCCCGGCCCTCAGCCCAAGCAGCTGCGAAGCAACTGACCACTGCGGCGGTCAGACCTTTGACGCAGCAGAGGGTGCTAAGAATCCCTAGGTCCGGACATGCCGCCATTGGAATCTGAACCTGGCAACGTTAGAACGTCATTTAGTGAGGCGAGTCTAGCATTGCTATTGGAGGAATTAGAGGGCAGTAAATGGGATATAATAAAGCTCAGTGAAGTTAGGAGGACAACAGAAGTATATACAGTGCTAAAAAGCGGGCACGTCCTGTGCTACCGGGGCTTAGCGGAGAGACGAGAACTAGGAGTCGGATTCCTGATTAATAAGAATATAGCTGGAAACACACAGGAATTCTATAGCATTAACGAGAGGGTGGCAGGTCTTGTTGTGAAACTTAATAAAAGATACAAAATGAAGGCTGTGCAGGTCTACGCCCCTACATCCAATCATGATGACCAGGAAGTCGAAAGCTTCTATGAAGACGTGCAATCGGCTATGGGTAGAGTGAAAACTAAATACACTATACTAATGGGCGACTTCAATGCCAAGGTAGGCAAGAAGCAGGCTGGAGACAAGGCAGTGGGGGAAAATGGCATAGGCGCTAGGAATAGCAGGGGAGAGTTATTAGTAGAGTTTGCGGAACAGAATAATATGAGGATAATGAATACCTTCTTCTGCAAGCGGGATAGCCGAAAGTGGACGTGGAGGAGCCCGAACGGCGAGACTAGAAATGAAATAGACTTCATACTCTGCGCTAACCCTGGCATCATACAAGATGTGGACGAGCTTAGCAAGGTTTGCTGCAGTGACAATAGGGTGGTAAGAACTCCTGTCAGCCTAGACCTGAGGGGGGAACGGAAGAAACTGGTACATAAAAAGCCGATCAATGAGTTAGCGGTAAGAGGGAAAATAGAGGAATTCCAGATCAAGCTACACAACAGGTATTCGGCTTTAACTCAGGAAGAGGACCTTAGTGTTGAAGATGAACGACAATATTGTGGGCATCATTAAGGAGTGTGCAATAGAAGTCGGTGGTAACTCCGTTAGACAGGATACCAGTAAGCTTTCACAGGAGACGAAAGATCTGATCAAGAAACGCTAATGTATGAAAGCCTCTAACCCTACAGCTAGAATAAAACTGGCAGAACTTTCGAAGTTAATCAACAAGCGTAAGACAGCTGACATAATGAAGTGTAATATGGATAGAATTGAACATGCTCTCAGGAATGGAGGAAGCCTAAAAGCAGGGAAGAAGAAACTAGGAATTGGCAGCAATCAGATGTATGCGTTAAGAGACAAAGCGAGAAATATCATTACTAATATGGATGAGATAATTCAAGTGGCTGAGGAGTTCTATAGAGATTTATACAGTACCAGTGGCACCCACGAGGATAATGGAAGAGAGAATAGTCTAGAGGAGTTGGAAATCCCGCAGGTAACGCCGGAAGAAGTAAAGAAAGCCTTTGGAGCTCTACAAAGGGCGAAGGCAGCTGGGGAGGATCAGGAAACAGCAGATTTGTTGAAGGATGGTGGGCAGATTGTTCTAGAGACAGTGGCCACCCTGTATACGCAATGCCTCATGACTTCGAGCGGAGCGGAATCTTGGAAAAACGCTAACATAATCCAAATCCATAAGAAAGGGGACGCCAAAGACTTGAAAAATTATAGACCGAACAGCTTACTGTCCGTTGCCTACAAAGTATTCACTAAGGTAATTGCAAGTAGAATCAGGAACACCTTAGACTTCCGTCAACCAAAGGACCAGGCAGGATTCCGTAAAAGCTACTCAACAATAGACCATATTCACACTGTCAATCAGGTGATAGAAAAATGTGCGGAATATAACCAACCTTTATATATAGCTTTCATTGATTACGACGAAGCGTTTGATTCAGTCGAAACCTCAGCAGTCATGGAGGCATTGCGGAATCAGGGTGCAGACGAGCCGCATGTAAAAATACTGAAAGATATCTATAGTGGCTCCACAGCCACTGTAGTCCTCCATAAAGAAAGCAACAAAATCCCAATAAAGAAAAGCGTCAGGCAGGGAGATACGATCTCTTCAATGCTATTCACAGCGTGTTTACAGGAGGTATTCAGAGACCTGGATTGGGAAGAATTGGGGATAGAAGTTAATGGAGAACACCTTAGTAACTTGCGATTCGCTGATGATATTGCCTTGCTTAGTAACTCAGGGGACCAATTGCAATGCATGCTCACTGACCTGGACAGGCAAAGCAGACGAGTGGGTCTAAAAATTAATCTGCAGAAAACTGAAGTTTAACAGTCTCGGAAGAGAACAGCAGTTTACGATAGGTAGCGAGGTGCTAGAAGTGATAAGGGAATACAAGTGCTTAGGGCAGGTAGTGACGGCGGATCCGGATCACGAGACTGAAATAATAAGAAGAATAAGAGTGGGCTGGGGTGCGTTTGGCAGGCATTCTCAGATCATGAACAGCAGGTTGCCATTATCCCTCAAGAGAAAAGTGTATAACAGCTGTGTCTTACCTGTGCTCACGTACGGGGCAGAAGCCTGCATGCTTGCGAAAAGGGTTCTACTTAAATTGAGGACGACACAACGTGCTGTGGAAAGAAGATTGATTGGTGTAATGTTAAAGGATAAGAAAAGAGCAGATTGGGTGAGGGAACAAACGTTAGTTATTTACCTCTTAGTTGAAATGGGCAGGACATGTAATGAGGAGAGAAGATGACTGATGGCCATTAAGGGCTACGGGCTGGATTCAAAGGGAAGGGAAGCGTAGCAGGGGGCCGCAGAAATTTAGGGTGCGCGGATGAGATTAAGAAGTTTGCAGGGACAACATGGCCACAATTAGTACATGACCGGGGTAGTTGGAGAAGTATGGGAGAGGCCATTGCCCTGCAGTGGGCGCAGCCAGGCTGCTGATTATTATTATTATTATTATTATTATTATTATTATTATTATTATTATTATTATTATTATTATTATTATAACCCCCATTGCAGTCGACTGTCTACCATCTTCTCCATTAGTTTCCAAAAACAGCTTGTGAGACTGACGGGTCGGTACGAGTCACAACAAAGGGGTGTGTTTCCCGGTTTCATTACTGGAATTACGCGACCTAATTTCCACGAATTTGGAAGGGTCTCTCTTATCCGGATATTATTGGATATCTCCAAAAAGCCATTCTTCCTGCTGGACTAAAGTTCTTTAGCATCACATGCGTAACACCGTCTGCGCCTGCAGTTGTCTTTGCACGGCATGACGTAAAATCACATTTCAATTGATTTAAACTAAACTCACAGTCAAGTTGAGGGTGTTGTGACATAAAGGACGCACGAATGTTCTGTTCTGCTAGTGTTGCAGAACTTGTATATTGTAGTCAAGTAAACAGAATTCCTCGTCTGAATAGAAATTGACAGAAATCGACAGCCACAGATGTTTCCGGAGGGATCCGCGCTGCTGCAAGGACTCGGAAAGGATGACTTTGGGTAACTGGATCACTAAAACATCGGACAACTGGCCATATTCTGGAAACTGGAGTGAAAGGAGACAACGACGCGCAGTATTCTCGCCATCCTTATTTTTATAGGCGTCTGCGCGAAGTTGACTTAATTTTCTGTGCCATGTTGTAGTCATCCAGTCTTCCGCTGCGGCGGTAAGCACGTTCTGTGCGTCTTTAATTGTTCTTAGACATTCATTTACCCCGTCAATTGCAGCGTATTCATTTGGAACAATGACTTGCTTTGTGCAGATCTGGAAGAAAGGGGGGCGCCCGATCTTTATTAGAGACTTTTAGCTTGGACGCTATTCCAGTAAACGGGAGCGGTTTGGGCGGATTACCGGATCGTCGGGGCGTAAACGTGAGCGGCCGGAGCGGTGAAGCCGCCTGGTGTTGTAGAGCTCAACCAGACAAACGCATAGCTAAAACTGCAGTAACTCACCATATCCTGCTTCGCCACTCGTGCAAATTTTTGGCAGCGGCGTAATTGAGAACACGATTACGCCACTGTCGAAAATTTACGCCAGCAGCTAAGCAGAATATAGTAATTAGCTCTGTGTTTGTGTGGTTGAGCTTTGCGCCACCAGCTGGCGCCACCAATCTGGCCGCTCACGTTGACGCCCCCGCTAAACCGGAAAACCGCCCGCGCTTGCCCGAGTACCGGACACGCTAAAAGTCTCTATTAATCATATCATTAGGAGCCAACAAAGACACGAAGGAAAACATGGGGAAATTACTTGTGCCTAATGATTGAATTGAAGAAATGATAAATTAATGGCAATGAAAGTGGATGAAAAAAGTACTTGCCGCAGGTTGGTAACGAATCACGTTTTCGCGTTACGCGTGCGGTACTATAACCAACTGAGCTACCGCGGTGTGGTTTTCCCATCCGCTTTCTTCGGTAGTTATGTGTTACGACTAAAACAAACCTTGGAGTGTTAGCCGGCGCCACCACTCACAAACCTTGGCGGCGGATGTGCCACATCCTTTCCGCCGCAGGTGTCACGAGTACGTAATCCTTCTGGGTGAAGTTTACTGGCAACTGGTCTTTGTTTGTTGGCTTCTCATGATTTGTGCAGATTTTTTAAGATTCATACAATGTATTTGCGAAACTTTTGAAGTACGATTTTTGCCCAGTGAGTTACTTAAATATTGACGCAAACTTTGCCAATCGGTATATTTTGAGCAGCGACGGATTCCTTCACTCCGTATGAGACGGTGTTTTGCCAGTACCGGAAAATGCTCACCACCGAGCTTTTGTATGTCCGTTCACAATTCAACGCCATCAAGAAGGTCTTGTGAGCAGAAATTAACGTCTATACAGCTTCAGTTGCGAAACCCCCGCAAGACGGATGGTGTGCAGTCATTTAACACGATCAAATTACGTTTTTTTTTTCTGCGGCGTACCTTATAATGCTTTCGCAGGAATCATTATGTTCACAGCCCCAGATGACGTTATGTGCTTTGAAGTCCCCACAAACCAGCACATGCGATTTTGCGATATCGAACACATTCACGAAGCTGTCTACAGATATTTTTCTAGAACATTCAAGATAAAGATTGGTGACGCATCTATTTCTAAAAGATATCTTGCATGCACGAAGTCCAGTATATCTGAATCGCTCGACACTAATTAACAGGACTGCATATCTTTTCTCACGCATAACATCCCTCTGTTACATCCAGCAAGGCGCGATGATTTATATGAAACAGTTTGGAAGACGAAAGTCATCTCGTACGCCTGCCTCCTGCATACGTAAAACAGGAAAGTTATCTTGGGCTTGTAGTTTGCGAAAATCAGCTGCCTTATTTCGAATGCTATTAGCATTCCACTGAAATATAAAAACATTGTTGTAACGAGTATTCATTTTAAGCCTGCCGTAGAGCTGTTTGTAGTTGTGGAAGCACCAACGACTCAATAGAAAGCAGTGCTTTTACCTTTGGCAGAGAATCGCACGCAGAGCTGCGAATAGCGTGGACAGGACCATCTGTGCCATGGGTAAAGACGCGTAATCACCAAACGACGCGGAAGCTTGTCCATGTGTGATCGTAGCAGGTCGCTGAAGAACTGACTGGGACTGTCACTGGGATGACTGGTCTGGTTGAGGCGATTGCAGAGGTAGTCGTTCAGATGTTAGGTGAGGTTGCTGTGTCAATGGCAGAGGGCGTTATTGAGAAGGCCGGTGAATTTGACTCAATGTTTGGCCAAGATGAGTAGCATTCTATAAAGATGGATCGTATCTCTCGATGTCGGAATGTTGCCGACCTGAGTGCTTTAGAGCTGCGGAATAGTTCAAATTGTCCCCTTCCTCTTTTTCTTTGTTTGGAGTTGGAGGCTCATATCTTGCGGTTGGGGGCGCATTACGAGGAGGCAGCCTTCCGTATTTCAACTCATGTCTATGTAACTTTGAGGCTGCTCTGCTCAGAGGGCACCCGCAGTAGCAAGCTGTGTGGTTTCCGCCATAGTTGGAACACTTTGGTTGACACACAGACTTGCTCTCTGATTGGCTGTGATGTTCTGAGGATATCTTGCAGCGACGGCAGTTCTTCGCTAAATGTCTGAATCTCTGGCAGTAGTAGCATGTCAGAGCAGGACCGTGGCATCCTTCTACATCATGACTCGCGAAACCCAAGTTCACTCTTTGCTGCGTTGGTTTGTCTTCTCTGAAATGAAGAACGGTTCTCAGAAGGCGTGATTCTTTCGTTCCGTCTTCTCGGTGATTGTAGCGCGCCTGACGACGAGCAGATGTCGCACCAAAATTCTTCAGCAAGTCAACCAATTGTTCTGTATATTCAACTGGGACATATGGCGTATCTTCCAGACATTTTTGGTATAGGATGCCAGAATAAATGGCTCGACTCCTAAACCAGCCACTTGACTCATCGACAGTAGATCTCTTGCAAATGAGACTGAAGTAACGTTTACAGAGAAATTTCCATCTCTATTCACGCAGAATGATTGCACCTTTTCCTTTGCCACAGAAACAATTTCTCAGCAGCCAGAAGATGCGGCCTTCCTGAGAGGGTCGAAAAACAACTGGAATTCCCTCAGGTCGCTTTTCTTCTTTTTATGCACTGCGAAGGAGAACAGCGTATCATCACAGTCTATTTCTTCACCTTCGCTTAGCTCATAGCTTGATGTGCTGTCTTCGTCAACCCGTGGTTTCTTGGCTACACTTTCGCATGTCTCAGCTATATTCCCGGAAAGTGCGCTGGAACGTAGTGTAAGGTCGAAAACTAGCGTCGCCGGCTATATGACATTAGGCGCGTGTTGTGGCACTTCCGAATGCGGCGCCAATTCTGTGGCACTCATGCGCCTAGGAACGTGCTGTCGGACATATGGCTCATGCTGGTGTTCTTTGCTGCCTACCGCCGTGGCAGGCGTAGATGCGCTGCATAGCATAGCAAAACCACGCGATATTGTGCTTGATATTTAGCACATGGGTATCACATGGTATGTCTGTTCTCTCTGGAAAACAGCACAAAGTCTAAAAATAGCACTGATTCTTCAAGGAAAACAGAAAATAATATCTCACCGAAGAAGCAGCGGCCGCTTGGTGGGACTTCTTTCGAAATCACCGTTTGCGTAGAAGATATTTTCATGCCGTCCTGCACCATCTGTGCATGCGTGAGGCGCGTGGGCGCAAGCGGTCTCGCGCTGGCACACGTACGTGTAGTTTGGCCTTTAGGCGTCAGTTGCCATGGCGGACAGATACTCTCCGTAATCACAGCCACCGTCCGCTGAATCTGTCTGTATGCCTGGCTAATTGGCGCGTGATTCCAACACAGCGGATTATCATCGTCAATTCGTGCCAGCATTGCTCTTCATGTCCCTAAATCAATAAGCAAGGGCATCACTACGTGAATGGAGACAACTTGTGTCACCGACATGTTCCCGCCCTTAATAAGTCACCGTTTGGCACTGAGCTCTATACTTGCACTTCGAAGAAGCAATGCCCGCAAACATTGAGCGCCCATATTGTAGTTCAATATAACGCTTCATTACTGTATGAACTTATTGTCTGAAAATTATTGTATCGAATGTACTAACTATTCTTTATAATAAACAGCAGATGAATAAAAAGCGCATCACCTCTCTTCTAGTGTGGCATGTGTTCTTCTAACAGGAAAAGCGATGACGTCATTGAGCGCCAGGCGTCATTGGAAGTAGCGATCCAACGTTAACAATCTCGTTGAGTGGTGGCTTCAAAGATCAGTATGTGGTCGGGCTAGGATGACATTTTCTTCAATTTTTAATCAAGGACTTAGAGCTCATACGGATAATGGTGTTGAACGTGCAGTCAACGCCACCAAAATAACATGGCCCCCTAGAGTTCCCACCAACACTGTGGGACTTACCCTAAATCCGTCTGTGGGTTCGCGTTGGGGGCGGTTCGTCACAACGCTGGCAGTGACTATAACGGAAAGCGTCACGCATGCTCCAATGTTGAGCCAGCCCATTTTGAGGCGCGTTTCCACAGCAGGGCGAGATGCTACACTGGAAGCCTCGGGGGTCCGCGACGTGCCTCTTATTCAGCGATACACGGTGTTGAAAAATGAGCCCAAGGAGTGCAATGAACGCTTGGGTTATCACGGGCTGACGCGCGGAGAACGCACGTGAATTCTAGCTCTGCTCTTGACCCGAGATTATCGTTTGAGTTACGCGTGGAGCCACCCTGACATAGAAAACTGCTGTTTTTCTTTTCCTGAGGAGCAAAGCCGAGAAATCCTCAGGTTTAGAATTTCAAGACGAGTGCACATGCTGCCTATTATTTGAGCCGCGCTGTCGGGCATACAATTTCATTTGTTTCCTCACGTTTCTTTTTTTATAAAGTCACCTTGTTTCCATTTCTTGCTGTTGTTAATCATTTTTGCGCGTTTTACTGGCCAGTATCTAGAAACAAGACACACAAGCTTATGCTTTTTCAATATCTTTTCTTCAAAGTCGGACGCGATGAGACCGATAAAATGTAAGCGTAAAAACTTGCTGTGCTGTTTGCTTTCATTGACCATAATTACCGCTCATACTGACGACGAATGTTTAACTCTTCACTGTTTATTCCGATGCGAGAGTCGTGAGCTAATGTTAAACGTTACCTAGAATGTACCACTGTTGTTTGTCTGCGTAGTGCAAAGAACACGCTGGGAGACGTGTTTGCACGAGGCGTTGCTTTACGCCACTGTTCGAGTTACGCATCCTTCACGGTGTTTTTCTCTTCGTTCCCCCCACCGTTTTTTTCTCCTCAAGGCGGATCGCTGGCAGGCATAACTCCGCGTGCGGTTTTCACCTATCGGCCGCGCCTAGCACGCCACCAAGTGCGATCCCCCTCGTCCTTACCCCTCGACCTCCCTTTCTTTCTTTTCGCATCCAGTGCTAATAGTGATCATCATTATTATTACTATTATTATTGATAATAATGGCTGCGTGATACTGCCTAATACATCGACAAAGCAGCTGCTAAAGCATAAACTGCAGCATTGAGGGCGACACAGTATGTACATAAAGGGAAAAAACAGAGGGAATTAAGCTTCTGAATACGCTGTGTAGTGCTGCAAAGTATAACACATTTTGTATGTGTACGTTAAATGTTCAAAAAAGCAATGCATCAATGTCCAATTTGCGTTCAAGTTTATAATCAAGTTTATTATCAAGTTCAAGTTAATCAAGTTTACTATCAGCATATCTATAACAGGAATCTCCTGACACACCCGCAGTCAAGGTGGCTGTTCGAGGTGTGCTGGCTGCCTCAGCGTAAGAAATAAATTGGGTAAATGTCAACACCAGTGCCACTACTTCTTGGCACCGACTTGCACGTGGCTCCGTGGCATCTTTGTTGGTGGAGTCTTCACAGCTTCGCTGGCGTGGCGAGGCGTAGGAGTCGTTCGAGAGAAAGAGTATCGTTTACTTGGAGAACTGGCTGTTTTCATTGCCTGTCGCTTTCCCTCAAATGCGTCCTTCGCGACTAGGGTGACACACCCGCAGTCAAGGTGGCTGTTCGAGGTGTGCTGGCTGCCTAAACGTAAGAAAAATAAAGAAATTGGATGAATGTCAATACCTCGTACCTGCATGAGCCTGAATGGCGTCTTGGCTTACGGAGTCTGCATGTGGGAGCTGCAGTGGGTAGCCGCAGGCATCGTCTACGCAAGAAGACAAGGCGATTCAAACACGGAATTATGGAAATAATTGCAGTGCTTATGTCTGCTTCTTGCACTGTGCTTGCCTAAAGGCTGTCAAAGATAGTGTCCAGAATTCACCAGCACTTTGACTGCTTTTAATTTTTACTTGCAAGTGCTGCTATGAGATCCTTGGTATGGTTGCGTGCAGCATTTTAGTACTTGGTGGAGGCATTAGAAGTGGTAGCCAAATATATTGCTACGCAACAGCCGCCACAGTGTGGCTGCACTGAGGAGGAAGAAGACGACGTGGGCCCGCTTGATATAGCGTCGCCATTTTGGCCTTCCGTTAGCGTCCCTGTAAATAAATTGTATATAGCATTGGACTTCAGCTACACGTAACATTCATTGGTGGAGATGGACGTTCCCCGTACCAGGCATGGAGCTTCGCAGCGGTCGCAACAGCGACAGTGCAATTCCGGCTCCTGCTGGCGGCACTTCATCTACACAACTGTCTCCACCTGCAGCCCCGACCTACGTCGCCGTTTTCCCCGCTCGGGATCCTGGTGTTTTAAACGGAGTCGGCAGTCCTGTTGTTCACAACTGGCTCCGCTTATACGAAAGTGTCAGCACCAGTCACAGGTGGGATCCGACTATTATGCTTGCGAACGTTCTTTTCTACCTCGACAGAGCCCCACTTGCATGGTTCCCGACTCACGAAGAGGAGATCTCGAGCTGGGATCTCTTCAAAGAGAAGCTCCGCGACCTTTCTCGCAATCCGTTCGGTCGCCAAGTCAATGCCAAGAAAGCCCTTGCCTCACACGTACAGACGTCGACCGAGTCCTACGTGTCATACATTCTCAACGTCCTGGCCCTTTGTGCCAAGGCTGACCGGATCGTGTCTGACGACGATAAGGTTAATCACGTCCTCAATGGAATTCCTGACAATTCCTTCAATTAACTGGTGTGTACGAACATCACCAGCATCGATACGATCCTCAAGGAGTGCCGCCGTCTCGAGCATGCTAAAAGCCGCCGGGTATCCCAGCACATCACGCGACTTCCCCACACAGCTGCTACGTCATCCTGTGATGACCTCTTCCACCAGCCATCGCGATGTGACAACTTGACCCGCATCATTCGTCGTGAGGTCGAAGCGGCACAACCGGCGGCACCTTCATTCCCGTCACCTGATCATTCTCCGGTGACAATCTCCTTGATCCAGGCCGTCGTCCGTCAAGAGATGTCCAACGTTGGCCTGCACTCCATTCGTTCCGTATGCTCGGAACCTCTCCTCCACGCACGTCCCCACCGCGCTATTCTTACTCTTATGGACAGCGCAACCCCTCCGAATGGCGAACCGGGGACGACAAGCCGATCTGCTTTAACTGCCGACGCATTGGACATGTCGCTCGCCACTGCCGCAGCCGCTGGACTTCTTCGACACGCTATTCTCCTGATTACCACCCTCTCCCCTCTAGCCATCCTTTTCCTTCGCCCCTTCTATGCCTGCTCTATATTCTGACCCTGTGACACCTTTGACACGACCCCGCTACTCCCGCTCGCCTTCTCCCTCCCGTCGTCAATCTCGTTCACTCCCGTCACGCCGTGCTGCTTCTCCGACCTACTCGCCACACCCCCGAGCGGAAAACTAGACGGTGCAGCTTCTGAAGGTGAAGCTACAATGACGACATTAGCACGAAATCCTCGCTTCACATTACTCACAAACAAGAATCTTTTGGACGTTCTCGTCGACAATGTTCCGGTGTGCGCGTTGATTGACACCAGGGCGCATGTGTCCATTATGAGGGCTGTTCTTCGCCGTCGGCTCAAGAAAGTTCTGACACCCGCCCGGAACCAAGTTGTACAAGTCGCCGACGGAGGAAATGTCGCTATTGTTGGCATGTGCTCTGCCCGAGTCACCATTGCTGAGAGACACACCGTCGTTCTCGTCACCGTCATCGAGCATTGCACTCATGAAATCATTCTCGGTCTGGTTTTCCTTGCCAATCATTCTGCCCTCATTGACGGTTCGGGTGGCTCGCTTCGCCTTGATTTGCCTCTTCTTGCCGACCCTGTGGACCCGCCTCCAAGCCGTTTGAGCCGCATGAATTTTATTCGCCTACCACCTCACTCTGTGACACACGTCGTCTTGTTGTCCTCACCAGCTGTACCTGACGGTAATTACGTGGTCGCACCAATTCCGGCAGTTATACTTACACATGGTGTTTACACATGGTGTTACACACGGCACAGGAGCAGTGTTAGCACAACGCCAGCGTGGACATGATCGCGTTGTAGCCTATGCCAGCCGACTCCTATCACCCGCTGAGCGCAATTATTCAATCACACAGCGCGAGTGCCTCGCTTTTGTGTGGGCTGTTGCGAAGTTTCGTCCGTACTTGTACGGACGCCCCTTCTGTGTCATCACTGATCACCACGCGCTCTGCTGGCTATCCTCGTTTAAGGACCCCACGGGACAGCTCGCTCGCTGGGCGTTACGCCTGCAAGAATATACCTTCTCCTTAGTATATAAGACGGGACGCTTGCACCAGGATGCCGATTGTTTGTCCCGCTACCCCGTCGACGAACCGGCTGATGCGGCTTCATCGCTTGCGTTTTCTGTGTCCCAGTTGCTTGAAATCGGCAACGAGTAACGCCTGGCGACGCCTCTCTCCTTATGTTTCTGCTTAAGGAGGGGACATTATACCGCCGCAATCTCGATCCACATGGCCTTGACCTTCTGCTCGTGATTCCGTCGCACCTGCGTTCGGCTGTCCTCCAACAACTTCACGACGCTCCCTTGGCTGGACACTTGGGCGTCTCGTGCACATACGACCGTGTACGACGTCGATTCTTTTGGCCGGGTCTCGCCCGCTCCGTGCGGTGCTACGTTGCCGCTTGTGAGCCCTGTCAGCGCCGGAAGAAGCCCTCCACACTTCCAGCTGGATGTCTCCAGCCGATCGACACCCCACCGGAACCCTTTTTCCGTGTTGGTCTAGACCTGCTTGGACCGTTTTCACTCCTGGGCTCCGGAAATAAATGGGTCGCCGTCGCTACTGAATATGCTACGCGGTACGCAATCATTAGAGCCCTCCCGACAAGTTGTGCTGCTGTCGTTGCTGACTTCCTGCTCTATGACGTCATTTTAGTGCCTGGTGCTCCGCGCCAATTACTCACTGACCGTGGCCGCTGTTGCGTACTCCAAGGTAGCGTATCGTACTGCTGCCGAGAAGTAGCGGTGCCTTTCTATCGAATCTCGACCGACGTTACTTATGGGTAGCGTGGCGTTGTCTCAGGCATCCGGTAAACCATGGCGATCAAGCAAGGGCGACACGATTTCTAGTGCGAAACTTGCACGGTTTATACAAAGGTAGATGAAAGAAAATGAGAAGAGCATGAAGTGATCAAAAGTACATTTCGGAGCCTCTTAAATAGGCTCTCTTTCATCGTGGGCGGGATCTTGCTTCCGTCGATGTCACATGGCAGGCACAGAAAGAAGGCCCCTCCTACTCTGGCTATACCGAGCCTGTTGAAAGGAAGAAGTCGTCCCGCCTCCGGGAATTGTAGACGCCTGCCCGCCTCTTCTGCGCTTTGTGGGTTCGTAGAAGCTCTCTTGTAGGTCCCATTCGAGGAAAGGGCCTCTCTAAACTTGCACACACACACACACACACGCACAAAAGAGTCTGTACACTGCGGGGCTTCCGGCAGACAGGCACACTCGAAACGGTCATGGCGAGTTAGAAAGTGACGCTTCATTTCGACGAGGCCTGGTAAAAGGTCCGGTGAGAGAAAGTTCTTTGTGCACGAAGTGCGGGACGTTAACCATCGCAGGAGAATTCACGCCTCATTTCGACGAAGATGGTCGGATGAAATTCCTTTTGCCACGTGGTGTCAAACGCCAACCATAACACCGCAGCTTTCTGTCGGCAGTCGTCGAGGACATCCTCCGCTCCTGCTCGACGAAGCACAAGTTCAGCACGTCCTACCACCCACAGACCAACGGGCTCACGGAGCGCCTCAACCGGAACATCACCGACATGCTTTCGAAGTAAGTCGCGACAGACCACCACGAGTGGGATCTTCACTTACCATATGTGACGTTCGCGTATAATTCATCGCGTCACGACACCGCCGGCTATTCACAGTTTTATCTCCTATATGGCTGAGAACCCGCGTTGCCCTTAGACACTTTGTCGCCCTCGGCCAAGCGTTCAGCCACTGAATACGCCCGCGACGCGATCGTACACGCTGACCACGCGCGCCAGCTCGCTCGCACCCATCTCGAGGCTTCACAGGAGCATCAGAAACGCCTCTATGATTGCCACCATCGCGACATGCACTTTACTCCGGGTTCTCTGGTGCTTCTCTGGTCACCTATTCGATGTGTGGTTCCGAAAAGCTGCTCTCGCGCTACAGGGGCCCATACCGTGTGGTGCGACAAGCGACCGATGTCACGTATGAAGTCATCCCCGCTGACCTCTCAGCGTCATCGTCGGCTGCAAGTGACATCGTTCACGGGGCGAGACTAAAGCCATACCGTACACCTTTCACCGCGGATGTGCAGATTAAGCACCGGGACGGCGCTTCTACTGCCGGGGATGATGCTACGGTACAGCCGCCACAGTGTGGCTGCACTGAAGAGGAAGAAAGCGACATGGGCCCGCTTGATATAGCATCGCCATTTTGGCCTTCCGTTAGCGTCCCTGTAAATAAATTTTATATAGCATTGGACTTCAGCTACACGTAACAATAGAAACACTCATCTTTGTATGCATGACTGCTTTCAATTTCTAAATGCAGTGGTAACTATCGCTATTGGTGCAAAGCCCCCCACACCTACGGGGCAAGTGCCATAGCTCGAAATTGAATTTTTCCTTCATTGTTTCACAAGGTGTCTGATATGTGCACACTAGATGTGATACGTATTTTTATTTACCTTATTGTGGAAAGAGCAGCACTAAATTGTTTTCTTTTCTTTGGCTTGTTTTTTTATTTGTTTCCGAATTTATCGAGCAGCAGGCTCATGATGCTAAAATGACTCGTGTAATGACAATCCTCAGCTTTTTTTTCAGAAAAAACAACACATTTCCTGACCCATTGTTTGCTGTCTCATTACTCGCATAATTTCTCAAAGTAGTCTACCTATATTGAGTTTTGCTTGATCTCCGCGAAAGAGTCTTGCATTTTCAAATACCATTCTTTCCTTAAAATCATTTGACACTTCTCATAATTTCCGCACCTCGGGCTTCTGATACTGTGCATTCATCATTTTGCTTGTTGTTTATGACTAGAAATGCCTTCTCTAATTTAGAGCTTAAATTTTACTTTTCGAACACATAGTAGGGCTTGCCATTGCATATCCGCACAACAGAGAAACATGTTTCACTGGGCATTTGCGAAATCCAACAGAGGATTGATGACTGCAGCTTGCAGTGTAATTTGACTTAATGATTCAGAAAAATAACTCATCTCACGTAGTAAACTAACGCACACATTAGTATGATGTACGATATACCGTACACTATTGTGGTGGATTCTCTGGCTTATACAGCAAAATAATCGGTGCGCGAGAAAAATTTATTTTTGCATAACCCTTGTACACACTGATTTAAGGAAAATTAGGTGGAGGTGTTCGCATGATCTACTTATTTTATCTGCGAGTAAAAAATTTGTGCCCCAGCTGCTTAGTGGTATTTGAGATTATGTCAGTATTGCATATGTGTGTGTTGTCTAAAATAATTAAATTTTGAAAATGCTAGCAGAGCTCTGATGTGCGTACCTGCAGTTTTGGATACATGTAAAAGACTCAGCATTAAGTGCAAGTGAATGGTCTACAGGCCGTCCGCGCAAGCCCCACAGGTCCCACAAGTGTCGATCATGCAAATATATTCG
This sequence comes from Dermacentor variabilis, assembly GCF_050947875.1. Lineage (NCBI taxonomy): Eukaryota > Metazoa > Arthropoda > Arachnida > Ixodida > Ixodidae > Dermacentor > Dermacentor variabilis. The sequence continues at coordinate 36,306,222 of NC_134574.1, forward strand.
CTGCACACATTTGTGACCAGAAAAGATATGTCGCATGCAACGACATGCAAGGAAGCGTTCAAAATATCGCACAATTAATAAAAGGCCTACTCTATTATTATGTGGGCTCATGCCCTCGATTTTGTCCGCATTAGGCGCTCACATGTTGTTTGCTTCCTAGCACAAAAATACTCGGTACAATATCAGGCTTCAATGTCTTTCATCTGTGGCCTTTGCAGAAGCATGATAGTTCAAAGTGCAATTATTCAACATTAAAAAAAGTGCAATAATTCAACGGATTCTATGACTTGCTTGTAGATTCGCCAGTACAATTCCGGTTGCGCTGATCCACCAGTACAGCAATTCCCTATTACTTAAGGGAAACCTGCTAATAAAAACGCCACTCCGCATGCTCAGTGTCTTCTTTGTTTATTGCTTTGCTGACAGAGCGATAGGTAAAAAAATACTTTGTTGTGACGCTTCTCAAATTATTCTGGTGCATCACAAAAGCTGTCTACTCGAGGGATGTTCTGAACAAGAAGACGCATTCGCTTACTTGCATGTGAAGGTAAAAGCCAGAGTCCTTCGGGGCTTGGTTGTGGCACACAAAGGCACGACGGTGCTATAGCATCTGATGTCATCGCGCGATCGCATGTGAAACCTAACTGCACGAAACTACAACGCATCCAAAAACACAGAGATTCGAAACCGAAATCCTCGCCATGCTTTATTGAATGAACGCGTACATCGTGATTTACATAAATTACGCACGTAGCAAGCGCTTTCTGTAAACTTAATATTCACTCATCACCTTCATGAAGCCATCAGATATGCGTTTTTTAATGACAAAGCATACGGTGACCTGTACTTGTTTTCAGCCCTTTCAATAGTAATTGTGCTGGCCACGTTGACGAGTAGCAACAGGGAGGCGCCCTAGCGGTTCCCCCTCTATTCGGCCCTGCTTGTCCTCTATAGCTGGTTACATTGACTCTATGCTCGACCAGGAGGAGCGATCTAGAGAGATGAGCCGACGTATGCAGCGTAGCGAAGCAACGAGCAAAACGAGCGAAGGTCGCGTTTAGATCATCGAACGCGGATAACTCCGCTTTTACGGCACTGTTTCAAAAGATTCTCGCGGCTACGTGTTCGTTGCAGACTCGTGCACAACTAAATATCGACTTCTGGGTTGTTTAAGGGCCCCTTAACATGGACGCTTCTACTTCCCATTTAGACGGGACAAATGCAAGTCAAACGCGGTTGTGCTCAGCGAACCGCCGCGCACTTAGCCAGCGGACTCGTGGCGGCACACCGCGGCGGCCGCGGTGTCCACGCTATGTAGAAGACCACGACTACGTGCAACTGCGTTTGTTTGTGCACGACAGGACTTGAGTGCGTGCTCACGTGTATATGCTAAAATCTGACTATGCTACGTGGTGCTGAATTGTCTTACCTCCTTGACCGTCGGATAGTATCCACATCCAAATTGGGTATTTTCGAGGCGCTATCAATGAGTCTGCCACGGCGTCTAACGAGGAGCGGGCAGAAGTGAGTGGGCGCGGGCTATTGGAGGGGGGGGGGGGGAGGTCTAAGTTTCGCGTGGTTCGAGGTTAGTTGAGCAAACGAAAGTAGTAGAAGTTGGCGAGACCCGCCGGATACGACAGCGACAAGCAGGGTGCCCAAAGTTCAATTCCTTCGTGGACGACCGGGATCTAGCGTGCGTAAGCAGACGATGTTCGGCTTCTTTGGAAGTGTGCAATCATTATCGTAATTGGAAAGCATTTTCTGCTTATTTCAGCCTGTAATTTATTGAACTTCGTCAATACACACAGTAACATTGGAAAGAAGCGCAGTAATCCGAACACATTCTTCATTGACGTCACCTACTGGCCAAAAGAAGCCGCGTATGGGAATCCGCTTTATTATAAAGCGCCCAGAAATAAAGCCTCCAGAAGAGAATAAGGAGCAGGCTTCTGTTGAAAACAGATCATTCGAGAGAAAGAAGACATTGCGCTCCGCTTGCGAGCTTCATGCGCCATGTACAACAGCAAAACTTGGCTGAGATGTTCACAGAAGCGTATGCTATTCGCAGGCTATGTTTTTTCACCAAGCCCGCAGAGTGGTTCCGAACTTTTTCAAACTTCTATTCAATTACGGGGCTGTACGTAGCAAAACCACAATAAGATTATGAGGCACGCCATAGTGGAGGACTCCGGGTTAATTTTGACACCCTGGTGTTCTTTACCATGCAGCTAAATCTAAGTCCGGATGCGCTCTTTTTGTATTTTGATCCTGTCGAAACATAGACGCCGCGGTTGGGAATGATCAACCTGCCATCTCGATCAGCGCCATGGTTGCAAAGCTACCGGTGCGGGCAAGGAAGAGTTGATTTGACGTGCCAGCGCTTCCATAGTGTAGCATAGACCTTACGGTGCGTTAATGCGGCTTTTCGTTTGCACGCCCTGTGTCATTTGTCAGCTTGACACATCTGCATGGCGTGTATTTTTAACTTTAACAGAAGCGGACCTTACCGTACCTTCAGCTTGCCCGCAACCGCTGTCGCAGTTACAGACCTCTTCATCGGGCGAGGAATAAACGGTGCGCGGCGAGCCTTTCCTCCTTTCTGGCATGGGCGATCCGGCGCGTCGTTGCTTGAAAGTATTGTGGTCGCGTGCTGCGGAACGATTTCGATGTTCTAGATTGCACTTTGGGAAATTTACGCAATGTCCGGTCATATAAGGTCTTCAGGGAAGCCTTCCGGTGCATCGGTGCACTACAGTACGCGGAAATTTCTCTTGAGGGCGCAAACATGCGACGCGCGTTATCAACCGCGCTGTGTGTATGTGTTGTGAACTATTTTGCGTACATCGGTTTTCATACAACGAAGAGAATCGGTGTCTCCCTGTTACCAGCATGAAATGGTAAATCTGGGGTGCTATGCAGGATGCGCCGAGTTTCTCGTTCACCCGAGTTTTACCCGAGTTTGCTCGACGGCAGTCAGTGAACGGAGATAGCGCGGAACGCGCCGAAGGTGCAGGCAAAAAAATATGTAGAAAAAAGGCCGCGTATGACAACATGAGCGCACCCTGCGCGGCACGCTGCTTCCACGTTTCAAGCGCAGAAGGCTGCACAACAAAACGCGCCAGCGCCGCGTATTGTTATCAACGGATTATCGCAACTTAGCGATACCGTGACTGTCCCGCTGTCTGTCTGCACACTTGCCGTGAGCCGCTTGCCACGCCTTTCCCGGGCGCGTCAAGGGCGTGCCTCCTCTTTCCGGTGCTATCTTTCTTTCCTCCATCGAATGCGAACAGGGTACATGCGGCGCATTCTTGCACCTACACTTTCACTCAAACGAATACGTTAAAATACATCAAATAAAATAACGAACATTTTTGTTTCTCTAAGTATCTGTTTTTCGTTTTCAACGCTAGAAATTTGTGATGACAAACTGAGATCGAGCAAATTATTAAATTTTGCACTTCTTGCCGCGAGTGGCGACAGTGAGGCGAAAGCTTAGAGGCGGTACATTGAAGCGGGTCGCATGCACGAGGGCGTTCATACGGCGATAAGTCGCCTAGGGGCGCTGCAGAGCTATTCTCAATAATGCTGGTCATGATCCATGGAGGGTCAGGGCCACTCTTTCTCTATTAGGGGAATAGAAACGCAGCGCCGCGGTACGGTTGTTCATCGCGGGCGCTTCACTAGGCCATTACGGCCACCGCTTTACCAACTAAAAACAACACAACGGCTGTCGCTCCCAAATGGTGGTATGCACGGAGGAAGGAAACTAAGGAGAGGCCCTGACGTCACTCTTTGTGAAGCAAAAGTGAAGCCGGAAGTTGGCGTTGCTCATAGCGATGCTCCGCCTTTTGTGCCACCCTCCTCTCTTGTTTACATCTTTCGCGAAACCACGCTGCGCTGCGCGTGGTTTCGCGCACGCTCGCGCAACATCCGGCAGAGCACGGTGCAGGTAACACAGCGCAACAAGACACGGTGACTAACGCAAACCCGCCCACACAGCGCCTTTGCCACGGCACGAAACCTACCAGAGCAACACGTGTGAGCGCTCAAAAAATCAGAACAACGCCGCCATTGTGGCCCAAAAAGCGTGGCCATGCAGCAAAAAAAATAAAAAAGCAGCAAAAGAAATGAATACCTATACGTCATTTCCGCCACACTTTTCTCCTAGCGCGCGGAGGGGGTAGGGCCTCTCCTTAGTTTCCTTCCTCCGTGGTGGTATGTGATTTTAGAGTGCGTAGTGACGCAGTTCAGTGAAAATGTACCAGTTTATCTTTGTACGCGAAGCCTCTGCGATACATTGCGAAAAGTGCGTGCTTCCCCAGCGACACAATTCATCGCTTGTCATCGCTTGCCCAGTGAAGGTGCCTCTGAGCGCATGTACGCAATATATGAGTGTGTTGTGCAGTCGAAGGTGCTTGCGGGTTACCTCTGCTGGAGCCAGCAGCGATCGCAGATGGATATCGTAACGGCACCGCAGCACTCGCATTCTGGCAGGTGAGGGCTCTTGTGTGCAGTTATGAAATCAGATTTCGAACGGAGAGAGGTGTTGGAACTGTTGAGTGCGCAGTGCTTGTGATGAAGAAATGCCATTGCACTGGGTCTAGAAGAGCGAGCGATTCTAGGACGCTGATCTTGTTTACGACGCTGTGGCTCCGTTTCATCACCGATGACAGAGAAGCCATCTCAAGCGACTGCTGCAATACGCACTCCTCAGCATCGTCGTCCCCCTCGCCGCATCGACGCCTTGTAAGCAGCTACAGTGACGTGCCGATAATTATTTACTGTGCGCTACGTCGCCACAATGCAGGCAATGAAACCGTGTTGTGCGGCCATCTCAGCCCGAGAAGATGTATGCATAAGCCAGCGACAGTCAACGCTTTGTTTTTGATAGTGGTGCTCAGTACATCACCGATGACAGTGCATTGTGCGCGTTTTGTGTCGGCGGTCAAGATAGTTGATGCCTCTCAGCTCGACACCGCGTCGCTGTTGCCGGAAGATAAGTTGGGCGTAGCCCAACTGTAGTGGGTGCGCACACAAGAGTTACATGCCTCGCGCGGGGCGTGACCTCTGGTTTTGATTGACAGGCGAACTCGTGCTAAACTCGTACATCGCGAAACCCCCTCCGAGTTCAACTCGGAAACATGGCGGCGGCAGCAGCAGCCTGTTTCATTGCATCCAGCGGCAGCAAGCGTCAGTATGACCGTCCGGACCCGTTCACCTACATGACCGACGGGGAGTTGCAGCGTCATTTTCGCCTGTCGAAGACATCAGTGCGCTGGCTGTGTGACGAGCTAGGCGAAGACTCTCGTCTGCGGAGACAGTGTGGCGGGCTTCATTCAGTCACCGTCGTAGAGCAAGTCATCTGTGCGCTCCGTTTCTACGAGACTGGGAGTTTTCAGAGATGCGTCGGCGCCGAGCGTTACATTGGACGCTATCAAACTACTGTTAGCCACTGTGTCAGAGATGTGTCTGACGCGCTTATCGATGCGGCAGTGCGTAAGCGGTGGCTAGCTTTCCAGAATACTGCGGCTGAGCGGGCATATATAAAAGAATGCTTCCTACTTCGTGGGAACATTACCAACGTAGTCGGGTGTGTCAACGGAACGTACGTAGGAATTAAGGCGCCTTCAATGTCAGCGTTACTGTGATTAACATTGAAGCAATGTTTAGACACGCCATATTGCCAAATTTGTCACATCTGTGTAGCCGACTTAAATTTTGTGTTAGCGACATCTCACATGCGGCTGCTTATGATACTGACTTTTTCGCTGGTTGATGACTTTTTGCCGATTGTTCTACTTCTCTGTCAGGGTGCGTTCCAAATGGCTCACATTCTTGGGAAAGAGGTTAATTAAGTATAAATAGATGAATGGATATCACAAATTGTGTGAAGTAATCTATGAATCCTAATCTCATAAATAACTTGGGGTTCTTCATTGGTGAAGTTACTTAGTATGCACAATACTGAATTTTGGTCATGCGTAATCTATCGGCCGCACTATGAAACAGCGAGGCATTGCACAATTTGTTGCAGCGCGAGATGTGGGTGTTGCGCCAAGCCGGTTCTGCCTATGCATTTGTGGCGAAATGAAAATGCATTGAGAATCTTAGTGTGTTGGCTTGCATGAAGAAAATACTTGAGATTGTTTGCTCTGTTCACCGTCGATGCATGTGCCAGAGGTTCAGTGTATCTTCTTTTTTTAGGGGGGCGGCGTTATTCTGGATGGATAAATTGTATATTTTCGTCTCATAATGGGGCTCTAATTCTTAAGCAGTAGAATAATGCACATCCAATGCTCTGCAGAACTCTCTGTGCGTGAACATGTCATGAACCACCAAGGCAAAATTACATATCGGGAGAAATGTGGTGCAGATGCCAATGAAAAGTGGGTCTTTAACCCACCATGATAAAAATAAAAATTGCAGAGCAAATAGACCACTTGTACAGCTTTAGAGCAATGATTACACAAAACGTGATATGCTCAAACGAGTAAACGCTTGCCGCAATGCCAAAGTAGGCTGAGCGACATGCAGCGTATATTGGCATTGAACATGTTTCGTAACCGTTATTTTATTGTAAGCCCTCGCTCTCACACCTTTCCCTCCGGCACTCCCTTTACTGAAACGTGGCACTGTCTTTCCATTGGTGTCATGATGATAATGGTAACGGCAGCAGCAAGGCTGGTTAATGCTTGCCCCTTTGATTCCTGTGAGTTTAGTGGTAAAGAATATGGCACGTGCATACATACACCTGTGCTGCAAAATTTAACATTTGTGATTTTTTGGAGAGCTAATTTCTGTTGGGAAATTTCAAAGATGTGCACCATTGTGGCCTAATAACTACAGCATTGGTGATGTTGAAGACTGGGTGTATTGGTATAGTAGCTTGAAGTTTAATTGCACAACAATTCGACGGGACACAAAGAAGAGAAATACACACAGCAGAATGCTTTGCTGTGTGTGTTACTCTTCTTTGTGTGCCGCTGAATTGTTATGCGATCCAACTTCAAATAGAGCATTGGGCTTCCTTGGTGCAGGACCGAGGAAGTGTGAGCTATTCGACAACATGCCAGTGCGTTGCCACACAATTATGGAAGTCGGAAGGTTTGCAAACAAAGCTTTGCTTTCAAATCCACCTGCTCATGTTATAAAAGAACTGATTGAAAGAGCCATCATACAAAAATAATGGTGAAATCAATGGCCTGTGAAAAGTGTAATTTGTATATTGACACTGTTGACATAATAGGTGCCATACCGGCCTCAAAATTGTACTGGACAGAGCAGTTTGTTTCCTATGTGAATCACAACCTCCCATTACATGCTGTGCAGACAACCAAGCTCAGTTTGTTTTGACGTGCTACATAACATTCACTGTAATCTGTTTTTGATTCTAAAGAAGTGCCAAACACCACCTCTTTTTCAAGGACGTCATGGGAATATTTCACGAGACCTTTGGCAGCCCCTCATAATGGAAGTGTGGCCAGCCAGCTTTGCTTGGATGCCTTTATAGATTTCTGCTCCTGATCATTGTGTGCTATCAAGTTGCAGAAGTTTATGCTACTGGTGCTAGGCATTACATGTTTCTATAGTCGGATACAACTTTAGGAGGCTGCGGAATCTGCACTTTAAGGCTGATGAACACAAGCCTGCACCAATGGGCACGCACGCTAGACTGACATCGTGCCGCCGGACAGACTAATACCTGCTCGTTGGAGAGGGACTATTTCTTTAAACGTGTAGGCAATCGGCTGCTGCGTTTTGGTCATCTGGGCGAGGCCTCTCCTGTCTTCTGAAGTTTTTTCCGACTGGAAAGGATGCTGCTTTTCATACAACACAAAATGACAAAGTGTACAATTATTTGGCCTATGAAATGGATACATTAGAAGTGTGCTATGCAAAGGCTTAAGATGTGTGAAATATAGTACATGCAATTATAAGACAATGCTAAACAATATGTGGTATCGAACATGCATGTAATGGCACATTTGAATCGGGGTGTGTTGCAGTCATATGCACAGTCTATAGGTGATAGCATTATTAAACTCCTGCTGTTTCCTGTCTTCATTGTGAATTACACACACCGTTCATCTTGTGGCTATCAACACGCACTGTATTCTTGCACATAGAAAGAACAAACAGCACAATGACGTGTATGCTGCATTAGTGTATTCTTTATTTACATGGTCCAAGAGTGGCACAGGTTGTCTTACGTTTTTGCCTATATTGAAGGGACACCAATGGATGTTACAAGTCTCCTAATATGCACAGCACAATGTTTGCTGCAATAATTTTATTCATGTTCTTGAATAATAAACAAAAGATTAGACTGAGAGCTCCTTTATAAGGTGCCTTCTGTGGGCTTCACAGGAGAGCAGTGAGGGCACCGATACTACTCTTGCAGAGCAGCCCTCTGGACCTCTGCCACACTCTCAAGAGCACGTGCCTGGCGCTCACCTACTGCCACCAGGCGGTTGAGTGCCTCCAGCAGCAGAATGTTTTGCTGCAAAAAAGTGTATTGCAATGAATCAGCCGCATACAAACCATTATTTACAAAGAAAAATGATCGTTGCACTATTAGTACTAAGTGCCCTTAACTGTAGAAACCTCTAGTGTAGTATGCATAATTAAACAATGCGTTGGGACAACGTTGCTTTATTTTTCATAACTGGGGTTTTCTTTTTCAGGGCCAATTATCATGTTGATTAGTGTGCCAGCAGCTAAGGTGGCCCCGCACCTTCACGAATCTCTACTGTCAGCACCACAAACCTATTTTTGTTCGCTGCAAAACAAATGCCTCACCCTACAATCCCGTCTTATACGAGCTGATTGCATCCTATGCCTACAGACATCATATTTTTGTCCCATTACGCAATTTTCTACCATCCTCGGCTGTAGTTCTCTCTCCTTGACATCCATTCTGTCACGCTTATGTAATCACCTGTTATGAATTGGCAACAAGTGATCGATTACGTGCATGGCCTACCTGCCGATTCCTTTTTTTTTTTTTCTTAAGGTCAACTAGCATATCAGTTGCCACGGTTTACTACGCCACTGTCTTCCTGCCTTAATGCTATCTCCAACAATTTTTGTTACTTCGCTTTCTGCACAGTTTCTTTGTTGGCCTCCAGGTTTATGTCCCATATTGCATAACCGGTTGAATGCAATGATTCTAAACTTTTTCAAGGATATCGGTAACGTGGCGATCACGATTCGGTAATGCCTTCCATGTCCTGTTCAACCCATGAAATTTTTGTATAACTTTCCTGCTTTATATCAGTGCCTGCTATTGATATTTCACCTGGATAAAGATACTCTTCCATAAATTTTGCGGGCTTAATGTCACTCATGAATTTCTGTTATCTCACCAAGTTAGTGAAGGTTACCTTCAACTTTTCCATATTTTCGCGGGCCCACTTGCATGTAGAAGCACGAACACTCATTGGTTCTCACTGCCTTCTTTAAACTGCTGGACATTCAGTTCGTTACTACGAAAGCGACTTAATCCGTGCACTCTTATTATGCTAAATATGAAACAGTAGAAATATACTTAACTGCAGTCTGTCGATGTCTCCTTCACTATGTTGGTAGCGAGATCCATCGTCGGTACAACCTCCTTGTCGCATCGTAGCTATATAGGATGTCTGCCTTTTGCCCACACTATGTAATGTTCGTGACGCTCGCAGTCACGCAGAGTGGAGAAACTCAGCGCACTCGCAGAAGCAGCACCGGACAAGTTGTTTCTTCAGCACTGCGCCGTGAACAGTAGGTGCGCGTTGCGATCTGTAAAATCGCCGAAGCTATTGGCAGTCTTTCGGGGTGCACGGAAAGATTGCTCACGGAGGAACAGAACTATCCAAGGAATAGTGGTCATCGTCGAGCCTGATCACTACGTCGCGCACTGCAAGCTCGTTGTACGAGTTTGTTTACACTGGGCGCCTCCGATGCTTAGCCGCCATGCTCGCCCGGTGAATGGATGTGATGACGCCACCACAGCGTTCCCTCGTGGTATAATGCGAAGCGTACTAAATTACAAATTAGTCTAATGCACATTCCGTGTACATGTTGCAAGCTTTAAAATGCTGTTAAACCACGTTAAACTAACTAATAATATTGTACTAAATGCGTTTATTTTATAACTCGCTTGTGCATGTAATGCACTCGGTGGAACGACAAACAAGTGAAAGATGGCACGACCATGCACCGACGGTATGATCACGTGAGCCCCAGTTTGTCGACCGCCCAGAAGGCAACGCCCAAGGAATGATAGCCAGCCAGAGTGAATCTAGACAAACCAATGAAACTGCAGGCTTGTCGAAAGATAAACTGTGTCTCGGTACCATTCGTGCTTTCATCTTGGGGTGTCGCCAGAGCTCGTGAAGATCCCGAGTTTCGCCAAACTCGGCGCATCCTGCATAGCACCCCAGCTCACTATCTGATCGTTTGGCGTAGGGACTAAAACATAAGAGCGCATGCTCGTGTACGACCAACCTAAGGCCACCCCGAAACATCTAAGCGACAGGCGCTATCAAATGTTTGTGATACACCGGCATCCTTCTGACGCATTTCAAGTGTAGGAGGCTTGAAATCACTATATGTCTGCGCTAGCCTTTTGCATGAGGCCGTTGGCGCTGCTCAACACAGCGATCACTGCGGTTGGAGAACCAGCATGATACATACATAAGCTACGTGCTTCAGCATTGCCTTCTCGCGCGGTAAAGCCATAATATCCGGGATGGATCGCATAAAAAAGAAAATGCGATGGCTATTTTTGAGGACACAATTTCCGTAATACGTGTGAGTGCGTCATAGAGAACGGAACGAACACAACCGAAAAAAAAAATTCGGCTATCATCCTCTTTCTTGAAAAAGAAAGAAAAGCGCGCTAACGCCACAGTACGACCTCGCACAGTCACGCAGCACAACATTTATAGATCTTTAAACGTTGATGCCGCAAGCGTGGACCATGCGCTATATAGAACAAAGATATTTGTAATGCAGCGCATACCACTGCTTAGGATGGTTGCACAGTTAGTAAACGGTCGCATTGCTGGACAAGTATTGTGCACACTGTAAGGTATGCGGTTATTACTAAGCTAAACTATTTTATTCATGGGTGGAAACCACATGCACAGAAGCAAGTAGGCACGCAATGTAATCTGCAGCTAACAGCATGAACGCTTGTCAAAGTATAACAGCATAGCTCAGAATTATCTTGGCAAGACGGTACTAACGCTGTTACGATTGTCTTGTATGTTTCATTGCTCCTAAACCGCAGCGTAGAAGTAGAGGATAATACTACAATAAGATCACACTAGTCAATGGAACTTTAAGAAATGCATAATTGATCTCCGAGGCTGATTGTAGGCTCATACATGCGCGCACACATCGCGCTGCGTGCTCCGTCCGCCTCAACACTAGCAGAAAGTCCTACCATACCGGCTTAAATCCCTTCAGTACGCCTCTCAGAACCGTTTTCCACGTAGAAAACGCCACGTCGTGACAACACGGGCGCGACAACAAACGCCAGAAACTGCCGCCGAGCGTACACCTGCCATGCAAAACTGAGTGCTCGCCCAAGCCAGCATGGCCACTGCCCACAGATGGCGCCACTGCGTAGCAATATGGTGGCGCCCATGAGAAAACTGTCTATAAAGTATTGTTTCCTCGCCTTCTGGCGTAATTTTCTCCGAAGCAGTCGCGGAAGCGTGTTTCTATTTATGTCCAAGCCCAGTGCGCCGCCATGCGCCGCCCGCACATATCACGTTTCTAGGTATTTTTTCACCGAAGCGCCACGGCACACGCCCTAGATCCGTCTAGATAAATGGTTTTGCGTCCCTGGCAGTACCTGGGCACGCAGTCTGCTCGGCCCATCCCGCATTAGCAGAGCTTAGCGGTGTACGTAAGTTTAATTTTAAATGCGTAAGCATTTGTTCCTTACCCAACGAGAAAACCGCTTTCGAAATAGCGCCCCAAGCAACGAGCAAATTTGCCTTTTCGCTGCCTCTCGCTTTAACGCCAAAGTAGCGGCGAGAACGCAGCGCTGATGGTGCTCTCAGCAAACGCCTATCTCTGCCATTTTCGCTGATCGCTTTCAAGTTACGGATGCGCGTATCTCTTCAAGACTAAGTAAGCAGTGAGAACACAGCTCGCAAATGTATGAGCAGTGGGCACTATTTGTGGGCATCGCAGAACGCTTTCAAGATGCAGCACGCGCGGTGGTGCCATACGAACACGCCGCCTGAGTAGGTTCACAGTCCGACGTGGTCGAATAAGGCGCTAAAGAGCGATAACGGCTTATAATGATGGGAACGTCATCAGCGTACCTGGCGCCTCCACCTACAGTACTTTGTTTGCGTCATCAATGCTCCTTGCGCCGCCATCCGCACCCATTCGCGTCGCCACTGCGCTATGGGCTGGTGTAATCAAGTGACATAACATTGGTAATGACATCGAGCTGCGGGGAGATGGGCGAGTGGCACAATGCTTATGCATACTTAGTTTAACTCGCAGAGGAGTTTATGTGTAATTAGGTTTTGCTCCTAGACATCGCGCGATAGTTTAATATGCGTCGTGTGTGGCGCCTGTGCCTTGCTATCGTTTCGGCTGGAAGAGATATAGTCATGTAAAGAAGGAAAAAACGCTTAAATGCAACGATGGTATCATCGTTGCAATTCTCATCGTTGCAGGGTTTCTTGTGGGGCGAGAAACCCTGCATGCCCCACGATTATCCCAGCTTTTATAGACCGAGGCTCCTCGCATACCACGAACAATTTCTTATCACGTCCCTTTATCCCTTTATCCAGACTCAAAAATGTGGTCCAGTTTTACTTCATCTCCCGCACGCAACATTTATTTCGAAATAGCCTAGGCGACGTGTTTGGAAAACCTATTTTCTCTTAGCGATAGCTGGCTGAGCAGATTGTGCGCCCATCTCCCTAGTCTCGCCAATTACTTGTAAGGATCTAGGGCGCGAAGAAAAGACCTAGAAACGTGGTACACGCGAGCGGCGCATGGCGGCGCAGCGGTCGAACAGTGGGCTTGGGCGTAAATGGAAACACGAGTCGTGGAACGGCTGTTATGCGCTCGTTCCGCGATTGCGTCGGTTCTCCCATTTTCTCGCTACTCTGCCCCTCCTCTCTACCATTGTATCTAGCTCCCCTCTAGACTTGCTAGTTAAGAGAAAGGCTAGCGCTGCAGTTTCTCGAATACATAATAACCGCTATCAAGAGGGCAATTTGTCGGCTCCTTTGGAGGCCAGAGGGAATTTTGCACATTCGACGCAGTGCAAAGGTCCAAACGACCCTTTCCTCCCTGTCACGCTCTTTCCGTGTATATATACACTCTGAACCAATCGCCGAAGCGGTGTGCATGAAAGCCACAGCAGCAGTAGGTTGAAGAAAAAGGCAATGAAGCCTTCAACTTCGTATTTTTTTTTGTAATACGGTAAGGTCAGCCGACATTGTATGAAAGGGTGATTAAGGCGATTGTATTCTTTGTGGGGGTCCTCAGGTCCCATGTCCGTCGCAGGCGCGGCGAACGTCGCGTCGGGCACACTCGCGTCAAGCAGGTTGGGGAGAGGGGAAACCATCCTTTCGCGGGTGGCGCAATGGCACCGCGAGCGCTATTAGCGCCATTGCTTGTGTGAACTGAGATCGCTCTGAGATCGCCCGACTTCCTTCGGTCACCAGCAAGCGGAGAGCGTGAAAGCATCCGCCGCCGCTCCTGTTTTCCCGCACGTGCTTAATCAATCACGTTCTTGCCATGGCAGTCGCTGCGGCCGCCTGAATCCTCACCTGGTAGGTCGGACGTTTTCTTTATCTAGCGTACTATTCTCTTTGATGCAACTTTCAATTATGTCAACTATATAGCTTGCTGGCTTGCTCCTAGTGGTTAGTTGCATACGCAATAAATGCGTTCCAAGTGAACAAGTGCCTGCCGTCTATTGTTTCCTCGATCTTGCACCTAACCGCGGTCGTTGATGGGCAGCCGTGCGCCAACCACGAGGATCAGTGGGCCGAGGCTTAGCGCCGTGGGCACCTCACTCGTATCCCTACATCTTTCAGAACTTCCCACACTTTCAGGTGACTTTCTATCTAGCCATTTTCCCGCCAGCTTGTGTTGCTGGGTAGTCGATGCCTTAATGGCTATACATTGGGCTGATTTGCTGGTGAACAGAGTTCGAAACCAACCGTCGGACCAACTTAAGCCACTGGGTACGTGTCACCGGGTAAGTGCCACTCTTTCATGCTAACTGTATTGCTGGGCATAGGCCACTTGGTGTGTGCCGCTCTTCAATGAACCTCATTGTCCCCAGCTTGGATAATTGGGTGTGTGCCACTGGGTATGTGGCACTTTTCAACGGCAAGATATGGACACGTGTGCTTGTTTATCCTTATCGGGTGACCGCGTTTCACTGTCTTATTGCTCAGTGTGGGACGTGCCTGTAGGTATCGGAAGTCTCTCTATGCTATCGATTGGTCTATGCGCTGTCTATTGTCACCGTACTTTGTATAATCTGATTGCATGTATGCGCGACGCGAATTGTGTAGTACTTTCTGAAAGACACGTGGGAACCAGCCATTACTCTGCAACCTTCAATGGCTCTTGTATAAAAGCCAACGCTCTTGACCCGCTTATCAGAGGAAAGAGCTTTTCTAAATGAAGGATACGCCGAGGAGTCAACATTAGCACATAGGAGCCTGGAGGGTAATAAGCGTTTGTGTGGCGTAGGTCATCGTCGTGAGAGAGAGAAAAAAGACTTTTATTTTTACGCCAGTGTCCGGCGCTGTCGCTGATTTGTGATATGTCATGGCACGGTGGGCATGGTCAATGTGCTATTGGACAGCTTTAGCGAACCGTTTACGGTGTGTGCTAGCAATTTGCACACAGCTGCTTAGTGAAAACGCTAGCACACGTGCTCACGGCGCTCATGCCAGCATCGCAAAGTAGAACGCTTCCATCGCTCCGTTAGAAAGCCGATTCAGCGGAGCCTGCGGGAGTGTCCACTTTGTTTCTCCGTCATTTTGCAGCCACACTCATAGTGCGTCGCTCGCATGTCAGCAAAACGCAATTATTAAGTTGTTATTCTACGCAGTTCCCTTCATTGCTTCAGCACGTGAAAACTTAGTTGAACGGAACCTAAGAAACGCTATGCTAAAGCTGGCTATTAGTGTAGTCAGTGTGCGAAAATGGCGTGCAAGGTAGTAAGGTACTTATCCGAAGTGTTTGCTCACGTAAGTACAATAGATAGAACGTGAGTACCCCATGGTATTGTCACGTGGTAGTGACGGTGAAGAAAGAAGCAGTACGGTGGAATACAAAACTAGCTTTTATTGGGCGAACCTGTGCCCACAAAACAGGCTACACTTATAGCACAACGATAGCGGCGAACACGGTCGGCGATCGTCGGAAAGCTGATCAGCGGGTCAAGCGCGTCGGCTTTTATAGAGCAGTCGTCGAATGTTCCAGACTAATCGTTCGGACCCGCGTGCCTTCCACAATGTTCTACACCATTCGCGTTACGCGATGGAATCAGACAACACAAGGTTCGGCGACAACAGACAGCCGGGTAGAAGCATCGATAACTTTCCAGAAACGTCGGATACATGCAGGCGCGTCCCTCGCTGTGTGATTATATTTTTTAAGCGGCGAAACGTGGTCGCCCGATAAAGATAAGTACACGTGTCAATACCCCCCTCTTAAAAAGCATCGGCTCGATGCTGCAAAGAAACGAAGGTAATAAACAAAAGCACTCGTAGCAATGAAAAGAACAAAAATGGCGAAGTTTGTCAGCGTCCGTAAGAGGGTTTAAGGCGCACCACGTGGACCACTTCAGATCGTGCGCGGCGCCGCTGTGAATGCGAAATGCCGTCTGGTACGACCTCATAGTCCAGAGCGCCAATACGTCGGATGACCTTGTAGGGTCCGAAATAGCGTCGGAGTAGTTTCTCACTGAGTCCTCGTCGGCGTATCGGGGTCCAGACCCAAACACAGTCGCCAGGTTGGTACTCGACGAAGCATCGTCGGAGGTTGTAGTGTTGGCTGTCGGTCCTCTGCTGGCTCTTGATTCGCAGGCGGGCGAGCTGTCGGGCTTCTTCGGCGCGCTGGAGATAGCTAGCGACGTCAACGTTCTCTTCGTCAGTTACGTGCGGCAGCATGGCGTCAAGCGTCGTCGTCGGGTTCCTGCCGTAAACCAGCTTAAACGGCGTGATCTGTGTTGTTTCTTGCACCGCCGTGTTGTACGCAAAGGTTACGTACGGCTGGACCGCGTCCCACGTTTTGTGTTCGACGTCGACGTACATTGCTAGCATGTCGGCGAGGGTCTTGTTCAGGCGCTCTGTGAGACCATTCGTCTGCGGATGGTAGGCAGTTGTCCTCCTGTGGCTTGTCTGGCTGTACTGCAGAATGGCTTGGGTGAGCTCTGCTGTAAAAGCCGTTCCTCTGTCGGTGATGAGAACTTGTGGGGCACCATGTCGCAGCAGGATGTTCTGCACGAAAAATTTCGCCACTTCGGCTGCGCTGCCTTTTGGTAGAGCTTTAGTTTCAGCAAAACGGGTGAGATAGTCCGTCGCCACGACGATCCACTTATTCCCGGATGTTGATATCGGAAACGGCCCTAACAAATCCATCCCAATCTGCTGGAATGGTCGGCGAGGAGGTTCGATCGGCTGTAGTAATCCTGCTGGCCTTGTCGGTGGTGTCTTGCGTCGTTGACAGTCTCGGCATGTCTTGACATAACGGACGACGTCGGCGGTCAGACGCGGCCAGTAATACCTTTCCTGTATTCTCGACAGCGTCCGGGAGAACCCGAGGTGCCCAGCGGTTGGATCGTCGTGTTGGGCGTGCAGTATTTCTGGACGCAGCGCTGACGGTACAACAAGACGGTAGCTGGCGCGGACTGGTGAGAAGTTCTTCTTCACGAGCAGGTTGTTTTGTAGCGTGAACGAAGACAACCCGCGCTTAAATGCCCTAGGGACAACGACGGTGTTCCCTTCCAAATACTCGACGAGGCCTCTTAGCTCCGGGTCGGCTCGTTGCTGTTTAGTGAAGTCTTCCGCGCTTATTATCCCAAGGAAGGCGTCGTCATCCTCGTCGTCTTGCGGCGGGGGATCGATGGGGGCGCGCGATAAGCAGTCGGCGTCGGAGTGTTTTCTTCCGGACTTGTATATTACCGAGACGTCATATTCTTGTAGTCTGAGGCTCCACCGCGCCAGCCGTCCTGAAGGGTCCTTTAAGTTAGCGAGCCAACAGAGTGCGTGATGGTCACTGACGACTTTGAATGGCCTGCCATAGAGGTAAGGGCGGAATTTAGCTGTAGCCCAAATGATGGCGAGGCATTCCTTTTCAGTCGTAGAATAGTTGCTTTCCGCTTTTGACAGCGACCGGCTAGCATACGATATCACCCTTTCAAGTCCTTCTTTCCTCTGGACTAGGACGGCACCGAGGCCTAGGCTACTGGCGTCAGTGTGGATTTCGGTATCGGCGTCCTCGTCGAAGTGTGCAAGTACCGGCGGCGACTGCATGCGTCGTTTGAGTTCTTGAAATGCCTTGGCCTGAGGCGTTTCCCACTTGAACGCGACATCACATTTGGTTAGATGTGTTAGCGGCTCCGCGTTGCGTGAAAAGTCCTTGACAAAGCGCCCATAGTAGGCACACATGCCAAGGAATCTGCGCACTGCCTTCTTGTCGGTTGGCTGCGGGAACTTTGCGATGGCAGCTGTCTTCTGTGGGTCGGGGCGTACTCCTGATTTGCTGATCACGTGGCCTAGGAACAAAAGCTCATCGTAAGCGAAACGGCACTGTTCCGGCTTCAGACTGAGCCCTGATGATTTGATGGCTTCTAACACTGTCGCAAGCCGCCTAAGGTGATCGTCGAAATTTCTGGCGAAGACAACGACGTCATCCAGGTAAACAAGGCACGTCTGCCACTTCAGTCCGGCTAACACCGTGTCCATGACGCGCTGAAACGTTGCAGGCGCCGAGCATAGTCCGAATGGCATGACCTTGAACTCGTGGAGGCCGTCTGGCGTGATGAAGGCAGTCTTTTCGCGATCTCTCTCGTCGACTTCTATTTGCCAGTAGCCAGACTTGAGGTCCATCGACAAGAAGTATTTAGCGTTGCAGAGCCGAT
Organism: Dermacentor variabilis; assembly: GCF_050947875.1. Classification (NCBI taxonomy): domain Eukaryota; kingdom Metazoa; phylum Arthropoda; class Arachnida; order Ixodida; family Ixodidae; genus Dermacentor; species Dermacentor variabilis. Next base: position 36,324,352 of record NC_134574.1, read on the forward strand.
CCAATGCGTCGTCTATCCGTGGAAGGGGGTACACATCCTTCTTCGTGATCTTGTTCAGTCGACTATAATCGACGCAGAAGCGTAGAATTCCATCCTTTTTCTTTACCAGGACTACAGGAGAGGCCCACGGGCTTTTCGACGGCTGGATGATGTGGTCGCGCAGCATTTCGTCGACTTGTTGCCTAATAGCTTCACGTTCTCGCGTCGAAACTCGGTAAGGGCTCTGGCGGAGTGGTCGAGCGCTCTCTTCGGTTATTATGCGATGCTTTGCAACTGGTGTTTGTTTAATCCTCGATGACGTCGAAAAGCAGTCTTTGTATCGTCTGAGAAGACTTCTGATCTGTTGCTGCTTACTCATAGGAAGACTTGGATTCACGTCGAAGTCTGGTTCGGGGATAATGCTCATCGGGGTAGATGCGGCTGAATCCGAGAGGACAAAGGCATTGCTGGTTTCCACAATTTCCTCGATGTATGCGATTGTCGTGCCCTTGTTGATGTGCTTGAACTCTTGGCTAAAGTTGGTTAGCATAACTTCCACTTGCCCTCCGTGGAGTCGAGCGATCCCTCTTGCGACGCAAATTTCACGGTCGAGCAGTAGATGTTGGTCGCCCTCGATGACGCCTTCTACGTCAGCGGGTGTTTCAGTGCCGACGGAAATAATAATGCTGGAACGCGGCGGGATGCTCACTTGATCTTCGAGCACACTCAAGGCGTGGTGACTACGACAGCTCTCCGGCGGTATCGCTTGATCTTGTGACAGCGTTATCGATTTCGACTTCAGGTCGATGACTGCGCCATGTTGATTCAGGAAGTCCATGCCGAGAATGACGTCTCGTGAACACTGTTGGAGGACAACGAAGGTGGCAGGGTAAGTCCGGTCGTGAATGGTAATTCTTGCCGTGCAGATTCCAGTCGGCGTAATGAGGTGTCCTCCAGCGGTCCGAATTTGGGGGCCCTCCCATGCAGTCTTAACCGTCTTCATCTGGGCGGCGATGTGTCCACTCATTACAGAGTAATCGGCCCCGTGTCGACTAAGGCAGTGACTGCGTGGCCGTCGAGAAGCACGTCGAGGTCGGTGGTTCTTTGTCTGGCGTTGCAGTTAGGTCGTGGCGTCGGATCACGGCTGTGTCGTGTTGAACTGAAGTTGGAACGTCCCGTCGTCAAGTCGTCGTTCGTCGGTGTAGTCTTGCCTTCCTGACTTCGTCGGGACGGCGGCGTGTCGTTGTTATGTCGTCGAGATCGTTTCTTCGTCGTTTTCGTCAGCGGCGGAGGATCTTCGTCAGTTCGATGAACAGCAACCGCACCTCCATCGGTTGCTGCTTTTAGTTTTCCGGATATGGGCTCGCTGACCGGCCCCGGGCTGGGCCAGTGTATGGTCGGCGCTGCGGCGACAGGTAGCGGCCTGGTGATGGCGAACGCGATGGTCGTCGAGTGCTCCACTGAGTAGCGGCGAGGTAGTCGGCGATGTCACGAGGTCGTTCACCTTCCCTCGGGCGCTGTGCGTTGACGGCGAAGCCTCGCAATCCCAGGTCGCGGTATGGGCATCGGCGGTACACATGGCCGGCTTCGCCGCACTGGTAGCAGAGCGGGCGGTGGTCGGGGGCGCGCCAAATGTCCGTCTTCCTCGCGTAGGTGCGCTGGGCGACGGGTGGGTGTGCTGGCGGCGGCGGCGGTGGACGACGGAATTGCGTCGTTGCAGGGCCCTGGCGTGGTCGCGGAGGGGGACCTGGACGGCGTGCGACGGCGGCGTATGTCATCGCTTCTGGCTGGGGCTGCGGTAATTTTGGTTGCAGTTCAGGAACTCCTAGCGATCGGTGCACTTCTTCTTTCACGATGTCGGCGATCGAGGCCACTTGAGGCTGCGACGATGGCAAGACCTTGCGCAGTTCTTCGCGCACAATGGCCCTGATGGTCTCGCATAGATCGTCCGTGGCCAGTGATTGAATTCCGGAGTAGCTTGTTGGCTTGGTGCGTCGGTCGAATTGCCGGTTCCGCAATTCCAGTGTCTTCTCGATGCTCGTCGCCTGACGAAGAAACTCGTCGACGGTCTTCGGTGGGTTTCTTACCATACCGGCGAAAAGTTCCTCTTTTACACCACGCATCAGTAGACGTACTTTCTTCTCCTCGGACATTTCGGGGTCGGCGTGGCGGAACAGACGGCTCATTTCCTCAGTGAACATCGCGATCGTCTCATTCGGCAGCTGCGCTCTCGTCTCAAGTAGAGCTTGGGCTCGCGCTTTTCGCACGACGCTTTGAAATGTTTGCAGGAAGCCGCTTCGGAAGAGGTCCCACGTCGTCAAGGTGGCTTCTCGATTCTCGCACCACGTCTTGGCGGTGTCCTCCAATGCGAAATAGACATGTCGTAGCTTGTCGTCGCTTGCCCAGTTGTTAAACGTAGCGACCCTCTCATACGTTTCCAGCCAGGTTTCCGGGTCCTCAAACGTGGAACCGTGGAACGTCGGTGGTTCCCTGGGCTGCTGCAGCACGATGGGGGACGCTGGGGCTGCCATTGGGGTTGCCTTGGCCACAATCTTCTTGGTCTTCTCAGGTAGAAGTCCGTGCTCCGGGGGCAGCTGTTGAAGACGGCGGCTTGCTCGATGTTCCGGGACGGCGCTGGTGTTGTCTTTGTGGTCCGGGCTTGAACTACGGCTTGTCGGGGGCGTCCGGTACATGAACGTAAAGCACCTCCACCAGATGTCACGTGGTAGTGACGGTGAAGAAAGAAGCAGTACGGTGGAATACAAAACTAGCTTTTATTGGGCGAACCTGTGCCCAATAAAACAGGCTACACTTATAGCACAACGATAGCGGCGAACACGGTCGGCGATCGTCGGAAATCTGATCAGCGGGTCAAGCGCGTCGGCTTTTATAGAGCAGTCGTCGAATGTTCCAGACTAATCGTTCGGACCCGCGTGCCTTCCACAATGTTCTACACCATTCGCGTTACGCGATGGAATCAGATAACACAAGGTTCGGCGACAACAGACAGCCGGGTAGAAGCACCGATAACTTTCCAGAAACGTCGGATACATGCAGGCGCGTCCCTCGCTGTGTGATTACATTTTTTAAGCGGCGAAACGTGGTCGCCCGATAAAGATAAGTACACGTGTCAGTATCATGGCGGGAAGAGGAATAAATATTTATTTAAGGAAAATGAAAAATAATAATACGGGTTTGCTTGCTTCTTCTGTCAGGCTGAGCGCCACCACCATACTGCTGGAGGTGGATTCCCAAGATGCGAATTTGTCTAAGCTCGGGGAAGGTGTTTCCTGCAAGGTTGAGGTTGATTTGAAAGGGCGACTTGCAGCGGAAGACTAGAAGTTCAGACTTGTCTGCTAAGCCCTGGACACAGGACAGGAGCGTGCGCTGTTGGACGTATCGATGAATGACGTCAACTGCATGCTCGAGCGCATCTTGTTGGCAGCCTACCGATGATTGAGTGGTACCGACTGTGACATCGTCTGCATACAGAGCCTGATGCATGCCCAGTATGGAGTGCAGCTGATGTTAGAGTCCCATTATAGCAATGTTTAGGAGCGTGTTGGTTGTTTTGACGAGTTGAGAGCGCAGACAAAGTAATCCAATTGTGGCTGATTGGTCGGTGAGGAACGCACAGGTGCAATTGTACATATTCTTCCCGCATTTTGTAGCGTTGACGTTGGTAAGAATGACCTCAGAGACGTTATAGAAGGCTCCTTTGATGTCTAGGGCATGGATGGCGTTTGTGCTGGTAGGGGGGGGGGGAGCGTTCCAATACCTCCTCTTAGTTGAAGAAAGTAGTCCTGTGTTGATATATCCGGGTGAAATCCAAGGACTACGTGCTCACAAAGCTTGGCTAGAGAGGACGTCAAGGAGATGGGCTTAACCTCCTGTCTTGTCTCTGCCTTGTTTGATGTTGTGTGTGAGTTGACTTATAGCTTGCCTTAGCTCGAGCAGGTTGATGAAAAGGTCCATGTCCTCTTTGGGGCCTCCCGTGCAATTGTTGTGGAGGTGCTGCCGGATTGTGGGGGCCGATAGATTTTGCTGTTCTTGCGGTAGATCCGTGTCAGGACCTGTGTGTGCATGGAAAATTTTTTTGTGGTGTGGTTGATAATCGTATTTTTTATTCATTTATTTATTAAGAATACTTTTAAGTCCCAAAGGCACTACAGAAAGGACTGGGTGGAAATGGTAAGACGTGCAGCTAAAAAGAATATTTCAAGGCAACTTCTCAAGCGATCTTGAACTTGTGGTTATTAGTCATGCTGGCGATTATGGAGGAAAGGTGCTTCTATGCGATGCTGGTTTTAGGAACAAAAGAGTCATTGCGCAATTATGTTCGACTAGACGGTAAACCCACCTTGAAGCGTGGTCGGTCCTTGAAGACGTTTAATGAGGCGGGTGAAGAAGGACGGCCTTCAAATTGTTGTTACAAAACTAGATTATGTGAAAAAGTTACGGCGAGATGACTTTAAATGCAAGGAAAGGTCAGGGAACTTTAGGGTTTTCTTCATAGATGGGGCACTGGAATGACGTGAATAATTCCATAAGATGAAACGTGCTGCGCGTTGCTGAATGACTTCAAGAGTTTGAATGAGTGCAGTTTGACTAGGATGCCATATGGTGCATGTGTACTCTAATTTAGAATCCACCAAGGTTTTGTAAAGTATTAATTTCAGGGGTATCAAAAAAGTTTCGACGCGGATAACCAAACATGCGATTCGCGTTGTTAGTTACATATTCGGCGTGCGTATTTCAGGAAAGATTGCAATAATGTGAACACCATGGTATTTATAACGGTCAACAGATGGTAATGGAATATTATTGAGGGTCTAAGTACGCGGACTATGATTAGTGGCGTGGCGAGAAGCTTGCATGTTTTCACATTTAGTTGTATTAAGTGTCATGAGCCATTTACTGCACCGTTCAAATACCCTATCTACTTCACCTTGAAGATTGAGATAAGCGGCATGGTTGGTATTTTTCCGGTAAACTATACAGTCATCTTCAAACAGTCGGACAGTTGAGGAAGAAAGGCAAGTAGGAAACTCATAAATCTAGATCAAGAAAAGCTGAAAGCCTCAAAGGGACCTTTGCGGGACGCCAGATGTTACGGCAGAATTAGGTAAATAAAGGTCGTCACATACTGAACACGGTTAGAGAAAAAATCCTTAGTCCATGCACTGGGGCCTATATTGAGATGATTAGGCGTGAAGATAAGTGGATCATAGGAAACTGAGTCAAATACTTTAGCAAAATCTGAATATATGTAATCAGTACCAAAATCATTATCCATTTAATAAACAAGTCGTTGGTAAAACATAGCAATTGCGTTACGCACAAAACTGCTTTTCGGAATCCATGCTGATAAATACTGAAACACTAATTCGACTCACAAAGAATTTAATGAAGTGCGATATATTGCCACACTTAGATGTGCAGTGGATGCGCTCGCCAACGCGAGGTTGTCTACCAACCCTGTGATCAAGTTTTGGTATGGAATCCGATTCGCCAACGCGGCCGAACGGAAAAGTTACTGCGCCGCTACTTCGGCCCCTACAGTGTCCTCCGTCGTCTCAGCGAAGTGAACTACGAAGTTCTCCCTGAAGACACGAGTCGGCGATGTCGTCGCGTGCAGCCTATGGATGTCGTCCATGTTTCCAGGATGAAACCGTACCGCTCGTGTGGACGAGGTCATTCTAACTTGCACTCGCCTTCGTTCCGCTTGTGTGACACTTTCCTCTTCACAAACTTCATAAGTGTTGCCGTGCATGTGCTTTTTTCCCCTCTGCTTCGCATTTGAAGCATCGAGACGATGCTTTTGTGAAGGGGGAAATGCCATAGTTGGCTGTGTAGTGGGTTGGACGTTTCTGCAAAGCTGAGGTCGACGACAATAAACACGCAGTCTCAGTGAAGGTATCGGACGGGAACTTTCTACTTCCATTAGATTAAACTTAATATTTTTTTTCATATATATAGTAACGTGAAGAGTGGAGGTGCTGGGTAAACTGCTCAATGCACTGCGACCAACAGGAAGCTCCCAACTTAGATCGCGACACCTTCGACGCTGACCTCGGGAGCTGCCGGCGACAACCAGGAGTAGCACCAGAACTGGGCCCGCTCTCGGTAAAGTGTGCAGCCATGACAACCAGTTAACGAGTAGCCAGACTGGAGAGACACCCACTCCGCCTGCTCCGTGGATTTCAACATGCCGCGATCCCCAAGGTCGTTTCACGGTGACGCGTTCGAGGATGCTGAGAATTGGATGGAGCACTACAATCGAGGGAAGGAATGGGACGAGCTCCGGAAGCTCCGGTAAGACTCCTTTGCCTTCGAGGATTCGGCGCGCATCTGGTTCGAAAACCATGAAGCTAGCTTGGCGGCCTGGCAAGAATTTGTAGCCAGCTGCGCAATACCTACGGAAGTTCAGACCGGAAGGAACAAGCAGAACGTGCTCTCAATTTCAGAAATGAAAGACCAAATGAGAGTGTCGCCTTGTTCGTTGAGGACATGTCGCGGCTTTTCAAGCGCGCAGATCCCGGAATGAGCGAAGAAAAGAAAGTACACGTGTTGATGCCGCACATGAAAGAGCTGTTATTCGCAGGTCTAGTGCGCAACCAACCACGCACCATAGCCGAATTTCTAAACGACGCAACAACGATGGAGCGCAAGCTACGGCAGCGGTCGCCGCAGTACGAGCATCCAAGTGACTTCACATCTCTCTCGTTGTCCATGGCTACCCCTGGTTTGACGACCCTAAGAGAGCTCGTGCGTAGCATTGCACGCGAGGAGCTGCAACAAGTTTATGCCATATCTCCTCAATCCTACGTGACTGTTTTAAGTGATGTGCTTCGCGAAGAGGTCAGACAGCTGGTACAACCACTGGCCCTAAGATCCACAACCACACCGAAGCCCTAAGATCTTCGTTGCTGAGATCGATCATCCGGCCCGCCCACCCATGCAACAGATGGCGCAGCACTTCTCGAGCTCTTACTACTTTTTCAACCCTCTGCCTTCCGCAAGCCCCGGTCTAATCGTGTGGAACTCCAGTGTCTGGCGCACTCCAGACGATCGGCCACTCTGCTACCATAGTAATGCAGCACGTCACTTATACCGCGAGTGCATTTACCCCCAGACGGGCCTTCCTGGTTTTCGCCCAGACGTACGTCGACCCCTTGATACTGAACGTCCCCCAGATATTGCCGAGTACTTGACGAGTCAGCAGTCCCCCGACTCTTCCACCGTACCAGTCCCGCTTACCATCTCCTCGATGTCCTATATCACCTGGCCCACAATTGCGGTCCGCCCGTGGCGTTGAGGGCCGATCCATTAGGTCCCCCAGCCCACGCAGGGGGAAACTAGGAGCAGTGACCTCCAGGGGTAGGGCCGCTTTTGACGGATCTATAAAACATCTGCTCGCCCGATACGCCAGCCGACCGCCAACAACTCCCATACACCGCCGCATGCTGTTGACTCCCAAAGTGTTTCCGCAGACATCCCCTTTCAAGTCGACAACTGTCCTGTCACTGCCCTAGTGTACACTGGCGCCGATGATTCTGTTATGAGTGCCGAACTAGCTGCTTAACTGAGAAAAGTCACGACACCATGGCACGGATCAAGCCTTCGGACAGCAGGTGGTCATCTCTTGACTCCAATTGGGAGGTGCACGGCCAGTCTCCAATTCCGTCAATGCACGCACGTTAATTCGTTTATGGTGTTGAGCGAGTGGTCGCGGAGAGTTATCCTCGGTATGGATTTTCTTCGCAAGCACGATGCTGTTATCGATTTTCAGGAGCTGATTATAATGTTTTCCGACAACTATGCCCCGGTACTACAAGATAGCAACATGTCAAAGATAGCACTGCCTGTTGCTGATGACGCTGTGACATTCCCGCCCCGAAATAGCATGTTCGCAAGTGTTGAAAGAGACTGCGACCATAATAGTAGTGGCATCGCTGAAGGAAACCAGTCGGTGCTCTTGGCTCAGCAAGTCTGTGTCGCCCGTTGCATTATTCGGCTGAACTGCCGAATGACTGAGCTTTTAGTGACGAACTTCAGCGGTGAGCACCAACACCTGGCAAAGCGAACGGCCATTAGGGATGCACTAAATCCTACGCTTGGTGAGCTTAACTCCTACGCTTCCTCAGCTGTCAACCCCACAAAAAGAGCGAACATTAAGTAGTTTATGCATGTTGAGTGATTATTTTGCATTCACGTAAAAAGTAACGCAGACGCACATCGTCCAACGCCGCATTATAAAGGATCCCACCAAACATACTGTGCGTTAGCACGCCTACCGCGTGTCACAATGTGAGCATGAGGGGATTCGTTGTCAAGTGAAGCAAATGCTAGACGACGACGGAATTCAACCCTCAACCAACCCATGAGCGCCGCCAGTTGCACTTGTCAAGAAGAAGGACGGCACTCTTTGGTTTTGTGTGGATTACCGCAAACTGAACAGAGTGACGAAAACAGATGTCTACCCTCTTGCCCGCATAGCTTACCCTCTAGACTGTCTTGGGCATGCCCGATACTCCACCTCAATGGATTTACGCAGCGGATACTGGCAGATGGAAGTAGATGAACGAGATCACGAAAAGATTATTTTCGTAACTCCTGACGGCCAGTAGGGATTTAAGGTGCTGCCCTTCGGATGATGCTGCCCTTCCGCGACTTTTCAGAGGCTGATGGACACCATGCTGTCAGGCCTTAAGTGGCAATCATGCCTCGTGTAATTAGACGACATCGTTGTTTTATCTCGGGCATTTAAACAACACATGCAGACTTCAGCCCGTCTTCCTCGCAATTCGATCTGCAGGCCAGAGAAAACCAGAGAAATGTCATTTTGGTTATCAGGAACAGAAGTTCCTCGGCCGAGTTGTTAGTAATAAAGGTGTTCGGCCAGACCCAAAAAAGAGTATGACTGTTGCCGCATTTACTCCATTAGCCAGCAAACAGGACAAGCGCCGCTTTTGGGCCTCTTTTTATACTACAAACGCTTTGTGGATAATTTTTCCAATATAGAAGAGCCCCTCACTCGTTTAACAAAGGAGGATTTCCTGTTTCTTTGGGGTCCGGAGCTGAGAGCCGCCTTCTCTGAGCTTCAGCGGCGCCTCGAGACACCGTCCTTACTTGGACACTTTGAGGAAGATACCGACACTGAACTGCAGACTGATGCTTGTAGCATCAGCCCCGGTGCAGTCCTCGTGCAATGGCAAGATGGCGTGCGTTGAATGTCCTATCGCTTACGCTAGCCGCATCATAACCTCCGCAGAAACTAACTACTCTACCACTAAAAAGGAATGCTTAGCTGTCGTCTGTGCATTAGCTAAGTTTCGGCCATATTTATATGGTCGTCCATTCAGAGTGGTTACCGACAATCATGTCCTTTGTTGGCTGGCCAATCTCAAGGACCCGTCAGGACGTCTTGCCAGGTGGGGCCTTCGCCTTCAAGAATTTAATGTAGCAATCATCTACAATTCTGGCTGGAGGCACTCTGACGCTCACTGTGTTTCGCGTGCTCCACTTGCAACACTGTCAATTGATACTGATGATGACGGTCGTTTCTTTTGCGCTGTCAATATATCTGACTTGGGTCGGCAACAGCGGGACTGTTTAATACTCGGGAAACTGGTCGGCTATCTTGAAGGCCGAAGTTCGCAACCTCCACGGACATTTACGCGTTAATCATCTTTGTTCTGTCTCCGCAACAATGTCTTGTATAAAAGAAATTTCTACCCATCAGCAACTGGACATCTGCTTGTCGTTCCACCCGTACTGCGTGCCGATATTCTGTCTGCCTTTTTAGGCCATTTGTGATTCGCGCCTACCTTGGCCCGAATTCGACAACACTGCTACTGGCCTAAGCTTGCTGAGGAAGCCAAGCATTACGTGAGAACTTGCCGCGACTGCCAGCGCCGAAAGGCTGAGTTTCCTGAAGTCTGTTTCACCGCCAACACAACCATTTCAACAAATCAGCCTGGACTTTCTCGGGCCCTTCCCTAAGTGTTTTGCCGGCAGCCGCTTACGACTGATTACCTGACGCGATGCTGCAAAACTTGAGCCTTCTAGTGAGCCACTGCAAGTGACATTGCACACTTTTTCATCCACAACATAGTCCTCCGGAATGGTGCACCAGCACTAGTCATACAGATGGTGGTACAGCTTTCAGAGGTCAGATGATGAAAGACGTCATAACGCTCAGTGGTACCGCTCACGGCCGACCCAATGCATACCATCTTCAGACCAATGGTCTTACGGATAGGTTAAATAAAACAATCGCTGACATGCTTTCCTTATAGGTCGACAGCGAACACAAGAACTGCAACGATGTTTTGCCTTGCGTAACATTCTTATATAATACTGCCGTTCAAGAAACTACTGGATTCACTTCATTCCGTTTGCTCCACGGCCGTGAGGCAACCGCCATGCTGGCGCCATGCTTCTCCCTGAACAATACGACATTACCATTGACGCGAAGGAGCTTACCCAGCTCGCAGACGCAGCTCGCAAACTTGCACGGGAGCGAATCCAGAATCAGCAATCCATACTATTTCAGAGGTATACCGCTTGCCATCGCAAGGTTGTCTATCAACCCGGTTATCAAGTTTTGGTGTGGACCCCGATTCGTCAACACGGCCGAACGAAAAAGTTACTGCGCCGCTACTTCAGCCCTTGCAGTGTCCGTCGCATCAGCGAAGGGAACTACGAAGTTCTCCCTGAAGACACGAGTCGGCGATGCCGTAGCGTGCAGCCTATGGATGTTGTCCATATTTCCAGGATGAAAACGTACCGCTCGTGTTGACGAGGTCATTCTAACTTGCACTCGCCTTCGTTCCGCTTGTGTGACACTTTACTCTTCACAAACTTCATAAGTGTTGCCTTGCATGTGCTTTTTTGCCCCCTCTGTTTCGCATTTGAAGCATCGAGACGATGCTTTGGGGCAGGGGGAAATTCCGCAGTTGGCTGTGTAGTGGGTTTGCCGCTTCTGCAAAGCTGAGGCTGACGACGACGAAGACGCACTCTCAATGAACGCGTCGGACGGGAACTGTCTGCTTCCACTATAGTAAACGTACTAGTTTTTGTCATATATATATATAGTAACGTGAATATATTGTATGTCCTAGGATATTTACTGGAATGGATGTTGATGATATGGGACGGTATTTATTAGGGGAATTCATGTCACCAGATTTTAAAAAGACGAGCCACCTTCTCGGTCTTCCAATCAGAGAGCAGTGTGGACATCTGTAATGACTGTTCAGAACGCTTTGTCAATATTGTTACGTAGGAAGACACCGACGAAAAGCTATTTACAAGTATATTTACAAGGCAATACGCCGCAGTTGGCCAAGAGGCAACAGCCCGCGCTAGCTTCCAATCGTCGTCGTCGTCGTCTTCTTACTGCTCGGCTCTTCGCCATTGGAAATACTATCCCGTAGCACTACCCCCGGCGGCAAAAGCGCCGTACCGGAGCGACTAAAGGCCGGACTCTGAAGCAGTATAGTAGCTCTTGAGCCTACTGACGTGCACGACATCACTAGATGCCAGAGTAGATGACGAGGTTGAGCTCACAGGAGCAATTTCGTACGTCACAGGCGTCACCTGGCGCAGCACGCGGTAGGGCCCTGTGTATCGCGAAAGGAGCTTTTCTGAAAGTCTGACGTGACGAGAGGGCGACCACAGGAGCACGAGTGCACCAGGCGAAAACTGTACCTCACGGTGGCGGGCGTTGTACTGACGCTGCTGCGTGGTTTGCGAGTCCGTCAGTCGAGCACGGGCAAGCTGGCGTGCATGGTCGGCGAGGGCGATGGCGTCACGCGCATACTCGATTGTTGAGGTCGCAGCAGGAGGAAGTACCGCATCAAGGGGCAAGGTCGGTTCGCGACCGTAAGGTAGATAAAATGGAGAAAATCCGGCGGTGTCGTGCCGGAAAGAATTATAAGCAAATGTGACGTAAGGAAGGGCAGCGTCCCAGTCGTGGTGGTCCTTCGAAACGTACTTGGACAGCATGTCGGTAAGAGTACGGTTTAACCACTGCGTGAGGCCATTGGTTTGAGGATGGTATGAGGTAGCTTGTGTTGAATAGAGCAGGAACGCACAATGTCGGCGATAACTTTCGAGAAAAAGTGACGACCACGGTCAGTAAGCAGCTGTCGCGGGGCGCCACGCACTCAGATTATGTCACGCAAGAGAAAGTCCGCGACGTCAGTGGCGCAACTGGTAGGGAGAGCCCGCGTGATAGCGTATCGCGTGGCGTAATCAGTTGCGACGGCTACCCATTTGTTCCCAGAGGATGACGTGGGAAAAGGACCGAGGAAGTCTAATGGAACACGAAAGAACGGTTCCACAGGGACGGTGATCAGCTGGAGATGACCGGAAGGTAGCACCTGAGGTGTTTTCCGTCGCCGGCAGGGATCACAGGCAGCAACATAGCGTCGGACGGAGCGAGCGAGACCAAGCCAATAGAAGCGGCGGCGGACGCGGTCGTACGTGCGGGTTACCCCAAGATGCCCTGCAGTGGGTGCGTCATGCATCTCAAAGAGCACAGTCTGTCGTAGATGTTCTGGCACGACAAGAAGAAGATCAGGGCCATCAGGGAGGAAGTTCCTTCGGTATAGAATGCCGCCCTGGAGGACACATTGGCGAACGGATGCGTCGGTAGGTGTAGAGCGCATACGCTCGATGAGTACTCGCAGCGATAGGTCTCGGTGCTGCTCATCGGCGATGTTCGTGAGGACAGACACAGAGAAAATGCCGTCGGTGGTACTACTGTCGGTGTCGTAAGGCTCTTCTACCGGGTAGCGAGACAGGCACTCAGCGTCCTTGTGTAGTCGGCCGGATTTGTTGGTGACAGAGAACGAATATTCTTGGAGGCGTAAGGCCCAGCGACCAAGTCTTCCTGTAGGGTCTTTCAATGAGCATAACCAACAAAGCGCGTGATGGTCTGTGATAATGGAATAGGGTCGGCCATATAAGTATGGGCGGAACTTCGCAACCCCCCAAACTACGGCCAGACACTCACGCTCAGTGATGGAATAGTTGCGCTCCGCGCGCGAGAGGAGCCTGCTGGCGTTAGCGATAACACGGTCGTGGCCACGCTGGCGTTGTGCCAGTACTGCGCCAATTCCGTGACCGCTGGCATCAGTACGGACTTCGGTAGGCGCAGAAGGATCGAAATGGGCCAGAACGGGAGGCGTTGTGAGAAGCAGGATTAGAAGCGAGAATCCAGAGGCCTCGTTATCGCCCCACTGGAAAGGGGCGTCTTTGTCCAAAAGCTCGGTTAGTGGTCGTGCTATGGCCGCAAAATTTTCCACGAAACGGCGGAAGTACGAGCAATGGCCGATGAAGCTGCGCACATCCTTGACACACTTCGGAATAGGGAAGTGCGTAACAGCATGGATCTTGCCTGGGTCCGGTTGCACTCCGTTCGCGTCAACGAGATGTCCAAGGACGGTAATCTGACGACGGCCGAATTGGCACTTCGATGCGTTGAGTTGCAGACCGGCTCGCCGAAAAACGTCCAGGACTGCTGAGAGACGCTCGAGGTGTGTATCGAATGTTGTGGAGAATAGTATAACGTCGTCCAAGTAGCACAGGCATGTGGACAATTTGAAACCGTGAAGAAGGGAGTCCATCATGCGTTCAAAAGTGGCAGGAACGTTACTTAGGCCGAACGGCATCACCTTGAATTGATAAAGACCGTCGGGTGTTACAAAGGCAGTCTTCTCGCGGTCGAGATCGTCCACGGCAATCTGCCAAGAGCCGGAGCGAAGGTCAATAGAGGAGAAATAGCGAGCACCGTGGAGGCAGTCAAGGGCGTCATCAATCCGAGGTAGGGGATACACGTCCTTTTTGGTAACCCTGTTAAGGTGCCAATAATCCACGCAAAAGCGTCATGAGCCATCCTTCTTTTTTTACCAGCACAACAGATGACGCCCATGGACTACATGACGGTTCGATAATGTTCTTGGCAAGCATTTTGCGAACTTCGGTGTGAATAACTTGACGCTCAGCCGGTGATACTCGATGCGGGCGGCGATGAATAGGAGGGGCATCGCCAGTATTATTGCGATGTTTAACAGCTGTTGTTTGGGCCAAAGGACGATCGTTAAAGTAAAAAATATCTTGGTAGGAAATCAGAACGCGGTGGAGCGCACGAGCGTGCTCGGACGGCATGTCGGGTGCAATCATTTTCTGTAAGTTGGCGATGGTACAAGTTGCCGACTGCGATGATAGAGGAGGATCGGTTGAATTGTCGTCTTCTGAAATCGATGCTACAGAGTGATCCTCGAATAAGCAAAGTTTGGCCAGGGACATCCCGCGTGGCAGCACTTGTGTCGTCAAGCCAAAATTGACCACTGACACGCAGACGCAATTCGACGTAATAGATAAAACTGCATGAGGTAGTGTGATCCCGTGTGTAAGGAGGACGTCTTGCATAGGAGCCGCGATGTAGTGACCGTCGGGCACTGGTGGGGATGACACGAAGTCAACGTAAGTCAGTGCCGAAGGTGGCAAGCGAACGAAGTCGACAGAACTGAGGCGAGTAGGGTGTTGTTCAGCGGGATCCAGAACAGGCAGGTCGAGGCGGAGAGTACTGTCGGAGCAACTGATGAGAGCAGAATGTGCGAAGAGGAAGTCTAGGCAGAGGATGATGTCGTGGGGACAGTGAGCGATGACTGAGAATAGCACGGTAGTGGAGCGATCGGCGAAGGAGACGCGGGTGGCACACATACCAATTACAGGGGCTGTTCCGCCATTGGCAACAAGGACAACAGGCGTCGTGGCGGCATGATTATTTTCCTCAGCCGGTTACGAAGGTCAGCGCTCATTACCGACAATGCGCCCCAGTGTCTATGAGAGCAGATACAGGAACACCGTCGACTTGCACGTCAAGAAGGTTCAGATGAGTGGGAAACGTCAGGAGAGGATTTAGCGGCGTAGGGAGCAATGCAGCGTCACCTCGAGGTGCTGCATCGTCTAGTTTTCCGGCTGGGAGCAGCGTCCGTAGGGAGTCGGCGAATAGGAGCGACGGGGCGGGGGGTAGCGAGATTGTCGTCGTTGGCGCGAAGGCGAACGAGAATAGGGGCGGTTCGGCGCAGGAGAATCGGTGGCGGCATTATCTGAGCGGGCAGTATAGGGACGAGAAAGGCCACCTGGGGGGCGAGAGTAGGCAGTATATGTAGACTGGTTCAGGGAACTCCAGCGACTGCGACAGTGCCGAGAAATGTGCCCAATTCTATGGCAGTGAAAACAAATTGGCTTGTCGTCTGCAGTGCGCCATTCAGAGGGTTTGGGGAAGCGTGGTGGGTAAGAAGGTGCGGGACGGGGTGGAATCCAAGAAGCCTGGTGGGTATCAGGGCGATGGGCTGAGCAGATGGTGTGAATACCCATGTTGGCGAACTCCTGGCGGACAACTGCCTTGATCAGGGAAACAGTGACTGCAGGTGCATTGGAGGGGCTGGAGTCGAACGCAGCCGGATTGGCGGCCTCGATCTCACGCCGGACAATCCTGGTAACATCGCCAGTGTTGTTGGGACGAGGAGCGTCGGCACAGGAAGATGTCGCTGGGGTGTTGGGCAGACGGGCAAACTGTTGGTCGATACGTCGGCTGTTAGCGAGTTCGAGGCGGCGGCACTCTTTTATAACTGCATCCACCGTCGCCACGTTGTTAAATACGAGCAAGTTGAAGGCGTCATCGGCAATGCCATTGAGGATGTGGGAGACCTTGTTGGACTCAGTCATGTGTGCGTCAACTTAGCAGCATAGAGCCAAGACGTCCTGAATGTACGTGACGTAGGGCTCCGTTGACGTCTGCACTCGACCGGAAACCGCCTTCTGCGCGGCAAGTTGGTGACCGTAGGGGTTGCCGAACAAGTCTCGAAGCTTTTGCTTAAGCGAATCCCAACTGGTCCGCTCATCTTCGGGCGTCCGATACCAAACTGGAGGTGTGCCACCGAGGTAAAAGACTACGTTGGCGAGCATGATAGTAGGGTCCCACCGGTTATTGCGGCTGACGTGTTCGTACAGGCTGATGCAGTCCTCGACGTCTTTCCCATCTTTTGCCGAGAATTCGCCAGGATCACGGGGAGCGGAGAGGGTGATGTAGGTCGTCGAAGTGGCAGCAGGTGTCGGAGCCGGCGGAGTCGGGTTGTCGTCGCCGGGAGCCATGAAGGAAGGCTCGACGTACCGTCCACTGCGAAGCTCCGTGACGAGGTACAAGGAACGTCCACCTCCACCAGATATGTTACGTAGGAAGACACTGACGAAAAGCTATTTGCAAGTATATTTACAAGGCAATACGCCGCAGTTGGCCAAGAGGCAACAGCCCGCGCTAG
Organism: Dermacentor variabilis; assembly: GCF_050947875.1. NCBI lineage: Eukaryota > Metazoa > Arthropoda > Arachnida > Ixodida > Ixodidae > Dermacentor > Dermacentor variabilis. The sequence continues at coordinate 36,340,671 of NC_134574.1, forward strand.
CTTCCAATCGTCGTCGTCGTCTTCTTACTGCTCGGCTCTTCGTCATTGAAAATACTATCCCGTAGCAATATCAATGAAGATTAAACTTGCGTACACTTCAGCATTTTTGATGAGATACAATGAGGACCGGTCGATGAAGATACTTCTTCTGGTTGACAATCGTCCTTTCAACACCAACTGCATCAATAGGAGTGTAATACGTTGCTAAGAAGTTGGTTTTTGGTATATGCGGAAATGCTGCGGGGCTGATCTTATGAAAATCAGTAACGAGGACATTGTTCAGAACAATTCAGCATTCTATTTGACTTACTGGAACACTAGATTGTATTATTTAAAAGTGTGTCTCTCAGCACCGTTAATAATGTTTCAAAATTTAAGGGGGTTAGAAAGCAGTAGCAAAGGAAGAGTTTTACGAAAGATTCCTTCTTGGCTTTTGAAAGCACAGTACTAAATTCTCGGTAAAATTTTTCATAGCAAGAGTAGTGATATGTTGTAGCTGTTAATTGTGCGCGTGGAAATATTTGCTTCTTTTTGTTGCGCATGCGTTTTACGTGTTATTAAACCACATAAAGTTAGTACTCCATGAAACTATGTACAAAACGATGAAGTACAGATAACAGTTTCTTTTTACAAAGTAAGCAGTTGTCCACAACCGATTGGTGCTCACAACCGGCAAAGAACCGATCAACAACGGCAGGCAATTCCCTATTCATTCCAGTAAGCTTTACGTTGCCGTAGTCTTGGATGACCGTACTTATTTTTTCTTGTTGGAAGCCTCTGTCCTGTAGAGCGAAGTATAATGTGGTCGCAAATCCCCGGTGAATGATTTAAGCAGGAAACTAGGTCTTGTGTATTGGTAACGATTAGGTCTAGTATATTAGTCGAAGCGGGAGTTATGAGAGTGGTAAAATGAACACGCTGAGTTAAGTTGAAGTCCTGAAGAAAGTTAAAAATTATTTGCTGTAAGCTAACTTGTGTGTTAAGGATATCGCGTCTCTTTGCCACCAGATGTCGGGAACATTAAAGTGACCAAATATGAAGAGGGGTGATCTTGGGTATCTGACGAACAGCTGATTGACAATATCGTGCAGTTCATTACAGAATGACAGTGGCGTAGTTGGTGACCGATAAGAGACAGAGAAAATTATTTCGCCAAAATCAATGCACGTGCTGACACACAAGCTCAAGGGAGGATACGATTGGAACGGCATGAGAAGCAAGAGTATCGGCAACCGCTAACAGAACACCGACCGGTAATCACGATCACATCGGTTAACTTTCTAGCACTTTTCACAGTTCAAAATTTCTTCATTGTTAATTTTTGCAGAAGCCAAGTCTCGGTCAGACTGACAATATCAGCAGAGCTAGAATGAATAGCGGAAGACAATTTAAAGCGTTTATTCAGGATACCCGGCAGATTGGAAACAAAAATAGTCGAGGTGTATGCGCAGAATCTATACAGACATAGCTATGATGCATTGGAAGTGCCAGTTCGTGCAGGTACAGTGCCCGTGCTATCTTGCGTATCTGCCAATGGTGGTAAAGCGGCTTCGCGTGCGCCGTCACTTATTGCGTACTAAACGTGCGTTTCAATATATTTATGACGAATTTATCCTTGGGAGCTATCCAGTAACTGGCGTAGGATGACTCATGTCTTCGCGGTACGGAGTGTTCCTTGCCATTTGTTACAGAAATGGTACCGATTCTCCCTCGTTAGCTGGGTGGCGCCTTTCTCCGCTGCCTCGGTTATGTTAGTATTTCAAAGTTTAAGGGGATGGTTTTCGTTTTGACGTTGCCATCGTTTGACCAGACTATGACATCCTCCCAGAGATAGAGTAAGTGTGGATCGACTTAAGGGTTCTTTCTTGGGAACGCGAGCGTCTCCCAATACCTTTCGACCGTAGCTTGGAGATTGTTCACCCATGCTTACATATTTTCGTTGTTGTGTGTTGAGAGTAGCGCTCTTTCACTGAAAAAGGCATCCCAGTCAGTGAGCTTGGTACGGCAGATTAGCTGACGAGGAATGGTGTCAATGTAGATTTTGGTTACCAGGAGACAGTGTCACTGGCGAATGTCTCTTTCTTGTTTTATCATTCAGCATGCCGGAACCAGTGGGTGGGCCGGACGTGCGGGCAGTTGTCTCTTTTCACACTTTGCCAATTCGCATGGGGTGCTGTAGGTCCGTAAGCACGGTGAGAAAGTTTGTTCGGTGGAGTTGTGTAGAATTTGCTTTTGGGTGTGGCTTTAGTGTGACGTCATCCTGGTAAGGCGGCATTGAATTCGCCTGCTGTCAGCACGCAATGACGCTTTGTATGGTTCATTGTTTGTCTTGGGATATATTCTAGTTCCGATAAGTTTTCTCGTAGGGGGCAGCAAACATTCAGAATAAAGATGTCGCTGCTCTTTGGCCAGGGGAAAAGTTAGATAAGCAAGTAGTCTGTAACGAATCCATCTAAGGGGTGGGTTGCAGTTGTCAGAGTTTCACACCTGAGAATTGAAGCTCTGCTGTCCAGAGCGGATGTGTGGGTGCCATAGCTCGAAAGCTTCGACGTTGCACATGTTTCCTGTAGCAATGTAACGTCTGGAGGCACGTCATTTTTGTTGATGTATTGCTGGAGGGTCCTTCCTTTACGAATGAAGATGTGACAATTCTACTTAGAGATCAGAAACAGCAGTTTGGTATTGGGATTTCCTTTACTATTCTTTATCTTGCCTACTAGAAGTCGGAAATTATTTTGGGAAAACTTCGCGGTGCTGGTAAGTTTTCAGTTTCTTTCGGTTTTTTGTCTTCCCCAAGCTGGGTGCCGTTAATTGCGTCTTTAATTATGCTGAACATCATTTGCTGGTTGGATTGGAGCTTTAGATTTAAGGCGTCGAAGCGAGCGTCAAATTTCACGTTGATATTAGCGATCTCTCTGCAAACTCGGTGGTCATTTCATTGGAAAAGTTGGTGTTGGAGCCACAGCACAAAATTTATTCTGGCTTGTTTTTGCCGAATTTTGGTACCGTGTTGTCTGTGGTGGCGGGTGGTTTGATGTTTTGGTAGATTGGTACAGCTATTCCAGGAGTTGACTGAGGGGCTGTGTTAAGAGGCAGAGCGGTGTTTTCCCTAAACTAGTTGACTGCAGAGCTGCCACATCTCTTTGCGCAAGACTGCGTTTTCGTTTCGTAGTTCCTATATTGGTTCAGCAAAGGGATTTTCTTTGGGCGTGTTCGTTGGTTTGGGTTTGGGGATCTTGTGGTATGGAAGGTTTTATGGAACTGTGCTCTGCGCTTTGGGGATTACGAAAAAACACCGTGCTGACCACCTGACCTGGGAGTTGTCGGTGTCCGCTGCTGGCTTCTGGGCCTGGGTTTGGGATGCTGGGCCGGGTAGCACGAGGGTTTGAGGCCTGGTTTACAATCAGGGGCGTGACTGTGGGCGCTGTCCTGATGTGAGTCGTTCGGTAGCCGAGCAGGAATGGCTACACTGCCTTGGCTGGTCCCGCCTACTAGAACGGTGGGATGATCGTAGAGCGGGATGGAGCCCCATGGGACAGTCCTTGTCGGCTTTAGGATGCGGGCCTTGACATAGGAGCACTTTACTGTGCATGCTTGTCCAGGTAGCGTGTTCGCGACATTATAGCTGGGACAGATTTAAGTGCCCGGTGTGGAGCGCACGCCGGCTCAGTGGCCAACATGTAGGAATATGGCGTGGTGTGGCTGCCGAGGGAGCAGTATAATTCCGTCATACGTAATATAGAAGGGTACTGTCTAGTCAGAGTAGGTTATGAGGACTGCGGTGGTGGACTTGCCTAGCGTTCGAGTGTGGACAATGTTTCGACCGCACACTGAGAGGTATTTGAGTAGGTATTTCTCAGAGGCTCTTGCGGCGACGTGGCGTGCAACGCTTCAGGCTGAGTCTGCTGGTGCCGCATGTACGCCGCGACGACAACATCTTGTCCACCAGGGTGAACGTTCTTGAGTTCGTAGATTCTTGTGGCGATTTATTCATGAGGAGTTGGCGACATCTTGGGCTGCATCAATGCGTCCCGCAAGGGCACTGGTGTAGGTTTCCGTGGCGTGACCGCTGGTTGCGATGAGGCTTGGGCGAGTTCGGAGGTTGTCCATTTTGCAAAGGTGATGCTACAGCGTCGTCAAACTATGATCTTTTGGTCATTCTTTGGGAGCAGTGATGAGTGTCGAAGATAAGGTGGCTTATTAGCACGCTGCGGCTGCATGGTGGTCGTTCAGGCCTGGGCTTCATCGCGCTTCCGTCAGATGGCAAGCCAGTCACTGCCTGCAGTGGTCTCGTCAGGGAAATTGTCGTTTGTTTTTCATTGCATGGTGAATTGGAGGTGTTAGATGTAAATATTGGCCTCGACGGGGCCGATGGAGGGGTTTCGGAAAGGGCGTGGGCAAAACCGACGAAGCGTAACCTAATGTGCAACTATGACGAATAGAGCACAAGAATCCAGGAAAGTCACGTTAGTGTTACCTTGATTATATTGTCACGAGAGGAAAAGCCAGCCATTCAGTTCTAAGCGAACAGCCGTTTACAGTTCGTGTTTGCAGCAGCTACCACGCACACTTCTTCTTCCTCGACCTCTAGCGTAACTAGTGCGTGCCATTACCCCTCCCTCCAAAAAAAGAAGAAATAAATAAATAAAGTTGGGGAGATGTTAAATGTCACAAGGAAAAATAAATGAGAAAGACAACGGACGAGACGACAGGGGCCGCATCACAAAGTTTGTGGATGAGTCAGCGCGAAAGGTAAGGCTTCATCCTGGTAACATGAACAATGTCAGAGGAACGTGGTCTACGGGAGTGGTGCGAAGTGTCGGCTGGAATAACTTCGTAGTTGACAGGACTTAGACGACGCAAAACTAGGTAGGGTCCAAAGTATCGGCGCAATAATTTTTCTGACCGGCCTCGTTGACGTATAGGGGTCCAAACCCATACAAGATCTCCCGGGTTGTATGTGACGTCTCGATGGCACATTTTGTATCGACGAGCATCTTGACTTTGTCGGGATAGAATTCGTTGCCGCGCAAGGTGCCGCGCCGCTTCGGCACGCTGAACAAAGGCGTCTGTATAGGTTGTGGTAGGTTGAGACGAAGTTGGTAGGAGCATCACGTCAAGCATAGTGGTGACGTCGCGTCCGTAGACCAGACGAAAAGGAGGAAACCCCGTGGTTTCTTGTAAGGCAGTGTTGTACGCGAATGTCACATACGGGAGCAGTTCGTCCCAATTTTTATGATCCGTGGCAACATACATGGGAAGCATATCCGCAATCGTTTTGTTGAGACGCTCTGTTAAACCGTTAGTCTGCGGGTGATACGCAGTTGCCGTACGGTGCGTTGTTCCGCTCAGCTGCAGAATGTCTCGGACCAACTGGGCAGTGAAGGCCGTACCACGGTCTGTGATGACGACAGCGGGAGCACCATGTCGAAGGACGATATTTTTGATAAAGAAGTTAGCAACATCTGAAGCAGTAGCTCGCTGAACGGCTTGTGTTTCGCAGTATCGAGTGAGGTAATCGGTGGCGACGACGATCCAGCGGTTATCAGCCGAAGACTTGGGAAATGGGCCAAGTAAATCCATCCCGACTTGTTCAAAAGGTGAGCAAGGAGGTCGGACAGGCTGAAGCAGACCGGCTGGTTTTAGTGGTGGAACTTTGCGGCGCTGGCAATCTCGACAACTTCTGACGTACTGCTTCACGGTTTTTGTGAGTTTTCGCCAATAGTACTTCTGCTTGATCCTCGCGAGAGTACGCGTGAAACCAAGATGCCCGGACGTTGGTTCGTCATGGCATGCACGTAGAACGTCGTCGCGGAGAGTAGCGGGAACAACGAGCAGGAAAACGGCTGCCGTAGGGTGAAAGTTCCGCTTGTATAGGATGTCGCCACGTAGGCAGAAAGAGGACAAGTGGCGCGCGAACAGCCGTGGGGGTTGTGGGCGGCGTCCTTCAAGGTATTCAATCAAGGGCTGGAGCTCGGAATCTTGGCGTTGCTGTTGAGCAAGGTTTAAAGACGGAAGAGTGCAAAGAAAACCAGAATCGTCGTCAGTATCTAGTGGTGCGGGTTCGACGGGGGCGCGGGAGAGACAGTCGGCGTCAGTGTGTTTCTGGCCAGACTTATAGGCGATGGTCACATCAAATTCCTGTAACCGAAGGCTCCATCTTGCGAGACGGCCTGAAGGATCTTTGAGATTCGCCAGCCAGCAGAGAGAGTGGTGGTCGCTGACGACACGGAAGGGGCGTCCGTACAGGTATGGGCGGAACTTCTGGATAGCCCATATGACTGCCAGACATTCTTTTTCAGTTGCTGAGTAGTTTTTTTCAGCAGCGGACAAGGTTCGGCTGGCATACGCAATAACGCGCTCAACACCAGCTTGAAACTGAACGAGTGTCGCTCCGATACCAACGTTACTAGCATCAGTATGCACTTCTGTGTCAGCCTCGGTGTCAAAGTGACCAAGGATCGGTGGTGTCTGTAGACGTCGCTGAAGGTCGTGGAAGGCGTCGGATTGTGCTGGGCCCCAAACAAATGTGACGTCGTTCTTGATGAGTCGTTGCAAAGGTTCGGCAATTTCACAAAAATTGGGTACAAAACGGCGGTAATACGCGCAAAGCCCTAAAAATCGGCGGACATCGTGTTTTGTCTTCGGTATCGGGAACAGAGCAACTGCCAGGGCTTTGTCAGGGTCAGGGCGCACACCGGTGCTGCTGATAATATGACCTAGAAATTTGAGCTCCTCGTAGCCAAAGTGACATTTTTCGGGCTTCAGGGAGAGGCCGGCGGTGCGGATAGCTTGAAGAACCGCCTCAAGCCGCTGGATGTGTTGTTCAAACGTGGTGGAAAAAACAACTACATCGTCTAAGTAGACTAAACACGAGTTCCACTTGAGGTCAGATAAAACTGTGTCCATCATGCGTTGAAATGTGGCCGGAGCGGAACACAATCCAAAAGGGAGGACCTTAAATTGATAGAGACCGTCGGGTGTTATAAACGCCGTTTTTTCCTGGTCCCGTTCGTCAACTTCAATTTGCCGGTACCCACTACGTAGATCCATTGAAGAAAAGTAACGGGCATGTCGCAGGCGATCCAAGGAGTCGTCAATTCGAGGAAGTGGGTAAACGTCTTTTTTCGTGACCTAGTTCAGTTTGCGATAATCGACACAGAATCTTCGTGAACCGTCTTTCTTTTTAACTAATACAACAGGTGAAGCCCAAGGACTTGTCGATGGTTGAATGACATCATCGTCGAGCATTTGTTTCACTTGATGACGAATAGCATCCTGTTCTGTTTGCGACACGCGATAAGCGTGTTGGCGAACAGGTTGGACGGTCGGTTCAGTGATGATTCTGTGTTTGATTAAAGAAGTCTGTTTGACCTTCGACGTGGTGGCGAAACAGTCGCTAAATGATGATAGCAGAGTAAGGAGCCTCTCCTTCTCGTCTTGGTCGAGCTGTGGGTTGACGTTGATGTGACTGGTCAAGTCCACATCGCTGGGTTCCGGAATCGAGATTGTCGTTACCGAAGCACAGGCGTTGGACTCGGCCACCGTTTCAAAGTAGGCCATGGTGGTATGCCTCGCAAAGTGTTTGTATTCGCCACTGAAGTTCGTAACTAGAATCGTGGTTTGCCTATGTTGGAGCTCTACGAGACCTCGTGCGACGCCGACTTCGCGATCCAGCAATATGGTGAGGTTACCTTCGGCGATGCCTATTCCTAGTTGTTCTTGAGGGCATTCAACGAGGACGAAGATGCTACTTCGAGGCGGTAACGTCACGCAGTCATCGACCACGCGTAAAGCCGCGCGGTGATGTTCATCCGCCACATTCGAATCCGAAGAAACATAGTTAGAAAAAGTCACGAACAAGTCACGAAGGTTAATGATCGCCCCATATTCCTGGAGAAAATCCATGCCCAGTATAACTAGCCGAGAACACTTGGGCAGCACAAGGAAAGACGCTACGAAAGTCGAAGTAGAAATTGCAAGTCTGGCGGTGCATCGTCCAATGGGTGACACGAGGTGTCCTCCGACCGTAATCAGATGTGGGCCGTCCCACGCTGTCAGCACCTTGCGTAGCCGAGTCGCCAGTGAGGCACTCATAACCGAGTAGTCAGCTCCCGTATCTACAAGTGCAGTTACTGGATAACCGTCGATTGAAGCAGTAATAGCAGCAGAAGTTTTTTGTGCAGTTGCGAATGAAGGCGTCAGTGGTACGTCGCGAGGGGATGGCGTCGGCGGAGGATATTTGACGGTTCGCATGACAGCGGCCTCACCCCCGGAGGTCGCCGTTTTCAGTTTCCCCAGCGCGGGCTTCCATCGTTGACTCCAGCGGAATCAAAGGCGGGTCGAGCACGGTTCGGCGACGCGTACCGACGAGGTGAAGGCGACCGTGACTGTCTTCGCTGTTGGGCAGGAGGAAGCCGGTTACTTTCTAAGTATTTCTCGATTTCGTGCGGGCGTTCGCCATAGCGCGGGCAACGGGCGTCCGGATGGTATCCCCGCAGACCAATCCGTCGGTACTGGCAATCGCGATACATGTGACCAGCCTCCCCGCAGTGATAGCACAACGGACTGTTGTCGGGGGCGCGCCATACTGTAGATTTGCGCGGACCAGGATGAAAGGGTGCTGGCGGATTCGTGCGGTGGATTGGACTTTGGGAGCGTCGAGAAATCCCAGCAGGCGGCTGCGAAAAACGGCCCGTCGACGGAGCGCAAGCCCGAAGAGCATCCGCGTACGAGAACGTGGGAGGTTCGGGTCGTGTTGGTGGCGAGGGATGAACCACTTTGCCGATTTCTTCTCGAATGACATCCGTAAGAACCGCGGCACTAGGAGGTGTCGAAGCCGATGCATAGGACTTTTGCAGTTCTTCTCGAACAATTTGTCGTATTAGCTCGGTAAGTGACTCCCTGTCATCATTTGCAGGTACGAGAGAGCATGCAGCAGTCATGGTGGTCTGGCGTTCATACTGCGAGAGCCGCTGCCGAAGCATACGTTCCATGACTGTTGCCTCACGAACGAACTGAGAGACTGTTGCAGGAGGATTACGCACGAGGCCCGCGAAAAGCTGTTCCTTTACGCCTCGCATTAACAGACGCACCTTCTTGTCTTCTGGCATTAGTGGGTCCGCCCGACGGAACAATCGCGTCATGTCTTCGACGAACATGGCGACGGTTTCGTTTGGCATTTGGAACCTCGAAGACAGTGCCTGTTCGGCTCTTTCTTTCCTTTCGGGAGTGCAGAAGGCTTCGCATAGCAGTCGGTAAAACTCCGGCCAGCTGGTAAATGAGGCTTCGTGGTTCTCGTACCATACTCTCGCCGCGTCTAAAAGGGAAAAGTAGACGTTCTTCAACTTACGGCGATCGTCCCAGTCGTTAAAGGCGGCGACGCGGTCGAAATGGTCCAAACAGTCTTCAACGTCCTCAAAGGCGTCGCCATGGAACGGGTTAGGCGTGCGAGGCGCGTTGAGAATGCATGGTACGGGAGCATTTGGGATCACCTCGGTTTGGCTTGCGGTAGTTGTTGACATCTTCCTCACGGAGCTTGCCAGGGGACTGTATTGCGGTGGAAGACCTTGGAGGCGACGGCTGCTTCGATAGATTTCTGCCGTCCCCGAGGTACTGGCGTCGGTAGCTTCTGGTTCAGGACCCGTAGGCATACGATGGATGCGTACCCAGCACTTCCACCAGTTTGTCACGAGAGGAAAAGCCAGCCAGTCAGTTCTAAGGGAACAGCCGTTTACAGTTCGTGTTTGCAGCAGCTACCACGCACACTTCTTCTTCCTCGACCTCTAGCGTAACTAGTGCGTGCCAATATCATCAAGGTAGCACAGTCAAAGGATTTATTTCAGTCCATGGGGCAAGGTATTCATCACTTGATTAAATGTTGAGGCGCATTGTATAGGCCATAGGGCATGTCAGTGGGCTGGGCGAAGGTTCAATGATATCCTTGGCCAGCATCTTGTCAACTCTGTTTTGTCTAATTTTGTGCTCCTTGGTATCGGGAAATGTGGTAAAGGCGTAAACGGATAGGGTCGCATCACTGATGTGGATGCGATGACTAACAGCATTCGTCTGGCCCTAAGAATGGTCTTGAAAGTCAAGCACACTTTCCAAAGAAATCATCAGATGACGAAGGGCTTTGCATGAGCTGGCTACATGGCCTGAAGTACCAGGCTGTTTAATTCGCCGCTTAGCGAATCGGAGCAAATGAGCGAGATCGAAGGTCATTGGGGGTTGTCAGGTGTTAATGCACCAGGGTGGCAGTTTTCCAGCAGAGCATTATGAGAACTGGAATTCCTGGGAACCAATGGTAGCGGAGTGTAGGGACAGGTAATTTAAACCGAGAACCAAGTCGCAATTGCCGTGATTCATCACGGAAACTAAGACATTTATGTGGTCGTTAGCAGTGCTGACACGCATGGTGCACAGGACAAGAACGGCAGATATGTTACTACCGGTGACTCGTGCTGCCCGTCATGCAGCGGGTGTTACAACCATTCTTACTCTATTCTACTTATCGGCGCTCATGACAGATGTGTACTCCGATGTCTACAAGCGCCCTAACTAAACACCATTTGCTTGAATATCTAATCAGTCAGGTACAGTCAGCGGCGGATTTGTTGGGCTGCGTCTGTTGCGCAGCGTCTCCTTCGGGAGCTGCACTTTCTAGTTTGCCAGAGTGCAGGAGCCACAGTAGGATTGAAACGAAGACCTACGTGCTCACGGAGAAGGCGATAGGCGACTTTGCGGTAAAGGGGAACGGGTGTTTGGGGCCGCGACGTTGTCAGGGCGCTGCGTTTTAGTTCGGATTATGAAGTGACGAGAGGTGCGTTTCAGAAGACGGATTGCGTCAAACGAGCGGCAGGAAAAAGTGGTTGCGGCAGTGGCGTGCGGCATACCCACCTAAAGAACAGCTGAAACATATTAGTCGGTGGTCCGCCGTTAGCCATTCAGTAAAGCAGAGCAAAACGAATAGGACGGAAGCGCTCATAACTCACAGGGACCGATTATCTTCGGAAGTGCGGATAGAACAGACGACACGCCCAAGTTCTTCTCAGACACGCGATGTTGGCGCCGCTGAACACTGCGTTAGCCATGAGTCTGCACTCGGTGAGCAGTGGTGGTTCTTATACTGAAGACGGGCGAATTGACGTCGAACAAGGAACGGTGTCCGTTCAATAGTGCGAGCAGATCATGACTCTGGACAGGCGTTAGGTCAGGGCTCGTGGCTGCCAACAATGGTGGCTATGGCTGAGGCATTACTTGGCGGCGAACGTGACTCTGGTGGCACTGTCGAAAGTGTGACAATTGCAGCGGGACGAGAGTCAGCAGCGCAACTTACAACTGATCCACGAGACAACAGCTGGAGTTCGGTTCGTTGGTTTAAGGTGGTAAGCAACTTAGACCCCTTAGATAAGCGAATGAGGTCAGGGATAATCAAAATCTCTCGATATATGGTATGGCCGAAGGGTGGAATGAGTACGTTGCCATCCACAATGTTGCAGGAGTTGACCCTTACAATCTCTTCTCTAGATGGCCAAAGAACGTATTCGGAGGAGGTGACGAGATGAATGCGTTCTTCGTGATGAAGAAGAGAATTGCCGGTGCCATCCATTTTTATGAGGCGCTGACTACAGGAGATAGAAGCGGATACGGAAGATAAAAAGTCCCACACCAAGATGAGTCCGTGGATACCCTGACAATATACCGCAAAAACAATGCGGTGAAGAATTCCATCTATGGGTATGCGAACAGCACACTCCATGATTGGACGAATAATTGTCGTGGTCGCTGCACGAAGAGAAGGGCCGGAGTAAGGCGTGCTCACTTTTCGGAGGCGGGAACAAAAGTCAGCACGAATAATCGAAATGACAGTGCCTGTATGAACGAGAGCTTCGACGTATACACCTTCTACAAACTCTGACAACAAATTGAACGGTCGCTCCGGAGGAATTGTAAGCTCTGCAGTGAATGCAGTTTCCCCTCCTAAAACGGCATGGGAACTTTTCCGAGAGGGCGTTCGTGACATGAGAAGCGGGTCGGAGAGGCGACACCATACGACGACGTGGAGACTGCGACCTGTAGTGAGATGCACGAGAATTCACAGGCATAGCAGTAGGGTATTAAGGAGAAGGTCACCGGTGGTAAGAGGAGGAGTAAGACATGCGCTGATAGCCTAATGCTGGATAGACGCTTGTACGTTCCTCGGGTGCTAGCGTAGCCACGTTGCTAATCCTGTTGAGACGTTTTCGATAATATCAGGAGATGTGCCCTCGATATCCGCAATAATAGCAAATGGGCCTGACAGGACGCGGAGCATGGTCTCCTGGTCTAGGAGAAGGGGCGGCGATGGCTATAGAGGGTGCCTCAACGTCGACATACGCTGGCACCTGATGAGTGCAGCGGCCGTCGGAGCACGGTATACGGGATGCGGACGTGATCTCTTGCCAAATGATGTCGCGTAAGCCGGTCGGTGGAGAAGGGACAGTACTTTGCGAAGCGTAGGAAGAGCACCGCCCGTGAAGCTCTTTGCGGACGGTGTCGCAGATAAGCATGCGCAAATCCATGGTCGAAGGGAAACGAATGTCAGAGGTACTGGTGCATAGCCGAAGGGACTGCAGCTTCTCATGTCGCTGGCAAGTAGTTATCACATACTGCATCGTAGCAGGATTTTGTGTAGCAGGATCATTGAGGGCGACGGTTTTTATGCATTTATTAATGGGACGTATTCTGTCGCTCTGGCACATGGCGGCGTTCACGTGATTGCACAGTGCAAGCACATCCTGAATGTATGAGGTGTATGATTCCCCAGCGAGTTGCATGCGTTCTCTGAGATTCTTCTTCGTGGCGTCAGCGCGAACACCTGCGGCACCAAAATCTTCCGAAGCTGTTGCGTGAACGTTGCCCAGTCAGGAAGATCGGGCTCATGGTTCCAAAACCAGGTTTTCGCAACATCGGACAGGTAGAACGGGACGTTCTTCTGTGAACTGTCTCACTTGTTGAATTAGCTTACGAGGTCGTAGTTTTGAAGCCACTTCTCTACGTGACACCCGCGTACACCAGCGAAGACTTAGGGGTCGCGCTGGCGGCTATTGATGGTCACGACGGAAGGCGAAGGCTGCAGTGGAGCAGCGGCCTCGGACGTGCCGAGATTCGATGAAGCGAGCATGGCCGGTGGTGTTATGCGGTGACCAAAGTGGAGCTCGAGGATCAGGCTGTGCTGCTGCTGATGATATATACAGATGAAGAATATGTGCGATGGGTGATGGTATGTGGAGATGATGAACTTCAAAATCAGGCATGTGTTGCGCTCACAATATCTATGTTAAAGCGGGCAAACCTAATCTGCGCCGCTGCTTCAAATGCCAACAGCTGCCGAGGTCACCTCACCTGTGCGAAGTGCGCTTCTCACGAACATATTGCTGACAACCGCGACCACATACTTCACTGCGCAAACTGCGACGCTGAGCGACCGGCATACTCCAAGTCTTTTCCATTATGGAAGGAGAAGGAGGTAATAAACCTCAAAGTGAAAGAGAATATTGCTTTTAAAAAGGCGCGCTAGCGACTCCCGTCTGCACAGGGATCTTCGCATGCCGAAGTGTCACGGCGGGGTCAGTGGTGCAACGGTTCTCGGTGACCATTCGGACTACGGAAAGTGGACCCGTTGTGGTAAGAGAGATTGACTCATAGAAAATTATCTACTGACATCACGTGCATGCTTGTTTAATGAGAAAAAGCCTACTTATTAGAACTTCCAGGACTACTCGCATTCATCCATAGATCTAGCAAGTGGCTCTACCTTTCTTCTGCCTGACCTGGAATGGAATATCATAAACAATACCTTTCGAAGCGATCACTTACCCGTAACTTTAAACTTAACAACGCAGCATGACAACCCTCCCCATATTCCGCAATGCAAATTACCATCGGATGACTGGGAGCATTTTAAAGAATTACCTTGTTTATCACAAGATTTTAAAAATGATGTGAGTATAGATGACGTTGCATATTTTACCGCTTTTATTATTGACGCGGCACAAAAGTTAATCCACAAAACAGCCCAGAACCATTCCTTAAATACAAGCAGGTGGCAGAACTCAAGTCACTAAGCCATAAATGCTCACCGAATCAACCGTACAACTGCCATTTTAATATGGCCGAGCTAAAGGTTGACTTTGCGCATGTACAAGCTCTGCACTGGGAGCTGATGGAATCATGTGTAAGATGATTAAAAACCTACACAATGACACACAGTGGACACACCTTGCACTTTTCAGCTTTATTTGGGTTGCCGGACGCCTTCCATTCTCATGGAAAGAAGCTATTTAAGTCCCGGTCTTTAAACAGGGTAGCGACTCTTCCGAGATATCAAATTACCATTTAACAGTACTCAGAAGCTGCTCATGCAAATTCTTCGAAAAATTGGCAAATCATAGTGTTTTCATTTACTTGAACAGAACGCTTGACGCTTATCAGTGCGGTTTTAGAGAGGGTCAGTCGACTACCTGCCAACCGTACATTGAGACAAACATTCGCGACACGTTTATCCATAAGCACTATTTTCTTTACATGTTCTTGGATATGGAAAAGCCATATGACACAAATTGGCGATATGGTATTTTACGAGACCTCTCAGAGATGGGCATTCGAGGCAATATGCTTAACGTAATTGGAACTAACTGATCACACCGTACATTTCAAGACAGAGTTGGCAATGCTCTATCCAGGCCATTTACACAAGAACCTAGGATACCGCAATGGGGGCGCCTAAGTTATGCCCTTTTTATCGTTAAAATGAATTTATTTGCGGTCCTCTATACCACACGGTATGTTTTATTGAGTATGTGCAATGACGCACAGATAAGATTCAAGTCATCTAACCTTGCAGTTTGCGAGCAACATGTTCAGCGTGTCTTAAACGGGGTGTGTAAATAAGCCGAGGAAAACGGCTTTAAGCTAAATCCTCTTTAAAGATCATGTGGCCTTCTCACACAGAAAAAGGCTTATTTCCAGAACACAATGTAGAACTACACATACAGCACACACGAGTTAGTGCACAACGCAAATTTTAGGCGTCATATTAGACTCGAAACTAACCATCATTCCGCACATGCAGCACCTAAAACAGAAATGTCAAAAAACAATGAGCCTTTTTAATATTTTAATACATACAACATGGGGCAGCGACAGGAAGTGCCCCATGAACCTGCACAAAAGTCTCGTACGTACGGGCTTAGATCATAAGGCCATGGTGCATCAACCTGCCAGTCCAAGAACCGTGAAGATGCTTGACCCTGTTCGCCATCTTAGTATCCGCTTGGCGGCCGGTGCCTTCAGGACAAGTCCCGGAGAAAGTCTCCATGTAGAGTCTAATTAAGGGGCACTCCATCTTCAAAGGTCCTACACTAGAAAAATAGGTGCTGTTGTCCATAGTCTGAAATTGAGCATAACGAATTGATTGTAAAGCTTCCTTATAAACGTTTTTGCCTATCGCTTGCAATGTCTTGAACTTATGGATGAAATGTGCCCGCATGTTCTTCACCTGGGACGAGAACATGCTTTTATTACGAGGGAATGATATTGGCTGATTTTGGGGGCATAACATGACTCTAAAGTTTCTGTGGCGGCGATAAGTCACCTCAAGTTTTACTACGATAGCGTA
Organism: Dermacentor variabilis; assembly: GCF_050947875.1. Lineage (NCBI taxonomy): Eukaryota > Metazoa > Arthropoda > Arachnida > Ixodida > Ixodidae > Dermacentor > Dermacentor variabilis. The sequence continues at coordinate 36,356,332 of NC_134574.1, forward strand.
TATTAGTCACACAATTCCCAGATGCCTTCAATTCATAATTTAGTGTTGTGCCTGCCTGCAGTCAGCAAGTGCGTTTGTATGCATTATTTACGCTAAGTCACTAAGGCAACCGAGGTACTGTTGACACGGCAGACTATTGTCATGGCGTAGTGTAGACGGACTGTTGACCTGGAATGAATCATAGCGGCACAAATGAAGCAGAAAAACAAATGGCTGACTTTCAGGCTTGACTTTTTTTTCTGCTCGTCATACATTGTTCCATGTATGTTTGGTGAAGTGAACACTGTAAACTCCGAGAAAGAAAATCGGTAGATGGCTTACAAACGATGCTTCATTTTATGTTTACTCAAATATATTCACTTCCATTCTTCACTGCTAGGGAGATCAACGCTTCGTGTTAAACGCATGCTTCTCTTCCCTATTGTGTTCCTGTCAAGGTGATAGCCTTAAGTGCACCGTGTCGCAGATAATCCAACGTCGGCGTTCACGGCGTTCTCCGAGAGAGAAAAATCATTCTGAACGACGCATCCCGAACCACACATGCGCACATCGTGGCGCATAGGCATTGCAGAAATAACTGAATTTGTCGAAGTGAAATGCGTCAGAAAGTTTGTATAATAGGTATTACACACAACGTACACACATGATAGTGTCGGATTAGAATTTAAATAAACCAGAAAACATATTTCTGTTACGCTGAAACTCCAACACAAACCCCTTTTCCAGCTGCTGTTTTGAAGTTTGGCGAGGCAGTGCAGTACCTCCGGCATCGGCCCACAAGAACAGGCCGCGTTTCTACCAGAAAAAGCGTTTTCGTGCATAGCGTTTGCCGCCAGCGTTTCCCGGTAAACATTGCGGTTACATAAGCCATAGTTATCTAAGAGGCTATGCATAAGCTGTAATCGCCTAGAAACGTGAGAAGCAGTCAGGAATTTTTGAATGCTATAGCGTTCCAGTCTTAAAGGCGAAGCTTAAGCGTCCTCCAATTCTTACTTCTTTCTCTGCACTAAGCTGCTTTTGGTGTCGATTTCGCGTCGAGCCTCTTGTTCTCCTTGTATAATTAGGCACATACCCATTGGCACTCACCCAATCTAGAAGATGGTCTAAGAATGTTCACAGTCGCGGTGCCATATGCCCTGTTCCCCAACTGAGTGACTCAATTAGTTTATGCGGACATATACCCAGAAGCTCAAGTTGTTTGTTCGGCAACTGCAAAGTGGCCCAAATTGCTGTATCATCTTCAATGCAGCTGCAGCTAGCTGCTAACAGCCAGAAGCCAGCACTTGTATAGTTGAAGGATTGGCAAACAAGGCTTCCCTTTACTATATTGGTTGGCGCGAAATCACCTTGCTTGGGCATGCGTTAGGAATGAGCGACAGCAAATTGCCCTCTCTGCTAATTTTCTCGTGGCTGGGTCTGTTGAAGAGACTGACTAACACAATGATTTCATAGACACATTTAATCAACCCCTCAGAAATAAAGGGCTTAGCCTGAATGCACATCCAAGTTTCTTGTCTAACTCTCATTTTCTTCATCGTCGCGACAGAGATCATTGTCGAAGGTTGGAATCCTGACGTGGCAATTTGCTTTGTAGTTCTGCTGGCAGTTCTGAAGAACCTCGTGAGCCACAGACCTCTTGACCCATAACAAACAGTCTGCAAAAAAATCTGACATCAACTTTTTGAAAACCGCAACCGTTACTGGGAGCAGCAGTACTGCAAGTAAATCCAGAAAGTAACTAGGCCAAATTTTGCGTTGCACCAGTAATGCACCCAGAACGTAACTAGCACACATCTTGTGTTACCAGTTATGGCAAACCACTACTTTATTTTCAGTGAATACTACTCTTAACATGTGTAAGTTTATTCCGTTATTGTTACTTGAGAAACTCATGTCGCACATAGCCAACATGAACATGAAATGTGACTTTTGAGTGTTTTGCGCGCATAGCACAAATGTATTATTTCTTTTTTTGTCTGTATGCGTCATTGCAGTGTATGTGATTTTGACTATTCTTTATCGATTTCAAATTTTAGTTAGCAGGTTCTCGTGACCACTTCAAGCAGATATACTTTGGATAACATTAGTTATCCAAAATAAATTATAAATTAAAAAAACGAGAAAAATTCATATCTGTACGTATGAACTTCGTGTTGAGCGTTGCTTTCAGTCAATTATCCCTTTCTGATATACACAATTATATGCAGAACCTGCTTACATTCGACTCAAGCTGCAGCAGATATACTCGGCAATACTTATTTGTTCATCATAGGCCTAGATTACTTCAGAACTTCATAAAGAACAAAAAATATGTTTTATTATGTGGTAGATCACCGAAGAAGTTACTGAAGAAGAAATGCAGTACTGCTTGTTTAGAATTCTACAACACGATATCTATACATGAAGAAGTAAGTTATAAGTGGTAGTTTCTAACTATATTTCCGTAAGTACCCCCCGAAACCAGAAAGAAGTCTCTAAGTTTCTCACTAAGCTAGTTCGGATTTGTCAGCAAAAAGGGAACGTATGATAGAAAATATGCGTGCTTTTATTAGTCAACTTCACTCTGTAAAAAAGGGACAACACGTTTAGTTGTTGCAGGAACAGCTTTGTTACCAATTGACCACTGGGTGATATGGTAATGAAACATTGAAGTAACGAGCTTAGTATCTGATAAAGGCACTCTTATGTCTCTTTTTCACAAGGGCCAGAGCAAACGTTCTCTTGCTCTTATTCAAATTTAAGAACTTCGCACTCTCCGTTATCTTCATGGCCTTGCTCGTAAGCTTTATGAGCAATGAAAAGCATGAAATAGCGCAAAATTCTTTATTATCAGTTATTCAATGTAATAGTGCCTTTCGGCTGTGTCTAAGCGTCATGCTATTTTGTTTCATGCTGGTTGCACCGCAGAAAGCTAAAAACGCGCAACTTTTCTTTCTTTTTTTTAATTCGGCCGTTTTTAAGATAGCAGTCCTATAAAGCTTTCAGATTTCTTATGGCGTTTGCGCTGTCTCCTTCTCTTGTGTTTTATGCACTTGTTTACAATCTAGAAAGAGCCAGGTTTGACCAGCTAAGCTGTCCATATTGCGGGGTTCATTTTCTTTCCAACAGGAAAAGGCAACTAGAGTTGCTCGCGGCAGTGACCATAGTATACATAATTTATACCTTCTACCTAAGCTGCGCATCATTTCCTTCCGCATGCAGCACACTATCTTTATTATATCGAAAATATGCAGGAATTTGTGCTTTGCCGAAACAGTAAGAAGAAACCTTACGATCGTGGTCGCGGTATCTGACTGTCATAACCATCCAGTTCTCGTAGTCGGTGTAGTGATGGTAGCAGGTGTAGAGCCGCCTACTGTCTGGAAACAAAGCAAACCAATATATATGCTTATGAGATAACAAACAATTCCTGGCGGGATTCGCTTTAGGACAGGACTCGTAATTTGTATTGCGTCAAGTGTGGATGAATGTAGTCACCACTCAAATAACCTGAATTATTTTGTCAAGTGGGGAAATTTATCATTTGTGGCGCGAAAATGAGACTCAGAATAGACAAGTTTACTTGCTCGTACTTCATTTCTAATCTCAGATATTTAGATTTCGGCTTCTAATTTTATCCACTTTAGATGCTATGATTTTATGGCATTTTTTAGGTGTCATTGGATCAAGCTCTCATGTTGACTTAAGTGAGACAATAGTTGAAGCAACCCGATAATCTTACCACAATGTACTTGCAAACAAGAGAATAGACATCCGTGGCGAAGTTACAATACGTTATTATAGCTTTGTGGGGAAAAAAAGAACGCGAGAACCATCTTCAGTGGTTACTCAGTACACTGGGTTCTTTATTTCTGCAATAACTTGGAGTTTGCGTTCTGATATCAATTCAAAAGCAATACATACAGGTTGATAAGTGAAACAATCACTGCGAATAACCTCGTGTGTAAAGACGCGCACAGGTGCAGCTTTGCATATCTGCCATCGGGCTACAGGATATGGAGTACTGGATGTATAAGTATTTCTTTAACTGCTTGGAATCATTTGAATCCAACTAAAGCTACGACAAACGGGCTTTCACATTGTTTTCCATCAAATTACTGTTGGTGACATTTGGGTGCACAACCCACTTCGCGCTTATCAGCATATTGCTCTAACATGTATACCTAACATGGAGAGTATAAAAGCAATTAGACATTTCACGTAACATATTGCTACGGAACAGTATTTACGATGACAAAGAGGCGAGCAGGGTGGAGACGACGACGACGATTAGAGGCTAGCGCGGGCTGTTGCCTCTTGGCCAAGTGCGGTGTATTTCCTTGTAAATATACTTTCTATTGCGATAGAGACTTGCCCTTAAGGCATAATTCTTGGTGCGTATATGTGTATTATATGTGTGCTGTGAGGCCTGTGTTGTGTATGAATTGCAGCAGTGTTTTGTGGAATCTGTTGTCATGTATCCAGCGGTCATAGCTGGTTGCCACACTGTAGCGGAGATCGGCTTGCAGTAGGAGACGCGAGCGTTCCGATTTTAAACCAGTACATGTCCATATTAGGTGGTATGCATCTGCTTCCATCACAGGAACGGAGCAGTATGGACACGTAGCACCCAGTGGTAAATGCGACGAGTTCCACCTTGAGATAACAGCTGGTGTAAGAGCTACCCCGGCGCGAAGCCTCCTAAGCACAACTTCCTCCGCCCTAGTAAGGTGAAGGGGGAGGGAGCAGACACACGGTGGGATAATAGCGCGTGTGTCCTGCCGGAGAAAATTTTTACGGGCTTGGAGCGACTTAAGGGGTTGAGGTGGGAGGGGAATAGGCGGAAGATCAGGATTAGGAGGGCAGTGTGCCTGCTGGTCAGCAGCAATGTTGTGAGGGTTCGCTGAATGGCCTTGAATCTAGTGTACCTTGACTCAAGTAGCTGTTTTACTATTCATAGCGCGTATTGTCTCGCAGATTTCCATCGCCTTATCAACCTTCTTGAGTTCCTGAATAGCCGCTAAAGAATCAGTGAAGATATCTAGTTGCTTGATTGGTAGGCAGCTTAGATGTCGCATCTTGCACATCGTCGTGAATGGCTTGAAGTTCCATTACTAGAGCGCTGGCGGCCGTAGATAAATAGCGCTGGTGGCCGCTGACGCAATTATGCGTAGTACTCACGAATGATGTCCTTCCGCCGTCTGGGAGAATGGCAGCATCCGTATAGACTTTACAGGTGTTAGCGCATGATGCATCGACGATATTGTGTTCGTCAATAATACCTGTAGTGTCGCTGCGTCGTAACTTCGTTGGCTTATTAGTTGTGATGCTGGTAAATTCCCAGGGAGGCATTGGATAGGGCTAATTGTCAATCCGAGAGCCGCATTGAAAAGGAGCATGCATCGCAGCGACAGCCGGAATAAGTTGCTTTTTTATTTCACGTGCTTTTTCATGTTGCAGAATTAGCTCTGCAATTGTGTTGAGCTGGGCATGTTCCTGTAAGGTTGGTATCGGAGCGATGAGGGGCAGGGCTGTGATTGTGCGTATAGCATCGCGATTAATCGTCTCCAACTGTGCCAGCTGTGCCAAAGTCAGCCGTTGAAATTGTGCTTGGTATAAAATTCGTGGCTGCAAGACTGCACGCACCAACCGTCGAGCTACGTCAGTACGAGCTCCAGCTGCTTTTGCTGCAATGCGACGAATAAAGTGAAGTGTTTTTGTCGAACTCTGGTTTTACGGAGCCAGTGTGCGCCACTGCCGGAGTGGTGAATATCGATACCCTGTATGCGCACCTCAGAAGCCTCAGGGATTGTCACTGCGCCGAGTCTAAATGTAATGGGGTGCTGCGTGATTCTTGTGCGTCCTTTCTTGTTGGCCACCACAACATAGCTTGATTTCTTGGACGGAAATGTCCAACCCTGCTTTGCGACCGTAGTTGTTCAGAACATCAAGGGCTTCTTGAAGCTGTTGAGCTTGTCTAGATATACCTGCATGCACAGACCACAAAGTGACGTCTTCTGCATAGATTAAGAACCTCACGTCTGGAATCCGATGTAGTTGCGAGGCTAGAGGTATTAGAGCAACGTTGAAGAGAAGAGGAGCCAAAACCGAACCTTGTGCGACTCGTCTGTTCGATGTGGAGTATCTTTCTTGCCTTCCATCTACTCTAATCGCAAATGTGCGATTTTGAAGAAATGAGTAGATGAATCTTATCACCCGCGGTGGAAGTCCCAGGTCGATGAGGTTGGCTATAATGATTGCATGGTCTATATTGTCATAAGCTTTCGTTATCTCTGTTGCTACTACCATGCGCACAGCGTGACTGTGTGGCGAAACCTGTAAAACATCGTCTGATAAGATAGAAAGTCCGCCTTCAGTTCCCAAGTAAGAACGGAATCCAATTTGAGCAGGATGATATTTATCGTGGCGTTTGAGCCACCAGGATACACGTGTGGCCAGCATCTTTTCAGCGAGCTTGCAGACAGCTGAGGTTAGTGAAATTGGCCGCAAAGACTGCAGGCTATTTGGAGACTTTCCTGGTTTCGGAATCGCGACAACAATTGAATGCTTCCAATGAGGTGGAACGTTTCCAGTCTCCCATACTTTAATAATAGCCTGAAGAAGTGCGTCGAGAGCTGCTCCTTCCATGTTCTTGAAAACTTCATTAGGAATACCATCGGGACCAGGTGTTTTTCGTTGCTTCGAAGTTTCAATCGCCGCTATAATTTCGGCCATCCTGAAAGGGCAGGATATTTCGGATTTGGAAGTTTTGTCAGACTCATCAATTTCGGGGCGGTTTATAGGTGACGCTTGATCGTATTTAGGGAAAAACGCTCTAGCAGCGTGTTCAGCAAATTGATGTGGCCAACTCTGCATCGCTAACCTAACGCTCGCTGCAGCGTCAGGTTGCTTATGACCGCGTTCCATTGACCGGAACGTACGCCAAAGTGCTCTGTTTCCAATGCCCGATCCAAGCTTCTCGCACCACTCATACCATCGTCGTCGAGAAAGTTGCTTTTCGTGCCGACGCGCCTTCGCCGTTATATGGTTAGCACGTGCACGGCTACCTGGTGCATCGGGATTCCTCGACGCACACACTTCTGCCTGACGTCGCTTTGCCCAAAGTTGAAAATGGGCGAGGTCCGGTTGAGGCTGTTCCTCGTCAACTGTGGTTACAGTGGTGTTCCTCTGTAGCAGTTCTTGCAAAGCGGGAAGAATATCTGAGGGTTCTGAGGGTACTTTATCAATCGATGAATCCCGAAACTTATCCCAATGCGTGACTGTTACTCGTCGACGAATTTTCTTTATGCACGCTCTGTGCGAACCAATCTTTATTGGCATGTGATCACTGCCCTATGTATCTGGTTCCACCCGCCACTGCGGCATTCCAGGACCCAAACACCACGTGAGGTCTGGAGCGTTTGTTCTAGATACTACGGGTGCAGCACAGGTAGCCACAGCGTGATGGTTCAACAGTGTAAAAGTGGCATCGCTCATAATGTTTTTAACTTGGTATCCTCTTCGGGAGTTGTACTTGTACCCCCATTCTGTATGTGGGGCATTGAAGTCTCCACCCATGAGAATAGGAATTCCCGGGTACGTAGACCGGAGATGGGCTATCCACACCAAGTTCAAACATGTGCGCTGTGGTCTGGCGTAGAATGACACTAGAATGACAGGAGTCTTGACTGGTCGCGTCAGGACCCCGACAACTTCTTTATTACCACTACACCATGGCTCCCGATCAATCACTGTGTGAGCAACGTGCGATGATACATAAACTGCAGCTTTTCCCGGAGCTGAAGCCATTGTAGTAGCACGTCTATCTCTAATAGATGGGTCATGATACCCATTAAAATTGGACAGGGAGCATAACTTATTATGCTCTTGAATAAGCAGTGCCCATACATGTAGCGCATTGTATTGAAGCTTGGTTTTAATTCCTCCTAACTTGGAGCTTAGGCCCCGGCAATTCCACTGTAGAACTCCATCCTGTGACAGCGGCTGCAGAGAATTAGCCATGATGCACGCAATTCTGAATGAGCATCGTTAGTTGAGCAAGTTAATCTAAAACTGCTGTCCAAACAGATTGGTTTACCTGTTGTGCCGTACGGGATCCAGGCGTAACGGTGGCATTCGCAGTGGTTGATGCGTCACGTGTTGGTCCTGGATTGTGACGACGCAGAATTACCAATTCTTTATGTTTGCGCAGTCGCTCAGTCTCTCTGGCCAGTGCGTCTATCCGAGCGTCAATGTCACCATGGTCATCATCCGACTGATACAGAGGTTCCGGTAATTTCTGTTTCCTCGTCTGCAACTGCTTGCCACGTTTAAGAACAGAAGAATACAGTTGTGTTTATGGGGCCTTTCCTTCTTCGGCCAAGACCATCTCTGGCTCTTTGGCAAGAACCTCATAACGATTGTGTGTTGTTACTATAGTCGTTTTTGGTACAGCCTTTCCTATCCGTACTGTGGCCTTCTATTTAGTCGGACAATTTGTGCTTGTCATATCGTGCTCATGGGATTCGCATAAGCCACATCGATATCGTGGTTGGCCTTCTAGTGTGAGCTTTTCTGGATCAATAGTACGCTGTTGGCAAAATGCCTGCATGTGTCCACGTTGAAAGCAACGGTGCAGAATATTGCCCGATGGTGGTAGGGTTTAGGTCGCAATATGCAACCATAGTAACAAAACCGTTCTGGGGTACATTGAGGGCGCTTTACCGTCACTAAGCATGTACGGCTTTTGCCCATGAATCTAGCTGCGAGCACCCTGTGTGTCGTGGAGGTCAATTCACGACATATTATCTCAGGGCTGTCTTCCGGGTTAATGCCATAGACAACACACCTCTGTATATTAGGGCCCAATGCAAAGTAGCACTGCACAGGTAGGTGTAGATCTTCTGACAGCGGGACAGATGTTAAAGTGCACATTTTCTGCACATCACTGAGAGATGCCAAGTGCGCAGTGATCGAGTTGGTAGATTTATATGCTACGAACCCTTTGAATCAAGTGGTTTCAAGAGATTGGTCGATGACCCTTTGGACATATTTTGTGGCTACTGAAGTTATGTCGTAGCATGAAAAGGGGCATATATGAACTCGATAGGATTGAGAAGGGGTAGGCGTTGGGTAAGACTGAGAGGGAGCGGGCGTAGGGGAGGCCGCGTAGGAATTGTCTGGGGTGGGCCTTTACCTTTTTTGCCGGTTGCTCCGATGCGATGGCGTCTTGTTGAAGAACGTTGATAGGGGACCTCGCTTGCCTACATTTGTTGAACCGCCAGAGCGCTGCACGTTCATAGGATCACCAGTGTTCGTCGGCACGATTGCGGATATGTTCACAATTACATCATGAAGTGGACTGTCCTTCGGTGTTGCATCTTCGGTATTCGAGTTATCGGTTGCACACTTCGGCTGCATAGTTGGCATGGATGTTGTCACGCGCAGCAGTCCAGTGGAAGGTACAGATGAGGAGCTCACATCTGGCACAAAGCACTTCTTCGTCGGGCGAGCGCGGCGGCGCGACCGCACTAGGCATAAGCTCCAGCCGTGCTTGTTTTGAGTCTATCAGTCCAGCAGGATAAGTAGGACAAGGCAAAGAAGAGTCCTCACCAGAGTCCACAGGTCTCCATAGGCTTCCGAGGAGCTTCGTATCCAGATGAGGGCGAGATTTTCTTTGCTGTCGAGCAATTTCCAAGGAACCCAAGGAAACCACGTCTATACTTGCATGTAGCTGTTTCGTCTGCGTCTTCCTACGTAACATATCTGGTGGAGGTGGACGTTCTCTGTACCTCGTCACGGAGCTTTCTAGTAGACGGTACGTCAAGCCTTCCTTCATGGCTCCCGGCGACGACAACTCGACTCCGCCGGCTCCGACACCTGCTGCCACTTCGGCGACCTACAGCACTCCCCCCGCTCCCTGTGATCCTGACGTATTCCCGGGCAAAGATGGGGAAGATGTCGAGGACTGGATCAGCCTGTACGAACACGTCAGCCGCAATAACCGGTGGGACCCTTCTATCATGCTCGACAACGTAGTCTCTTTACCTCGGTGGCATACCTCGAGTTTGGTTTCGGACGCACGAAGATGAGCTCACCAGTTGGGATTCGCTTAAGCAAAAGCTCCGGGACTTGTTCGGCAACCCCTACGGTCACATACTTGCCACGCACAAGGCGCTTTCCGACCATGTGCAGACGTCAACAGAGCCCTAAGTCATGTACATTCAGGACGTCTTGGCTCTGTGTCACAAAGTTGACACACTCATGGCTGAGTCAGACAAGGTTTCCCACATCCTCAAAGGCATTGCCAATGACACCTTCAACTTGCTCGTTTTCAACAACGTGACGACGGTGGATGCATTTATAAAAGAGTGCCGCCGCCTGGAACACGCTAAAAGCCGACGCGTCGACCAGCAGTTTGCCCGTCGGCCCAACACCCCAGCGACATCCTCCTGTGACGACACTCCTCGTCCCAACAACACAGGCGATGTTAGCAGAATCGTTCGGCGTGAGACCGAGGCCGTCTATCCAGCTGCCTTCGACTCCAGCCCCTCCAACTCACCTGCAGTCATGGTTTCCCTGATCCAGGCAGTTGTCCGCCAGTAGTTTGCAAACATTGGTCTTCACACCATCTGCTCGGCACATCGTCCTGGCATCCACTCGGCTTCTTCGATTCCGCCCCGTCCCGCATCGTCTTACCCACTACGTTTCCGCAACCCGTCGGAATGGCGCACTGATGACGACAAGCCCATTTGTTTTCACTGCCATCCAATCAATCAATGAATCAATGTGTTCGGTTTCGTGGCGCAAGGGCCAGATATGGCCAAAGAGCGCCAAGACAGTGTTAGTGAATTCGCGGTGGAATGATGAGTTCTGTGAAGAAGATGTGACTTCATTGTAAAGGGGCCTAAAAATAGTCGCTGTAAAGTGCGTAAAATCTACGTGCTATAAAATTATAGTGATGACTAATGGCGAATACTACGAACATTAAAATCCATTGTAGAAGAATGATGCAAAATATAAAATATATGAGATGGTAAAATTATTTGGAGCACTGCTGCCTCGCCAGAGCCCTTGAAACACAAGGGCCTGGAGGCATGTGCTATACCAAAGAGCTATCACAGCGGCATCCTCTAAAGAGAGGACCCGCTACGATCACGTGGGGCTAACAACATGCAAGACAACATCTTTCAGAAAACTTAGGACTACGTTGGCGTCAAATAAAAGTTCTGGGACGAGTAGCATTACGGGGTGTAGGGGGATGTGCTACCGGTATGCTAGGGAAAAATGTTTCCTTCTCTCAGATTCGGCTGCCCGACACTCCAGCAGGACGTCGAGGACGGTCAGCCTCTCCCCGCATCTACCGCAGGTTGGGGGATCATTTTCAGTGAGTAAAAAGTTATGCGTGCCAAATGTGTGTTCTATTCTGAGGCGACATAATAGTACATCTGTTCGCCGTGATTTTGTTACCGTGGGCCAAGAACCTAACTGTGGCTCTGTCACGTGCAGTTTGTTATTTACTTCTGCGTCCTGCATACGTTGCCAGTGGTTTCGCAGTTTCCTTCTTAGGAAAGACTTCAGGTCTGTGACAGGGACCGAAGCAGTAGGATTAGCTGCATGCAATGAAAGTGATGTGGCCAGCTGGTCCGCTAGAACGTTTCCCTCGATGCCCCTGTGTCCAGGCACCCAGCATATAATCACATGTTGGTTAGATATATATGCTTTACACAGTACGGAGTAGAGTTCATTATTTACTGGATTTTTGTGGTTACAGAAAGATATCAAGGCCTTCACAACACTGAGGGAGTCCGTATATATAAGTGCTTTCTGGAGTTTTTATTTATTTATATGCTTTACGGCCGACAGCAGTGCGTAGGCCTCAGTCGTAAAGATACTAGTTTCTGGATGCAGTACGTCGGATTCCGAGAAGGATGGACCGACGGCTGCATGGGACACCCCGTCGTGTGTCTTCGATGCGTCCGTGTAGAACTCCGTGCAGGAGTGTTTGTGCTGGAGTTCCCGGAAATGCATTTGGATTTCAATCTCTGAAGCGTGTTTTGTAACTTGCATGAAAGATATATCGCATTGTATCAGCTGCCACTCCCAAGGAGGTAGCAGCTTGGCTGGATGCATTAGGCGAAGCTCGAGGAGTGGGACATGCATTTCATGATTAAGCTCCCTCACACGCAGCGAGAAAGGCTGTCTTACGCAGGGACGATTACGAAAGAGTGTAGCATATGTCATCTCGTTAACGGTATTAAAACACGGATGTTGAGGATTAGAGTGGACTTTCAGAAAATATGTTTGGCTGATCCATGTTCTCTGCCGATGAAGTGACCACTCATTTGATTCGTCATATAAACTTTGTATGGGACTCGTTCTGAAAGCGCCAGTGGCCAGTCGGATTCCTAGATGGTGGACTGGGTCTAGCATCTTTAGTGCGCTCGGAGCGGCAGAGTGATAAATCACGGCACCATAGTCTAGTCGTGATCGAATGAGGCTTTTAAAGAGATTCATCAAACACTTCCTGTCAACACCCCATGTAGTTTGGCATAGAAGTTTCATTAGGTTCATTGTTTATGGACATTTTTCTTTAAGATGTTTATTGTGGGGGACGAAAGTGAATCTGTAGTCAGGTATAACACCTAGAAATTTGTCTTCTTTTTTTACAGGTATCTATTGTCCACGCAGTTCTATGCTAGGATCTGGGATAAATCCTCTCCTTCTTGTAAAAAGAACACAAGAGCTTTTGTTAGGATTGATCTTAAATCCATTCGTGTCTGCCCATATTGACACTTTGTTCCGGCCATGCTGTACCTGTCTCTCACACACTGCGAGGTTACAGGATTTGAAATCTATTTGTATGCCGTCCACGTAGACAGAATAAAAGATGGCCGGTGGTAATGAAGCGCGAAGCGTGTTCACCTTCACGATGAAGAGCGTGCAGCTGAGCACGCCTTCTTGGGGAACACCCGTTTCTTGCGTAAAATGACGTGAAAGTACATTGCCGACTTTTACCCGGAAAGTACGATTGGACAGATACCTTTCTATTAGGTTTAGCATATTCCCATGGATGCCCATTTCTGACAAGTCTCTTAAGATTCCGTAACGCCACGTTGTATCGTACGCCTTCTCCATATCGAGGAATATGGATAGCAAAAACTGTTTGTGCACAAATGCGTCCCGGATATTTGCTCCTACACGTACAAGATCGTCAGTTGTGGAGCGCCCTTCTCGCAAGCCGCACTGATAAGGGTCAAGCATTTTGCTCTGTTCAAGGAAATGAATGATTCGCCAATTTATCATTTTTTCAAACACCTTACAAATGCAACTTGTGAAGGCTATCGGGCGGTAACTTGCCACTGACGAAGGGTCTTTGCCTTGTTTCAAAACAAGGGCCACAATGGCTTGTTTCCATGCGGTTGGAATGTACCCTGCATTCCAGATGGTGTTGAAAAGTGTGAGTAGTGTAACTCGCGAGTCATTGTGTAAGTTTGGGCATTTCATACATGATTCTATCAGATCCCGGTGCAGAGCTCTTGCATGCGCTTAAGGCAGCTCTCAGCTCGGCAGAACTAAAAGGACAGTTGTACGGTTCATTCTGTCAACATTTTCTTAGGAGTGGCTTGCATTCTGCTAACTGTATATATTTCAGGAAGGATTGCGAATAATGGTTTGAACTTGATACGCTCTCAAAGTGCTCCTCAAGTGAGTCTGCCTGGTCTTGCTGTGTATCGCCCTGTGTGTTTACCAGAGGGAGTGAATATGTTCGCCGCCCTCTAATCCTATTAACCCTGTTCCAGGCTTTGGCCTCATCTCTAAACGAGTTAATGCTCGATAAAAACTTGTGCCAACTTTCTCTTCTGGCCTGTCGGCGGGTTCGCCTGCCTTGGGACTTCACTTCTTTAATGTTGACCAGATTCTCTGCAGTGGTCGAAGCGCGTAGCAACCTTCACGCTTTGTTCTGATTCCTACGTGCGATTCTACATTCATCGTTCCACCACGGGACATGCCGTTTGAACGCCGAGCCACTTAGTTCACGCATGCATTTAGATGCGGCATCTATTATGAAGGCTGTAAAATACTCCACAGCAGCATCAATTTCTAACGAGGACATGTCATCCCATGATATACTAGTTAAGGTTCGGAATTTCTCCCAGTCTGCTGTGTCAATCTTCCACCTATGAGCCTGTGGTGGATATTCGTTTCTTTAAGTGTTCTTAATAGTATGTGGAAGTGGTCGCTTCCGTAAGGATTGTTCGTAACTTCCCATTCGAGTTCAGACAGTATGGAGGGGGAAACTATGCTCAGATCAATTGAAGAAAAGGTATTGTTTGCAAGACAGTAATATGTGGGTTTCTCCTTATTCAGAAGGCACGCACCAGAAGAAAAAAGGAACTGTTCAACAAGACGACCTCGCGCATTTATGCAAAAGTTGCCCCACAGGGAGCTGTGCGCATTGAAATCGCCAAGAACATCTGGCAATTGATCTATAAGGGATTGGAATTCATGTTTCGGTAATTTGTAATGTGCGGGTATGTAGTTTGTTTAGGAGAACAGCTCGAACCGCCACTGCTTCGGAGGCGTTTGTAGCTGTAAAAGTTGACACGCAATGCTATTATGGATAGCAATGGCGACACCGCCCGACGATGCGACAGCATCATCGCGATCTTTGCGAAAAGATATATACTGTCGGAGAAAGTTTGTGTGTTTGGATTTTAAGTGTGTTTCTTGTAAACACAGCACTTTTGGATTGTGTTTTTGGATGAGTTCCTGCACATCATCAAAGTTTCTAAGAAGACCTCTGACGTTCCATTGAATTATTTGTGTATCCATATTGGAAGTCAATATGTGCTGTGTGTACAGAAAGAGATTTGTTAATTAGAGGTTTCAGAGATTAGATTCCAGAGCTCTTTCGAGGTCCTGTAATCGGGGTTTTTCCCTTTCTGGAGCGTTCGAGGGAGCCTCGTCGCTCCATAGGCGCTTGGCGCGCCGTAGGGATAGGTGTAGTGTCCATTGCCTCTTGTGAGGCGCCGGACATGTGCTCTTGCGAGCGACAAGTTTTCTGTGAGTGTCCTTTCTCGGAAGGCAAGACGCCTGCGCCCACCAGCCCGGAGGTCGATGGGGCTCCCTGAGGGATTTGGCTGCGCCGGCTGTTGCCAGCGCTGGAAGGGGCCGGGGAGGTCGCCCACCTTCGGGGTCGATGGCCCCGTCTGCTGTGTTGGCGTAGCAGCGTTAGCTGCAGCCGCCGCGGGAGCCGATGGCGTCACTGCCGTCTCGCTGGTTGTGAGTCGGACAGCCGCCGGAGACCGTTGTGGCGCTGCCCCCTGACGCGCCACATCGGCAAAGGTGTGCTTTGGCAGGAAGGATACCCGCCTGCGTGCCTCTTTGAAACTTAAGTTTTCTTTTACTTTAATTGTAACTATTTCCTTTTCTTTCTTCCAAGATGGGCGCGACCGCGAGTATGCGGCGTGCTCGCCTTCAGAGTTTACGCAGCGGAGAGGGTTTTCATAAGATTCAGAAGTGTGCTCATGAGCACTGCATTTCGCGCAGGTTTGAAGGCCTCGGCAGCTCTGTGAACTGTGGCCGAAACGTTGGCATTTCAAGCAACGCAGGGGATTAGGGATGTATGACCGAACACGGAGCTTGATATACCCGGCCTCGATGGACTCGGGCTGAAAACTTGTGCCAAAAGTAAGCATCAGGTGTTTGGTCAGTATTTCCTTGTTGTCATGCCTCATCTTAATTCGCTTGAGGTTTATGACGTTCTGCTCACTGAAGCCCTCCAAGAGCTCAGCCTCAGTCAGCTCCAAGAGATCATCATCGGAGACAAACGCCACGGGCGGTATTCATACGATGACAGTAACTCCGCATCATACGATTCGTACGATGCGGAGTTACTGTCACTTTGGCGTCGCCAAATGATACTAGATTGTGCAGGTTTTCATATTGCTTCAGGTTGCGGAGCTGCAAGAGGAGATCACCGCTTGCCATTCTGGATGCTTTGTAACCTGTACCAAGAACATGGGTCAGAGACTGGGACACGAGGAATGGTGAGATTGTTCGTACGGGTTTGTTTGGTGTTTTGAAGTGGACTACATGGAAGCGACGAAAAGTTTCTTTTTGACTGGCAAAAAATACTAAGACCTCACCGGTGCGCCCCCTCTTCAGGCCGCAATCAGGTAGGGGGGGAAAGGAGGTAGCCATAGGAGATTGTAATTTCGGGAGTAACGCCAGCCACCCACCGTGGAGTCCTACAAGGGGACGCTGCAGGGCCCGTGAAGCACGGCCTGCAAACGCCAGCTTTACATTACCAGTATAACCAAATTTGAAATAACCTAGGTTGGTTATTCACACAACGTTAACCCCTGCTGCCTGGAAAAATTGGAAGTAAAGAGAAGCCAGGAGAAGACAAGAAAGATGGAGAGTGAGAGAAAGACGGAGGTTGGAAGGAGAGCGAGAGACAGGAAAAGGCAACTACGGATTTCCCCCAGGTGAGTCAGTCCGGGGGTGCCGTCTACGTGAAGCAGAGGCCAAAGATGTGTGCTGCCTCCGCCGGGGGGCCTTAAAGGTCCGAACACCCGGCATCGGCTCAACCCCCAGGATCCCCCTTTCCCCGGACACGGCTACGTCGCGCACGGTTAGACGCGGGAGGGTCCAACCCTCGTGTGCTCGGCTACGTGGTGTCGCAACACACCAAACGCCTGCTGACGCAGACGCCCCTGCGGGGTGCATCGAATCGGGCACATTTCTCGGCACTGTCGCAGTCGCTGGAGTTGCCCAAACCGGTTTACTTATACTGCCTACTCTCGCCCCCCAGGTGGCCATTCTCGTCCCTATGCCGCCCGCTCCGATAATGCCGCCAAGGATTCTCCTGCGCCGAACCGCCCTATTCTCGTTACACTTGGCCCCGACGACGACAATCTCGCTCCCCCCAGCCTCGTCGCTCCTATTCGCCGACTCCCTACGGACGCTGCTCCCAGCCGGAAAACTAGACGATGCAGCGCCTCGAGGTGACGCTGCATTGCTCCCTACGCCGCCAAATCGTCCACTGACGTTGCCCACTCATCTGAACCTTCTTGACGTGCAAGTCGACGGTGTTCCTGTATCTGCTCTCATAGACACTGGGGCGCATTGTCGGAAATGAGCGCTGACCTTCATAACCGCTTGAGGAAAATAATCACGCCCGCCACGACGCCTGTAGTCCGTGTCGCCAATGGCGAAACAGCACCCGTAACTGGTATGTGTGCCGCCCGCGTATCCTTCGCTGATCGCTCCACTATCGTGCTATTCACAGTCATTCTCCACTGTTCTCACTGCATCGTCCTCGGCTTAGACTTCCTCTCCGCACATTCTGCTTTCATCGATTGTTCCGCCAGTACTCTCCGCCTTGACCTGCCGGTTCTGGATACCGCTGAACAACACCCTTGTCGTCTCAGTTTCGTCTACTTCGTTCGCTTGCGACCTTCGGCAATGACTTACGTTGACTGCGTTTCACCCCCACCAGTTCCCGACCGTCACTACATCGCGACTCCAATGCAAGACGTCCTACTTACACACGGGATCACAGTGGCTCATACAGTTTTATCTATTACGGCGAATTGCGTCTGCCTGACAGTTGTCAATTTTTGGCTTGATGGCAGAAGTGCTGCCACGCGGGATGTCCCTGGCCCAGCTTTGCACATTCGAGGATCACTCAGTAGCATCTATTGTAGTAGACGACAACTCAGCTGATCCTCCTCTATCATCGCAGTTGGCAACTTGTACCATCGCCGACTTAAAGAACATGGTTGCGCCCGACAAGCCGTCGGAGCACGCTCGTGAACTCTACCGCGTTCTGTTTTCCTACCACGATATCTTTGACTTTAAGGGTCGTCCTTTGGCCCAAACTACAGCTGTTAAACATCGCATTAATACCGACAATGCCCCTCCTATTCATCGCCGCCCGTATCGATTGTCACCGGCTGAGCGTCAAGTTATTCACGCCAAAGTTCGCAAAATGCTTTGCAGGAACATTATTGAACCGTCATGTAGTCCATGGGCATCGCCTGTTGTACTGGTAAAAAAATAAGGATGGCTCATGGCGATTTTGCGTGGATTAACGGCACATTAACAGGGTTACCAAAAAAGGACGTGTATCCCCTACCTCGCATTGATGACACACTTGACTGCCTTGACGGTGCTAGCTATTTCCCCTCTATTGACCTTCGATCCGGCTAATGGCAGATTGCCCTGGACGATGTGGACCTCGAGAAGACTGCTTTTGTAACACCCGACGCTCTTTATCAATTCAAAGTGATGCCGTTCGAGCTACGTAACGCTCCTGCCACTTTTGAACGCATTATGAACTCCATTCTTCAAGGTTTCAAATGGCCCACGTGCCTGTGCTACTTGTACGACGTTATGGTACTCTCCCCAACGTTCGCTACGCACCTCGAGCACCTCTCAGCAGTCCTGGACGTTTTTTAGTCGAGCCGGTCTGCATCTCAACGCATCAAAATGCCAATTCGGCCGTCGCCAGATTACCGTCCTTGGGCATCTCGTTGACGCGAATGGAGTGCACCCAGACCCAGGCAAGATTCATGCTGTTACGCACTTCCCTGTTTCGAAGTGTGTCAAGGATCTACGCAGCTTCATCGGCCTTTGTTCGTACTTCCGCCGTTTCGTGCAATATTTCGCGGCCATAGCACGACCTCTAACTGAGCTTTTTGAAGAAAGACGCCCCTTTCCAGTAGGGCGATAAGGAGGCCTCTGCATTCTCGCATCTAATCGACCTTCTCACAACGCCTCCCATTCTGGCCCATTTCGATCCTTCTGCACCTACCGAAGTGAGTACTGATGCCAGCGGTCACGGAATTGGCGCAGTACTGGCCCAAAGCCAGTGTGGCAACGATTGCGTTATCGCTTACGCCAGCAGGCTCCTCTCACCCTCGGAGCGCAACTATTCCATCACTGAGCGTGGGTGTCTGGCCCTAGTTTGGGCGGTTGCAAAGTTCCGCCCGTACTTATATGGCGGACTCTTGTCCGTCGTCACAGACCACAACATGCTTTCCTGGTTATGCTCACTGAAAGATCCTGCAGGAAGACTTGGTCGCCGGGTCTTACGCCTCCAAGAATATTCGTGCACTGTCACCTACAGATCTGGACGACTACACAAGGACTGCATCGTGTAACCACGCAAACAACAACGGAAAAAGAAGGAAACACAAAGGACCGTTGTCCGTTTGTCCGTTGTTGTTTGCGCGGTAACATGATGCATTCCAATATCGACCGCCAACTAGCCCGCCTATCCCTGTTAAATACACAAGGACGCTGACTGCCTGTCTCGCTACCCGGTAGACGAGCCTGACGACGCCGACAGTAGTACCGCCAACGGCATTTTCTCTATGTCTGCCTTCGCTAACATCACCGATGAGCAGTACTGAGACCTATCGGTGCGAGCACTCATCGAGCGTCTGCGCTCTACACCTACCGACGCATCCGTTCGCCGATATGTCCTCCAGGGCGGCATTCTGTACCGAAGGAACTTCATCCCTGATGGATCTGATCTACTTCTTGTCGTGTCAAAACATCTACGACAGACTGTGCTCTTTGAGATCCATGACGCACACACTGCAGGGTATCTTGGGGTAACCCGCACGTACGACCGCATCCGCCGCCGCTTCTATTGGCCTGCTCTCGCTCGCTCCGTCCGACGCTATGTTACTGCCTCTGATCCCTGACAGCGTCGGAAAACACCTCAGGTGCTACCTGCCGGTCATCTCCAGCTGATCACCGTCCCTAAATCACACTATGTGTATGTGTAGGTCTCAATCACACTATGTGTATAGCTGTTTTGTTGGTGGCGTTCACGCGGCTGTAATTATTAGCGCATGCTCACTTTCTTTCTCGCCCTCTCTCACGTTGTCGTATATACATTGTGCGCATACAGCAGATGCGTACAGTTTTCGCTGCACACACACACGTATATATATATATATATATATATTTATATATATATATATATATATATATATATATATATATATATATATATATATATATATATATATATATATATATATATATACGTTGGAAATGGCGGCAAGTTTTTACATTTGTTGAGATACGCTTTTCGGTCGTTCTGCGCACCTACCATGATGGGCTCAAGAAATTGTGGTGTAAGTTAGCTATGCTTTATGTTTCCACCTAGCACTATTAATACAGCAAGCAGTGGCAATCTATGTTGAATGTTGGATCCCATTCTCGTGGTGTTAACCAACATCTGCGGAACATCTGCCTCACTGACACTGTTTTTGGGAAGCTAGAATTGTTCCTCGCCTTGATCACAGTAGATAAACGCAATAGTAGATAGGATGAATCATCCTGTCTGTTTGTGTGTGCTTGTGCGTAACACTTCTATTAGAGCGCGAAGGCTACGACAACATAACATCCATTCCACCGTTACCAGGCGAAGCTTTTATTTTTCATCAAGCTTTAGTCAACGCGACATGTTAACATAATAACGAGGTAATAAATCATGGCAATAAGTGATAGAAACCAGTTGAATTATCTAGCTCCTGACACTTTGTGAACCAAAACCTTGATCTGATAGGGAGGCACACCGTAGCGGGGCCTTCTGCTTAACCTTGACCAAATAAAGTTTTTTTAACCTGCTCATTAATAAAAGTGCACCAGCGATTTCACATTTCGCTCACATCGAAATTCATCGGCCGCGACAGGTTTGAATGCACCACCTCGACCTCAGCTGCGAAACGCCAGAGCTACTAGGCTACTTCGGCGGTGCAGTACTGGTAACCGACCACGAAAGCAAGTATCAGTAAAAGCCGAAGTGCGGCAGGAGCTGCCGCGGTTAAGAGTCGTGCTGAAGTTGTGCTTCACTGTCCCAGCCTGATGGTTTCGTTAGTCCTTTGAGAAAGCTCACTCACATAGTTAAACAAATGAATGTTCACTCTAAAGCTGTCAAGCCGTTCCCGGTGATGGTTCGCTGTGGGAGTCACCATTGCCAGTTCGAGGAGAAGAACAGCTCCGAGCCTCAGCCAAGGCATGTTGAGGTTGTCAGCGGTGTTCGCGTTGAGGACAGCAGTGCCACTCTGTACTACTGGGGACACAATACGAGCAGCGCATTTTTTATGCTGAAACGTCTGAACGCAATCTTGGCCAAAAACAAGTAATCCGATAGGTGAAAGCGCAAAGATGAACGTACGTGGACGCTTGGTGATATTAAAAAAAAACTCTCGTCCTTGCTTTTTGCGATAATCCTTCCTAACGACTGATTTCTTGGATCACTGAGCTGGCAGCTGACTGTTGACTTTTCGTCTTATCTCTCGTACGCTTGTCACTTAAGAGGACAGGTCAAGCAGCATAATATACACCTAAAGAAACCGCTGGGACTTAATTTATCTTTGCAGGGATACCCGGCTTGACTTTCTTACTTATTTTTGTTTTGCGGGTCCCTGTGAGACCGTGATGAAAAGCAACATGATAAAATAGGTTACCCGCTTCCACTTTCAGTAGTAGACAGCAACTTCTTCAACGTTACTTCGGATCACACACTTTTGCTAGATGACAGTAGGTCGGTTGCTCGGTTTTTTGGTTGAAACTTCTCACGAGCGCTTTAGAAAAGCGCAATGGCAGAAACACAGCCAAGTCACCGCACAAGTGTCTGTCCTGTGACTACATCTGCGTTACTTCTTATCGTGGTGCATTATTCTACTGGTGCAGAGTGCATAGAGTACAACACCTATCATCCTGCCATTAACCATCCGTGGTAGCTTAGTGTCTGTGGCATTGCGCAGATGAGCTAGAGGCAGTGGGCTACATTCCGGCAGAGGTGGCCATGTTCCTATATGGGCGGAATACATAAACACTCGCCTACCGAGCGCTGAGTGCGTGGTAAAGAATCTCAGAGAGTCAGAATGATTCCGGAGTCCCCGAATGCGGCCTTCCTCGTAAATATATCGTAATTTCGGCAGGTAGAACCTCATTAGTTGTGTAATCGTGGCTGCATTTTCACAGTTTTGCCGGAGAGGACACGCCAATCACCGTTAGTAAAGAAGGCGGCTTATTAAATAAAACAGGGATATTTGTTGGCTAGAGTACACAGTGTGTTGCGGCCGCTTCGACTAGATACCCTCATAGTAAGGTCTGCGGTAGCAAGAACGCGAATGTATTAACGAGCAGTTAAAACCATATTGCAAGTGATAATTACTATAAAAATGGGCCCTAAGGCTTTCGTGTCATTTGCGCTGACTCACTATTGAGTTTACACAAAACCATCCAGATTTGTTCTTCCGCGTGGAAATTCACCTCAGTCTTGATAAGCCACGGTCAGTGAAGACGCCTGAAAAATTTTCTTTGATAGACACAGACTGTATCATGATCTTTAAAACGGGTGCCATATCATTAGGATCCGTTGAAAGCGCATATTCACACATTTTATAGCGAAATATAGGCCTTGACTCTTAAGAACTTCGGTACAGTTATCACGGGACGCCGGAGCCTTACTCCCACTTGGAAGCCCGTCACACTGGGGCTAAGCATTATAGTGTCATATACTTACACAAAAACAAGTCTTCGGTAATTGTGTAGCAGGTGAATAAAAACAGGACAAAATCTAACGATTCGTAATCATCCTTCGCACACACCTCGAAAGGCGGATTGGTAGGCTGTGCCACGATAATGTGTCATTAGGCACCGCACAGTATTTGTCCATTTACAATACGTCAAATGCTCTATATATGGGGTATTACATGAGGTACTGACACAAAAAACATATCGGGTTACAAAGTACGTTTCATTATATGCACAATGCCTATCTTGAATGAGAAGGTGAACCGGAAGCCCCATTTTCCTTATTCGCTAGCATAGTGAAGCCAACTTACATTGAAATGAAGAAAAATTACTTCAGTTGCTTTCATATTCTTTAGCGTTACATTTATACACTACACCAAAAACAAGAAACATTTACCCTGTTTTCTTTTTTCTTGATTATTTGTTGGATTCACATGATTGTGACAAGCAACAGTCTGGCCCCATTGTTTCCCATCTTCTTGTCCATTGAATAGCGAGGGTCTCGACTTCGGCAAGTTTCATGCCTTCAGGTAGAATACGACTTTATAGGTCAGCTTTTGGCTCTTGATGATCACGTTTTACGTAAGGCAATGGGTCTAAATGTTGTTTCCCATCCGATGTCAAGGCCATCATTTGCGCTGGCAAACACTGCCCGAGTTAGATCTTCCGCACATGCATAAATACCTAAGAATGTCAAGGTAGGAGCAGCTCCTAGCTGTGATTGCTCAAATGTTAGAGCAACGCTTGTCTAATGCAAATGCTGAAGTAGTGGGTCTGGCTCCCACAGGCGGCAAGCTTCTTGTTCGTTCACCTTCAATTCACCTTCAAGCTTATTCTTTCTACACTTCAATAAAAAATTCAAACAATTTTACTTACTCTTTCCTTGGCTTTATTGTCTATTAGCCTCACGTGGCGCCAGACGTCAGAGTAACATCTGTTACGAATGAATCGATTTAGCATACAGGAGAGGGAGAGAGTGAGAGCAAATAGAGGAAAGGCAGGGAGGTCAACCAGACGAGCATCCGGTTTGCTGTCCTACACTGGGGAAGGGAAAGGGGAACAAAAAGAGGGAAACGGGATGTCCTCACTAGGCCTAGGACATGAGTATTCACATTATTTGACCACACATAGAAAACACAAAAGCAAGAAAAAGTATGAAACAGATCTATGCTCTACTCACCAGGAATGTACAAAGATAGTGCAAATAATGTAATCGCGTTATAATAACGAGGAGTCATAAAAACAGAATTTGGACAACGTGAAAAGTTAGCATAAAAAAGAGGAAGAACCCACCTTATGATGACTATCGATTCTAATGAGTTACCATTGAGTCAATATAGCGACACGACGAATTGCCACTTTCGAAACGCGTTATGTTTTGCAGCGCGGATCCTCCTACGCATTTCCCTTACAGTACATTGATGCCCTCCTCACTCGCCGCTCCGTACAGGGTGGAGACACTCTATGACGGAGCTCTTACCGCTAAAACCGCCATTGCCACACCCAGCTCGCGTGTCCTAACGTGCCGGCAGTTGGCAGAAAGTTGCTACCGTTGTCAGCTCGCTGAGCATTGTTGCGCAATATGACCTGCTGCTGCGTGCTGCGCTGTTCAAACCACTCTAGGATTGGTTAACGATTGTTTCATTTCCCGAAAGACCAAAAATAACAATTGAATGGATTACAAGGATCAAGCACGACAAAGGGCAGCCTACGAAATCATATTTATGCAGTGTAAGTATTACAGCACTTCCTGGGGAAATTAATTTCTGTCGGAGCTTCCTTAACGCTGGAACTGTGAGTGAAACATTTTCCTAACAGATTTTCACGTCACCGGTGTTTTCTGATGGAAAAAGTGTGGTAAGAAGTAATTAACGGTATACGCAAGTTAACACTAGTGAGTCGAAAGCGTCAAGAAAAACGTGCATCATAACCGCCTCTCTCACGTTTTAGAAAGCTCCGTGCGTGTCTGTATCATTCAGACTTTAATAAAGAACGTTTGGAACCGTAACCCATACTCACCGTACTCAAAGTCGCATGTGAAAAAGCTACGCACGTTGTTTATTTTCCTACACTAAGGGCCTTTAGCTCACCCAGACACCGTGCCACGCTCTTCTTGAAACTCTATTTATGGCGTGATGTCGTGCGCTTTCCTGGATGCTTTAAAGTGCAGCTATATTTGCCTCTTTTCCTTATTACCGCGCACTGCTGCTCTGATCTTGCTCGCGCGCGCCGCTGCGTTTCTTGCAACACCACCAGATGGCGCTCACCTCACGCATTTCCTTAGAATTTCTTGGGATTTCCTGAGAGGGCGCCAGAGTACCGCGAGTCGGCGGTTTGTTTGGATTTTGTGGCGAATGGACGTGCTTTTTGGGGCTCCGTGGCGGCGACGAAATCATAAGTTTTTGTGCATACTTTGAGCGTGCTTCCGTTTTTATTTGCCTATTTTTACCTTTAAATAGTAATTGGGTGCTCTTCTTTTTCTTTCCTTTTTTGTCTCTCGTATTTCGGATGCGCGGGTGTGCTTCGTGTACATTTGGTTT
Organism: Dermacentor variabilis; assembly: GCF_050947875.1. NCBI lineage: Eukaryota > Metazoa > Arthropoda > Arachnida > Ixodida > Ixodidae > Dermacentor > Dermacentor variabilis. The sequence continues at coordinate 36,381,423 of NC_134574.1, forward strand.
TGCAAGATGGTTAGAGCGTCCTTTCGTGCCCCGTGCTCCAACACGTGCCGCCGGGTGGTACATTGACTGTTTGCAGCCTTTAAATGGGAGCGTGGAAGTGGCCAGACAAATAGCTATTAGTGGTTTTATTGTGCGTGTTTTCGTAGGAAAGTGAGAGCATGGCCGCGTGGTTGAGCGCGTGCAAGAGCGTGTCATACCTTCGGTCTCCGCGGCTTTGATAGCTTTTTAAACAGTGCTGAGAGTTGATTTGCGATATTTATAGGATTTCGATCCTGTGCATATCGGTTTTTGTTAAAAGGCACGCGCTCTTCGTTGATACAGTATTATCGTATTATAGTATTTGCATCAGTAGTTACATTATTATAGTATTGTAGTACTTGCAAAAAGCCGTGAAATACATGGCGAGAAAGACGGGAAGACAAGTAGTGCGCGGGGGGTCCCTCAAGGCAGATGAGGAGACGGATTAGAATGAAGAGGGCATCGAATCAACCGGCAGACAATGTGATGTCGATACTAGGTTGCAGAAAATGGAGGCTTTCTAGGAAGAGTTTCTCAAACAGGTAAAAGAGCTCAAAAAATTAGCTAGACAGGGAGCGTTGTGCACGGAAGGTAGTCTAAAAGAGACGTGAAGCAGCCGAGGGAAAGCTGAACGGGGCCGCCATTGTGAACGAGAATGTGCCTGACAGTGGAACACGGTCCCGTGACGCGACAGGCGAGGGAGTCTCAGCGAAGTACGTGGAAGGCATGCAGCGTGATGAAGGGTTAGCGGGAAAGAGCGGCACCTACCTTGAGGCCGCCACAAGGAAAAAGCAGGAGCCCAGGTGACAATGCCCCTTGTCGAGTCCGAACCACGCGGAAAAGGACAAAGGGAAGCAGGGCAGGGTAGGAGAGAGTGAACTGTTAATTATCGCCGGCGAGTCAAACCTGGCTGGGTGCCCAAAAGCAAATGTGGAGAGGTTGAAAGGCGACAAAAGAGTGGCGGTAGGGACATTTCCAGGGCGGACACTGAGTTCTGTCATGGAGCGAGCAAACGAAGCTCGCGGAAAATGCCCACGTGAGCAACCTTATCATAGTAGCAGGTGGGCTAAATGATGTACTAAACAGGAAAGGAACTGGACTTGCCCAGCGCTTGGCGAAGGGGGTGGATGACTCACGCGAGCTATCCCCTCAGGTGCAGATCGTGGTGTGCACGATGCCGGAGGTGGCTCTACGTGACAGTCACGTACAAAGAGCCTTAGTGGCTGCTAATGAGGCAATACGGAAAATGAGACGAGAGTAAGGCTTTGAGGTTGTCGAACTAAGCAGGGAAGTGAGAAGTTGTGGTGGTTTTAAACCAGACGGGATCCACTTCAATTGCAGGCTGGCACGAGAAGTGGGCGGGCGACTTGGTGGTCGCCCTATTGCTTTTTTAGGGAGCGCGCGGGCGCTCAGGAGGCCAGCGTAGATAGTAATAGAGAATGTCCCCTAGGGGAACAGAAAAAGGAGGAAAGCAAGAAAAAGAGCTCGCCTTGCAATAGGCTACATAAACATGTAGGGCGGCAGAAGAAAGGAACAGTGGGCAGAGATTGAGGAGCAGTTAAATAGAGAGCAAATAGCGGTGTATGCGATTACAGAAACACAACTTAGAGACTCAGAAGAGTCGCCAGTTATTGAGAATTATGTTTGGGAAGGGTGCAACAGAACTAAGTCAGAAAGAAAGGGAGGGGGAGTCGGAATGCTCATCCATCAGAGAGCCAAATGGAAAAGAGTCAATTCAAAATGTCAAGAGCATCTTTATTTATCAGGTAGAATGAGTGGGAAAGGAACTTGGGTGGGCGTTACATAATTGTGGACCGGAAATAATTGCACAGAGAAGAATAAAGACTTAGTGGAATGCATAAGTGCTGATATTAAGGGTTTCGAGAATGGTGCTGAAATTGTCCTATTAGGTGACATGAATGCCCACATACAGGATTGAAATGGCTTTGCCGACAACAACGGGAAGTCAATGCTAGACCTTTGTGAGCAACATAACCTCGTTACCGTGAACACAGGGCCTAAGTATGAAGGACAGATCACGTAGGAAGTGGGAAACCGGCAATCGACCATTGATTACTGTCTGATGACAGAAACAATTCATGATATGTTGAGACAAATGGTCATTGATGAGGAAGGGCATAGCCGCATAGGGAGTGACCATAAAAGCATCATATTGAAAATGGGATATCTAGTTGGGAAAGAGAGCAAGCAGCGCGAAATGGCCAGTCCAAATTTGAAAGCTGAACAAATAGCAAATATAGTCACTAGAGTCGAGGAAGAACTTGGCAAATGGCCAAGAAAAGAGTGGAAATATGGTGAGCTTCTAAGTGTAATAACTACAGAAATACAGAAAGAGAAACAACACGTTCGTTGGAAAGGAAGGAAGAAACCGAAAAGCTCGTGGAACAGGGAGATACGAGAAGCGATCGCCGAACGACAGAAATCATCTCGAGAGCACAGGCAGGCAAAGAAGGCGCAGTTGCCGCAGGATGAAGTAACCAGTAAATGGGAAGTATACCGGGAGAAAAAGTGTATAGTTCAAATACTCGTGCAAGCAAAATTAAAAGGTGAAAGTTAACGTTGGTTCTCAAAAATAGGTAAAAAAAAAGGCCGCACTTAAAATAGTTTGGAACCACATAAAGCTATTAGGCAGGAAGTCAACAACAATACAGCAGCATATCCTAGATGAAGATGAAAACAGACTGGAAGGAGAAGTGGCAGCAAATTACATCCGAAAAGTAACAGCCGAATCTTTCCAAGCCAATGACGAGGTTGTATTTGAAGAAAAAAAGAACATGAAAGAGAGCCAAGGGGAAAAGAAACTGGTGCTGACAAATTTCAACTGGAAGAAAGCGGAAGAGAAAATTCCTAAACGCACAGCCACGGGGCTAGACGGGGTTCCTGTTAATGCTGATTAATGAACGAGGACCAAAAAGTAAAGAAGCTCTGGTGAAAACAGTGGAAAAAACTTTAAAAGATAGACGAATACCGGACAGTTGGCGACAACGTAGAATGAATTTAATTTATATAGGTAAGGGAGAGAAAGATAGAATTCACTCTATAGGCCGTTGACCATTACATCGGTAATATACAGGGTAGCAATGCAGGCAATCAAATTAAAGCTTCAAGCATGGGCAGAGAATAATGGCATTTTGGGAGAACTTTAGAATGCCTTCAGAATGGGTAGGCGCTTATATGATAACTTATTTGTTCTTACTCAGTGTATTGAAATATCAAAAGTAGAAAGCAGACCGTTATATGTGGCCTTTTTAGACACATCAGGAGCCTACGACAACGTAGACCACAACATTTTCTGGGATATTCTGGAAGGGGAAGACTTAGGTAACGATTGTCTACAGCTTTTGAGAGAGAGTTACCTAGAAAATACCGTTTGCGTTGAATGGCAAGGGATGCGGAGCGAGGAGAAAGTTCACATCCTTTATCCCCGCTGCTGTTTATGACGTACAGGGTGAAGATGGAGAGGGCGCTAGAAAGAAGTATTATCGGGTTTAATCTCTCATACAAACAGGCGGGTACAGTGGTAGAGCAGCAGTTTCAAGGTTTATTTCATGCGGACGATAATGTGTTGCTAGCTAGCAAACAAAGTGATTTGCAACGTCTGGCTAATATCTGTGGACAGGAAGGCAACAATTTAGGTTTGAAATTTAGGGTGAGAAAACCTGGTTTTATGGTATTCAATGAAAACAGTGAACAGACAGTGGAGATACAGGGCCAGGAAATGCCTCGGGTAACAGAATATAAATACTTTGGTAAATGGATAAACGAAGGCAATAGATATTTGGAAACAAAGGAAATGGTTCGACATAGCTAGCACATGCGCAATCTAATAACACCATATCTGTTTTTTTCACTAACGTGCGAAGTCTACTAAATAAACGTGCTGCGGTGTCCTCACTGATTGATTCATGCGCTGCTGACATAGTATGTCTCACTGAAACATGGCTCTCTGCTCGGATAAAAAAGAGCGAAATTTTTGATTGTGAAAAACTGTATTCATGTTATCGCTGCGATCGTGGTGTGCGATCAGGTGGAGGTGTCTTGATTGCAGTTACTGAAACGCTAAATTCAAGCTCAGTTTCCATACAAACACCACTTGAACTTGTTTGCGTGCGCGTTGTACTCGACAACGGAGATGTTATATTTTGCACATGCTATCGCCCTCCTACTGCTTCGACATCATATTGCGATGACCTTCACGACGCATTGAACAAATTAGTTGTCAGATACCCTAACGCTCCCCTTTTTCTTCTTGGTGACTTCAACTTTCCCGATATCATTTGGGGTAACGACACGGCAACGTCCCAGTCTTCTCAGAGTACCCAGTTTATAAACACTTGTTTGGATTTCCACTCCACCCAGCTTGTACTGAAACCAACGCGCGTGTCTGCCTCTTCATCTAACATACTAGATCTGATTCTCACTACGAACCCTGACACAGTTTCCCCAATTATTTACATAAAAGGCTTAAGTGATCACCTTGCACTCACTTTTCATATCAACACACGGGCTCCTGTTAAGAAAACTACGAAGGTGATCCGCGATTACAGCAAAGCCGACTTGGCTTCCATTACCGCTGAAATGAAAAATTTCGCAGCTTCTTACATCGCTAATTGCGATCAGCGCTGTGTTGAAGAAAACTGGTGCATTTTCAAAAATAAATTGTTGTCATTAATCTAACGTTTCGTACCGCAAAGAACAGTCGCTTGCAAGCCACGGTCCCCTTGGTTCAACCCCTTTTTGAAGCGACTACGTAACAAAAAAAAGCGGTTGTTTCGTCGCCCAAAAGCTTCATGCAGTGACGTTGCTTGGTCCGCTTACTACCTCACTGAAAGTGACTACAACACAGCCGCCGCTAGTGCGAAACAGCATTTTTATTCTGTTACCCTTCCGTCCATCTTGCAAACTAATCCTCGTAAATTCTGGACCATAGTTAACGGTACTCGAAGCAAAATAATCCAATTAACATACCCAAATGATCAACCTGTTGCTCCTGAAGAATGCTGTAATGTATTTAATGATGTGTTCTCTTCACATGTTACCACAATGCCACGTGGATTACCGCTTGTATCCAAATCTGGTTTTTCGCCCATGGATCCAATCTCTATTGACTGGGTTGGTGTTAGCTGCCTAATTAACAATAAAAAATGTCCTCCTCTGCCGGCCCAGACTGCCTGAACTCAAAAATTTTGAAGTGTACTATTGTATTTCCTGCTGTTATTTTGTCGCACATTTTCACTCAGTCATTACAGCAGTCTGTTCTTCCACACAGCTGGTGCGTGGGAAAGGTGATTCCAGTTCATAAATCAGGTAACACACACTTACCCAGCAATTACAGGCCTATCTCACTAACAAGCATTTCATGTAAAATTCTTGAGCATATAATATATTCACATTTGGCTGAGTTTTTAGAATCAAACTCCTTTTTCAACCCCTGTCAACATGGTTTCCGTAAGTTCTTTTCCTGTGAAATACAGCTCTTAACATTTACTAACGATCTCTTTGCAATTTCTGATCTAGGTACCGACATTGACTGCGTATTTCTTGATTTTGCCAAAGCCTTTGACTCTGTGACCCATGATTTACTTCTGCTTAAGCTGTCTCAACTTAACTTGGACGCTAATGTACTCGAGTGGATAAAAAACTTTCTTTCTAACAGGACGCAGTTTGTAAACACTAATAACTGTAATTCTCGGTTTTCTAACGTACCAGCAGGTGTTCCTCAAGGGTCAGTCCTGGGTCCGCTTCTCTTTCTAATCTATGTTAACGATCTTCCGAACTGCGTTCTTTCCTCTTCCATAAAGCTTTTCGCGGATGACTGTGTTCTTTACCGTAAAATTACTAATCCTTCAGATTCTCAAGAGCTGCAGGACGACCTTAACCGCGTAATTGAGTGGTGTTCTAATTGGTGCATGCAACTAAATTCAAATAAATGCAAGGCCATGCGTATATCTCGTAACACTGCCACACACACCTACTTTATTAATGGTGCACCTGTGACGTCAGTTAGCTCTTAGAAGCATCTCGGCCTTCACATATCAAATAACCTTTCTTGGCACTCGCATATTGACTATGTTACTAGAAACGCTAATAGCATGCTTGGTTACTTACGCCCTAATTTTAGCTCTGCCCCTTCTTCCCTGAAGCTAACTCTTTATAAAGCTTTAGTTCGCTCCAAATTGGAGTATGCTTCAGCCATTTGGGATCCGATTCAGTCTTCATTAGTTTCTACTCTTGAAAGTATTCAAAACCGCAGTGCACGCTTTGTATTATCTAATTATTCTCGCTATGCAAGTATTTCTTCAATGAAACGAACTCTTAACTTACCTGATCTTTCGTCACGCCGCAAATCTTCCCGTCTCTCCCTTTTTCGCAATGTTTTTCACTTGAACCCCCTTTTAAAAGAGACCCTTCTTGCCCCTCCGTCTTATATTAATGCCCGCACTGACCACAGCCTTAAAATCGGGGTGCCATTCTGCCGTACTAACCGGTACAGTGACTCATTCATCCCCAGGACAAGCACGGACTGGAATCGCCTTCCCGCCTCAATCGCACTCATCACCGACCCTACTAACTTCAAGACCGCCGTTCAGAATGCCTTTTGTTAGTATTTTTTGTTAATACTTTTTTGTTTGTATTTTTTACTGCATTACTTCTTGTTTTGACTCCACTCCTTTCTGTAACGCCTTCGGGCCTTGAAAGTACGTGAAATAAATAAATAAATAAATAAATAAATAAAATGAAAAAACAATAACAGTGAAGGGGAAGAGAAAGTCAGCCATAATGGAAGCACAGAGCGCTATGGGGATACAATAGATACGAGGTCCTCCGAGGTATGTGGAAAGGTGTAATGGCTCCAGCACTTACTTTTGGAAATACGGTTGTTTGCTTTAAATCAGGGGTACAATCAGGACTCGACGGCAACCAAAGGTCAGTGGGTCGCCTCGCACTGAGCGCTCACGGGAGGCTACAAATGAAGCTGTGCAAGGTGATATGGGCTGGACAAGTTTTGAAGTGAGGAAAGCTCGCAATAAAATTGAGTATGAAGAACGGCTGAAGAATATGGAAGAAAATAAATGGGCTGGGAGAGTGTTGGGGTATCTGTACAGGGAAAACATTGATTCACAGTGGAGGAAAAGAACTAGGAAGCTTACCAGCAAGTATGCGGCCTGTAGGGTGGGCAAGAGAGCAACAGAGAAGGCCAAGCGGAAAGTCAGAGAGGATGATATATTCTCATGGGTGGCGGCAATGGAAAAGAAACCTGACATGAGTAACTACTTAAGAGGAAAAAACGAAATCAGGAAACAAACAATTTATGATAACTCAAAGCAAGTTCATTACTTTTCGAAGCGAGATCGATGTGCCTTAGAACACGCACCTATAAAGCGAGATATAAGAAGGAAGAAGAAGCATGTGCTTGTTGCGTAAAGCTAGGGAGACTATGGAGCAGGTTTCATTAGAATGTGAAGACGTCTTCCCAGCGGTCGATTTAGGCACCACTGGCCTTCTTGAAGCCCCTGGGTTCAGCGAGAGCAGTGAGAAAGTAAGCATGTCCGCAATAGGCATTAGTAAGAGGGGATTGGAGGATTGGTGGAAGAAAAGTAGGGAAACGACAAAAAGCGGAGACGTACAAAACACAGTTCGAAATAGGAGATCAGAAAATTTGGCCGGCGTAGTTTATAGTGCTTTTTCTCTTTTTTATAGTTTAACCTAAGTAGGAAATTAGACAGTATAATAGCAAGAGCTTGATGGCCCAGCCCACCACCCCGTTCCAATGGCGACGCTCATAACATCCATCCATCCATCCATCCATCCATCCATCCCTCCATCCATCCATCCATCCATCCATCCATCTATCCATCCATCCATCCATCCTTCCATCCATCCATCCATCCTTTGTTTTTCTTTTTTTCGGACATGTGGGACATTAGGCAACATAATAACAAGCTTGGTGACACAACCCACCGCCCCATTCCAAGAGGGACTCTCATAGCATCCATCCATCCATCCCTGTCCGCGCCGCAGCGGCAGCGTTTCAGAGTTTGTGTGTAGGGCGCACGCTGTCCTTGCTTTCTTAAGCGATAAAAATGCAGGTGCCAGGCTGGAGTTGTCGCGTGCTCTATTATATTTCAAACATTACAATCGTCCAAACGTTGAAGAGAGAGCTTGGAGCTGTCATCTCAACAGCGTGCTGGCCACGTATGCAGAAGGAGCACGTAAACACGCGCCATCAAAATAGGTCAAGAGCGTGCACTCAGCGCCGAGGACACACAGGCCCGATAGAAGCGTCGCGCTGAACAGGGGCGTCTTTGCTGCACAGCGAAACGTAGTGCGTAAAACGTACACATACAATTATAAAATTCGTTGGATAAAGTACAGCCTCCTAATTCAGTTAAAGTTTAGCATGTATGCCGTGTCAATCAAACAGCATAAAAAGCTGTGCTTACGCCGATTCTCACAGTGCGTGGGATCCGAGAATTTTTCCGCCTTTCTGATGCTAGAAGAACACCCATATTGTGGTGGTGAGAGAGAAAGCACTTTATTTGCACCCGTCAGTGAGTATCGGTGATCAGAGTGAGACGCAGCTCCCCCTTTCATCGTGTACCTCTCCACTAGACGTCGGCCGGAATTAGTTGGCCTCCGGTGGCGGCCTGGGCTTGACCGATGACTTGTTTTTGGGTTTGTTCTTCCGGGCTACGGAGGGAGGATTCCCAAGACTCTTTATTCCTATGTAGGCCGTTTAGCGCTGGGAAAACCCCAGAGCATGTGATTTAGTGTCACTAGGCCTTCACAGTTTTTGCATTTGGAAGAGTGCACCTCAGGATGCGATTTGTGTAAGATATACGGGTTTGGGAAGGTACCCGTCTGCAGTTTTCGCCAGACTACTTCTTCCTTCTTTGTGAGAGATCTATGGGGGGGGGGGAGGAGGCAAGCTTCCCCTGCCCATTCTATAATGTTCTAGAATTTCTCTGTATGTGGTTAAGTCCAGCTTTTTGGACCTGCCTGCGCTGGGGCCCGGTGTATGAGTCCTCGGGTGACCTCGTTGGCGATCTCGTTCTCTGTGACACCAGTATGGGCGGGCGCCGATATTATTCTAATTGGGTTGTTAGGTACGTTTTCCTTGCCTGCCTCCAGAATTTTGCCGGCCTCTTTGGACACCTTGCCGGTGTCACAGGCTTTGATTGCAGGTTTAGAATCGCTGATAATTATTCTGGTTGATGGGTTTGTGATTGCCAATGCAATCGCCGCCACCTCTGCCTCCTCTGCTGAAGAGCGTCTTTATTTTCCTGTTTGAAGGAAATCGCCATAGGGATGGGGGGAGGAAGGGTGCTACGCATGGTAGTCCCTCGCAACCTTCTCAGCTTGCCCAAGTATGGCCTCCTCGATATCTGGGCTGGAGCTGTTCAAGCCAGCCTTCCGCTGGTCCTCGCTATCTATAATTTACGGAGGAATGGGAAGGAGGTGGTTAGGGCAACATCATATGATGTAATTAAGGATTCCTTTGGTTGTAGAGCGAAATTTACAGCTAGAGGAAGTGTAGACAAAGGTGTGGATGGGTGGATGAAGTGAAGGCGATGAGGAGAGGGATAGGTGTGTCTGCAACGGATGCCATGGCACCACGCACCTGCTCGGCAATTTCTTTGTTAACGGCAAGAAGACTAAACAGCCTACGCATAAGCGGCAACAGATGTCGTGAAAAGTCCGTAGCACATAACGGAGCCGTTTCCACAATGAAGTCTGGCTCATGTATTACCGGCAGCCGGACCGTAAATCCTTGGGCGCTGGTGTGAGCCGCTTCGTTTCCGGCAAGGCCCTCGTGCGCGGGAGTCCATATCGGGGCTTTATCTTGTTTGAGGGGATTGGGCAGAAGCAGGGAGAGCGCTGTTTTGCGACGCCCCACCCTTTCCAAAGTTGTAGACGGCATCTTTAAAGTCGCTGACAACAAATGAACTTGAAATAGTACGGGACAGAGCTATGGTCGTCTCCACCACCTCCTCAGAAAAGGAAGCGGGAATGGAGGAAGCAGTAGCTATCTGGCCTTGCGAATTGATGACGGAGGTCGCAAAATAAGTACCGGTGCTATATCCGCAGCATAGACATAGAACACTTTCTTAGATTCAGAGAATCGCTTCCCAAGAGCCGTTGCACGTGGCCGTCGCCGCTGCTCGTGATGTACGGGGTGCATATTTTTTGGGAGTGGCCGAATGTGTATATTTGCGTGTATGTTTTGAGGAATAGCATGTTTGCTTTTAGTGATGGAGGCTGTCCTTACACTGAGAGGGTCGAGTATGCAGGTTCCAATTTGTATGTTGGAGAGCCGGGTATTTTGTGACATTAGGTGGGTTTCAATTAGTTCGTTTAGCATATTGAGGGTTCCTGTTTGCATGAGTCGTTCAGTGGATGTCCGGATGAGAACTCTCAGCGCGAATATCTAGATTTTGCATAAGAGGATGTTGATTTTATGCTCTTCTCATTTGAGGAGGTAGAAGTAACGGAGTGCAAACTGAGGACGAAGGCTTGGACTAAGTGGAGGATTTCTGCTGCTCTTAGGCCACCATGATTATTGGATATCCTGCCTATAAGCCGTATAGTGTGGTCCACTTTTGCCTCAAGTGTTTTAATGGTGTGTGTGTGTGTAGAGTCAATTTCATCGTATGTGTAGTCCAAGCACCCTCAGACTGTCGACTTTGGGCACGTGTGTCTTGTTCAGTGTTATTTGGATATTACTGACATGCTTTTCACAGCCGCGATGGCCGGGGTTCAAGATTCAAGATGCAAACAAGATTCATGAGTCCGGCACAGGCTGCCACGTTGTCGGCAGTCTTCATGGTCTCTTGAATATGAATGAATGAATATTTGATGTTTAATGGTGCAAAGGCCAGCTTGAATATGAGAGTCGGAGCTTGCCGTCATCCAGAGGGTAATGTCATCATCATAGACCAAAAATTTGAGATTCAGGAAGGATTTCAGGATGCTAGCCCACGACATAATGACGATACTGAAAAGGAGAGGAAATACCGCTATATTTGAGATGTGTCGAAACTCCCCAAGGAGAAAGAGGGAGAACGCTCAGACCCTATGTCAATAGTGGTCATGTGGTCAGAGAGGTAGGTGGCGATGTAATTTTCAATTTTTTCGCCAACTCCTATAAAGTTCAGTTCCCTCAGGATGACGAGGTGGCTGATGTGAAAATCTCCATGAAGGTCGAGGCCTAGAGTTGCCTGAGTGCTTCGGCTACTGTTAGGTGTAATGATGTCGCTCTTCAGGCGAAGAGTGACATCTTGGCTTGAGAGCGATTTACGAAAGCCTACGATTTCGGGGGTATACGTTATGACCTTTGATGTATTTGCTAAACCAGTTGGGAATTGCGTGTTCGAGTGCCTTGCCCATGCATTAAGTTAGAGGCATCCGGCGAAGCTTGGCTATGTTTATGGGCTTACCAGGCTTGCGTATGAAGATAACTTTGGCATCCTTCCATGCGGTTGGTAGGGTACCTGTATCAAGGCATTGGTTAAAAGACTTAGTGAGGGCTGTAATAGAGTTCTCGCCTAGGGTGGTAGAGTAGCTTTTTATTGATGAAGTCCGGTGTGGGACGGATGTGGTGCGGTCATTGGCAAGTGCCTGTCTAACCTGTCTTCATTCTGGGAGCATTTAACACGTCGTTTTGTGTCCCGATATATTCAGGTGCATTTTATCAATATACGGGGGATAGGTGTTTGCCGCGGAAATACTGAATTACGTTACTTAGGTTATCCTTGTATGATATCGTAATTATGGGTGGTGTGCCATGTGGTGGGATCCAATAAGTGCCACAAGAGTTGCCACTTTCACCACTGCCTAATCGGCCGTTCATGCTTGCGCATTTCTGACCCCACCGTTGACAGGCAAGCTATTTGCCACACTCCTGAATTCTGAGCTCTAGTCTGGCAGTTCTATGTCTATGTCTGAGATTGCATGACCACTTTTTCCACCATTTGAGGAGAGGCTGCTTAGCCTCCCACATGTGAAGAAGTTTCGCATCAACCGAGCTAAGGGGAGTGTCCGGGGGTCAAGTGGTGGTATGTATTTGTGTGTCTTTTTGAAGTTGTACGCATTCCGAGATGTCCTCAATCTCGGTGGGCCCCGAGGATTGACGGGCATCTCGGAACTTGTCCCAGTTAGTAAGTCTCAGGTGCTTCAGAGCGAGGGGTTTGTGTCGAAAGTGGATGGTGGTTTGAAAAATATAGTGGTCACTGCTGAGGTTAATTTCGAGATTAGTCCGAATGAGCCGTTGTGTACCATGGGTGAGAGTGAGGTCAAGGGATGTGCCTTTAGATATACAATTACCTAATATGGTGGGTTTATCTATATCGTTGTGTAAGGTGAGGTGGTTGTCCTTAATGTGGACCCATAAAGCCTTACCCTTGGGTGTGGATACATAGTGGCCCCATTGATGATTTGGTGCACTGATGTCGCAATTTATTAGGAGGGGATGATGCTTTGCAACGGCAGTGGCATGGGCAAAGAGAGTGTTGAACCGATGATGTTTCGCTTTGAACCGGCTCAAGAAGTTTAGTACGTATAAAGATGACACGTCAATTTTGGAAGGAAGAATTTCTAAAAGGTCGCGTTCCACGTCGATGCCACTGAACCAGGCGTAAGTCAATGTCAACAGTTTTTGCGTGAGTATAGCAGTGCCCGGTGGATTTGCGGATTTTCTTTTAGTGTAGATCATATCTGAGGAATGTATGGGCCCATGTGTTTCCTGTAATGCTATGACCGCAGAGGAAACGGAGCAGGATGCCACATATTGTTGGATGTTTCCTTTCTATTTTCGCAACCCCCTGCAATTCCATTGCCACACCACGAAGCTACAGCTCTACGTTAGCTTTATGGGGCTGAGCTGGCAGTTATATTGCTGTATTTTTGCAAAGAGGTGTCTAGAAGCAGTAACAACACAGTTTACACGGTAAGTGTTGCCATCAACGTTCATTCTTAATTAGTGTCATTAATCTGCCTGTACCATATCGTCACTCCTATGAGCCCCCTTTTGTGAAAGTCATGCCTGCATTTTCTTTTTAAGGCTACTCATGCGGGGAACTTTTTCTTGCGTCACCGAGTGGTTCGGCGTGTTGTCTAGGACTCTCACATTGTCCGGGGAAAGGCGTGGTAATAGCGTTTCTTGGAACCACTCTTCTTAGTGGCGCCCGACCATTCGTTCGTGGCAGTCACCTGTGCCCTTTTTCCCTTGAAAGATTTTTTTCGGCTCCTTGGACAAAGTTATTCTTGTTTCCGCAGCGCATCCCAATCAATCGGGCCCACTTACCACTTAGGTTCTGCAGGCCAAATGAGAGTCCGGCCCTTTCTGCTTGTTAAGCACTTTTAACTCCCTCCCCGCACCCTACCTGTCATGTGCGCTAAGTTAACCCATCATTCGTCAGTGTTGAAAATGGGCCCACCTTGCCGCTGCAATTCGGTAATTTGCCGCAAGTGCTTGCAGTGGCACTTACCCAAGGTCAGGGGGGCGCCTCGCGTTTGGCGCTCACTGGAAGACAACAAATGAAGCTCTGCAGGGCGATATGGGCTGGAATAGTTTTGAAGTGAGAGAAGCGTACACAGTAAAATTGATTATGAAGAGCGGCTGAGGAATATGCAAGAAAGTAAATGGGCTGGGAAAGATTTCCAGGTAGTTTACAGGAAGAACATCGATTCACAGTGGAGAAAAGAACTAGGAAGGTTAATAGCAAGTAGGCGAGATTTATCGTGAGCAACATGGCAACAAAGAACGTCAAGCGGAAAGTCAGAGAGGTGGAGATAATCTCATGGATGGTGGCCACGGAAAAGAATTCTGGCATGAGTAACTACTTAAGAGGGAAAAAACGAAATGAGGAAAAACAATTTATTACAACTCAAAGGGAAGCTTATTACTTTTCGAAGCGATATCAGGAAGCCTTAGAACACGCACCTATAAAGCGAGATATAAGAAAGAAAAGAAACACGTGCTGGCTGCGGTAAAGCTAGGAAAACGAGAAATCATGTTTTATTATAATGTGAAAATATCTGCGCAGCGGTCGATTTAGGCACAACTGGCCTCCTTGAAGCCTATGAGTTCAGCGAGAGCAGGGGGAAAGTAAACATGTCCGCAGTAGAGATACGTAAGCGGTGTTTGGACGATCGGTGGAAGCAGGGAAACGACAAACAATGTAGGCGTGCAAAAATGAATTTCGCAAAAGGGGTTCAGAAATTTTGGTTAAGGGAATTCATTGTTTGTTTTTACTATAGGTAGGAAAATAGGGAATATATTAGCCAGAGCTTTTTGGGGCAACTTACCACCCTGTTTCAGAAGGGACGCTCATAGCATCCATCCATCCAGCCTCAATAAAAAGGGCGTTGCGGGATCGTTCCTTAAAGGGAACACCTATCTTCCTGAGCATACGTTGCATCGTTGCGTGTGAAAAAGCTGCGTTTCATCCTCGTTGAATTGACAGGTAAGCTTTGGCACCGTGGCAATGTCGTTCCTCTTGAAATAGTCATGCACTACTTGTCGCAGCACGCTCAAGTCGACATCATCCGTCGAGTTTCTTTTTCCGTTCGCAACCACTGCCGCCACGGGAAAACCTCTTCGGGGACGCACCTTGCTGTTTCTTTGATGTTCAGAAACCCACTGGTACAGGGAGCGCTCACTGGCATTTGTGAGGAAGGCGGTTCTTTCTATGACACCGTTTATACTGGCTCTTTACTTAGTTCTTTTTTGAGCACACCACGCACATTTAGCGCTACTAACCTTGCTTTCTTCGGAAAATACTTTATCTTTTAACTGTACATATCCAACTTTTATGGACACGTACCAACTAGCGCGCCAGGCAGCTCTGACACGAAGCGAGCACGTTTTCAATGAAATGAGCGGGTTTTTCGCGAATAACTATAGTTGAAGGTCGATTTTTGAAAAAAGGCAGGTGACAGATGTGTTCTGGAAGATAATCCGCACGAGCCAGATGCAGTGATCATGCTGTGGAAAGCAAAAATTTTGCTCTGAGAGCGGTTAAATATTCAGCAATGGATGCCAATGGAAACGGCGAAAATTTGTACTCGATTTTCGAGACAAGAACGCTAGCTGTAGTAAAATTACGGTCGCTATCGTGAAAGCCGTTACAGCCTATGTAGTCAGGAGACTCAGCTTTAAATTGATGCTTATCTTGACTCTCTACACATGACACAATACTGTTCCCCAAAGCCATTTTTGAAACACAGTTGTGCGAGTTCAGGTGGTAGCTATAAAATCCGAGCGCACCTCTTGCGGGAGCGTTGGAAGCCGTCTCATCGCTCGCACCTATCATTCCGCGTCATGCTGGAAGCGGTTCGATGCTGTGCTACTTGATACTTCTCCTTCTTTAACGCCACGTAGGACGGAGTTCGAGAGTCTCCCACCAGATGGCGGAAGCACAAATCTCAAGATTTGGTTTCAGTCTTGGTTTTTTCAGGGGTGCACTTCGAATATAATATGTTCTGCTTTAACTTCCCAAAACGTGGCAATGGGTTGCTTATTTATTAAGTCATTGATTTATTGTCAGATTTTCTTCCTTCGACAACATAACAAGCATGTTCATGTCTTTTTTTCAAGTTAAAAAAAAAACTGTCGAGCCTTGTAGCATAAACATACTCAGAAATTCTATAGAATGAAACTTCCGCATCCTGCAGAACGTGACGCCGATGCACATGCATAACTGAATGGGCAAAATGTTAAGCAATTTTATTTATATGTAATAGCCGTGTATCAGCAAGTTTGAACTGTTTGCGCCAAGGAGTTAGTCCCTTGTAACAACATATGCATTTATGGCACTTAGAATATTGGTGCTGCTTTAAAGCAGCGTTTTGATCGGGGATCGGCGGTTGTCACACGACAGGAGGAAATTTTTTTACACCCTTTCAGCAGAGTGCACATTGACATGAAGAAGCGCCTAATTTAAGCCGTGAAGCGAGTTATTACAGCTCGAGTTTGAACGGTAAATGCAGAGCGATTGCAATTCAGCCTGTTTGCACGTGCATGTTTTTGCGAGGCTGCAGGGAAGGAGAGGGAGTGTATATTGGTGTGCACGCCATGAGCGTGCGTGCGTGTGTACTTGCATTTCGGTGTGTGCGCGTGTTTCTTTCACACTATTTAAGTATGCGTGCGCAAGAGTGCGTGTATGTATGCGTTTGCAAGCATACCCGTGTCTGTGTGTGCGTGCAGTCCCGTGTGCATGCATGCGTACATTTTGGTGCGTGTGTTTTGTGCGTGTGTGTGTGTGAATGCGTGCCAACCTGCGCTCGTGCGTGTGCCTGCGTGTGCTCGTGTGTGAGCGAGCTAGCGAGCATTTCCCCGCTTTCACCTATACTTGGCGTTGAATGGGATATAGAGTTTACTTAAACCCGTATTTAAATGTACGAGACAAGAACGAATGATATTGCATTATTGTAGTATCTCTTTGTAAAAGCGAAGTCGACGAAAAAGAACTCGGTTCCCTTCTGCTCTGTGAAAGTTATAACTAGTAAAGTTGTGTTTGTGGGCCCTTTAAGAGCGAACTGCAACTCCGCGGTGGGTCGGTCCGACATTGCACTATCTTCGTGATTGAACCACGTATGGGGAGTGCTTAACGCCTCCTTCACCTCCGCCGGAAGATCGGCCTGGCATCATTGCACTATCTTCGAGAATTTGTTCTACATGGGGACACGATCGTGGGGAAAGTAGCCCTTAACAGCTTCGTTGTAAAAAAGAGAGAGACAGCCTGAAAGAAAAAAACTAAAAGAAACGCCTCAGCCGTCATTATCGCCGCCCCAGATTTCGTCACGATCGCACCGTCCCCATCCGCACGGCTCCGTGAAGGCCGATCCACACGACGGCCCAAGTCTGCGGGCCGATCAGTCACGTGATGCGACGTCACGACACGCCGCGGTCCGGTCCACGGCGGACTGCCATAGCAGACAGCAGAGCAGACCAACCAGCTACACTCTCGGCCAGAGTGTTATCATTGTTATCATACTGCTCGAGTCCCACAAAGCCGGGAACTGCTCAACGAGGGATAGAAAATAAAAAACTCGTCGTCACTCCGAGAGGACACGGTGTTTAAAAATATATATCTGCTGCACGCACGTGTAGGCGGAACGGCGGACATGAAAAGACTGGCTTGACTGGCTTTTGCTGAGCCGAAAACTAGAATGGATTTGGCTGAAGACACTCTGTTGCCGGACAACATTCGTTGTCTACGCCAAAATCGCTGCGCTTTGCATGCGGTCCGCCGCTAAAACTGAAGCGGAAAAAGCCTCGGCGATTTGTTGGACCGCGAGGGCCGCGGTCTTGCGCGGGCCAATGGTAGTACGCACGAACTGGTGACGTCCTATCACGTGATGCGCGGACTGCGGTCCAAAAGTGCAATTTGGTCCGTCGTGGGGATCGGCCTTGATCAGCTACCAATCTGTTCACTTTCCTTATCTTGATTCCAGCGACGCGCGCTAAATCTGCACCATGATTGCGTCATGCATCGCATCTGCGACCAAGCAAGCTTTCGGCGCACGTTCGCTGTTATATGACAGTAAAACTTCAAACTAGTTGCCTTCGAAAAAACAGCGTGAATAAAAATCGAAAGCTTGCAGGAAACGTGCTCACGGGACTATACTATTGATGACATCACAAAAGGCTAGGTGCACTCAGCTTGAATTTACAGGTTTGTAAATATTGACTGGCAGGCTAATTGGTTCATTATCACAGAACAGCGCTTCAAGTTATTAGCGCCGTGTATGTGGTTCCTCCTTTGTGTCCCGTCTTGAAGCGCTGTCCTTTCTGTTACTTTACAGATGTTCTTTTTCTGCGTTTCCATGAGCGTTTAATTGGAAATGGTTTATTTGCATAGCTCTTAAAGAAGCATGTTTAATCAAAATTCCTTCGCTCTGCTCCATAATCTCGAGATCGGGCTCCAAACTACTAATTTTCTTTAGCCACCTAGCATCAGTTATTGAAACTTTAATTATACATTAACAACAAGCATCTTAGCGCTACGGTCCATCACAAAAAGCATGCGAGCATTGTGCGCTCCCGATCAGATTTCTGAGCTTTGATGGTATCGTGCATAGTTTCCTGGCATCATAAGGAATAAAAACAGCTGACTGGGCGAAGGCGTTGGATACATTTTAAGTGCTTTGAAATATATGGATCAGCGTGGACATGTGCGTTAGAACGAAAAGTACTGAAATATTAAGATGATGGTTTTTCTGCATATATTTTGGCTGTCTAATGTTAAGATCTAAAGAAGAAAATACTGTGATTTTGTGACAATTAATGCTGGCATACGTGCAGTCACTAAATATATGAGCTGCGACACAGTACCCGTGGTGGTACTGGCCCTGGACTACAGGGCTACATTGAACCAGGAAATACAGGTTTGTTAAATACCAGTAATCGGAAAGTTTTTCCTCTTCAATTTTTGGTATGTCGGCGCCGCTTTGTAGTCCTGGGGCCCTTTTTACCATTTTCAGCTATTATTTGAAGCAACTGTAAACTATTTTTTTGCTTTTTTGGGTGAGCTTTCGTTTCTAACCACTGTTCCAAGGTTACCGCTTGGATCATCACGCGCATGCATGTATTTCAAATATCCATAACGTTGTCACGAATTCAGTAGCGAAGGAGTGTTATCTAATCAGATTACGAGCGTGAAGTTAACGCTGGCATACATTCTTGATCACATTTGAGCACCCGAGTTTGCGGTGCACTCAAGAGCATTCCAATCTGATGAACCGAGGACTCGATCCGTAGTTCAGATTCAGAGGAAGCACTACTTTGCGCGCAGCCATCGTGCTTTGAGCGCATTTTTCCAACGTACGCTCGCTTTGTGAGTTAGATTCGTGACTCACTCCTTTGGAACTGTCTTGTTCTTCAGATCACTACAACTTGACAGTACAGACATGCTACATTTTTACAGAGTGAATACTGGAAAATGGAATAGGAGTTTTGTTGCAAGTGGGTTTGCACATTTAATGCAATAATTTATTATTCATAACTTTTTAGTTTAGGAGGTTATAAAAGGCGGCAACCTTATAAACCAGGAGGTGTTAAGGATAAAGAAAATTTAAATTCCTATGAGATAGCTTTTGCCTCAGGCAAGAAACAAAATATCAATAAAAATATCCTCATGATCAAGCCTATTCGCTTGAACACGTTTGATCTGAGTTCACCCTTTGCAAGCTGTTACCGACCTGAAGATGTGCCCTTGACATATGTCTGTCACGGCTTGTCATCCGTTCGCCATCGGCGCGAAGTCGTCGACGGGGTACACAAGCTGGTTGGTCGTTCCCTGCTCAAGCGAACACGGCGGAGTCACAGTCGAGAGTGAGAGAAAAATATTTACCGAGTGACGACGCAATACAAATTAAAACAAACGCAAAAAGAGTTACACACCCTTAATATAGATCAATGCTGAATACAACAGAAATACAACGAACAGTTGCCGTGGATGCGATTGCTGGGCTGGGTTTCACGGGAGTCTAGGTCTGACGACTTCCCTCGAACAGGTTGAGCTAACTGGAGGGGAACTACCGTGAGCTTCGTTGTGGACGTTGATTTGTCGTCTCTTACAACTAGTAACTCGCGCTTAAAGGGACACTAAAGGTTAATATTAAGTCAACGTGTACTGTTGAAATACCATCCAAGAAACCTCGAAACGCTTGTTTTGTGCGAAGAAGAGATGTATTTTAAGAGAAAATGCGTTCTGAAGCGTCCGCGTAGCTCTAGCGCAGTTCAAACCACCCGCCCCCCGATCGAGGAGTATCGACGTCATGGTCTCATAGTGACGTTGCGCCGTCGGTGAGTAAAACGGCTCCCGCAGACGGCGCTACCGCTTTCCTGCGCAAAACGAAAACGCGCGGCCAGAAACAGAGCCAATACATAGCCGACAGCAGCGCGAAAGCGGAACTATGGTGGCTAGCGGAAGGGATAGCGCGCGACCATAAGCTGGTTCTTCATTTTATGATGCCAACTTTGACGCTCGTTGCAATGGATGACCCTGACAACGACACATTAGCTCGCGACGCGGGGCTCGAGTTCAGCGATTTAAGCACTGATGAACGTGACCTGCTGTCACGGAGTGCCTGCTGTTGAGGGCTCGCGCTGCCGGCGTCGTTGCGTACTGCGACGACGGCCTGCTTTGAAAGGCACTCCACGCGACTTCAATAATTCGTCGTTGAACTCGTAACCCTTTGGACGAAAGTGCAGCCAGCACACTATGTGATTTTTCGGATCTTTGCCAGCGCGCTGTGGCAAAGGTACGGCACTTTACCATTTCGAACGGAGAGGTTCACTCGTTGGCACACAGTGGTAAGTAACGTTGGATTCGCCGATGAAACTGCCCTTGGCCAAGTTTCGCGGACCGTTCGCGCATCCCACGACATCACATGGACGTGGCATTCTCGCTGCTTGTTCCAAATGCAAGTTTCGCGAGCCAGCAGGACCACCATAGCACGACGCGATAAAGAAGCATCTGAAACACCAAAGCGCGCGCGACGCAAAGTCGAGCGCTCAGAGTCGAGCGAAAACGAAACCTTTCGATCACCCGTACTACTCAAGGGTAACGTGAAAATGTTATTTTTTCTTAGAATCGAATAGAAGTAGGCAAGTAGCATTTTCTTCCGTCTTGTAATCTAATGAAATGATATTTTTAATACGAGTTTTTGAGTACTAGCGACATAAATTATGATGAGGAGTGCTTTAGTCATCGGGCTAGTACTGGAATGTCGCTCGGGGGTTTCAAATCGTGTCATGCATTTACATCAATTTCTCGGTTACTAAAGCTCTGTTCGCGATAATATTGACGCCTTAGATGTTCTAGAGCATTGCTTTATCACTTTAACTTGACTTTCTGATAACCTTTAGTGTCCCTTTAAGACGCGGCTAGGCGGCCCAGGCAATACTGGACGGCACCACCTCCTTGACGCTTAGCGCATATTGTAGGCTCAGCTCCTAGACGGGTTAGCTCGGTCTAAAACCTGCGTTTAGATAACTTACGCTTTCCCTAGTTCCCCGTGTTGGGTAACGGCAGATATGGGTGAAGATGCCATCAAGTTCACCCAATTGTATCCCGGTTCCTCCCAAGGTCCTGGCCGCGCCCCTTTTAATTAGGGGCGAAGGAACGGTTGATTTCCCCCCTGCTGTTAGAGGACTTGTATTGCACCACACGCGCACACCCTTGAGTCTGCTGTACGTCTATTCTTCGTTCACAAACACAGGAGAAACGACGGCTGCCGGTGAGACGGCGCTGTCGGCACACATACACTGTCAGCAATTCGTGCACACAGGATTGTACAGAGACACCACAGATTTCAAAATATTCGCACCCCTGCCTTCTTAGCAAGATTCTCAACGCACGCGCGGAGCAGAGAATACACAGGGGTTCCTACAAAAAGCCGCCGGGTCGTCACGGTAGCGCCGAGGACAAACAGACAGTAATCTCTAAACCTGCCTTCGACTTCCTTCGATCGCTTGCCCGAGTGGCCGGCAATAACCGTCTTGCTCACCGGTTCCTATTCGTACGGCCTTTTGGCGCACACTGATGGGTGCTTAGCCGAATCGAATAATGCCGCACCATGACAACTGCCCCCACTTTCAGAATATTATAAGATAATATTTGCTTTCACGAGTGCAATATTCAAGAAAAAAAAAGTGAAACACCGTTCCATGTATACAAAACCCTATACACACGATATACAATGCGTACTATATCAAGAAAAGGCGAGTCGAACAGAAAACTACACGCCAAGGTATACTACAAAGATATCTCCAACTACGGAATAACCCTATATACTGATAAAAAGATCGGCTCCTGCATTCTCGCTTCCCTTATTGCGGGTGGCCGTGAACACCTACTCCTGAAGGAGCAAACTCATCGAGGTACCCCACTGTTCAGTTGTTTCAGCAGTTGGATATAGCTGAGTGGTTGGAGGTTGGTTTGGACGAAAAATTGAACGCCGTACAAGCACATGGATAATTTATGGATCCCCCAGACCAACTCCAGCCACTCTCGCTCCACTATGCTGTAGGCGGCCTCCCGAGGAAGGAGCTTTCGGCTGCTATATTGACACGTGTACTTATCTTTATCGGGCGACCACGTTTCGCCGCTTAACAAATGTAATCGCACAGCGAGGGACGCGCCTGCATGTATCCGACGTTTCTGGAAAGTTATCGATGCTTCTACCCGGCTGTCTGTTGTCGCCGAACCTTGTGTTATCTGATTCCATCGCGTAACGCGAATGGTGTAGAACATTGTGGAAGGCACGCGGGTCCGAACGATTAGTCTGGAACATTCGACGACTGCTCTATAAAAGCCGACGCGCTTGACCTGCTGATCAGATTTCCGACGATCGCCGACCGTGTTCGCCGCTATCGTTGTGCGATAAGTGTAGCCTGTTTTGTGGGCACAGGTTCGCCCAATAAAAACTAGTTTTGTATTCCACCGTACTGCTTCTTTCTTCACCGTCACTACCACGTGACATCTGGTGGAGGTGCTTTTCGTTCATGTACGGGACGCCCCCGACAAGCCGTGATCCCAGCCCAGACCGCAAACAGAACACCAACGTAGTCCCGGACCCCCGAGCAAGCCGCCGTCTTCAACAGCTGCCCCCGGAGCACGGATTTCTACCTGAGAAGACCAAGAAGATTGTGGCCAAGGCAACCCCAATGGCAGCCCCAGCGTCCCCCATCGTGCTGCAGCAGCCCAGGGAACCACCGACGTTCCGCGGTTCCACATTTGAGGACCCGGAAACCTGGCTGAGAGGGTCGTATGAGAGCCTGAGTATGAGACCCTCTCATACGTAAACGTATGAGAGGGTCGCTACGTTTAACAACTGGGCAAGCGACGACAAGCTACGACATGTCTATTTCGCATTGGAGGACGCCGCGAAGACGTAGTTCGAGAATCGAGAAGCCACCTTGACGACGTGGGACCTCTTCCGAAGCGGCTTCCTGCAAACATTTCAAAGCGTCGTGCGAAAAGAGCAAGCCCAAGCTCTACTGGAGACAAGAGCGCAGCTGCCGAATGAGACGATCGCGATCTTCACTGAGGAATTGAGCCGTCTGTTCCGCCACGCCGAACCCGAAATGTCCGAGGAGAAGAAAGTACGTCTACTAATGCGTGGTGTAAAAGAGGAACTTTTCGCCGGTATGGTAAGAAGCCCACCGAAGACCGTCGACGAGTTTCTTCGTGAAGCGACGAGCATCGAGAAGACACTGGAATTGCGGAACCGGCAATTCGACCAATGCACCAAGCCAACAAGCTACTCCGGAATTCAATCACTGGCCACGGACGATCTATGCGAGACCATCAGGGCCATTGTGCGCGAAGAACTGCGCAAGGTCTTGCCACCGTCGCAGCCTCAAGTGGCCTCGATCGCCGACATCGTGAAAGAAGAGTTGCACCGATCGCTAGGAGTTCCTGAACTGCAACTACAATTACCGCAGCCCCAGCCAGAAGCGATGACATACGCCGCCGTCGCACGCCATCCAGGTCCTCCTCCGCGACCAGGCCAGGGCCCTGCAACGACGCGATTCCGTCGTCCACCGCCGCCGCCGCCAGCACACCCACCCGTCGCCCAGCGCACCTACGCGAGGAAGACGGACATTTGGCGCGCCCCCGACCACCGCCCGCTCTGCTACCACTGCGGCGAAGCCGGCCATGTGTACCGCCGAAGCCCATACCGCGACCTGGGATTGCGAGGCTCCGCCGTCAACGCACAGCGCCCGAGGGAAGCTGAACGACCTCGTGACATCGCCGACTACCTCGCCGCTACTCAGTGTAGCACTCGACGACCATCGCGTTCACCATCACCAGGCCGCTACCTGTCGCCGCAGCGCCGACCATACACTGGCCCAGCCCGGGGCCGGTCAGCGAGCCCATATCCGGAAAACTAAAAGCAGCAACCGATGGAGGTGCGGATGTTGTTCGTCGAACTGCGAAGATCCTCCGCCGCCGACGAAGACGACGAAGAAACGATCTCGACGACATAACAACGACACGCCGCCGTCCCGAAGAAGTCAGGAAGGCAAGACTACACCGACGAACGACGACTTGACGACGCGACGTTCCAACTTCAGTTCAACACGACGCAGCCGTGATCCGACGCAGGGTTCACGAGACGTCATTCTCGGCATGGACTTCCTGAATCAACATGGCGCAGTCATCGACCTGAAGTCGAAATCGATAACGCCGTCACAAGATCAAGCGATACCGCCGGAGAGTTGTCGTAGTCACCACGCCTTGAGTGTGCTCGAAGATCAAGTGAGCATCCCGCCGCGTTCCAGCATTATTATTTCCGTCGGCACTGAAACACCCGCTGACGTAGAAGGCGTCATCGAGGGCGACCAACATCTACTGCTCGACCGTGAAATTTGCGTCGCAAAGAGGGATCGCTCGACTCCACGGAGGGCAAGTGGAAGTTATGCTAACCAACTTAAGCCAAGAGTTCAAGCACATCAACAAGGGCACGACAATCGCATACATCGAGGAAATTGTGGAAACCAGCAATGCCTTTGTCCTCTCGGATTCAGCCGCATCTACCCCGATGAGCATTATCCCCGAACCATACTTCGACGTGAATTCAAGTCTTCCTATGAGTAAGCAGCAACAGATCAGAAGTCTTCTCAGACGATACAAAGACTGCTTTTCGGCGTCATCGAGGATTCGACAAACACCAGTTGCAAAACATCGCATAATAACCGAAGAGAGCGCTCGACCACTCCGCCAGAGCCCTTACCGAGTTTCGACGCGAGAACGTGGAGCTATTAGGCAACGAGTCGACGAAATGCTGCGCGACGACATCATCCAGCCGTCGAAAAGCCCGTGGGCCTCTCCTGTAGTCCTGGTAAAGAAAAAGGACGGAACCCTACGCTTCTGCGTCGATTATCGTCGACTGAACAAGATCACGAAGAAGGATGTGTACCCCCTTCCACGGATAGACGACGCATTGGATCGGCTCTGCAACGCTAAATACTTCTCGTCGATGGACCTCAAGTCTGGCTACTGGCAAATAGAAAGTCGACAAGAGAGATCGCGAAAAGACTGCCTTCATCACGCCAGACGGCCTCTACGAGTTCAAGGTCATGCCATTCGGACTGTCCTCGGCGCCTGCAACGTTTCAGCGCGTCATGAACACGGTGTGGGCCGGACTGAAGTGTCAGACGTGCCTTGATTACCTGGATGACATCGTTGTCTTCGCCGGAAATTTCGACGATTACCTTAGGCGGCTTGCGACAGTGTTAGAGGCCATTAAGTCATCAGGGCTAATTCTGAAGCCGGAAAAGTGCCGTTTCCCTTACGATGAGCTTTTGTTCCTAGGCCACGTGATCAGCAAATCAGGAGTACGCCCCGACCAACAGAAGACAGCTGCCATCGCAAAGTTCCCGCAGCCAACCGACAAGAAGGCAGTGCGCAGATTCCTTGGCATGTGTGCCTACTATAGGCGCTTTATCAAGGACTTTTCACGCATCGCGCAGCCGCTAACACATCTAACCAAATGTGATGTTGCGTTCAAGTGGGAAACGCCTCAGGCCAAGGCATTTCAAGAACTCAAACGACGCATGCAGTCGCCGCCGGTACTTGCACACTTCGACGAGGACGCCGATACTTAAATCCACACTGACGCCAGTAGCCTAGGCCTCGGTGCCGTCCTAGTCCAGAGGAAAGAAGAACTTAAAAGGGTGATATCGTATGCTAGCCGGTCGCTGTCAAAAGCGGAAAGCAACTATTCTACGACTGAAAAGGAATGCCTCGCCATCATTTGGGCTACAGCTAAATTCCGCCCTTACCCCTATGGCAGGCCATTCAAAGTCGTCAGTGACCATCACGCACTGTGTTGGCTAGCTAACTTGAAGGACCCTTCAGGACGGCTGGCGCGGTGGAGCCTCAGACTACACGAATATCACGTCACGGTAATATACAAGTCCGGAAGAAAACACTCCGACGCCGACTGCTTATCGCGCGCCCCCATCGATCCCCCGCCGCAAGACGACGAGGACGACGACGCCTTCCTTGGGATAAGCGCGGAAGACTTCACTAAACAGCAACGAGCCGACCCGGAGCTAAAAGGCCTCGTCGAGTATTTGGAAGGGAACACCGACGTTGTCCCTAGGGCATTTAAGCGCGGGTTGTCTTCGTTCACGCTACAAAACAACCTGCTCTGAAGAAGAACTTCTCACCAGTCCGCGCCAGCTACCTTCTTGTTGTACCGTCAGCGCTGCGTCCAGAAATACTGCCCGCCCTACACGACGATCCAACCGCTGGGCACCTCGGATTCTCCCGGACGCTGTCGAGAATACAGGAAAGGTATTACTGGCCGCGTCTGACCGCCGACGTCGCTCGTTACGTCAAGACATGACGAGACTGTAAACGACGCAAGACACCACCGACAAGGCCAGCAAGATTACTACAGCCGATCGAACCTCCTCGCCAAGCATTCCAGCAGATTGGGATGGATTTGTTAGGGCCGTTTCCGATATCAACATCCGGGAATAAGTGGATCGTCGTGGCGACGGACTATCTCACCCGTTTTGCTGAAACTAAAGCTCTACCAAAAGGCAGCGCAGCCGAAGTGGCGAAATTTTTCGTGGAGAACATCCTGCTGCGACATGGTGCCCCAGAAGTCCTCATCACCGACAGAGGAACGGCTTTTACAGCAGAGCTCACCCAAGCCATTCTGCAGTACAACCAGACAAGCCACAGGAGGACAACTGCCTACCATCCGCAAACGAATGGTCTCACGGAGCGCCTGAACAAGACCCTCGCCGACATGCTAGCAATGTACGTCGACGTCGAACACAAGACTTGGGACGCGGTCCTGCCGTACGTAACCTTTGCGTACAACACGGCGGTGCAAGAAACAACACAGATCACGCCGTTTAAGCTGGTTTACGGCAGGAACCCGACGACGACGCTTGACGCCATGCTGCCGCACGTAACTGACGAAGAGAATGTTGACGTCGCTAGCTATCTCCAACGCGCCGAAGAAGCCCGACAGCTCGCCCGCCTGCGAATCAAGAGCCAGCAGAGGACCGACAGCCGACACTACAACCTCCGACGACGCTTCGTCGAGTACCAACCTGGCGACCGTGTTTGGTTCTGGACCCCGATACGCCGACGAGGACTCAGTGAGAAACTACTCCGACGCTATTTCGGACCCTACAAGGTCATTCGACGTATTGGCGCTCTGGACTATGAGGTCGTGCCAGACGGCATTTCGCATTCACAGCGGCACCGCGCACGATCTGAAGTGGTCCACGTGGTGCGCCTTAAACCATTTTACGGACGCTGACAAATTTCGCCATTTTTGTTCTTTTCTTTGCTGGGAGAGCTTTTGTTTATTACCTTCGTTTGTTTGCAGCATCGGGTCGATGCTTTTTAAGAGGGGGGTATTGACACGTGTACTTATCTTTATCGGGCGACCACGTTTAGCCGCTTAACAAATGTAATCGCACAGCGAGGGACGCGCCTGCATGTATCCGACGTTTCTGGAAAGTTATCGATGCTTCTACCCGGCTGTCTGTTGTCGCCGAACCTTGTGTTATCTGATTCCATCGCGTAACGCGAATGGTGTAGAACATTGTGGAAGGTACGCGGGTCCGAACGATTAGTCTGGAACATTCGACGACTGCTCTTTAAAAGCCGACGCGCTTAACCCGCTGATCAGGTTTCCGACGATCGCCGACCGTGTTCGCCGCTATCGTTGTGCTATAAGTGTAGCCTGTTTTGTAGGCACAGGTTCGCCCAATAAAAGCTAGTTTTGTATTCCACCGTACTGCTTCTTTCTTCACCGTCACTACCACGTGACAATATGCAGTGGGATCAGTTTGTTCTCGTGGGTCAGCATGAGCACCGCTCCCTGACTCGTGTCCGATGCGTCTGTACAGAGCATTAAGGGCTGGTTTAAATGCGGGGGTTGCAATATCAGGCGTTTAGAGATCTGGCGTTTGAGTTCCCGAAACGCTTGTTTCCATGTTGGTGTCGATTTCACAGAGGTGCTCTCTTTCTTCCGGATTAATTCCGTGAAGGGAGCCCTGATTTCGGAGTGGTTCGGGATGAATTTCCGGTAGTACCCGGTAAACCCGATGAAGGCGCGTACCTACCGCTTTGTTATTGGGCTTGGTGCCACTTCAACCTTGTCCAGCGTCTTCCCCAAGGGTTGTAATTTGCCTCGTCCAAGTCGATGACCCATGAAGTCGATCCCCTCCATCCCAAACTCACACTTACTGGGGCGCACTGTTAGCTCGGCCGCCTCGATGCTCTTGTATAGCAGTTCCTTGGACCCCAGATCTTCTTCCCACGTCTCGGTGGCCCTCAGAACATCGTCGTTTCTTTATGCCAATTCTTTATGCCAAACGGCATAAAGCGGAACTGATAAAATCCGGATATTGTTGAGAAGGACGCCTTTGTCCTAGATTCTTCGGACAAAGGAATTTGCCAGTAGCTCTTAAAGAAGGCCAAGCTTGAAGAAATACCTCTTCTCCCCGACCGTTGCGAAGAGCGCATGAACCCTCGTCATGGGTTCGGATTCGACCACCAGGACGCTGTTCAGGCGCCTAAAATCAATGCACAGCCGGTTTGTACCATCTGGTTCATTCGCCAAAATTACCGGCGAATTGTAGGGGGACTCTGGTCTTTTGACAATTCCCAGGCTCTCCACCTCTCACACTTCCCTTTCTACGCCTTCGCGTGTTGCGAAGAAAACGGTCTTCACGTGGACGGAGTTGTTCGTGGTGAGCTCTAGATTGCAGTAAACCCAGTCGGTTTTGCCCGGAACGTCCGAAAAAATAGGTGCGTGTTTTCCAATAACAAATTGGAACTGTCTGATCTGTTCAGCATTTAGCTTGTCCGAGAATTTCATGTCCTTCTCCCCTTGTGAATTTTGTAGTTCAGGGACAGGAACGCTCCTCGTCGCCCAATTCCATGACACCGACTGTCGCGTTGCACACGTTGGCACGGCAGTCTCTCTTCTCGTGTCGTTTAAGCAAGTTGACGTGGAATACTTTCCTCCCTTCGGCCGTGTCAGAGTCGGCCTCTCCTCTCTTCTTCCTGATTTCAAAAGGCCCTTCCATTGCAGGAGCAGCTTGTTGGTGTCAGTAGAAAGAACAATACCCTGTCTTCAGAGTGAAACTGCCGCTCGTTTGCCTTGCAGTTCTAAAGTTTCGTGTAACGTGCCCTTGCCTTCTCCAGCTCCTCGTGTGTCATACGACAAGTTTCCTCCACTCGGTTCCGAAAATTGAAAACATGCTGATAGGGCGTCTTTGCTTCATCGCTGACGTCGGTATTAGTCCACAATTCCTTCAGGATCGCCAAGGAGGCCCTCGCACGCCGGCCGTATGAAAGTTCAAAAGGCTAAACGGCCATACTGGCCTGGGAAACTTTCCTGTATGCGAATAGGAGAGGTGCCCGATAGCGGTCCCAATCTCTCGGTTCTTCGGCGTACATGTGCTTCAACATCAACTTCACAGTTCCGTTGAACCTTTCCACCATATAGCATGGACAATGGGATGGTTTGGGGAGGTGTGAAGCTGGCGGACGCAAAAAAGCCGAGCCACTTCTTTCATCAGGTCAAACGTGAACTTTGCGCCCCGATCACTCAGCACCTCTTTGGGGACGCCAAATCGGGAGTAAATATCGACCAGCGCTTCGGCTACTCATTCTGTCTTTATGCTGGGCAGCGCCACGGCGTCCGGATAGAGGGTTGCAAAATACATAAGGGTCAGAATGTACCGGTTCCCGTGTTTCGAGAGTGGTCGTATAGGACCCACTATGTCAACAGCCAGCCGTTTGAATGGGGTTTAAATTACGGGCATCCTTCCAAGTGGAACGCGTAGCACTCTGCCTTTTGGAACCGTGCACTGGCAAATGTCGCAAGACGCGACAAACCTTTTCGCATCGGCTATGATGCCCGGCCAATAGATTTCCCCAGGAAGCCGATCCTTAGTCTTCTCATCGCCTAAGTGACCAGCCATTATACCGTCATGTGCTGTTTTTAACGCAGCGTCTCTGTGGAACCTCCACAGGACGAGCTGACGCACTGACAGTCGGTTCTCCTCCGTGTAGCATCGATAAAGTAACCCCTTTTGCGGTTCGAATTCATTCGACACTTGCCTTCTCATTTGAGCATGTCTGCTTCTGGTTGATCCTAGCGGACCACTGCTTAAGCGTCTCACCACTTCTCTGCTTGTTCGCGTACCCGTCCTCGCCTAGTAACTCTGCCGCGGCCTCGGGAGCCTGGAGTTTGGTAAGCCTTTTCTGCTGCGCATGCGCCTGGGCGCGGGTGACAGCTCCCCCCACGGGTCCTCGTTTCGTCCTGTCTAAACCGCCGTATTGCTGGGTCTCGTATTTCGGATCCTCCAGGTATCGTCCTTCTTCTATATTTACCGCAATTAGGTCATACAGTGGTTCTCGCATACATAGCGCTGTAAGGGGGGCGGTGAAGCACGGGGGGTCGACTTCAATCCGTGCCTCGGGCAGAAGCTTGGAAGTCCCGTCAACCAAGTAAACGAGGCTGCTTGCACCCGTTAACTGGTCTTCGTTCACCAAATCAGCCTTTACGACCACCGTGTTGCACCCTGTGTCCCGCAACACTGAGATATCTCTCCCTCCTAGGGTCCCTGAAGCAACCGAAAGAGCCTTGGCTTGAAATTTCGGCTGCGTCGCCATTATCACGTTGATGACGGGAGGCTTGTCTCAATTTTTCAGCTCGAGATAGCCGTCGCGTATCCGATCCTGGTGATCTACTTTGGTGGAGGAGTAAACGCTCGATGCCTGTTATCTGTCATTAGAGGCCGCTTGGCAGTTGTACAATCTGGGACCTTTCCACTGCACGTGTAACAACGATGGCCGCGTTGGCCCCGGGTTTGTTGCGAAACAGATGGGGTTGGTGGTTTCCGCGGTTCCAGAGGTAACCGCGCGGTACTGGCGGGCGGACATTTCCTCTCTTTTTAGTTTCCTGTCTCTCGGCTACGACTGCATCACCTTTCTTTGTTTTCACGAGATTTGCTCCACCCTGAGCTTCGAAGAATCAGTCTGCCGGCTCTAACATCTCGTACGAAGATTTTTCCTTCCTCTCCTTTAGGTAAAGCGACAAATTCGGACTCCAACCGTGCAAAAATCTCTCTCTAATCAGCAGTGCGCGAAGTGACCTGTACTCGATATTGATTTCGGAAAGTTCGACCCACCTATCAAAATAATGACTTACTTGAATTGGATATTGAGTTGCAGTTTCAGCCCCCACCGGTTTCTCGTTATTGAGCCTGTCTGGAAGCCCATCTTCTGTGAAGCGAAAGCACCTCAGGAGGGCGGTCTTCACTTTTGTGTAGTCCGCTGCACGGTCCGGCGGTAATCTTCCGTAAACGCTAAGCGCTTCTCCGCCTAAACAGGTCGAAAGCGTGGTCGACCACTGGCCTCAGGGCCACTTCTCACCTCTTGCAATACTCTCAAACCGGCAGATAAAAGTGTCCAAATCGTCCCTTCTTTCATCGAAGGAGACGAGAAGCCTGGTATTTATTATCCGTAAACTGTGCTCATCCGGTACTTCTAGGTGCTCGCTGCTAGCCCTGCTTCCGTTGCCAATTTGATTAAGCTGAATCTTTATTTGTAACAATTGTAATTCCCGCTCTCCAGCTCCTTTCGCTGCCACTCGCTCCCTCCCTTTTTCTTCGTGCTCTTTCTCTTTTTCTTTGCGCTCTTTCTCTTTTTCCTCTCGAGCCAACGCCCGCTCTTCTCGGGCTACTGCCTGCCCCTGTTGTTCCGCAACCCATGTCCTCAGCTCAGCGCCCTCTAGGCCTAACTGTTTGCATTGTTCTATCCGCTTGTCGAACTCCATTCCCTCCAAAATGCACTACACCTCCAAAACTCGCACGATCACAATTCACATTCACGTGCGTTCGACATTGGGCAACAATGCGTCAATAGCACTAATCTATCAATCTCCACGATTCTCGTCCTTCGTACGCTGTGATGCTTTTTACAGAACGCCCTGTCTGCGGACGCCAGTTTAATGTCACGGCTTGTCACCCATTCGCCGTCCGCGCGAAGTCGTCGACGGGGTATACAAGCCGGTTGGTCATTTCCTACTCAAGCGATCACGGTGAAGGACTGAGATTCAGGAGAAAGAGAGAAAAAAATCGACTGACGACGATCGACAAATTAAAAGAAACACAAGAACACTAACTCACATGCACTTAATATTGATCAGTGGTGAAGACAACAGAACAGCAACGAACAGTTAACACTGGATGTAGAAATTGACACTGCACAAAACACACTTAACGGTGGTCACCTAAAAAGTGTCCAAAAGAAAACAATTGATGGCATACGCATGTCCGAGCAGCAGCAGCAAGTCCATAAAGCGTGGAGTCTACGGCAGAGCTTACCCGGAAAACGTTGACAAGCCGATATCGTTGCGGTGGATGCGATTGCTGGGCTGGGTTTCCCGGGAGTCTACTTCTTACGTCTTCCCTCGAGCAGGTTGAGCTAACTTGAGGGGAACTACCATGAGCTTTGTTGCGGTTATGGGTTTGTCGTCTCTTACGTCAACTAGTAACTCCCAGTTAAGATGCGGCTAGGCGGCCCAGGATATACTGGACGGCACTAGCTCGTTGACTCTTTTCAGCAGATTGTAGGCTCAGCTTCTCGACTGGTTAGCTCGGTCTTAAACCTGCGTTTAAATGACTTCGGCTTTCCCTAGTTTCCTGTGCTGGGGAACGGCAGATATTGGTGACGATCCAATCAAGTTTACCTACTTGTATCCCGGCTCCTCCCGAGGTCTTGGCCGAGCGCCATTTAATTAGGGGCGAAGGAACAGGTGATGCCCCCTGCAGTTACAGGTCACGCACTTGTATTGCACCACACACGCGCACGCTTGAGTCACTAGCGGGCGTCTATTGTTCGTTCATAAACATCATGGTCACCATTATAATCATCACAATCATTATCCTCAAATGCATCACATAGCAATTGATCGCAGTTCATCATATGCACTGACACATACCCAGTAAGCAGGTCGCACTTAAATCCCAGGGGTCCAAAGCCAGTGGCGACAATTAATATTAAGACTTTACCATCTGCTAGAACAGCCCACGAAAGAGGCTAGAAAATAGTTAGCGGGCAATGCCTATACTCTTTCCGACAAGTCGTTCGCAGCATGGCCAAAGCTGCAGAACTTGCGATTACAGCCAATACGAATGACAAATACCCACGAGAGATGCTCATCCACTCCACGTCGTCTACTCGCGATCACAGTAATTCATGGCATACGAAGATTATCCTCAAATGTCCCATCATGTCACGTATCGCTTTAATGTATCACGTACTGAGCAAAGCTGAAATTCTCTATCCCACCAATAATCCGACAGAGATGCCCGCAATTATATTCCGCTGCGCAAAGTGTTCGATACGAGGCCTTTTCCTGAGCCTACTTCGAGTTCACCAGACCACATCGAATCGCGTCACAGCTAATTAAGGAGCGCAGAAGCACATCTACCTCGTTCTCGAGGCGCGGCATGTGCAAACGAGTTGGCGTCCCCACCTAGTGCGCCGCAGCGTGAGCCTGGCACGGTTCCAGGTAACACAGGGCCCAAGCAAAGCTGCTTTGTAGCACCAAAACGTTGCCCCCATCCGCCTTTGTGATGGCGCTTGCAAGTCAGAATGGCAATACCGCAGAGAGGATTAAACACTCGGACAATTGGGGCCCAAGGAGCGACCCTGTGCGCCGGGTGTGACACAATCGCACGGGCGCCTACCATTTCCCGAAAATGATGACACCTGAGGGGGCTCGCCGATTGGCCGAAAATGGCGTCACCTGAGCGGGCTCGCCGATTGGCCGAACGTGACGTGTCTTCGAAACACCGAAGGGCTTAAAAGACCCAGACCGGGGACAGCAAGAGAGCATTCCTTCATTTCATCTCTTTCGAGCTTCTTGCCACAGGCCGCAGCGTCCGAGTTGATGCCGGCCCGTAATGACTCTATGACTGTTAATTTCTTTGTCCTCTCACTGTAAATAATGTAAATAAACCTCCAGTTTTTATCTCAAATTCCTCCTCAACCTCGGCCAACTCCCGCACCCAACGGCAAGGTCCAAAAATCAGGGGGACAGCAATTGGGATTGTCCTCCAGATCCTACAACTGGTGGCAGCGGTGGGATTGTCCTCAAATCCAACAACTGATGGCAGCGCTAGGGATGAACCTTCGTCCAGAGAGATCCAACAACTGGTGGCAGCGTTGCGGCTGAACCTTCGTCGAAAGAAATCCTGAGGAACCCGAAACAGCGAAAAAGAGCCTGCGTCCAGAAGGAGTCCGAGGGGAATTGGAACAGCGAAGAAGAGAGAGCCTTCGTCCAAAGTAGTCCTGAGTAACTGGAAACAGCGAAGAAGAGCGAGCCTTCGACCCAAAGAGTCCTGAGGAACCGGAAACAGCGGACCAACGAACCAGATGGCAGGGTGCTGCAACCGTAATTGAGCGCGTGGTTTTGTTTCCTTTTGATTCGCGAGACTTCAAATGTTGTGTTTATTTTGATAGTTCTAGGAATCGGGAATTTGTTGCATGTTGTGTGTTTGCACAAATTAATTAAGGAAAACAGTTCTAACCACCAGTCGGGGCAGCTGCCATGGATCTTAGAAGGTTGACGAGGTTAGACTTGTTGGTGTGCGACAATTTAGGAGTCGAGGCGAACAGGTGAAAAAGCCAGCTATCATAAGGGCGATTCAAGATAGTGGCAATGATGATGAAAGCATTGAGATTGCTTGAGAGGTCATACAAGAACCACGAGAGCGTGAGCGTCGTGAACGTAAGCGTGAGAGTCACGAACGTAAGCAAAAGCACGAGAAAGAGATAGCAGCATTGGAAACACAGATACAATATTTTCAGCAGTTAAAGGAACAAATGCAACGCCTGTCGGAAAATTCTGTAGACAGTACAGAGCAAAAGAATGAGGAAGTATCTAGCGGATTTTTGCCAAAAGCCAACGAGAAGAGTAGTGCCTGTGAGATTGGGTGCACATTCATAGGTGAACGGAAAGGACTAGCCGCTAACGATGCCTTAGTGGCAGCAGAGGCCGTTAAATGCCAGAGTGATAGCGACGAGGTGCTTTGCCAACAGAGGGCTGTAGAGACAGCTAGGCCAGCTGTGAAGAAATTGGCACAGTTACCGCGCGTGTGCGTCGCATCTCATGGTATCGAGGTCGTTAGCGAGGTACAGGGTACTGTTGACCCGACAGACGCGAGCACCCATGTCGAGATAACGGTCGAGTCGGATCTGCGTGCCGAAGTGCGGTGCCAGCTGGACGACGCAGTTGAGGGCAGCTCTCAGGATTGCGAGCTGCGTACCTCAAGAGAACACAACTGCATTGTTCAGGGATCGGTGCAGCTCTCTGGCAGTCTAGGTAGCCAAGAGAGGGATGATTTAGTTAAGGACCATTCGGACTGTGCGGGTAAGAGACCGATCCGGGCCGACGAGATGTGTACCGGCCAGCACGAGGCGCCAGAGGACGGCATGAAAGTGAGTGCGAGGGAAAAGCGCCGGAAAAAGAAGCGCCGTAAAGACCGAAAGGCGGTAAATAAGGTAGCGCAGCCAAAGTCGGCGACAGGCGCGAAAAGGCGGGGCGCGGAGAAAAGAAAGGTGCGGTCGTCATTGACGATGTTGACGCACCCAACACGTTCGAGCCACCGGTCAAAAGGAGACCGAGAAGCATGTTCTGCACGGACGCGGACAAAGGGCACGGGGCAGTTATGTTCCTTGTCGGTCCGTCGTTCTTTTCGAAGTTCAGCGTGTAGTACAAAGAATCACAAGGTGGCAAGACGAGACCAGGTGTTAGGGAATCGCGACGCGGTCAGTCGAGTTAGTGATGAAAGCGAGGCGCCAGGACGCAAATTGGCAGGCGACTATAACGTCTTGAAGGAGCTGACAGTGTGTCAGCTCTTTTGTTGCTCCTCGGTAGCCAGAGTAGCTTTCGAACCGCGACCACCTCGAGTACGGCTCAAAAGTATGAGTCAGTCAAAAACGTTTGAAACGGGAGGCCAAGTGAGCTTCTATAGAAGGGAAACGTGCCCTTTTGTTTTATTTTTGAGCACTTGGAAATTTTCATGATTTAAACTAAAGTTTCTTTCAATATGTAAAGTATGACCTCTGTTAATGTTTTGTTTGAGAAGCTCCGAGATTTGAAAGACGCGTTTTATGTAAACCTGTAGTTTCACAAGGTGTGCATTAATGAGTATATAGGCTGTTGTGTGTGCGTGTGTGTGTGTGTGTGTGTGTGTGTGTGTGTGTGTGTGTGTGTGTGTGTGTGTGTGTAACCTGAGTGACAAGGTTATTGTTGAGAGGGCTATCGTAACGCGCGTGTGTATTTGTTAACCTTCTTTTCTTTATAGGTATTTTATTTTCAAAGGTTAAGCGCGTAGATTTTCAGTGAGTGCATGATTTGCACTGAGAAGCGTTCTTAGTTCCTTTAGCGCGTGTCCTGTGCGGACGGAAGGAAGCAGATTTTTGACTGGGTTGCTCGTGTGTGTTGATGGCAGCTGTATTCTGACTTCTTCAGTGAGCGTGCGTAGAACGGGCTATTAGCAGACGCATTTTGTTAGGGTTCTGTGGAGTGCGTAAGTTACGCAAATTAGGTTCTTGTTTAGGGTACGTGTCCTGTATAGACTAAAGGAAGAAAGGTGAGTAAACATAATGAAACCTTTGCCTACGACGCAAGTATGTGTTCGGAATAAGGACCACAAAGCTAGCGCGATTGTAATTACGTACCTGTGGAGTTGACCGGACTTTTCAGTGGCACCAGTACGTGCGATAAGTACGCCACTGCGCTAGGGTGAGAACAGGCTGTTCGCGAAATTAGGAAGTTATGTTCGGCTGTTTTCATTACTTGTTGGCAACGACAACGACCCTTTCTTTTGCTACAACAATAACACTCTGGTCTTGGCATTCGGGGAGAAATGGATAGCGGTTTGGAAAGGTGGTTGGAACTGCTCTGTCAAAATTGGGGAAATAAAAGATCAGGGTTCATTTCGACTTAGCCTGGCGAGTCAGGGGCGAAGAGCCTGCGCTTACACCTGGTGCAGCGCTGTGTTGTTTTGTTTGTTTGACCAACGTTCTCCAGGGCCCAGGATCCCGAAGTTCGTCAAACGAAGCTCGACACCAGTATCCTACAGGTTCTTTCAGCGTGCCTCATGGCCAGCGAATTGATTTAACCGTCCATTCCTACCTTCCGGGGCGAGGAGGAGCTGTTAGATACAGGACCTTTTCTTGAGCCTGCTTCAATTTCACCAGACC
The DNA here is from genome assembly GCF_050947875.1 of Dermacentor variabilis. Classification (NCBI taxonomy): domain Eukaryota; kingdom Metazoa; phylum Arthropoda; class Arachnida; order Ixodida; family Ixodidae; genus Dermacentor; species Dermacentor variabilis. Next base: position 36,418,742 of record NC_134574.1, read on the forward strand.
ACATCGAATCACGTCACAGTTAATTAAGGAGCGCAGAAGCACATCTACGCCTTTCCCGATGCGCGGCATTTGCAAACGAGTTGGCGTCCCTCACCTCGTGCGGCGCAGGTGGAGCTATTCACTGCTTGATTCTTCCCGAAAGTGTAGCGGGAGCCTGGCACGGTTCCAGGTAACGCAGGGCCCGAGCAAAGCTGCTTTGTAGCACATGAAACGTCGCCCCTATCTGCCTTTGTGACGGCGCTTGCAAGTCAGAATGGCAATACCGAGGAGAGAAGTAAGCGCTCGGACAATTGGCGCCCAAGGAGCGACACAGTTCGCCGGGTGTGACACAATCGCACGGGCGCCTACCATTGGCCGGAAATGACGACACCTGAGCGAGCTCGCCGATTGCCAGAAGTTGGCGTGTCTTCGAGACACCGAAGGACTTAAAAGACACAGACCGGGAGCAGCAAGAGAGCATTCCTTCATTCTATCTCTTTCGAGCTTCTTGCCACGGGCCGCAGCCTCCGAGTTGCTGCCGGCCCGTAATGACTCTATGGCTGTTAATTTCTTGGTCCTCTCACTGTAAATGATGTAAATAAACCTCCAGTTTTTATCTCAAAGTCCTCCTCAACCTCGGCCAACTCCCGCACCCAACGGCAAGGTCCAAAAATCTGGGGGACAGCAATTGGGATTGTCCTCCAGATCCTACAACTGGTGGCAGCGGTGGGATCGTCCTCAAATCAAACAAAAGATGTTACTTGTGCGCGGCTCGTACAATTGGCAATCTGCAAACGACATGTGAAATAGTGCATAGTCGAAATTGATGACAGAGAAATCTTCCTGGGTGAATAGTGGGTGACAATGCGCTGTATGAAGCGCACATTTATTGTGTAGCTGCGCTCGATCGACAAGGATTGATCGACGTCAAGCAGAGATGAAACCGTTTTCCAAATGTTAATGCGTTACCATATTTAGGGCACATTCTGTACTTGCTAGGGTCTATCTGTCTATGCTTTAATGTGTTCGCATTATTTATTTATTTATTTATTTATTTATTTATTTATTTTCAATACTGCCAGTGTCTTTGTCGAAATCATAGCAGGTGGGCGTGTTGCTACAATGTAAGCGTTGATAAAGCATTTTTTTATAGAACATGTGTATACAACGTACAATAATGTCACGTGGTGGTGACGTTGAAGAACGCAGTAGCAATACTGTGAAAGACAAAGCGAACTTTTATTGGGCGAACCTATGCCCGCAAAAATAGGCTACACTTATAGCTCAACGATAGCGGCGAACACAGTCGGCGATCGTCGAAAATTTGATCAACGGGTCAAGAGCGTCGGCTTTTAAACATCAATCGTCGAATATTCCAGACTAATCGCTGGGACCCGCGCGCCTTCCACAAAGTTCTACATTACTCGCGTCGCGCGCACATGCAATCAGATTACACAAGTTCTGGTGAAAGACAATGTACCGAACCATCGATAACATTCCAGAAACATCCGATACATGCAGGCGCGTCCTGCGCCGTGCCATAACATTTGTTTGGCGGTAAAACGTGTCGCCCGATAAAGACAAACAAGTACACGTGTCAATGCCCCCCTCTTATAAAGCATCCAGCCGATGCTGCAAACAAACGAAAGTAATTAAGAAGCACTCATAGCAAAGAAAACAACAAATAAGGAAAGTTCGTCAGCGTCCGTAAAAGGGTTTAAGACGCACCACGTGGACCACTTCAGATCGTGCGGGGCGCCGCTGTGAATTCGAAATGCCGTCTGGCACGGCATCATAGTCCAGTGCGCCAATACGTCGGATAACCTTGCAGGGTCCGAAATAGCGTTGCAATAGTTTCTCACTCAGTCCTCGTCGGCGTATCCGGGTCCATATCCAAACACGGTCGCCGGGCTGGTACTCGACGAAGCGTCGTCGGATGTTGTATAGTGTCGGCTGTAGGTACGCTACTGGTTGTTGATCCGTAGGCGGGCGAGCTGTCCGGCTTCTTCGGCGCGCTGGAGATAGGTAGCGACGTCAAGATTCCCCTCGTCAGTGACGTGCGGCAGCATGGCGTCGAGCGTCGTCGTCGGGTTCCTGCCGTAAGCCGACTTGAACGGCGTGATCTGTGTTGTTTCTTGCAGCGCCCTGTTGTAAGCGAAGGTTACATATGGCAGGACCTCGTCCCACCTCTTGTGCTCAACGTCGCCGTACATCGCTGCCATGTCGGCGAGGGTCTTGTTCAGGCGCTCCGTGAGACCTTCGCGGATGATAGGCAGTTGTCCTGCTGTGGCTTGTCTGACTATATTGCAGCATGGCTTGGGTGGGCTCTACTGTAAAAGCCGTTCCTCTGTCGGTGATGAGGACTTCTGGGGCACCATGTCGTAGCAGGATGTTCTCGACAAAAAATTTAGCCACTTCGGCTGCGCTGCCTTTTGGTAGAGCTTTAGTTTAAGCGAAGCGGGTGACATTGTCCGTCACCACGACGATCCACTTATTCGCAGATGTTGACGTCGGAATCAGCCCCAACAAATCCATCCCAATCTACTGGAACAGTCGACGAGGAGGTTCAATCGGCTGCAGTAACCCTGCTGGCCTTGTCGGTGGTGTCTTGCGCCGTTGACAGTCTTGGCATGTCTTGACGTAACGGGCGACATCGGCGGTCAGACGCGGCCGGTAATACCTTTCCTGTATCCTCAACAGCATCCGGGAGAATCCGAGGTGCCCAGCTGTGGATCGTCGTGTAAGGCGTGCAGTACTTCTGGACGCAGCGCTGACGGTACAACAAGAAGGCAGCTGGCGCAGACTGGTGAGAAGTTCTTCTTCACGAGCAGGTTGTTTTGTAGCGTGAACGTTGACAACCCGCGCTTAAATGCCCTAGGCACAACGAGGCAATACTCGACGAGGCCTTTTAGCTCCGGGTCTGCTCGCTGCTGTTTAGTGAAGTCTTCCGCCCTTATTATTCCAAGGAAAGCGTCGTCGTCCTTGTCGTCTTGCGGCGGGGGATCAGTGGGGGCGCGTGATAAGTAGTCGGCGTCAGAGTGTTTTCTTCTGCACTTGTATATTACGGTGACGTCATATTCGTGTAGTCTGAGGCTCCACCGCGCCAGCCGTCCTGAAGGGTCCTTTAAGTTAGCTAGCCAACACAGTGCGTGATGGTCACTGACGACTTTGAATGGCCTGCCATAGAGGTAAGGGCGGAATTTAGCTGTAGCCCAAATGATGGCGAGGCATTCCTTTTCAGTCGTAGAATAGTTGCTTTCCGCTTTTGACAGCGACCGGCTAGCATAAGATATAACCCGTTCAAGTCCGTCTTTCCTCTTGACTAGGACGGGACCGAGGCCTAGGCTACTGGCGTCAGTGTGGATTTCGGTATCGGCGTCCTCGTCGAAGTGTGCAAGTACCGGCGGCGACTGCATGCGTCGTTTGAGTTCTTGAAATGCCTTGGCCTGCGGCGTTTCCCACTTGAACGCGACATCACATTTGGTTAGATGTGTTAGCGGCTCCGCGATGCGTGAGAAGTCCTTGACAAAGCGCCTATAGTAGGCACACATGCCAAGGAACCTGCGCGCTGCCTTCTTACCGATTGGCTGCGGGAACTTTGCGATGGCAGCTCTCTTCTGCGGGTTGGTGCGGACCCCACACTTGCTGGTGACGTGGCCTAGGAATAGAAGCTCATCGTAAGCGAAGCGACATTTTTTCGGCTTCAGAGTGAGCCCTGATGGCTTGATCGCCTCTAATACTGGCGCAAGCCACTTAAAGTGATCGTCAGAATTTACCGCGGAGACGACGACGTCATCCAAGTAAACAAGACAGGTCTGCCACTTAAATCCTGCTAAAACCGTATCCATCACGCGCTGGAACGTTGGAGGCGCCGAGAACAGTCCAAATGGCATAACCTTGAACTCACAGAGGCCGTCTGGAGTGATAAAGGCGGTCTTTTCGCGATCTTTTTCGTCGACTTCTATTTGCCAGTAGCCAGACTTGAGGTCCATATCGATTAGAAGTATTTAGCATTGCAGAGCCGATCCAATGCGTCGTCTATCCATGGGAGGGGGTATACGTCTTTCTTCCCGATTTTGTTCAGTCGACGATAATTGACGCAGAAACGTAGGGTTCCATCCTTTTTCTTCATTAAAACAACTGGAGACGCCCACGGGCATTTCGACGGCTGGGTGATGTCGTCGCGCAGCATTTCTTCGACTTGTCTTATAGCTATATCATCTATATATGTATCATTGCAAGGCCACCGCACCAAAGTTGTGTAAACTGAACTGCAGGGCACTAAAATCTTCTCGTGGGCCCTATGTTATGCATCGCTGCTACAGGCTGTAGTATCCGCCAGTCTAACAGTAGTTGAACTATAAATTGCAGTGCATCGTAATTTGTAACTGTGGGTTCCTTCGGTTGTGTTTGTAGACTTGTTACATATTTACTATTTTTTCTACAATGGTTCGTTCTTACTTCACCTTGTCGCATTCTGTTTATGCTGTAATCATTTGCATGTGGAACCCCTTCGTTCTCGTCCTCATATAAAAACATGCTTAGCAAACTCCCGAAAAGGTTCAGTACAATAAACTCTGTGAGTCATACATACATGCACTTCTGTATAATACTAGTAAAACGGGGTAAAATGACAAAAGTTTGCATTTTGTTCTGGACTTTTTGTGCATTTGATGATACTTGCAACAAAGAGAACATTCCTTGGGCCTTGGCCTTCGGGGCCTAAGAATGTAATGGTACTAGAAGGTGCCTAAGCAGTAAGCAAAAGTATTTTTCTCAAAGTATGAAATCTCTCTCCCCCCCCCAATAGGCAAGAGGCCAAGCGGGACCAAGCCACCAAAATAACACACTTTATGACATGCAAGCCATACACTTGCAATAGATCCTGTGGGTCACCAAGCAGCCTTAATAGGCCCGCTCACTGCAGTTTCCCTATCGAATATACAAAGTTCTCGTGCACGCTTGCTGCATACTGCATACATCACTTTAAAAAACACTGCCAGTTTCCTTTGGCACAAGTTGTGTAACTGGCCGAACACCTTTTCTTTACTTGTTTGCGTGCCTAATGAATATTTTTGTTTTCACGGCCTTAAACCCTCCTCTACGATTCCTGCATTTTGGGCAAGGCATTTTCGGTAGGAGGCATCGTAGAGGCCTTCTGACATCCCCTGCCAACAGCTCGGTCTTGTAGGTACATAGATGAGGTGAGAATTGAGCTCCGCTTTCCGTTCTCTCCTTTAGTATTTTTTTTTTATTTTGCTCGGAACCTGATATATCTCATGGAACGTTTCACCACTTTTAGTACACTCATCCTTGTAGAGCGGGTTTTCGCGACAGCCTTGGCATAGTTTTTTTTTTTGCTCACCGAGAACCACTTGCCCAGTTCGAAGAAAGTGATTCTGCTGACGAACAGCAACAGTTGCCCTTTGCACGTATTTCACGGACAGTTAAACAGCGAATGTCCTTGTCTTGCACGTCCGGGTTCCTTAACAAGAACACAAAAAATTGAAAGACTGGTAATAAACGATGGGCTCGAAATAACTTTTTTTGAAGGCTGCTTGACGCATTTTGCCCTGCTGTAAAATTATAACCAAATAATCGTACTGCAGTGAAAATTCAGACGTACCGCGCATACATTGTGTGTAAGTTTAGATAATGAAACGAATAAAAAAGTTTCTTTGATAGAGAACAGTACCAGGACTGCTGTTTGCACGTCTGAAAATACAAAATGCAAGTGAGCTGTTTTGTGCTTATGTTTGTGTCACGCAGCCAAGCGAGGGTCACTCAGATCATATTTTTTCCCCACATTATCTTGCCCACAAAGTGGAGACATAGTGTCGTCTGTAAGCAAAAAGACCGGTCTCAAATGCGCCCACCTTACAGCGCTCTTCACGTAGATAAGACTGAAGAACTCTCTACGCATGTGAACGTCTTTCGTGTAGGAGTGCCGCTTCTGACAGCAGCGTACTCCACGTTCAGCGCAGCTTTCTGCAATACACGACTGCGGTTCGCATAATTTCTCATTGCGTATTGGCCTAGCGCGCTACCGATGGAGGCACTGCAAACGATGCTCCAGTAAAATCGACTAGGATTTATGCACCTTTGTGGTTCACTACACTGCAGCTCAAATGACCGCATTTTAATTCGTTTGTCATAGATATCACTGCGTGCTAGCGTAGCATGGCATTCCTTAATTACTGCATACATTCTGTTCTCGTGTATTTTTTTAAATGTCAATATTACGAGGCGATACAAACGCTACGTTTTTATGTAGCTTCCATAAATTGGTAGACCATCACGGTCAGACACCGAATATTTCGGCTCAATCGCAAAATGTGACAGCAGGTTTGTAAACTAGAGTCTACGTATGCTTCGAAACCGAAGCAACGACCTTATGGCTTAATCGTTAAACGTTGGCTCGACCAAGCAGCAGTATAGTTGAATGCGATTTTCACATTTTACTTGCAATATAAAATTCATTTGGTGCTGCATAATTTAACTTATTGTCCACAAGACGGATCTCATAATTTCACTGAAACACGATTTCACTTGCAAAGTAGTTCGACACTTTGTCGTGTTTTCTAATCGTAAAGGATGTTCTGAAATGTGTTCTTGCAAACGTATATCACGATCGCTTTTCAAATGCGAAAATTATCTGTTAATTTCGATTAGCATGACGCCATATCTTTTTACACTGGAAATTCTGGAATATAGGAAAACACTGGGGGCAAGTCACTTTGTCGGGGCAGCAAGAAAGATCTATTGGATTAGAATGCTCTTAAAAAACCCCTTTATACAGCGGCTGTGGGGCACACGACTTTTATTTACCTTCTAGAATTCTAGAACTGGTACCGCGCAGCATACAAAGGAAGAAACAAGGCGAGCCTGCCCGATGTTGTATGTTGTATGTTGCGCTGTACCACTTCTAGAATGCAATACCAACTCGCCCAATCGTCAACCCTAGTGAATTTTATTTGCCATTGTGTGCATCCACTTCTTGTCACTTTCTTTAGTGCTCCTGTTACTAATTTTGTCAAATATCAACAAGCCCAGGCCCTTCATAATCACTATATTAGTGTTGTAGGCTGAAGTTGTCTCCTGTTTTTTTTTTTTAGGGGATAGGCACTTATTCACATTTTTGTGCAGAAACTCACCCGTGTACTGCGCGCCTACCCAATGAAGGAGCAAAGAAAAAAGCTGACAGTCACTTTAGCATACGCTACAGAGGATGAAGGCGAAAGCCTGGGAGCTCATGAGATATTCATGAAATTACTGATATTCTCATTCGAATGTGTTGTTACTTCCTGTTACTCGTTTTCTGCTACCAAAGGTCGTGGAATCGAGTGTCTTAATCACCTCTATCTTAATGAACTTCGCCTTATTTGGAACCAACTGTCATAGGTACGACCATCAATAGTGTGACCATCAATTTTCGTGCCACCAAAGGTAGAGGGTACGACGTCGACCAATAGTTGTCGCTTCGATTGTCCAAATGAACATTGTCTCAATTAACTGTGCCTCAACTAACTTCGCCTTAACACCCAAATGGTGGGTCTGACTCCCACCTAATTAGCGGTGCCTTAATTAACTTCGCCCTAGTTAATATCAAAGGTCCTGGGTCGACTACGAATAATGGTCGTGAGCTCGATTCCCATCAATTATGGCACCATAACGCCGGATGGTCGATTTTTCGATAAAGCCGGACATCTGACTTTTTAGAACGACAGAAAGCTGATCTAGTTGGTAAGGATTCGTTATGCAAAAAAGAGGTGAGGTGTGCAGACAGGACACTAAAGTAGAGAATTGGACAACACAGACACCGACTATTAACTGAAGGGAGCACTAAGGCGAAAAAAGAAAGAAGACACAAAACTGATCTGCGCAAGCTCAGGAATGGTAACACCACGTGTCAGTCAGGTACACGTGCCGGTCTGCGTGAGAGATAACTGTTAAGGCACTTAATGTCTTCCTTATGTAAAGTAATCGAAGGCTGACTCATGCATGCACTTCCACCATTATAGATATACCATGCCTCTACCATCAGATGCGTATCTTCATTCTTATGCCTATGCAATATCGCGCATTCATCTAACTCTGGCGTGCAGTTACAGTCTCGGCCATGTAGGGAAAGATTAGAAGGCCACCCACCGATTAACGACCTTTTATGTTCCATTGGCCTCTGATTGATACACCGTCCCGTTTGTCCTACGTAGAACTGGCCACACCTAAGGGGAATTTTATAAACCACACCCATACGACAGTCAGTAAAACTGTTCTTCTCATGCTGTTTCACTGTACAAATATCTGTTCTTTTTTTGCCTTTTACCTGCTCCTTTTTCCTCTGTACGGCAGCGCATATCTTACCAAGCTTATTGGGAGCAGTGAAAGCAACATTAATATCATATCTACTTGCAACATTTTTAAGCCTGTGCGACACTCAATGAATGTACGGAATAGCCACTACTCTTTTTTTTGCTATTACTGCTTTCTGTAATCACGACCGTCCCTCTCGAAACCGACTTCTTTAGGCGCTCAGCCACAGTGGCCACCGCTACACTAGGTTAACCTGCTTCTAATAAGCACCGGACCTGCGCATTAAAACTGGCGCTCATTTTGTGCATGCAGGATCTGGTGAGAGAATACTTAAGGCACAACATGGCAATTCCGTTTCTTACTACTTTGGAATCCTTGGATTGAAAGTTTAGCAACGGCTTCGAAGTTCTTGGGGAGTACTGCCAACAAACGTGATTTTGTTTGAAGACCAAGAAAATGTCGAGAAACTGAATTAGACGTCTCTGAGTAAATTTCTTGGTAAACTTTAATCCTCCTCCATAAAGTTGAAATTGCTCAGTTACTGATGTAGCAGTGGAATCGAATTCTTCCCTATTGTAGAAACTAAGGTAATCATCAACGTAACGAAATATTTTGATAACGCTATCACCTAAGGCTTTCTCTAAGTATCTGTCAACCTTACTCAGGTAAATATTGCTAAGAATAGACCTTTGAGTCAATGCAAATGCCTGATTTCTGCAGAAAAACACCATCTATCCACCCAATCAGCGTCGACTTCAAGTACATTGAAATTGGCAGAACTTCCGGACCTTCAACAAAGTAAGAGGAAACACCTTTCTAATAATTCACCGTCCAATAACGTACTGGCTCTTGGAGACGCCATCGTAAGTGATACCCATAGAAAAATCCTTGCTTTAAGTCCTAAGCACTGTTTTAAGCCTAACATAAAACCAGTTGACATTTTAAGCATATCGCGCTGCATAACCAGGTTTGTCCCGGAAGAAGAACGCTCGCGCTGTTTCAGATTGCATTGCTAGCATTAAACAATCAAATTCTCATTTTAAGACGCCTGACCCTGTCCGACCGTTAGTTAATTACCTTGTGGAGCATAAACTTAGACCAGTAATATCTGACAAGGAAGGCTATTTCGTAATTATGCCAGATGACATGTTTTCGGAAAAGGCGATTGCAGCCATAGAAAAGAATTTAAAGCCAGCAAAACTCACGCCTTCGGCAGTTAAACGACGCGCGGTTGACCCCCTGTCAAGACATAATCTTGATAGGGTTGTCTGTAATGTCAAGAAAGCAAAATCTCTCACCTTAGAACTGTTCTTCTCGGCGAAGACCAATAAGCAAGAAATTCCTTTTCGTGCTATAGTGTCAGAGAAAGGGACGTGTCCGGTCTGTGTCGCTAGTTACCTACAGAACTGCCTAGCTTCACTAGTTTTTTCAGCCCCCTTTTGCCTACGTAATTCTTAGGCACTAGTTCAGTATTTGAGAGAGGAAAATCCTGGTGATTGTAAAGCTTTTAGTATGGATATCGAAGACCTGTATTAATCCTTGCCGCCTGACGGGTTGCTAAATTCCTTAAATGAGTGCATTAAAGAACAAGTGCAAGAGTCGGCTTTTATTCACAGTTGCGGTGTTTCCACGGGAGCTTTTCTAGAAATGCTTTCAATGTACTTGATGTCGACGCTGATTGGGCGGAGAGATGGCGTTTTTCTGCAGAAATCAGGCATTTGTACTGGCTCAAAGGTTGCCCCTATTCTTAGCAATATTTACCTGAGTAAGGTTGACAGCTGCTTAGAGAAAGCTTTAGGGGATAGCGTTATCAAGATATTTCGTTACGTTGATGATTACCTGATTGTCTGCAATAGAGAGTAATTCGATTCCGCTGCTGCCTCAGTAAGTGAGCAACTTAAATTTTATGGAGAAGGATTAAAGTTTACCTAGGAATTTCCTCAGACACATGTAATTCAGTTTCTCGACATTTTCTCGGCCTTCGAACAAAATCACGTTTGTTGGCAGTACTCCCCAAGATCTTCGAAGCCGCCGCTAAACTTTCAATCCAAGCATTCCAAAGTAGCAAAAAGCGGAATTGCAATGTCGTGCCTTAGGTCTTCTCTCACCAGATCCTGCATGCACAAAATGATCGCCAGTTTTAATGCGCCGATCCGGCGCCTATTACAAGCAGGTTATCCTAGTGTAGCAGTGGCCACTCTGGCTGAGCGCTTAAAGAAGTCGGTTTCGAGGGTGACGGACGTGATTGCAAAAAGCAGTAATAGCAAAAAAAGAGTAGTGGCTATTCCGTACATCCATTCAGTGTCGCGCAGGTTTAAAAAAAGTTGCAAGTAGATGTGGTGTTAATGTTGCTTTCACCGCTCCAAATAAGCTAGGTAAGATATGCGTTGCCGTACAGAGGAAAAAGAAGCAGGTAAAAGGCAAAAAAATAACAGATATTTGTACAGTGAAACAGTATAAGAACAACAGTTTTACAGACTGTCGTATGGGTGTGGTTTATAAAATTTCCCTTAGCTGTGTCCAGTTCTACGTCGGGTAAACGGGACGGTGTATCAGAGGCTAATGGAACATACAAGATTGTTAACCAGTGGATCCCCTTCTAATCTTTCCCTACATTGCCAAGATTGTAACTGCGCGCCAGAGTTAGATCAATGCGCGATATTGTACAGGCATAAGAATGAAGATACGCGCCTTATGGTAGAGGCATGGCATATCTATAACGGTGAAAGTGGGTGCGTGAGTCGACCTTCGATTACTTTACATGAGGAAGAGATTAAGTGCCTTAACAGTTATCTCTCACGTAGACCGGCACATGTACCCGACTGACACGTGGTGATACCATTCCTGAGCTTGCGCTGATGAGTTTTGTGTCTTCTTTCTTTTTTCGCCTCAGTGCTCCCTTCAGTTGATAGTCGGCGTCCGTGTTGTCCACTTCTCTACTCTTGTGTCCTGTCTGCACGCCTCACATCTTTTTCGGATTTTTTTACCCATGATCCACTTAAGGCTTTCGCCTTAACAACTCTGCATCAGAAGTCGAACTACTCATTTCTACTCAGTTTATTTTACGGACTATGAGCCGACTTACATGCACAGGCTGCCCTGAGTGCTTCTTACGTGTCGCTGGTACAGCTATGAAAGTGATCGAGCATAATTTTCTTGTGCAGGTCAGCTAGGATTGCAGCACATGACTATGTAATTTTGCTTTCTAACCGATGTTTTTGTCCGTCCTTATATTCGTGGTTCTAGGCACGGCATTAAGGCCGAGGTCTTAGGAATTGGTGATCGTCGAAACGCCTCAGTCAGCATTGCAAAGGGAGCTTTCACTGCGCTTTCTCCGAATGCTAGGGAAATTTAAGCCCTCCTAATGTAGTATATTGACAGTGCCACAATCCTCGAAAGTGAATTTGTATACGGAAGCTAAGAATCTATATAATCCAAATGAAAGAAGCAATAAATGTCAGCCGGACCTGGGACTCGGTACACAGCCACATGATCCCTCTTTTCGCTCTTGCATTTCCTTACTAAATGCTTTCTCAGTGTGGCAGGCTTGCATCATGCCTAATGTGTTATGTAAGTAGCGTCATGACTAACGCTACACATCCGTCACATACTAAATGCTATATTGCCAAAATCTGCAACAATTTGTTGCAGTGCGCTAGAGAACAACAACAATAATTTTATGCATAAAATATAATATAGATCAAGATAACAAAGGAAAGATCTTGGTGTTCGAGCGGTTCCTATATGTTTAAAGGCAAATTTCGCATATGCATCTTGAATCTACATTCAGGCAGTTGGTGCAAGATAAAAATTTGTTCAGTATTGCTTGTATCTGGTATTAAAAAAGACATTCCCCGTAGCTTGTCCGGGAAAAAGAAACTGGCATTGATTGATTTCGGAAAGTGTGTAGGGAGGAGCTATCAAATGAATGCTGATAAAGCTTGCTTTTCATTGTATAAAGTATAAGAAGCCAACAAACACTGACACCAAGCACAAGATAGGGGAAATTACTTGTGCCTAATAAATGAAATAAAGAAACGATAAATTAATGGGAATGAAAGTGGATGAAAAAACAACTTGCCGCAAGTGGTGAACGATCCCACAACCTTCGCATCGTAGGGATCGTTCCCCACCTGCGGCAAGTTGTTTTTTCATCCAGTTTCAGTTCCAATAATTTATCGTTTCTTTATTTCATTTAATAGGCACAAGCAATTTCCCATTTGTCGTCGTTTGTGTCAATGTTTGTTGGGTTCCTATGATGCTACTAATAAAGATCGGGCCCCTCGGTTGACGCCCTTTATTCTCGTTTTTATCGAGTAGTAATTTATACATATATAAAGATCATTCGCTCTAGTAATATCGTGATTTATACACACCTGACGAGTACGTAGTTTCCGAGGGTGCTCATAAAAATTTTCGAATATTCTAAGAACATTTTTCTGCTATACCGCTAGTCTGTTTAGGTTTCGAGCAGACGTACCTGCCCATACTAGTGTGCAGTAAGACAAGCGAGAGTCGAAGTGGGCGTGACATGTAGCCTTTTTTAGCCATAATGGTACTAGATTTGATAACCCGTACAGGTTATCAAACAGGTTACTTTGAATACAATGTTTTTTTTTTTCAAAACGTCGTAATATCAGTTTTGTTTACTTCAGGCGACCTGCTCAACCTTCAAAGCTTCAAATAATTTTCAGCTACGCTATGTCAACCTAGCTAGAATTTTATGTTTTATTTGTGACTTCTGGGTTTTTCTGCGTTCCGAGAAAAAATTCAAAACTTGCAATATTACTGGCGTTTGCCAGTGCCAAAAGCACTGGCAGTGTTCAAATATTTGTAGTATTGGCTATTTTGGCAGTCACTTCCCTTCATTGTCCTGCCCTGCACGCAATTTGAAGTTCTGGGTGATACAATGCGCCTTTGAAAAAAAAACATTTTCGTTGGTGCATTCTGGCTCTGCTGGGCAAGAACAATAATTCTCACCAAAATTCTAGACAGATTTTGGGAATAAATATAAATGGGGAGAATCAGTTTTTCAATAAACATCTGGAAATATTTTCAAGCATATCTGTGTCGGTCGAAATAACGCTGGTTCAATTTGCGTGACTTCACCCAAATGGCAGAAGATGCAAGGAGTGTAGCACACACTTAACGTGGGTCCGATGGCCTACTAGATTACCATTCCCTTCGATCTCGAGGCAAATAGCGTACTAGAGTATTCCATACACTGTATTTCTTATATGCAGGCTCATGAGGAGCAAAAATCTCGAGGAAGCCCAGACCACAGACCGAATCAAGTATGCTCACGCTGTAACGACGGGCTCCAGCGAGAGGGCGCCACTGAAGTTTCTCGAGGCTAATACCTTTATGCGCTTTTTTATACCGCCAAGCACAACCATGTGGTGGTCAATCAGTTTTCACAAAAAGTCGTCCGCTCGTATCACAGGAGCAATCACAAGTCAAGACAAAAATGAAGGCAAGAAAAGCAAATACAAATTATCCGTTCTATGTTGTTCAACAGCCTCTTTAATTAAATATGTGCTCTAAATTAACGTGAAACTTGATATCCTTAAATATACGAAGTGAATGTAAAAGAAATGAAAGTAACAGAAGGGATAAAATTGCTGTCAGTGGGAGTCAAATAAAAAACATGGGAGTTTATGAAGCTTATCGTAAACTTGTGCCTCATAGTTTCAAAGATAAATTTGTAGTTTCAGGCACTAAGTATGGCGTAGGTTTTCACTTGGCATAGTTGTTATTTGTACGCTTAAGAGTTATGCTAAATATGGAAGCCACTCGGCTGTTTATTCTCTTCGTTCGAGAGACCTTGTAATCATTGGAAGACCAAAACTTTTGAAAGATTAAAACTACTGTCTTGAGGTAGCACAGTGGGATGGGGATGGCGAGGGGAATTGACCGATCAGCTTTGACGAGGCAGCGTAACCTTTGACGCCGGGTGTTTTTACCAGGATCACGCTGGTGCAATGGACGTCTTTAAGAGCTTGATTTATGGATTGTCCTCGAGAATGATGTCTGCGGCTTTTTCCGCAATCATGTACACTGCTGCATTAAGGTTTGCTGACACTATGTCAGGCATCACAGACGCGTCCACCACTCGCAGTCGCTTCACACCTCCACGAACCCTGCGGGAAACACATGAAGAACACGTGAGGAAAAATCCAAGTGTCAGGCTGCGCTAATAATTCGCTCATTGGAATAGATAATGAGTGCGATGCAAATACTAAAAAGAAAGAAACAACAGCACTCATCCTCTCGTTTTTTTGTCCATCACCCTTCGCCCATGCTGTTAATATCGTTACGGAAGGATAAAGGAAGAGGAAGGAAGAAGAAGATCGCGAGGTGCCGGCTGCTGCGTGTTGTTGCTGGTGCGCCATTTTTACCTACACTGACTCTGTTTGGCATATATTGTAAGTACAGTCTCTCTATACACCCAACATCCCCGTAACATATTGGTGGGAGGTGCTGGGTACCACGGCTGGAAACGGAGCTCCGCAGTGGACGTCGCATCACCGTCCACACCATGAATGACGGTGAGCACGCGGGATCAACGTCGTTGCCGCCTCCGACGTCACCGTCGCCAGCTACATCGCTGTCTCCTTCGACTGTGGTTCTGCAACCCAATGATCCCTGAACTTTCTGCAGGACCGATGGCGCCGACGTTGAAGAGTGGGTGGCCATGTACGAACGCGTGAGTGGAAT
The DNA here is from genome assembly GCF_050947875.1 of Dermacentor variabilis. NCBI lineage: Eukaryota > Metazoa > Arthropoda > Arachnida > Ixodida > Ixodidae > Dermacentor > Dermacentor variabilis. Next base: position 36,433,751 of record NC_134574.1, read on the forward strand.
CAACAGATGGGACCCTACGCTTATGCTAGCTAACTTGTTCTACCTAAGATGAACGGCAAATGTGTGGTACGAAAACCAGGAAGAGGCGCTAATCAGCTGGGACGAATACAAAAATAAGTTGACAGAGTTGTTTGGCAAACCAGCCGGCCGTACAATTGCCGCCAGACTTCCCAATACCGCCGCAACGTCGACGTGTGAAGACCAACCTGCACAACAGCATGCGTCGCCATCAGAGGACGTGGTGCGAATCGTTCAACGTGAACTGGATGCGATGGCACCCTCAGCTTTCTGTTCGTCGTAGCCCTGACGCTACTCCTTTTTCAGTTCCCCTCGTACAAGCCATCTTTCGCCAGCAACTTGAAAACATTGCTTTACATTCTGTCTGTGCTGTTGCCTACCACAGAGCCAACGAACGTCCTTCTACTATTTTCGCTCCACCCTGACGCTTCTCTCCACGTTATCGCAACCCGACGGAGTGGAGAACTGCGGACGACCAGCCAATATGTTTCACCTGTCGCCACATTGGTCATGTGGCCCGACACTGTCCCAACTCGTGGCCCTCAACTCCTCGCCCGCCGACCAACCTCAGCCCTTTCGATGGCGATACCCGCATTGTTTTGCCTACCACCGAGTCTAACAGGACCGACAAATCTGCTGGGAACACATGATACAGTCGCTCACAATCGCCACGCGGACACCAATTTCGTTCACCCCAAACACGTCGCCTATCTTTCCGTTCGCCGCAGCCACTTCGCCTTTCGTCCGCTGTGGCTTTTGGCCACACCCTTTCGGAAGACCAAGAAATGCAACCCTCGGAGGTTGTGCTGCATTTCCTACTACTGCAGCAAATCTGTGCCCACAAAGAGAAGTGTAATTGACATTAAAATAGACGGCGTACCTGTCCAAGCATTTGTCGACACTGGATCCCACATATGTGTGATGAGATGAGATGAGATGAAGGTGTGATGAGATGAGTGCTAGCCTACGTAGACGTTTAAAAAAGGTCCTAACCCCAGAAGCTGCCCGCGTGCTTCGTGGGGCCGACGGTGGCGTGCTGGTTGTTCTTGAAATGTGTACTGCGCGTTTAAGTATAGCCGGCCGCGCTCCTTCTGTTCCCTTTGCTGTCATCGACAACTGCCCTCTCGACGTTATCCTTGGATTGGACTATTTATCCACTCATTCTGCTCTTATCGGCTGTGCAACCGGCGTTCTTCAAGTCGAACTCTGATATCAAAGCTCTCTGCAATTAAACTTGACTCACTAACCTTGTCATGGATCCGTAATTTTTTTGCTAATCGCGAACAGTTCACTGCTGCTAACTTTTCCTCTGCCCTTTCTGACGCCACCTCCGGTGTACCTCAAGGCAGTGTACTCGGACCTCTTCTGTGTTTAATTTACATTAACGACTTGCCGAACAATATATCCTCTTCTGTACGATTATTTGCTCACAACTGCACTGTATACCATTCGATTAACTATTCCGCTGATCACGCGGCACTCCAAAATGATCTTGCACATATCGGTGATTAGTGTGCTACGTGGCTCATGTCACTAAACGCGTCGAAGTGGAAAGTAGTTTCCTTTTCTCTGTTAACTCTCACCTTTCTTGTCATTTCGAATCTAACATAGTTAATCACACCACAGAATATAAGTACTTAAGAGTGCATCTTACGCACAATCTTTCATGGACTAATCACATCACCTCCATTTAAGCTAACGCCTCCAGATCATTAGGATTTCTGCGCCGCAACCTACGAACTGCGCCTCCACCACTAAGGAAACTAGCTTACATAGCTATTGCACGGCCACAAGTTGAGTACGCCTCCTGTATACGGTCTCCTTATAAAAAAAATACCTTATCAAACTCCTAGAGAGCATCCAGAATAGAGCGAGCCGTATCATTTAAAAAATATAGTAACCAGCCAAATGTAACCCAAATAAAACTCGGTCTTTCGTTGCAGCCACTAACTACTCACCGTGATATCGCACTTCTATTATTATTTCACAGATTGATTCACACACTTGGCCTAACCTTATCAAACCATTAAAAAGCATCCTCGACGTCAGAAAGACTGAACAATCAGTTCAGGTAAACCCGAATTTCCGGCAACACACACGCTTTTAATTTTTCAGCTCTGCCCCGTTTATGGAACGATCTACCAGATAACATCGCTTGCCAATCTAAACACAGTGCATTTCGCAATCTTCTAATCGATCAATATGCCGTTTCAACCGTCTAACACGTCTTGTCTTCTTTTAATTTCTTTCCTGCATTTTTTTACAAGTTAATCAAATAATTTCAGTGATCCTAATTTTTACTATAGTTACTACTGCATCCATGCAAAAACGTTTATGTTGTTATTATGCTACTATGTGATTGTGTCTGCCGTTTATTATTATTGCTCTATATATTCCATTTGCTCATGTTCTAATAATTTTCCATGTACCGTGAATATTCTTTTCATTAGACTGATGTTTCTTTTTTCCCGACTCCATACCAATATGTTACCGTATACTTCCCCCCTTACACAATGCCTTCTCGGAGGCCTGTAAGGTACATGTAAATAAACAAATAAATAAACTGCCTCAATTCGCTGATGCTCCGAGCACCGCGCCATCGCACTTGTGCTCGCTTCACGATGTGCGTCTGTAACCCGAAGCAATTACTTACGTCACTTTCAACAGAGGTTCCTTACGGTGAATATGTGCTTCGCCCCATCGTCGACGTGCTTCTAAACAGGGACGTTGCTGTTCCACATACGCTGGTCACGGTTACTAATGACGACGTCGTTCTACCACTTCTGTATTTCAGCCTTTGCCCTCAAGTGTTTCCGGGCGGCGTGTTTTTGGCCAGCATTTCTAGTAGTTCGGAATTTGACATTGAGAGTCTCAGTGCCGAGAGTGGTTTATTAGTGCAAATTGCAGCTCACCGCTCTGGTTCCTTAACGGATGACTTCGCGAAAATGATTGCACCTGATCTAACCTCTGCACTGGTCTGCTCCTGCTCTCCTGCTCGACTCGTACAGTGACGTCTTTGATTTCGGCGACAGGCCTTTAGGCCAAGCATCTGTTGTTCACCACAGTATAAAAACTGGAGGCACGAATCCTATTCGTCGGCGTCCCTATCGTGTATCGCATGCTGAACGCAGAGTCATCAATCAGAAGTGGCCGAAATGCTGCGCAAAGGGGTCAACGAACCCTCAACCTGCCCTTCGGCTTCGCCTCTCGTTCTTGCGAAAGAAAAAGATCGTACCTGGTGTTCTTGCGTCGATTATCGCCCCTTAAACAAGATCGCGCGAAAAGACCTCTACCCACTACTACGCATCGATGACGCCTTGAACTGCCTGCACGTAGCTAAATACTTCTCGTCCATCGAGCATCGATCCGGCAACTAGAAGATTTCAGTTGATGAAATGGACCGCGAGAAGACGGCCTTCATCATGCCTGATGGCTTATATCAGTTCAGTCATGCCTTTTGGCCTATGCAATGCTCCCGCGATAATTTGAACGTATGATGGACTCTCTTTGGCAGGGCTACAAATGGACCAACTGTTTCTGTTACCTTGATAATGTTATTGTTTCTTTCTCCCACGTTCGGCAGCAACCTTACCGACTCACTGCCATTCTCGCGGTCTTCCGAAAAGCCGGCCTCCAATTGAAGTCCACGAAATGTCAATTCGGGTGCCGTCAGATTACTGTGTTGGGACGCCTCGTTGACGCATCCGGTGTATAACGAGATCCGGGAAAAGTTCGTGGCTCATGCAGTTTTCCTGTGCCACGTTCTGCCTCTGACGTGTTATGCTTCGTCGGCCTGTGTTCTTACTTTCAACGTTTCGTCAAGAACTTCGCCGACGTTCCTCGGCCATTAACACATTTTCCAAAGAAGAACACACCATTGTCATGGGGCCCGGAGCAGGCTCACATCTTCGCCGCTTTCATCGGGTTTCTGACCATCCCTCCCATACTTGTCTACTTTGATCCATGCGCAGCGAACGAAGTCCATGCTGGCGCAAGCGGCTATGGCACTGGCGCTGTTCTCGCCCAACAACAGAATGGTACCGAGTGCGTGATAGCTTAGGCCAACCGTCTGCTGTCACCTGCCGAGAGAAATTACTCCAGCACCGAGCGGGAGTGCTTGGGTTTAGTTTGGGCTGTCGCAAAGTTCCGGCCATATTTGTACGGCCGCACGTTTTCGGTCGTTACAGACCACCACGCAATGCGCTGGCTGTCTTTCCTCCGGGACCCTACAGGATGGCTTAGTCGCTGGGCTTTGCGGCTCCAGAAATTTTCATTTATTGTCCGTTACAAGACTGGATGCCTCCACAAGGACGCTGACTGCCTGTCTCGTCATCCCTTGAATTCCCCTGATCCTGCTGCGCATAATCCGGTGACCTGCGTGATGGCTTTTACTGACATGACCGACATGCGCGCTTAACAACAACGCACCGAATCCTTAAGGTCCATTATCGTCGGAGTGCAATCTGGCAGCCCTGACGGTACGTGACACATGTTCGTGCTGCATGACGGCATCCTCTACCGCCGCAATATCAACCTTGACGGCCACGAGTTTCCCCTTGTCCTTCCTTGTCTTCTGACATCCGTCGTTCTCGAACAACTTCACGATGCACCAACGGCGGGACACTTTGGAGTTCTGCGTACATAGGACCGCGTACGACGCCGGTTCTTCTGGCCGGGTTCCTACCGCTCCGTGCGTCGTTATGTCGCAACTTGCGAATTGTGTTAGCGCCGGAAGAAACCTCCCCTGCCTCTTGTCGGGTGACTCCATCCAATTGAAGTTCCATCTGAACCGTTCCTTAGCGTAGGCCTTGACCAGCTTGGCCCTTTTCCGACGACGACTAGAGGGAATAAACGGGTCGCCGTCGCTACTGGTTAAGCGACAGACTACGCGATCACAAAAGCATTGCTGACAAGTTGCACGACAGACGTCACCGATTTTCTCCTCCACAACGTCATTCTCCAAACGGACCTCCCGAGGTCCTCTGAGCTGTGATAAAATGGGCTCGAAACATCGCCGGAATCATCTTAGGGACCCTGGACTGAGGGTTCCTCCCACACTGCTCTCGCCATTCAAATATTATTAATAAAGCTGTTTTACTCACTCCCCCACGGAGCACTTCGACAATTAGTTACAGACCACGGCCGTGCGTTATCTCGAGTTGTCGGCGACCTCCTCCGCTCTTGTGCCGCTGAGCACAAGATGTCCACCGCCTACCACCCACAAACGAACGTTCTTACAGAACGTGTAAACCGGACACTCAGAGATGCTGTCGATGTACGTCTCCAACGATCACCGCGAAGGGGACGCCACGCTGGCATATGTGATATTGGCGTTTAACTCGTCCTGACATGCCACCGAAGGATACTCACCCTATTATCTTTTGTATGGTCGCAACCCCACATTGCCGTTTGACATGATCCTCCCTTCTGTACCACGTGTTGCAACTGAGTACACTCGTGAAGTAATCGATCGCGCTCACATGGCGCACGAAATCGCGCCATCTCGTTTCTTAGTCTCGCAGCATATATAAAAAGAGCGTTATGACCGGTGCCATCGCGATGTTAAGTTCGCCCCAGGTGCTTGGGTGCTCCTTTGGTCACCATGTCATTGGGTCGGCCTCTCCTAGTAGCTTCTCTCTCGCTACAAACGTCCTTATGAAGTCCGGCGACAAGTTAATGACGTCAAATATGAGATTTCGCCGTCACAGTTTGATCCGTCATCAAGTCCGACGCCAGTTGACATCGTGCATGCTTAGCGTCTGAAGCCATACATCGCTCGCCATTCTTCGCCTACCATGCTCCGAGACGGCGCTTCAGCACCCGGGGGTCCTAATACGGAAGGATAAAGGAAGAGAAAGAAAGAAGATCGCGAGACGCGGGCTGCTGTGGTGTTGTTGCTGGTCAGCCATTTTTAACTGCGCTGCTCTCTTTGTGCACACATTGTAAATACAAGCTTTCTATACTCCCAACATCTGCGGAACAATATAATAGTATATACCTCGACGGCATCGCTATGTTGGTCGGTGTTATGGCACAAATCAGAGGGAGAGAGAGAGAGAAGTTTAATGATATGAAATGTAGTGAGATCGGCCTGAGGTATATTCCTCTAGCCAGCTACTCGGCGTAGGTGGAAGGGGAAGATTGAAAAGAAAGAGACAAGAAAGAGACGCATGATGGGTGACGATGACGAGAGAAGGAGGGTGTAAAACATATCGCAAGCAATTTGGCATGCTCAAAGCCTACAGTCCAGGCCCGTACTTTTTAAAAAGTTCAGTAACGCCTGGGTGGCCTTGAAACTCGATTGAGCGTCTGGCCAACGGCCTAAAATAACGTCCTCGACAGCCGTGGACTGTCAATACGCGTAAGGTCACTGTCCAACTTTCGACGCTCTTTCACGTACTTAGGGCAGTCACAAAGCATATGACCTATAGTCTCATTCACATTGCACAACTCACAGTCTGGAGGCTCAGTGCGTCGCATGCGGTGCACGTATCAGCACGTAAACGCCTTAGCCTTAGCCCGTGCAAAAGGCTGGCACAGCTGCGTTGAATTTTCGGTGGTAACCTAAATTTCATGGTAGGGCCCAGTCTCTGGAGTCGTCTGTGGCGATTATCCGGATTGCCCCATTGCTTTCTGTCGATTTTCGGATGACACTGGAGAAGAGGCAGTTGGCGTCTGCTCTTGAAAAAGGAATTGCAAGCCGTGACTCTGGTTCTTCGAGTGCTCTCTTCACTTCGGAATCGGCTAGTTGGTTGCCGTGCATACCACAATGACTGCGAATCCACTGAAATGTGATGTGGTGGCCATTTTCTTGCGCGAAAATGTAGAGCTCGGCAGTTTCAAGAGCAAACACTCTGTAACCATGACATCTCCACACACTACCGATTAGACCATTTAACCTTTTCGCCAGCCATGGGCAAATCTCCGCGCAGGCATGAAGTTCTGTCGCGACAGCATCAGCCTCACACCTTTCCCTCCCCTTACCTACTCCACCGCATTCATCCGTTTATTTACCTTTCACCCTCTTGTAAATCCTGCGTCTCTCCCAAAGCAGACTTAAACCACATCATGTGGGGGTGCCCTAAGCACCCCCTTCCCCCTTTTCTCATGCAATTAACATCTAGTGAGGAGCAGTGGGAGGCTACCTTGCGCAGCTCGAGGCCCGACCTTCAGGAGGCCATCCTGGAGTGGGCTCAGAGGATATAGGAGGCCTACTTCAAGTAGTTACTCCCCCCACCCCATATTCCGGAACGCCCTTCAATTGAATGAGGGATAAATAAAGTTTTTCATTCATTCTGTAAGCGCTTTCTTTCCACACCACTCTAAGTAGTTGCAGAGCCGATTTTGCGTCACTGAAGACTGTCTATACTTGAGGAGGCTGTCGCGAGATATATTGAACGGCCTCTCTGAGTGCCACTACTTCCGTAGATGTTGCGGTCGTCTTGTTACACAGACAAAGCAGTCGAATGACTTGATGCGCAGGCACGCCGAAAGTCGCACCATACGCATACGACGAGACCGATCCGTCTGTATTACACATTCACCAAGGAGCCCATGGGTAATGTCCAAAATACGGCTACGTCTATACCTACCGTCGGGCTCAAATATTTAACACTTGAATATATGTCGAAATCCGTTATTAGCTACATGAATGCACAATCAACAGTCTCGCATGATAGACAATTCTTCAGGTGTTAGACACATTGGTCAGCCACAAAGAAATTTAGGTGGGGGCGGGAGTGTAAACATGTCACCTTGGTTCGAGCTTTCTACATTAAAAACTACTGCGTATATTAATGTGAAATTTCGTGTGCTGAACCAAGTGCTGTAGAACCTTATTTTTAAGGCGTTTCTTTTTTGGCCGCTCTCAAGAATATCTTGTATTCGCTTGCCGAACTTTAACAAGAAGTGCAGTTTTAAATGTAGCCTTTCTCGGTGACTAATAAGAGGATTACCATATAAGTTGACCAGAAGAACCGTATATATGTCTCTCTCTACCGGTGGTTCGGGCATCCACAAGCGATGCAATAATAATCGCTCGTAGCTTATTTTTTGTTTCTTGACAAAAGAATAAGCAGATCCTTTATTATTTTACTTTTGTGTAATTGCAATGCTTAGCACTATACACTTTAAAAGCTTCGCAATAATCTGGTCAGGTCTTCTCTCGAAAGAGCACAAAAAAATTCTCGAAAATTCAGTAAGTAATTTTGAAAAAAATTACGGCAGAACTCAATCCATGATGGTTGTGGAAGGTAATGCGATTAGCATTCGATCAATGTATCGAGACACCGTATTTCTGCCGTTACGTTTATTTAACATATTCAGTGGTCATTCCTAGACCTTCGCTGCATCGGCTATATGCCACATACTTCACTATTGCACAATTTTGCTGCAGCACTAGCTCTCCAAGGTCGCCAATGAACATGCCAGCATGAGGAAAACTGTATGACTCCAACGCAGCGACAAGAATGGAATGATAAAGACGGAATCACGTCCTTAATACAACAAAGGCGATGTGACGAACGCAGCATGACGACGATGGCATGACAATGGTATGAGAACAATGAGATGACGACGAGTGAAGAAACAATTGCTTAACAAGACTATATTACTAAGCCTGTATCCGGACGATGGCCAGAGGAGAGTTGGATGACGGCAAAGCTGAAGTGGCGACGATGGCACGACAACCACGGCATTAAGTACGATGGCAGGACAACGCATGCATGACAGTGACTGTCCAAAGACGACGCAATGATGACGTTAGCACGACAATGATAACATGACAATTGCGGAACAATCACGCTTGAATGACGGCAGCATAGCACGTTAGAATGGCGAAGAACAATTGACGTCGATATAATGACAAAACTGGCATGACAATAACGGCCTGATGACGACAAGATGAGGTTACTGAAGTGATGGCGATGATGAAACGACAGTGAGATAATCGTGTGAGGCCGAATGCGCGATGATGAGGTCATGGTGAGAGTCAGCTGCCGAAATTAGAATGGCGACGATGGAACAACCTCGACGGTGTCACGGCAAAGAAGTGATAACGAATGCGTGACGAGAACTGCATGACGAATATACAATGAAGACGACGGCAGGACAACGATATGAGGGCTACGGGATGAGACCGAGTGCGTTATCACAATGGCGAGAAGACGACTGAATCCTGAATAATGTATGAAGACGATGGCGTGAGGACGGCTTAACTAGAGTCAGATGACGAAGCAGGAGTAACCACGCTGAAAAATCCACGACGGTATCGTGACGGTGGGGCCACAACAAGTATATGACGACTGTATGACTACAATGGCGTGACGACGGCAGCATGACGAGGGTTGCGAGATGAAGCTAGAATGACAACGATGTAACAACCACGGCGGCACTATGACCATGATGACGCACCCAGTCGCCCAAGCTATTAGACAACATGGACCACTGAGTCGACGTTGCAGGCGTGACGATGACGATGGAAGGACCATAACGGAAGAGCACGATTACGAGCACAGGCCTAGCAATCCAAGGTGTCTGACAACTTGAGCCCGCAAGAGGATAGATAGATAGATAGATAGATAGATAGATAGATAGATAGATAGATAGATAGATAGATAGATAGATAGATAGATAGATAGATAGATAGATAGATAGATAGATAGATAGATAGATAGATAGATAGATAGATTCAAAACAGCTAAAATAGGCAAATACTGCTAATCACATTAAAGTTAGTTTTGTCTTTTCGCGTTTACAGCTAGGGTTAAAAAGGGCGCAAGCAGAATTTGCACCATTTCTTCCTTTCTTCCAATCATTCGCAACGGCTTTCTTCGGGTCAGTTTTCGTTTACGTCGTTACAACCACAGCATACTATTGTGGCGCAAAAAAGAACGACCCCATAAAAACACATCCAATGCACGCGCAATACGCCTGTGGTGTCGATGTGCGTTTATTTGGGCTTACTTTTTTATGTAATAATGCCTATAACGGTATGTATAGCAACAAGCTCAAGCAAAAGCTCCTGCGTCACTAATCTCCCTGTTAACTCCGTGTGCACAAGGCAGGTGAAACGCATCCCACGGAATACGCCCGGTTCGATGTCACTTGCATTCAAGATAACATTCTGTGCTACTTTCACACCAATGCCCGCTTCACATGCGTTTTGGCATGTGAGGAAAAGACAACGTAGAGAAATAGAAGGATAAACTTGAGCGAATATTAACGAGATTACCAAACATACGAAGTACGCCACGGAACGCCATTACTGCAGAAATTCACACTGACAACAAACAATGAACGAGCTGAATACATTTCTGCTGCTCATTAGCGAAGAACGAAATGCACTGTCCAAAATAACTTAGCAAGTATCTAAAGACGAGCCACGTCTTTTTACATACCAAGGAGCTCGGCTCTTGAGGCTAACTTTCAATGGCCTAAAGCGCCCGTTTACATTGGCAGTTAAACTACCTACACAAAAGGCGCTACACAAAAAGAAATACATATATCTATTTACAGTACCATCACTCATAAGCAATGAATAATCAGTGATAGCAAAAATAGCGACTATGCTGAATAAACCTCGGCCACTTTATCATAGAACACTCAGCCTTTAACGAAATAGCCATGTCATGTAAAATAAAATGCACAGTGACCCTTAGGTATTCCTGTCCCACACGTGCAAGCTAAACAGAGTAGCACTTCGTTTACAGTATTTAGAATCATAGCCGAACCAGGATGATCACAAGTATTAAAAGGTAGTAATATGCTGCCGTACCGTGTAAAATCACTTCTTACGCACACATTCTCAGGGTGTGCTGCAATTCCCAGAGACGCGCCTGACCGTGAATTGCTGCATATTGTTGCGTACTAACCTGAGACGGGGATCGACGACGGCATTGGGACCCGAGCCCATCGGATTGGTGCAGCACTGGTGCCACCCAGTATGCGACAGGTACCTCGCCATGCATTTCAGGTAATCCCTGCTCCACGTGGTGTAACTTTTGCATGGCGGGAATGGGATGCCCCAAAGCTTTGTGCCTAGATCGGCGAAGGGCTTTGTGCTCAGGATTCGAATGCACTGCTGCATTGCTGAAATTGATAAGTCAGATCAGCTCTTCGAGAATGCTCTGCGCAAAAAAAAAATTAACAGCCGACAGATAGCAAGTAAGCAGCTTCATAATACAGTTCCGCAAACACTACCAGTCCACGTTCTTTTAAGCTGCTCATTTCTCTTGTCCACACCAGGTGGTACTAGCTATAATGCATTCTTTATAACAGTAGCACACATATGTAGTGTGTGAAGATGCCCTTAGCCGTAATACTAATGTGAGGTGCGATGCACACATAAACTAGATTAAGTGGCAGCGGCGAGCAGAAGAATATTACCACAAATATGCAAATATTCACGGAATTCACCAGAGGCACCTTCAGCCGAACGACATTAACGAACATAGACAAAAAATTTGTGTTCTTTGATATAAAGCAGCCAAAATGCCCATGATATATAAAAAATAAAAACTGACAAAGAAATATATGACACGTTAGCATGCAATGTAAAACTTAATTTCACAAAATGCGTCTTAATATATTCGTGTCATGGTTCAAATTTTGAGCTCTTTTAATTATATGCCTAACTAAACAAAAACTCGTTATTCTCCGGTGAATATACAGATCTTCGCAATGAAAAGATCTACCTTCCGCGCAATTTTATTACTATGCCCTATGCTTACAAGGCTCGGTGCTTACAAAGGATATGCAGTTGTTTCTGATGCTTCTATGCATCAGCATGATTGCTTAAAAATTAAACAATTACAAAATTGAACCTGATCGAGAAAGCGCTCTTTTAGCAGTCGAATCAAAGAATTACATAAATTGGTTTACTCTTTTGTGGGGTATAACCGGCCCTTATATAAACAAGATGAGGCCAAAAGGCGCGCAGCAGTGACTCAAATACCTACGGTGTTTGTTAAAATAAATTAGATCTTGATTATGAAAAACAGTTTCCGAAGCAATAAACTGACCCGGTTTATGTGTTTAACTTTATAAGCCTTGCAGCAAAAGGTTCATCTAATGCTCAGTGCACATTGGCTGTCGTGCTGGCAGTCTGAAGTAGCAAATACTGTTCAGCGCAAGGGAGCGGTACCTGGGAGTGTCCTTAACTATGAATTAGGAAGTGCTTAATTAATCATTTAAATTGTGAGTGATTTTGTTTCTATAGTAAACAATTGATTTGCATAGCTTCATTTACGATTTTCACTTCAGCAATCTGATCAGGCGACTCACCTGCAATAAGGACGACGTTGTCCGTGTGTTGTCACACAAGTAAAGTAACATATATGAAAGAATATTTACTCATCAGACAGTGTTGCCATCACCATAACGAGCCGTAACGCATTATATATAACTAAAATCCGATATCCTTAGTACATCCTAGTGAAGCTAAATGTCAGCCTCCCAAAGGTCTAATGATATGGTTAAAACACCAGTCCGCACAGTTGGTTTTCACTTCAAGTTCCATGAAACGGTAGCGTTCGTTAAGTGTCAATGGTCAAATCGCTTTTTCTTTTCCAATGTTTCAGAGAAATTTCGCACATTGTTAAATTAGAGAAATCAGCCATTCACGCTCTAGAACGTCTCAGAGTAAAATACACGAAATATGGCGAGTTGGTAGTTCCAAGAAAAAGATACCAACACAGGTATTGTAAACAAATCGCAAGAGCGCCCACCTTCAGCAGCGATTTCGATGTCGGCTGGGTGCGAGTAGTACCGAGGGTCAAGAATCGGAGGATCGCGGTAGTTATTGCTGCGCAGCTTTATAACACCTCGGCTCTTGAGACGGTTAAGGAGAGGAGCCAGCTGAAAAGCATTACGCCCACGGTACGGCTTGTAGTATTCGTCATAAATCTAGGAAGAAAAAGAAATACAAGTTAGCGGCCACGCTTTGTGAGTGGCACAATATATGCAACTCTTAGTAAGACAGAAAAAAGATGCGGACAATAGGAAAATCATACGAATCGATGGCAGCGGGGAGCGTTTTCAGCCACCGATAAGAATCCACCACCTGTGCTGAACTACACGTGTGCTTTTGTGTGCAACTTGATTGGCTATGAACGCGTGCAAGCGACCTTCGTGAACCAGACACATCGCGTTGCCGAGGCACTTTTTCTCGGCCTCTTCAATGGTTAGAGAATAATGGCCATTAGTTTTGACGTCGCTGCTGTCGCCTCGATGTGCACCAATGATATATTTTAGGCCACGTCGTAAAATTTTGTTTCTGAGCATGGCTGCATTTTCACTAACCTAGTTACAATATATGGGAGGCCGTAGTAAGCATCGCCACTTGTTGTGCAGTTCACGAATAGCTATTTTGAACGTGTGACATTCGTAAATGTTGGCTCCAAATAAACACTGAGCTTAACGCTTTCCAAGTCATAACATTTCCCGCAATGATAAGTGTTTCGTGATTTTACTTGCGTACGCTACCAAATTCCTATTTTCTACCCATTGTAATGGCGTCTGTCCAAATCAAATCTGACCTTATTCTAATACCTGCTTGTTTGTTCAAACAAGGTAACGAGTTTACGTTTCAGTCACACAGAGTTTGAGCGATATGAGTTTGCCGTTGAGCAATGGATGTATCGGGCTTTGCGGCTTGTTACTTCTATATTCATATTAAGTCATTAAAGCTTCCTGTTCAGAACACTACCTACCAGCAAAAAGTTATTTGCAGTCCACTTTACGGGTGCATTTGTCAGCACACAATGCATAAAATTTCAAGCCACGTGTAAACAAACCAGTGCAGATTTCCAGACATTCTGCCCCAGAGTCTGTAGCAGATGCTTATTATCTGGTTCGGCTGTGTCCACAAAAAATGCCGCATGAAAGAAAGCACTTAGAGGTTAATGCATACGGATAAACCAGCCCACAGAGTACGAATGGTTCACCACATATGAACAAAAAATTCCACAGTCTTCTTGTGCAGTTTTTTACTATATTATGCCATTTTATTACTACAATTGGGCATGTATTGACAGTCACCTTCATTTCTTGTTGCACTTAGTATCATTACATAGACATTTTCTCCTATGTAAGCACGAAGAAGAAAAATCCGCGCATTAGTACAGTGACTAGAGCATTCCAATTCTAAGTTAACCATTGCCGAAAAACCGAAGCCTTGATTTGAAGTGGCAGCAGTTAGCACAGCTTTCTTTTTTCAGTTCGTCATACGGCGAACATGAAGCTGAGCATAAGGTTGCCTTACTATGACACGATATAACAATATCGCCCTGACAGACGCTGACAATACAAAGATTAGCGAACGCAGTTTTAGGCAACTAACCACTATCTCAATACGAAAAGAAATGCTAATCGGCAGTACACCTCCATTCTAGCTTGTCACGAATCAGCCACAAAGAATATGCTCTGTTCTGCGGTGCCCACTCATTGTGAACAATCTTGATGGTTATCGAAGCTAGTCGTACCACGCGCTGCATCCTCTCTTTTCACAAAGTTTGCTCGAGAGATTTAGCTCACACTTTCATTCGTTTTGCCCCTAGAGTCCGCGCGACGCAAGTAATGTAGCACAAGAAGTCAGGCACTTACTTCCCGGCGGAGCCCCAAGTCCAACAAGAAGCGCTCAGCCTCAATGTTCGCAGCGGAAACACTGTTCAAAACGACCTCAATGTCCGGGTAGTCGTAGGGGGCAAACGATGTGTTCACGAATCCAACAGCCTCCATAGCGGCAGGTAGTGTTAGAGCACCTGCACTTTACAACATGCGTTAGACGCGCTAAAGAGAACGCCAGCAATTCACATCGACACGCATGCTTGTTTATCCTTATCCGGTGACGGCATTTCACCGACTAACAAACGTTGAAAATATCACTATTATATCGACGTGCCTATATGTGTCGGCAGTTTCTCGAACGGTATTGATGGTTCTCTCTGTTCCCTGTGTTATCGCCGAGCATTGTGTTGTAGCACCACCGGCATCAACGCGATCGCACTAGGAAAGAAGACGAGGCCAGGCGATGCCACGCGCGGTGCGGGAGCTTAGTCGGCTGGGAACCGAGGAAATAAAGTTTAAGTTACTTTGAGCTCGGGGGCTAGAAAAAGGTCTCCTCTTTCTCTCATGTGCTCTGCAATTGGTGACCGCGGGCGCCTGGATCAACGCACAACTTGTGCATTAAAGCCCCTGAAAAAACACTTGTGCCTACTAATAACGCACCACACAAAAAAGGCATAAGACCCATGTCGAACACCGGCAGCGAGCGCCAGCAGGCCTCGACCAGCCTGGGGGCCGCTGAGCCCGCTTCAACCGCTGCGGTTTTTTCGAGCGTCATCCACCTGCTGGAATTTCGGGAGCGGAGCGAAACGGCGTAGTTTACCCAAGCAGAGGCCCGCTTCGAGCTCTCGCAGATGTCACAGACCCGCAGGTATGCCCCTCCTTGGGGTCAACGCGCTTTCTGCGGCCGACCTTCTTTCGTTCGCGCACACCCCACCACCGTCGCCTTATGGTGCAATCAAGCCCGCTATACTAGGTCGCACAGCTACGCCAGAGTGTTCACGAATACAACGGCTACTCTCATTCGAAAAGCTTGGCAATCAACGCCCATGCCAGTTACTGCGCCGAATGCTTAGCCTTCTGGCGGCCCACGCACTTCCACCAAGGACAACGCAGTCGTATGTGAGTTATTGAGGCGAAGTTGTTTTTTTTTTTGCATCCCTTGTGTCGGCGTCGGTGTTGCCGTACGAAAAAGCCCAAGCCGCACGAAAATAAAACAGCTTGTCAGGCTGCGGGTTCAAACCACCAACCTCCCGGTTGCGAGACCACCAAGCTAACCGATTCAGCCACTGTCGGTGCATCGCACGCGCCCTTTAAAGTGGGATTTTATATGCATGAAGAAGTAGACGTAGCGCAAGGCGCTAACTAATCCCAGGTGTCCCTTCACGCCATAGTAGAAAAATGGTGTGATCATAGAGAGACATACTAATGCTACGGTGTTATCGCGTGTTCTCGCGCCTAGCGCCCGCCGTTTCCCGCCAGTTCTGGCCTCTAGCTGCCAGGAGGGCATATCGCATTAAGTGAATAATGCATTGCTTGTCGTGATTGTGAAGTAAACAATGCAAGGGGGAAGAAGGCTGCCCCTGCGCTAATTGTTTCTTGTAGGAGAGGTAATAAAAACATACGAAAAGCACTTAAAAGCGAACTTCAACAAAATTTTCGACCGCCTAAAAAAGCCAGTTTCAAATAGTGTAGATGTAAAGCAATCTCTAATCAATATTAAACATATTAATTGGAAGTAAATGCCTCGTAAAAACCTCACAAGAATATAATATTTTTGGTATGTAAACTAAAGAAGAGCGGCTCCTCGTCATGATATCAGAGAGTAGGCGCCAGCTGCGCCCACCGAAAATCGCCGAGTTGATTTGCTGAGATTGGCGTCATATCCGCTATGCACCGTGTGCACGCGTTGTCGGCTTGGGTGTTAAGCGCACTAAGAAAAGTGCACGATTAGCAGGCCTAAAGCTTTGCCACGGTTGCTTGAATAGTACGTATAATTCATGTATAACAAATATATTCAAATGGAAGTTTTGTTGCTGTTAGTATTTAAGGTACGAGTGTTATTCATTGCAGTCAAATGGTTGCAGGTTTTGAATATCGCGCAATTCCCATTCAATGCCCCACTCGCACAACTTGTTTAGGACTATCCAAAGTGTGAAGTTTATGCGTGCAAAAAGATGATAGAGCACGGTTACTTTGATTGTTCTGATTTCAATGCTCTGCATCCCCCTCCCTCCCTTCACACACACTCAAACTCGACAAAAACAAACTGCCCCTTTATAGAAAGATTGCATCCTGGTTCCAGGAAATATTACTCTGTGCTGTTTTCTAGTTAGTCATGTGTATTCTGCGCGAAAATTAACCACGGGTAGCGATGCCGCCTTGAAGTTGAAGCAACAGCTCACAATGACATCATCATTTTTGTGAACGCCTACTCTAATTTATCGGTAAAGACGAATTCCATAGCCGCACTTTTTCTAACTTTCCCGAAACCACCATAGCCCAAATCGGAGAGAATAGTTTGAAATGCGTGCCGTCACTATCACGTCCCATCACTCAAAGAAAGGCGTGAAATTGGCGCAAATGATGTATCTGCCCACTTTAAACAATAATGATCAAGCTTCTTTATGCAAGATGAATGCGAATATAGTTTTGAAAGAATGGTTTACCAGGCTAAACTGTTTTAGGCTTGTTCTTTAGCGTCTCTTTATTCCGTTCTACGATTCCGAAGCAACCGTCATGGGGAGCAACAGAGTTCAGCTACATTGCTACAAAGTCATTCGACACCGAGCCATGAAGGCGCGTGAGGGAATTACCGGGCACGCGCAATTGTGAGAGGCGCGCATTAGTTAACCTCCCCCTCCATCCATTTCTCTTGCCGCGCGCCTGTAGCAGGCCAACAGCTAGGAGGTGTGACGTGGTCGATTCATCTCTGACAAAATAGAAAACTTTCTCCAAAAGAGATTTTGTCGTACGACGAAACATTCCGACAGAAAACATCTCACGATCCCGACGCTTACACTCCGGGCACCCGTGGCACTCCATCGTCTGCGCATGCCTGCGCGGGTCTGCGTTGACGATCCAATACCGTGATTAGTCACTGAACCTAACCTATGACACCAGTGACACGGGCGAGAGCATTCGTAGAGCTCCACTTGCTATGAACGTGTCCTGGTCTATCCACCACGCGAAAACATTGCCTTGCGTGGCTACACAACTCCGTCGTTTGTATGGAATGAAACTACTATGCCCTTCGACGAAAGACCACCGGCAGCTTTCGCATCTGAGCTGGGTCCTTCCGAAGTGAGGCTACCTTACGAATGAGTAAGGCCTACGGGTGACATGTACGAGGCCCTTTTTGGCATGGCCGACGACCCTACGTGGGATGACCGGTGGGGAAGAAACGCTTGGACATGTTCTGTGTGATCGCCCTCAATATTTTTGCGGAGACGTTGGCTCGCGAGTGCGCTAGCTCGCGTTGATCTCAGACCACGGTCAGAACACACCACTTTGTAAAGGCGACATTATAAGGCACCATAGCAGACAACAAATTAGGAAAATAGCTACACTATTTGAGCGCAACAATGTTGCACAGACGGCTTTAGCCACAATTAATGTTTATTCTGTTGAACACCATGATGTGCTGCGATTGTGACAGGCTGTGATTGTGTAAAAGGATGGGCTGTTGGGCGAGTTGGTACGGTAACATATTTTTGGTTTGTAGACCGAAGGGACACAGACGAAGACTATAGGAAGGCAGGACGAGCGCTAACTGACAACTAATTTTTAATTGAAACCATCAGCATATATATAAGTGGTTGCAAAAACCGTAGCAGACCAACATGACATGGTGTAAAGACTACTAGTTAACAGATAAACATATAAGAAGTTAGCAAAGCAAAAGAAACAATATAGGGCACTACTTGAGACTTACGCACGTTCCCAGAGATACTGAAATTATATAATAGTAATATTCCAGCTAATAGTCCAGCTAAAACAATTCTCTCCAAATCTTTTAATGGGAAACGCCTCAATTATTTCCCGTGTAGTTTGGCATTTTGTCTTGAAAGGACTTTTGTGCCCTCAAACAGAGGTTTCCAACCGACAGCAGAGCAATGCGACGCTAGATGTGAAATATTAGGGTTGTTAAGTGATCGTTTATGTTCTTTTAGCCTGATATTGAGGCACCTGCTGCTCTGTTCAATATTCGCCTTCCCACACTTGAGTGGAATGTGATAAACAATACCATTGTTACAAGGTAGAAAAAGGGGGCACATGCCTAACGCCGCAGCATTTTTTGCTTCTTCAGCCCGCCTGCTCAAGTTTCCTGTGAATGATACTACACATCAGTGGCAATTTTCCGGGGGGGGGGGGCTGTAAGCGCTCGTCTTGTCTTCTTCTAGTCTTCTTCCGTGTCCCTTCGTGCTACAAACCAAGAATACGTGATTGTGCACATGTGCTCTGTGTGACTCTCAATTTACTTCTTCTTGTACCACTCATTTCGCCGTCTCTCAGTACAGCTTAGCAAAGCTGTTTTCCTGTTCGGGGTAACATATCCGCAGCCTTTCTTATTTATTTACTTTCTCTCTTCTATGTATGACCACAATCAGAATTTTTGGTATTGGCTGGTGAAAGGTCCTGCAAGCAAGATGCCGTGCTAACGGATCGCTATACTATTGAATCGCCATCCTGACGCTACCTGTTTTTGTGCGAGCGTACTCTCTCACTACTGCCATGTCTTGTGGCTTTAGTCCGGCGTCGACGTCTATCGTGGCAGCCATTCCACCCATGAACAAGTGGTCCTGGAGATTCTCGCCCACTGGAAGGTCCGCAACCACCGGAATCTGAAATTTAGTAGAGCATGGCTACTGGCAGCAGAAGAACATCGCACAAATCCAGGATGCTTCGACTAACACGCTCTTTTGCAGCCCCCAAAAATATGATGCGGAAAAGGACTTCCCAACCAGACATAACCATGTAACAGTGATATATGGCTCTGAAGATAAAATTAAATTCTGGTCTTTTACGTGCCAAAACAAGGATATGATTCCGAAGCACGCCGTAGTGGGGGACTACGGACAAATTTTCACCCCCTGGGGTTTTTTAACATGCACCCAATGCACAGTGCACCGGCCTTCTTGCATTTCGCCTCCATCAGAATGCCGCCACCATGGAATGGCTCTCTAACATTTTGCCACAGGCACCGAGATGTGACAAGCAGCAAGACCTTCATGCATGCACATTTTCGCATTCCGCCCGCGTTGAAATGTGGCTGCCGCGACTGGAATTTCATCCTCTGACATTATGATCAGCAGCAGAGAGCCATGTGATTGAGCCACGGCTTCGTGTCAGAGCAATTGTAAAGGATGCACCAAATGTTTCGTTATGAGGAAAGAATACAAGCTTACGCCCAGCTTTTCGAGATCTCTCGCGGGTCCTACTCCTGAAAGGAGGAGGAGCTGCGTTGAACCGATGACGCCTGCCGACAGAATCACCTCCCGCCTTGCTCGTGCTTTTCGTTGGATGCCACCCTTCACGAAGTGGACTCCAACAGCTCTATTGTTTTTGAATATAACCTAAATAATAAACAAGAGAACGTAATTATAAGTGTTGGCGATGAGCGTCCCTTGTTCAATAAAAAAAGAGCAATGATAAACGTAACCATTACGAAGCTTTTGATGGGGTGTTTGTATAAGGCGTATTGGTTTGGCAAATGAGCAAGTAAAACTGAAAGATATTGAGGCTAGCTTTCCGGTTGACATGGGTCGCACTTGAATATTCAGCCACTTATTTAGCGATAGAGCTCAACAGCCATTCATTCGCTGACCTCGAGCAGTGCAATGCCAGGAGACGAGGGTAAAAACGCTTCATTCGAGTTGAGCTTAAGAGGACACTTTAGCTCGGGCTGAACCCCGATGCTGCCTATTAAAATACCTGTAAAACGCAGAAATGCTTTTCTGAAAGAAAAGAATTCTGGACCGATTTTAATGAATTTTTTCTTCTTTTTAGACATAGAGAAAAAGTCTAGGGACTGCTGAGCAAAAATTTTCATTCATGAACTTTTTGCAATCATTTTTCTAATGTGTCTTAGAAAAATGGGAGCAAGAAACTTACAAATTCGTACTTCTACATCAAAAGCAGGTATCGCCATGCTGTAAAATGCGTCTGTTAGAGCAATTAAAGTGCACAAATCGGATATAGAAATTGACATTTCGCGAGAATTGTTTACAACGTTTGCGATGGTTTTGCAGCAGTCATACTCACATGAAAACACTATAATGTACATCGGTGTATAATACACCAATTTTGTCCACTTTATATGTAGTATTAGGTGCAATTTACAGAATTGTTATATAACATTTATTAGTGATCAGAGACTTGTGAACTTGATAGTTTTGTCGTGGAAGATAGCGACATTGTTTTCAATTTTTATAAACAAATCGACATCCTAAAAAAATATTGTCACCGTCGGTAATGTCGGCTTCCAAAGGTGCCTAGATTATTTTTTTTTTACATACAAGATACCTCACCAATTTGTTGCCATAGTTGCTGAGAAAATCGATTTCTCCTTTTCCACGTATTTAAATAGAAGCTCCGAGCTAAAACTTCCTAGCTCTTAGGACGGTGTTCTTAGTTCGAGGGAGGGGAGAGGTGGGACGTCCTTATTTAATTACATAGGAAAGGAAAAGTCGTTGAAATCGTTTCTTCTCGGCTAGCACTGCGCTGAATCTGACTAGGTATGATGCATATAAAGAAAAGGAGTTCAATATAGTTATACAGGTATACAAAATCTTAAATATAAGATAAGGTTAGCAGCGCACTCTTTCCACGACTCATCAACCACTAGTTATCGGCCCTCTTTCTGTATCAACATCAAGGCACCGCGCAGTCATGGGCAGGTTGCGCCAGATAAGCACAGCCACAAGCTGTGCCACTAATTCCTGTGTAGCGTGATTGAGGGCGCTGCTTCTTGATGCGGACGGATGGTTAGTCGAGTGAGTTTTCATTTTACTGGGGCATCCTGTAAAATGCTTCGCCCGAAAGGCGAAGCATCGGTTGCGATGAAAAATTAGTGGACAGCTGCACCAAGTCAGGATAGTAGCTTTATCGGCCGTATAAACTTGTAAACATAGGCACATTTACTAAATCAACAAGCACGTTGCGGAGTGCACACAAGCATATATGAACCAATGTAGCTCGATGACCGGGGAAACTCGCTGTCAAAACTCTAGCGTGAGAAAATGCGGTAGCAGCGGCCAGCGAAGTTACAACCGTGCTGTCAATCGCTTCAACGAAAGTTTAGCGCCGAGAGCGCACAACGCTCACAAAACTACGAGCCGTCGACGCACCTAGACTCTGCCCCCAACGCAGGTCACTCCGAAGTAGACGCCCCCCCCCCTCCCCTCCGCTTTTCTCGTTCCCCCTGTGGCTGGCAATGTTGGGTGCCTGGAGCAAAGCCACCTTTGGCCTGGAGCACGACGGTAGACGGCGCGCTTCCTGCCCGCTCTTGTCTCTTTCGCGGGGGCGAAATTGAGCAGCGATCCTCAGCTTCCCTCACACGCCTTCACTGGCACATGGAGCGTAGGGCGTGCGGCGACGATGTTATCCGCCTCGGACTCTATATGAAACCTCATGAGGGCACCGAAGGCAGAAGTGCACTTGGAGTGTCTACATAGCTGCTATCGCTATAAAATGGCAAAACTCACCTTCGCCAAAACTTCGCCAGCTTTAAAGTGGCCCTTAACTACCCCTCGGGCCTGGTGACATAACATAGTCAGCGCGTAGCATACGCTGCTGTGAACATCTCAGCCGAGTTTTGCTGTCGTACGCGGTGCGTAGAGCTCGCGAGC
The DNA here is from genome assembly GCF_050947875.1 of Dermacentor variabilis. NCBI lineage: Eukaryota > Metazoa > Arthropoda > Arachnida > Ixodida > Ixodidae > Dermacentor > Dermacentor variabilis. The sequence goes on from NC_134574.1 coordinate 36,456,181, forward strand.
GGTTCGCGAAGTCACCTTTCTCTCAAACGCTCTCTGTTCAACAGGAAGCCCTCTGCTGACTCTCTTCTAGACGCACTATTCCGTCCTTCCCTCAGACGCACAAGACGTTCATTTGAGGGATAACCAGCCGTTTTTGCGCAGCCGCGAGTAAGAGGAGGCGCGAGAGAGAAAATCTTGGGCTTTTGCACCTTGAATATGATTCTGCCTATACACTACGCTCCTTCGTCTGCGCACGGGCTCCGTGTGGACGGCAGCTAGGCTCCATGCCAAGGGACACATCGCCTCGCCGGCCTGCAGAAGGTGCGGTGACGCCGAGACCCTGGAGCACCTACTCTGTACCTGTCCTGCATTAGCCCAGGAACGCGCTCCAGTCACTGCCACCTACCGACGGTATGGACTTCCGGCTACGTCAGAGACACACCTGCTCTTCCCGGCCCGCTACCACCTCCCAGCTCTGGCAAGCCTGCTTGAATATGTTTACACAAACGGGCTTCTAGATCGCCAATAGACTTCGGCCTCACACGGCCTCTGCCCGAGCGCCGGCCATCGCCCCGGGATGATGCTGACGTCTGCTGCCTGAAGCCTACTCTCCCTTTCCCCCTCTACCCTCTCATCTTTCTTTCCCCGCCCCCATTCCCCATTACGCTGCGCCGTGCTCCCATATGGGCTGCAGAACTGAGCGTATTTTCCCTCTCCTCAAATCACGAAGAAGAAGAAGAAGAAGGCACTACGGAGGAGGCTACTTAGCGCGTGTTGTAGGCGTTTGCCTCTAGGCGTACCGGCATTGCGGAGTGGGGTCGAGTTTACTCTCGGACGCTGGCGGCCGGCGTGGTAAAATAGGTGAAGCAGCAGGCACGGTCGCCCGATGTGGCGACCGCTGTGTCGGACAGGCTGTCTCGCACCTGTGGCGCTCGTGCTAAGTCAGTCGTGGCGTATCATAGCTTGCGACCGATAGAGCCCGGGCCGCGTATATTGAAAATCTAGAAGGCAGAGCGCCTTAGCAGCCGCAGTTGAACTCAAGTGGGTGAAAGGCTGCCGGTGACGATGACTGACTCAGCAGCAGCGCCGTAGGCGCGACAAGGTCTGTCCGACGTATTCAGAGACTAAGTTCTGACTGGCGTTGAAGAAGTCGCGGTGCGCGGTAGTGCTGAACTTATCGTCACAAGTTGGCGGCTGGACGCAATTATATTTATTCAGTCGTGTTTTTTTACTAATTGAAACAACGTGTCATTATTTCGCATTATTGGCGGCGCCCCCATGACACTACAGCGGCAACGGGGACACCAAAGCTAGACCCCCACCGGTCCGTGGGTTAGGGCTCGCCGAGGCCTGCGCGTGTCAGGGTTGTATAAGATCGCCTGTCCGCTATCGCGGACAGCCAATTTTTTATGCGAACGCCCCCTGGCACGCTTCGGCCACCGGGGCCTCAGCCCACGGGCCTCCCTGCTTCTAGCTTTGATCCCCCCGCTGCCCCTTGGGCGCCCTGGAGACCTGCGCCACCTGCGTTATTATAACTTCAAGTGCTCCCCTGAGGCCTTCGTTGGCCGGTTACATGTGCCCTCATGGAGCAGTGCTTGTAGAAAATCCAATATATCGTCGCGACGAAAAAAGCGACCCGCGACTTATACAACACCAGTCAGAACATAACCCCTTCAGACACATCAATCATCAATTGGGGCGTCCGTGGCCACTGCCTCACCGCGCGGGCAGCCAGCGGCGGCGTGGCCCTAAACAAACTCGACCGCACTTCGCAACACCGGCATGTCTGGGGACAAATGCATACAAGACGCGCTAAGAAACCTCGATCCTCCGTTCAAGGAGGATACCCAAGAAAGTGGACGAGGAAACGGCGCCGCGGTCGCTCAATTGGTAGAGCATCGCACTCGAAATGCTGAGGCTGTGGGATTGTTCCCTACCTGCGGCAAGTCGTTTTTTCATGCACTTTCATTTCCATTAATTTATCGTTCCTTTATTTCATTTATTAATCCCAAGTAATTTCCCCTATGTTGTCCTTGGTGTCAGTGTTTGTTGGCTTCTGATGACATCACTAATTGGAATTAAGTATTAAACTCAAAGGCATCAACAAAAAATTATGGATGGCTGCTCTATTTGGCTGTGAACGATATGAACTTAGTTATCCTGGGGCATAATGGCCCTTCTATTTTAGAAGTACGGTGCATGATAGCTGGAAAACCCTATACATGGCTCCAAAATACACCATTAATATACGAGTACAACATTTTCAAACTCTCGCAAACAGTGTAACAAATCTGTATAAGATATCACTTACCAGATCAAATCTGCCAGCTTTAGATGTTCTCACGGAGGCAGTTTGCCGAACTTCAATATGTATTCTTGGTGCAGAATTACAGATTCGTAAACTTCGTGCATTTATTTTTGCAACTTGCCTATTATCATCAATTTTGGTGAAACATTCGTGCTCTAAATCGAAGTGCGGCTTCAACAACCACTACAATTTAACTTTGTCTTTAAGATGCGACATATTTCATTAAACATGGCCCAGGAGTCATCTAAGACAAACATTTCTGCGTTTTAGATGCGTTTGATTAGGCAGAATAGCAGTCAGTCCCGAGTTCTTAAGAGGAATTTAAGGTGCACCTAAATCTAAGTACACGGGTGTTCTCGCATTTCGCACCCATCGAAATGCGGCCGCCGTGGTCGCCCGCGACCTCGTGCTTAGCAGCCGAACACCGAAGCCACTAAGCAACCACGGCGAGTTGCAAAGGGATGGCCGATATTCCAGTTTATGTTAGGAGAAACATTTTGAGCTGGGAAGGTCATGATTTATGTAGGGCAGATAACCAAATGTCGATTATAGTGACGGAATTGATGTCAGCGGAACAGAAGTGCTCGAGGACAACAGAAAATTAAGTGGGCTGATGAGAATAGGATATTCGGCACAGCAAGTACGAATCAGTTATTGCAAGGCAGGGGTAATTGGAGATCGCTGGGAGAGGCGTTTGTCCCGCACTGGACATAGAAATGGGCTGATGATGATGAGGATGACGATGAGGACGATGCCGTAAATAATTTCTATAAAATGATTTTATTAAACTTAAATTATGGGGTTTTACGTGCCAAAACCACTTTCTGATTATGAGACACGCCGTAGTGGAGGTCTCCGGAAATTTAGACTACCTGGGGTTCTTTAACGTGCACCTAAATCTAAGTACACGGGTGTTTTCGCTTTTCGCCCCATCGAAATGCGGCCGCTATGGCCGGCGTTCGATCCAGCGACCTCGTTAATAGCAGCCCAGCACCATAGCCACTAAGCAACTACAGCGGGTATATATTTAAAATGATCATTTGTTAAGTCCACGAATGCAAACGTCAGTCTCTCTTCAATTAGAAAGCGACCGCTCACTACGTTAGAATACCAAACACTGGTCTTTAAGTGCTAGTAGCGCTGTTTGAATAATATTTTCCGATCGATGTGCAGATGAACAATTTTGCGTCTGGGAAAAAAATCTCACTTTAGTGGCCCGACTTTGGAGAAACAAATGCAAATTCTTGGAACGCTTCTTGTAGATTGGTCTGATGTAGCTCTTGGCGGCACTGAAACGTCTTCCTTCGAAACTTGTAGTTTGAGTGCGTGAGAAACCTGCGGAGTGAAAATGGCAAGGAGAAGTCATAAATATGTATTTCAAATTTTTATTCCAATGTTGTATCGACCTCTGGATTTTTCCCGACGCTGTGCAACAGAAACCAAATAAAGCGGACACTCGCTTTCTAGCGTTTCCAGTTTTTGGTCAGTGTGAATAGCGCGTGGTCCTCCAGTGTATACCTTCAAGTAATCATACGCATCTAATAATAAATACGCCTTTTAGAGCGCTGCTCTTAGGCGTTCGTTCTTGCGTTTAGCGTCGGCGGCCTCCTTTGGCGTAACTAAACGAACGAGCACAGCGAAGGATGAAAAAGCGAACGCGGAGCGCAGCAGGAACTGAAAGACTGTGATAGCTAACGGAGCGCGAGGAAGTTTTGTGAGTAATTTCACCAGTCCTCGAAGCAAAGCCAGGCAGTAATGTCGTCATGTTATTTTTTTAAGAGACTTTAGGCTAGCAACAGTTTCAATATATCTGTGACCGGCCTGCGCGACCAAATATTAGGGCTCTTCCCTTACATATGTCACACAGTAGGTGAAGGAGACCTTTTGAGGAAATATTCAGTGGAACGCGGACACATCCTGTTCTACGGTTTAGTGATGCATTATGCTTTAGAAGTAGTGTTTGTCTCTGTAAACCAACCACGAAGGTAAGCCTTCAGCATTTTTTAAACCGCCTGTAGTTTCGCAATATGCGAAAATCGCCCTAAAGCCCATTTATATACCGGTTATATCAAACTTCTTCAGTAATTAATTACACAGTAGGGCTCATCCTAAAATAAAATTTTAATCTCTTAAAGTTGTCTAACTGGTACTGCGACATTGTGATACCTGCCAAAACCAGGTTTTTTTGGTGCAGCTGGAATGACCGCTATCATGTTTTATATAGCGCTATAGAGGCTATACAAGTTGTCACGGCGAAGTTTGACTACTGCAGAAAAATATAAAGTACGGAAGTGTTTGACTGTCTATATCGGCCTCGGCGGCCGCAATTCACTGCGCACACAAGCGAAAACACCTGTGTACTTACATTAACGTGCCCGTTAAAGAACTCGAGGTGGTCAAGATTATTCCGTAATCCTCCACTATAGCGTGCCTCATAATCAGATGTTGGTTTTTGCATGTAAAGCAGCATAAGTTATTTTTAATTTTTAATTCAAGGACTCAATAAAGCTTTTTGTTTTCTTTACTGGGGTGTTACGGGAAAGCCTGCCATGTGCGTGTCACCACCAAACGCGTAGATGGTGTTGTGCTTACCTGCCTGCTCCGGGCCGTTGTAGTCGATCAAGTTATAGCCGAGTACTCGGCCCGCTTCCAGGAAAGTGGAAACGAGTTGTGTTTGCGTGACGGTAAATGTTACCGGCACTTTCCCGCTGTTCCCCCGATATCCTGAAAAGGTGAAGGCGTCAGCAGCATTATAGACCCCCTAGTTTAAGGCAAATGCCGCAAGCTGACTTCGGAAGGCACAATGGCGTTCCCGTAAGCAATAATCATTTAATATTTGTGTTCAGCAGGTTCACGGCCCGAAAATTTATTGCAGTAATTTGGTGTTCTTTTCGGTGCTTCCCAAATGAACACAATATCAGCAGCCATGAGATCAAAACACTTGCGCTAAATTCATTGGGCTACAAGAAAAATTACGATCCCATTCTTGAATAGCAATTCGTCATGCTGCTTGCTCATCTGATGTATTACGATAGTAAACCCCGTATTCAGAAATCCATCTTAAGTTGAAGCCCATGCTTGACTTGATATAAACGACGCCTGATGCGAACGCGCCCAAGCCGCTCGTCGGGTTTCCTTTGGTGCGCTCAAGACAGGTGTCATTTAAGTCAAGCGTGGGCTTGAAGTTAAGATGCATTTCGGAATACGGGGGTAAGTGTCACGTTCACTGGGGACAAAAAGAAGTGTTTCGCGCTTATCAAGGCACGCGCGCGCATTCTCGTAGCACTAAAGTTCGTGCTCTAGACTTTGCCGGACTTTCTTATCCAGTTCGGCGCAAAACTGCACCTAATGATGCTTCTGCTTGCTGTGACTTTCATGAAGCGCAGCACTGGATTAAGGGGGGGGGGGGGAGGGGCTAAAGGGGCTGCAGCCCAAGGCCTCATCTCGGACAGTAGGAGAAGGGGGCTCATTTTAGTATATGGAACCATGGGCATCGGCACTTCGAGCTACATGTATGAAGCGAGAAAACCAGAAAGGGCAGACGGAGCCCCCCGCCTAATGTAACAGCATGCGTTTAGCCTGATCATTTGGGGAAAGCTTGTCGAGCTGCAAAAACAGGAATCCCCCGCCACCCCGGCGGGGCCCTCTTTCTTACGAAGCGAGGTGCCTTTGCTTAAAAGAGTTTTCGTGGTTTCCTCTCAGTCCGTCTCTCCAGTGACGTCTGGAGAGGAGGGGCAAAAAAGAAACACCTCAAACATGTAATGTGGGACGAGGACCCAAATCTCCCTGGCCCCTCGTCACCACCAAGCCACTCTGCACCTCTCAAATAGTTCCGTCGCTTTCCTTCTCATACAAAGGATGTGCTGCAGTACCCAGCAGTGCCTCCCATTCGACTTTTCTTTACCCTGATGGTAATATGGGCGGGGCAGGATGAGTCCGATAGCCCATGATGTTGAGTCTGATGGCAGAGTCTAGGCAGGAAAGGAAAGAAGACGTCACACGTGCTTTTGTCCGCTTGCCGTGGCGCATGGAATGTTCACTGTTTGGGCTAGGGTTGTGGAAAAGTGAAGGGGGAAGTTGGAGAGCTGCACACAAAGGGCCCATTCCTGCCTAGTGGCTGCGCACCCTCACGCTCGCTCGACTGAAAAAGTAGGTCACACTGGCTGCCGAACTTTCCAGAAAGAAGTAGAAAAAGATGACTCAGGTGACGGAGGAAGCGCAACTTCGCCCGCGCTAGGAGTTGCCCTCTCCCTTTCGTTCTCGCGCTCGGCTTCGATGGGGCGAAAGAAAATCGAGAACCTCCCTGAACAGACGTTTCCTCCTAGCCAATAGGAAGACGAGACCGGAACGGGAGATGGAGTGAGTTTGTACGGAAAAGGAGGGAATTTCTACAATGAACTCCATGCGTATGTGAACGCCTGGTTTGGCTCTAGTAAGAGACAGATGTGGCGCGCGTCTATAAAAGGAAGTTGATCGCGGGCTGCGATTCCGTCCCGAGCCGCCGGTTAAGCTTGCATAAGCCCGCCCGCTGAGGAGCTCCCATGGCACGCACCACTCTCGGCCAGCCACGGACCATTCAGGCAGCGTATGCCAGTCATCGCGACGGCCACCGTTGGACACCTGCGGTCGCGTCGGACTGACGAAGTGCCCGGTGAACGATTAGCGTCCATTCATGCGAAAATGCTCGTTCGGAAGCCTCAAAGTGGTGCCTCTAAACGAAAGGCGAAGTTAGGAAGAGAAGAGCGTCGAAAGAAGCTACCAAAGATGACAAAGTAGCTACCGAATGCGCTTCCGCGGAGCAGTATGATCGCTCTACCCAGAGTCCATATCAAACGCCCAATAGTACCGACTGTGCTTCTACGGAGGACTTGCGAACTCCATCACCACGGTTTCCTGGCAAGAAGCAAAGTTTGACTCATCTGGGTTGTCTGGATCCTGTGAAAACGGTGCCAACCTCGATCGTCCATATTTCTGAGCAACCGACGCCAGCCAAGCCCTGTCCGCTTCATGAGTCAGCAACGTCTATGCTACTCGGCCGGGCCCGTGCCATAGAGCTCCAAGTGTCCGGTCCACCACGCCCGATTTACTGCTCATCAACAGGTGCCAAACCTCCCCGATGAGCCTCCTTCTACTGACGAGCGCCAGGAAATAACACTCCAAGAACCGACTCACTTGTTTCCTGTTAGTTTGGCTTCAAATAATCATGTTCCAACCCACACAGTGTGCCTCGAGAGGATGAATGAGACGGCTTCTCGTTGCGGCAACAGAGAAGCACAGACACCCCTGAAGAAAGAGGTACGTTGAGAGATTCTCTGAAGTGACGCAATTTCGCCATGAGTCACAGCTTACACACTCACTACGTGATCTTGGGAGGCGAGACTCTCCGAACTGGACCTGGGAAGCCAACTGGCGACCCCCGGCAATGCCCGGCAAGCCGCGATCGCCAGTGGAGCCTTGTCAGAGGGAACCACCTAGGAATAAACTGCGCAACGGTTTCTGCAATAATAAAGTTCCTCCTCCTCCTCCTCCTCCGAAGTGACCCTGCTAAGTGGCCGGACGTTATTACTGACAGCTTTCGGAGTGTATTTCTTGAGAAAGGGCTATTGTATTTTCAAAATCGGGCAGAAAATTTTCCGTCTTCCGAAATCAACACAAAACTCAGAAACGCTATATGTCACCTCATCTTTTCGTGCGAAAGGCTGCAAATGGGGCGGCCTACGAACGACACTGGTTAATTTACTCAGAGTCCAAAGGTTCCGTTTACTGTTTCATGTGCAAACTATTTTCGATTTCAAGCAACCCTAGTGCTTTCACCACGCACGGTTATCTGATTGGAAAAGGGCTGAAGGAAAGGTTTGCGCACATGCAAATAGCGTCGAACACCGGACCGGAACTCCGTGGCAGCATGGCTCACCTGCTCTAAATCGAGCAGCGGAATTGACAAAGAGCTGGTTAAGCATCTTGTCACTGAGACCGCTCACTGGACAGAGATGTTGAAGCGCGTAGTCGCTTTAGTTAAGCTTCTAGCTGAGCGCAATTTAGCGTTTAGGGATACTGAGTAGATTTTTGGTTCACCGAGAAATGGCAATTATATGGGATTTCTTGAGGCCATTGCCAAGTTTGATCCCTTTCTAGAGGAGCACATCAAATGCTACGGGAACAAAGGAAAAGGTCACCCATCATATCTATGAAATACCATTTGTGATGAACTTATCGAGCACATGACAAAAGCTGTCAAGGAACGTCTCGTTGACGAAGTGAAACGCGCAAAATACTTCTCTTTAATTGTTGATTCGACATGAGACCTTACTCATGTTGATCAGCTGTCAGTTGTTTTACGATACGTATTATTTAAATGGGAAAGTGCACGAACGCTTTCTTCGATTAGTTCTAATTGAATCGCATACCGGCTTGTATTTTTTCGATACCGTGATGTCCCTTTTGTCGGCCAAGGCATCTCAATTGATGATTGTAGGGGCCAAGGTTATGATAATGCGAGTAGTATGTCAGGAAAATCCAATGGACTGGAAGTTCAAATCAAACACCTGAACGAATTGGCAGTCTACGTCCCGTGTGCTGGTCATGCACTGAACTTAGTTGGCGCGTGTAGTGTTGACTGTTGCCTTGAGGCAGTCAAATTTGTCGTCGTAATTCAGAGACTGTATAGGTTCTTTGCTGCCTCACCTAAGCGATGGAGGTATCTTTTGGACAGCATGGGCGGTAGTGGCCAGCAGTTTGTTTTGAAAAGTCTCTCTGAGACCAGGTGGTCAAGACACGCTGAATGATGTAAGGCCATTCTGAAAAAATTCAATGCAGTCTTGTGTTGCCTTGAAGCTATATCAAAGAACGAGGAAGAAAACGGTGACACTAAGAACGAAGCGCACTCTCCCTTCGAGAAAATGACAAAACTAGAGACTGCATTCATGGCGATTTTCTGGAACGAAATCTTGGAGCCCTTTGACAAAACGAGCGTAGCGCTTCAGAAAGCAGGCCTAGACATTTCAACTGCTGCAGACCTGCTGAGCTCTCTAGAAGGCGTTGTTAATTTTTTGCGACTTCTCTTTGATACCTTCGAAGAGAGAGCATGCACGCTAAGTACCAATTACTGTTATCAGGATGAGGGCAAACGAATCGTTTTGAGGAAGCACTCGGACGGTAAAAGCGACAGTGCGCTACAAAATAGAAAAAAAGTTTATCGTAGAGACCTACAATGTTGTACTTGACAGTATAGGCTCTGCTTTGCGAGTGCCAAAGGGTGCCTACACTGAACTCTGCGAAAGGTTTGGAGCCTTAAAATTGCTGACAGAAGTTGGGAGCGAGGCCTCTCTGGCACAGCAGGCTGAGAAGTCGGTGAAAACCTACAAAAATTATTTGGAGCCAGCATTTTCCGCTGAAATCGTTCAGTTTCGAATTTTCTGCACAGCTCTATCTGCCAGGACACGATTCCCCTGGGAATAATGAAGTTGCTGCACGAAAGAAAGCTTACTGATTTGTTTCCGGACCTTTCTATTGATTTCCGAATGTACTTAGGCATGCCCGTGGCAAACTGTGAGACCGAACGATCGTTTTTCAAGTTGTCGCTGATAAAAAAATCGCCTTTGTTCGAGCGTCCTTCACGACAAGGTGAACTCGCTTGCTATCATGTCCATTGAAAGTGACCTCCTCGGCGATCTATCCTTCGAACAGACTATATCTAATTTCGCCAAAGCGAAGGCGCCCAAAGATGCCATTTTAAAAGAGGACTGTTTGCGCTATACATGGATAATTCCAGTAAGTTCATCGTGTCGCCTCCCAGCCTCCACGTTGCCAATGAAACGCTGAGCAGTGTAATTCAAGATATGCAAATTTTCGTTGTTCGTCACTTGTTTGTTCTTCTTGTGATATTTAGCGTGCTTATAAAGAACTGTATTTTTGTTGTTTTTGATAGTGCCATGTTTATTTGGTGTCGTCTTTGCTTGCCTTACCTTTAACGAAAATATTTTCAAATAATGTTTTGTAATTACAGTCGGTTATTTTCATCTGTATTATAGTGCATCTTTATGATGTTTGTATTGGCTTAAGTACTGTATATAACTATTGCATATTTATAGAGTAACGTGTATAACGATTACTGCAGTCTGATGCCTGAATTTTAATAAAGAATGTTTTGGATACAACCGTGCGTCTCCTCATCGAACTAAACTTAGTGATGCAAACAGAGCCTAGCTTCAGAAGTATCGACATCTGAGCTGTGTTGTCTTTTCTACGTTGTTGTTCGTCTTGAGTGCACTAAACTTTTCCTTAAAGCCAGCTTTTGCTGAAAACAGAATGCAGATTGATCACAAAGTGAACATATCAGTTGGTGTTTACAACAGCACGCGTTTCAAGCTAGTTTTGTTCTTTTCCATATAATTATAACAATAATAATAATCCCATTGATCGCACTTCGTTCTTTTTATATTGGTGGAATTAAAACGAAACATGGCATATTTCCAGTAGCGTAGCAGGTATTTGGATCCCACCGATGGCATCGGTTGTTGGGAACTCGGCGCTGACGCCCGTGGTTGTACCTGGGTCGCAAGCCCCAAGGCTAGCGTTGGCCTGGCGGCCTGGGGTACAACTGGAAGCATCCGAAGGTCCCGGCAAAGCATGAGTCGACTGGTAACAACAAAACAACTTGTTTATTTTAACATTGCAAAGAGTTGGCGGTCAGGTTGACCGAAGTAGAGAGACGGGAGAGCACTTTACTCAACAGAAGAAATCGGAGCCCTCCTCTTGGCGTCCGGGGGCAGCTGTTTTTATACTCTCGCAGTTGAGGGCAAGAAGGAACCCCTCAATAGACGAGCACGTGAATGTACAATGGGCTAATGGTGACGCACACTGTCGTAGCGCTGCCGGTCGGGCACAAAGACTGGGATGAGAGGGTGATCCCTGCTTTCGCATCGCCTGGTTCGGGCACAATGACTGGAAGGAGAGGGTGCCCCTGCTGTCGCATCGCCTGGTTCAGGCACAATGACTGGAAGGAGAGGGTGATCCTTTGCGGTCGCATCGCCGCAGTCGCGCCTGGAAACACCTGGCGGGGAGCGTTGCGGCGACGACGATCGGGCCAAAATGTCTGCCGCCCCGCCGCAGTCGCGCCGGCAAAACCGCGTGTCGCAGGCGAAACGCAACAGACCGCCCCGCCGGGGGAAGGAGATCCCGATGCACAGGGGACTGCATCCGCTGTCCGGAGGGATGTCGCTCGATGATGCTCATAACCGAAGTCGGGCGTCCCTCGACGTTTCTTGAGCGCAGCGCACAGAGAAGGCCTCGTTCTCTCGTTCAGGTTCGCACGGGACACTGCAAAGTGACTTCGGGAGAGTTCACATTTTTGTTCTCGTTCCCGGCAAGCGTTAGAACTACGCTGAAACTCAACCGCTCAGTCAGCAAGCACGGCACAACCCTCACTAAGCCCTGCCAGGCTCTTTCCCCTTTTTATACCACTGCATAGTTCCTTACAGTAGTCTAGCATCACTCAGAACGCGTCCACAAATTGGAAAATTGCACTAGAAAGCATATCATCACTTTGAAACACTAAACAAAAGCAATATGTTAAAAAAAATCCTGCCTCAGGAAGAAAAACATCAGTAACCAACAATTTTGAGGCTGATTCCTACGTTAGGGGCTTCGACTTAAGCCATCGGCGTTACCGTTGAGACTCCCCTTTTTGTAACGCACCTCAAAGGAATATTGTTGTAAAGCGAGGCTCCAGCGCAGGAGGCGGCCATTTTTGGGAGAGATGGTCTGCAGCCATTGGAGAGGGCAGTGATCCGTCTCAATGATAAACCTCGAGCCGGCTAGATAGCATGACAATTTCTGAACGACCCACACGAGACATGCACACTCTTTCTCGGTGGCGCTATACGCCTGCTCACGACTGGTCAGCTTACGACTAGCATACAGGACGGGGTGTTCTACTTCTCCCTTTTCCCGTTGGCACAGTACAACGCCCATGCCTCGCTCACTAGCATCGCACTGAACAACGAACCCTTTTGTATAGTCTGGCGATCGTAGCACAGGCTGGCTTGTTAGGGCACTCTTTAGGGCGCTAAAAGCTCTTTCCTTGGTCTCGTCCCAGACGACTGTTTGAGGCTCTGTTTTTCTTAGAGCATCCGTCAGGGGAGCCGCGATATCAGAGTACCTGGGGATGTACCTCTGATAGTAGCCGGCGACACCTAAGAACGACCGAATATCGGTCTTTGTGCGCGGTTGCGGAAAGTCTCGCACAGCGGCCACTTTTATTTCAGAGGGGCGGCGACGACCCTGACCAATCACGTGACCGAGGTAGACAACCTCGGCCTGTGCTAACTGGCACTTAGGAGCCTTGACTGTCAAGCCCGCTTCGCGCAGGCGGGTTAGCACTGCCCGCAAGTGTGCCACATGCTCAGACCAGGATGCGGAGAATATCGCTACGTCGTCTAGATACGGTAAAGCGAATTCTTGCTGTCCCCGCAACACTTTATCCATGAGGCTTGAAAAACAGTATGGCGCGTTCTTCAAACCAAAACTCAACACTTTAGGACGGAATGTTCCCATTGGTGAAATGAACGCCGCATACCTACTAGCCTCTTCTGTAAGTGGAACCTGCCAATAACCCCTGACAAGATCTAGGGTGGAAATAAACTGAGCGCTACTAACTTTCTCAAGGCGCTCCTCGATGTTAGGGATCGGATAAATTTGATCCTTAGTGATGGAATTAAGCCTGCGGTAGTCGACGCAAGGACGAGGTTCCTTGCCTGGTACCTCAACTAAAATCAAAGGGGAGGTATAATCACTCTCACCTGCCTCAATAACACCGAGCTGTAGCATTTTCTTTACCTCAGCCTCCATAATATCGCTCTGGCGGGGTGACACCCGATACGCCTTGGATCGTACTGGCTCTGGGGAGGTAAGTTCTATATCATGAGTAAGTACAGAAGTCCTACCAGGCCTCTCAGAGAACAGACCTTGAAACTCTTGTAATAGCCGGTGTAGTTCGGTTTTCTGCTCGGGCGACAGCGGTGCTTTACTGATAAGGTCACTAATGACTTGACCGGTGTCTTCCCTGTTCGTCACTGAGCCTAGTCCCGGAAGCTCGACCGGAAGCTCTTCAGGAACGTTTACCATCATGCACACCACTGCTTCCCTTTGTCTATAAGGTTTGAGCAGATTACAGTGGTAAACTTGCTGTGCTTTCCGCTTTCCTGGCAGACTTACCACGTAGTTAACGTCCGACAGTTTCTGAACAATTCGTGCTGGGCCCTCCCACTGCACGTCTAGTTTGTTGTTTAGCGATGTGCGCAATATCATGACCTCATCGCCCACCTCAAAACGACGGGCCCTGGCTGTCCGATCATAATAAACCTTGGCCCTCTGCTGGGCCTTTGTCATTGCTTCACCTGACAACTCCTGTGCCCTTCTTAAGCGTTCGAGGAGCTTAAGTACGTACTCCACCACGACTGGGTCGTCGCCCCTACCTTCCCACGATTCTCGAAGCATGCGAAGCGGAGATCGAAGCGAGCGACCGTACACCAGTTCAGCTGGCGAAAACCCCGTAGCCGCATGCGCCGCGGTCCTTAAAGCAAACATCACCCCAGGCAGACACAGCTCCCAGTCAGTTCGATGTTCAAAACACAACGCTCTCAACACGCGCTTCATGACGGAGTGGAGCTTCTCAACGGAATTCGACTGTGGGGGGTACACTGAGCTGTGTAACAGCTTTACCCCACACCTTTCGAGAAAAGTTGTCGTCAAAGCGCTAGTAAACACTGTGCCCTGATCTGATTGGATTTCCGCAGGGAAACCAACTCGCGCAAATATGGACAGTAGTGCATTAACTATCTCAACTGAGCTGAGTTCTTTAAGCGGCACTGCTTCAGGGAACTTTGTCGCTGGGCAGATCACAGTCAAAATGTGTCTGTACCCCGTGGCTGTTACCGGCAGAGGTCCCACTGTATCAATAACGAGCCGTCTAAAAGGCTCCGTAATGATAGGTACCAATTTCAACGGCGCCCTCGATTTGTCCCCTGGTTTGCCCACCCGCTGACAGGTGTCACATGACCTTACGAAACGGTCTGCGTCCCGAAAACACCCTGGCCAATAGTACTCTTGCAAGAGACGGTCCTTAGTTTTCTTAACTCCTAGGTGTCCGGACCACGAACCCCCGTGTGACAAGCGCAACAGATCCTGACGATAGCATTGAGGCACGATCAGCTGATCGAACTCCACTCCTCGGCGGTCTAGATACTTCCGGTACAGGACTCCACCTCTTTCCACAAAACGCGCAGTTTTCCTGGCGATACCTTCTTTGACATTGCAGCGCACGTTTTCCAGGCTGCCATCCTTTTTTTTGCTCGGCTATCAAAGCCGACCGGCTGACTTTTAGCAACCTATCAAGTCCGTCTGACGAAGGCGCGATGAGCAAATCTGTAGATAGCTCTTCTAACTTTCCCTTATCGGGCATTTCCTCTCCAGTATCTGGCGCCTTCAACGCTACAGACTCAATTTTATTCAGTTCGTCAGCTTGCTGCACCTCTGACCCTTTTTCATTGTTCGATAACGTCGGCCCCGCAACTACCGCCTTTGCAGCGAGCTCCCGAACCTTCGATCTGGTTAAGGCCTGAACACTAGCTTCACCAAACAAAAGCCCCTTCTCGCGCAGGAGGTGATCGGACCTGTTTGAAAATAGGTACGGGTACTGGGGGGGGCAGCATAGATGACACTGCCGCCTCCGTCTCAAGCGCTCCGAAAGGTCCTTCAATAAGCACTTTTGCTACCGGCAGACACACGCTATGAGCTTCCACGGCTTGCTTGATCCATGCGCACTCGCCCGTGAACATATGGGGTTCTACATAAGACGGGTGAACTACATCCATCGTAGCTGCGGAATCGCGAAGCACTCGGCACTCTTTCCCGTTCACGAGGAGGTCTTGCATGTAAGGCTCGAGAAGTTTCATGTTCTCGTCAGTGCTGCCTATTGAAAAAAACACAACTTTTGGTGTTGTTTCCGGACACTGCGCCGAAAAGTGACCCGGCTTCTGGCACGTATAACAAACGCCCGCTCGCCTCATCTCGAACCGCTTTCTGCGTTTGGCTGCCGCCGTCTCTTTACGTCTGGTCGGACTGCTTTCACTCGCATCCGCACTACGCGTGTCCCCCTTTAATCTCATGGGCGTGAACTTCGGCCTCTCAAACTTCGAGCCAAATTCACCCTTTTGACCGTCCTTAGCTCCGCGAGCCCGACGCGTCACAAACTCCTCGGCTAGCTCAGCGGCTTTAGCCACCGTACAAACGTCTGGCCTATCCAAGACCCAGTATCGCACGTTCTCCGGTAACCGACTATAAAACTGTTCTAGCCCGAAGCACTGCAGAACTTTATCGTGGTCACCGAACGCTTTCTCTTCTTTGAGCCACTCCTGCATGTTCGACATAAGCCTATACGCAAACTCTGTATATGACTCACTTCTGCCTTTCTCATTTTCCCGAAACTTCCGACGGAACGCCTCCGCAGACAGCCGGTACTTTTTTAGCAGACTCGATTTTACTGTGTCGAAATCCTCTGCCTCCTCTCTATCCAAGCGAGCGACTACGTCGGCCGCCTCGCCGGGTAACAAAGTGAGCAAGCGCTGTGGCCACGTTTCCCGAGAGAACCCCTGCTTCTCGCACGTTCGCTCAAAGTTAACCAGGAACAAACCAATGTCCTCTCCAAGCTTAAACGGCCGCATCAGGTCAGTCATTTTGAACAATACACGTTCTCCTGCACCGTGTGCCTGACTTCCATTACGAGCGCGTTCCATCTCTATCTCGAGACGCTTCATTTCCAAAGCGTGTTGACGGTCACGCTCTTCTTTTTTCTCTTGTTGCTCTCGCTCTTTCTGTTCTTTACGTTCACGCTCTTCTTTTTCTTTTTGCTCTTTAAGTTCGCGCTCCTGTCTTTTTGCAGTCTCCCTCTCCTCAATGGTCTCAAGGCATTCCGACAGCTCGTCATCCTCAGCCTCTAACTCAAGAATAGCCTTTAGCAGTTCAGGTTTTCTTAGTTTGTCTGAGACATCCAGACCCAACTCTCTTGCAAGCTCCAACAATTTCGGTTTGCGCAACGACTTCAAATCCATGGCTGCTCTGAATGCTGCTTTCTCTACTGCTTACTATTGTCTTGCCGCAAACTAACCCGGCAGCAACGACAACCACAATTACCAGCTCTGTTTCTGACACTAACAAAAGCCTGGCAAAGCTCAGAAGAAGAAAGTCCCGCACTCACCAAACCTCGCAGGCAGGAATTCCGCGCAGTCGTTCCGCTGCAGGCAACCAGTCGTCACACAGGGCTCGTTGCACTGCTCCCGGATCGTCGTTGAGCTGCTCAGCATACAGTCAACTGCATCTCTTCGCTGCTGGCCTCCGTTGTCGCGATCTCACCGCTGGCAGACAGTTGTTTGAAGTCGGAGGCGATCTCACCGCTGCCAACCAGATGTTTGGATCCCACCGATGGCATCGGTTGTTGGGAACTCGGCGCTGACGCCCGTGGTTGTACCTGGGTCGCAAGCCCCAAGGGTAGCGTTGGCCTGGCGGCCTGGGGTACAACTGGAAGCATCCGAAGGTCCCGGCAAAGCATGAGTCGACTGGTAACAACAAAACAACTTGTTTATTTTAACATTGCAAAGAGTTGGCGGTCAGGTTGACCGAAGTAGAGAGACGGGAGAGCACTTTACTCAACAGAAGAAATCGGAGCCCTCCTCTTGGCGTCCGGGGGCAGCTGTTTTTATACTCTCGCAGTTGAGGGCAAGAAGGAACCCCTCAATAGACGAGCACGTGAATGTACAATGGGCTAATGGTGACGCACACTGTCGTAGCGCTGCCGGTCGGGCACAAAGACTGGGATGAGAGGGTGATCCCTGCTTTCGCATCGCCTGGTTCGGGCACAATGACTGGAAGGAGAGGGTGCCCCTGCTGTCGCATCGCCTGGTTCAGGCACAATGACTGGAAGGAGAGGGTGATCCTTTGCGGTCGCATCGCCGCAGTCGCGCCTGGAAACACCTGGCGGGGAGCGTTGCGGCGACGACGATCGGGCCAAAATGTCTGCCGCCCCGCCGCAGTCGCGCCGGCAAAACCGCGTGTCGCAGGCGAAACGCAACACAGGCGACAGGGGGGGGGGGGGGGTTCAGTATAGGGCAAGTGGGGCCTGCATGCGCATTAGCCCAGGGCCCCCATTTTTCATCTTCTGCATACATTATACATTTAGCGCTGTTGTCGATCTTCACAATGTCGTTAAGATAGATGTTAAACAGTGTAGGTTCAAGCGTACTGCCTTGCGGCAAGCCAGAATTAATGTATCTAAAGTGCGATGCAGAATTGTTAACTACAACCCGTTACTGACGGTGCTCTAAATATGTTGTTAAAAGCTGAAGGAATGTGCCGCGAAACCCATAGTGCTCAACTTTAAGGAATAATATTTTGTGATTTATGTAGTCGAATGCTTTGGAAAAATCCACGAAAACCCCGAGAGTTAGTTCTTTTTCTTCAAATGACTCCATTATAATTTCCTTCATTGTTAATAATGCTGTTTCTGTTGATTTTCCTGCTACAAAACCAAACTGGTAAGCTGATATGACTCTGTGTTTGTTAATAAAGCTTGTAATGCGCACTAGTAAAAGCTTTTCAAAACATGTCGAAAAAAACTGGCATTTGTCACGTGGTGGTGACGTTAAGAACACAGTAGCAATACTGTGAAACGCAAAACTAGATTTTATTGGGCGAACCTGTGCCCACAAAACAGGCTACACTTATAGCACAACGAGAGCGGTGAACACAGTCGGCGATCGTCGAAAAATCTGATCAACGGGTAAAGCTCGTCGGCTTTTATACATTAATCGTCGAATGTTCCAGACTAATCGTTGGGACCCGCGTGCCTTCCACAAAGATCTACACCATTCGCGTCAGGCGATGAAATCAGATAACGTAAAGTTCGGCGACAACAGAAAGCGGATAGAAGCATCGATAACTTTCCAGAAACTTCGGATACATGCAGACGCGTCCCGCGCTGTGCGAGAACATTTCTTAGGCGGCGAAACGTGGTCGCCCGCTAAAGATAAGTACACGTGTCAATATAGGTCGGTAGTTGGAGAAGTTATTTTCGTCTCCTCCTTTAAAAATTATGGTAATCTTAGCAACCTCTAGCATTTTCGGGAAAGTTTCTGAGGTAAATGCCAAGTTTATTATGTATTCTAATATTGGTGCAAGTATGTGCGATGTGTACTTCGCTGGCAATATTTGGAATTCGTCAAAGTCATTACTTTTACTATTTTTCAGCGATTGTACGACCAACAGAACTTCATTAGTTGGGCATGGATTGGGCAGGTAGCAATGGTACAGCTAGATCTGGCTAAGGCGTTCGACAGGGTGAATCACGCATTCCTGTTTACTGTACTAGAGCATATAAATATCGGATCCCTGCTCCTTGGCGGTGTCAGATTACGTAAGGGTAATGGATCAACGAGGCTGACAGTGAATGGCTCTCTCCGATCCAATTAGGCTTGTATCATCAGCAAAACAAGGACGCCCTTTGTCACCGCTTCTGTTCTGCTTGTATTTAGGGTCACTTCGTATGAGCATTCTGAAAGAACAAGATTACCAAGGGTTTAAATTACCGACTAATGAAGTTCGGGTTCTTGAGTATGCAGACGACATGGCTTTTTTTTTTGTACTGATAAAAAGAGTGAAAAGAGTGCTTTCGCAATTACAGAAGATTTTTGTGCTACTTCTGGTGCAAGCGTTAACTTCGAAAAAACGTTCAGGGTTTTCGATTGGATTATGGGCCACAATGCCAATAAATTACGCAGTGTTACGTTTCACCTACGACGTGCGGTCTAGCTGGCGCGGATGCAACGGACGCCGGGGCTTCGTTCACAGCGGCGGACATTTTGGCCAGTGCAGCGCTGTCCCAACGCCTCCTCCAAGCGCGTCCAGGCATGTTTCAATGCCACGTGTTTTCGTGTGTGTGCGTGTGTGTGCGTGCATGTTGGTGCCCACGCTTGTCAAAGCGCGGCAGCCGGGGAGAGGAGCTCCCCAACTGTGAAGCGAGAAGGTCTGATCGGCGCCGGCCCGGCGGATGCGTCAGTTCTTGTCACAACGTGTCCGGGCACCGCCGTCACGTGCGCCTCTATCGAGGCGTTCCTTCTTGCCCTCGACCCCGAGAGTATAAAAGCAGCTGCCCCCGGACGCCAAGAGAGAGGCTTCGAATTCTTCCGTCGAGTAACGTGCTCTCCCATCTCTCCACTTCGGTCGACCTGACCGGCCGTTCTTTTGCGATGCTATAATAAACAAGTTGTTCTGTTAGCAATCGACTCATTCTTTGCCAGAAACTTCGGATGCTTCCAGCTGTGCCCCAGGCCCCCAGGCCAACGCTACCCTGGGGGCTTGCGACCCATTTGCAACAACTGTTTGCCAGCGGTGAGATCGCGACAACGGAGGCTAGCAGCGAAGATATGTCGGCTGTATGCTGAGCAGCAAAACGACCATCCGGGAGCAGTACAACGAGCCCTGTGTGATGACTGGTTGCCTGCAGCGGAACGACTGCGCTGAATTCTTGGCTGCGAGGTTTGGTGAGTGCGGGACTTTCTTCTTCTGAGTTTTGCCAGGCTTTTGTTAGTGTCAGAAACAGAGCTGGTAATTGGGGTTGTCGTTGCTGCCGGGTTAGCTTGCGGCAAGAGAATAGTAGGCAGTGGAGAAAGCAGCATTCAGAGCAGCCATGGATTTGAAGTCGTTGCGCAAACCGAAATTGCTGGAGCTTGCAAGAGAGTTGGGTCTGGATGTCTCAGACAAACTCAGAAAACCAGAACTGCTAAGGGCTATTCTTGAGTTAGAAGCTGAGGATCACGAGTTGTCGGAATGCCTTGAGACCATTGAGGAGAGGGAGACGGCAAAAAGACAGGAGCGCGAACGTAAAGAGCCAAATGAGAGACAGAAGCGCGAAGGTAAAGAGCAAAAAGAGAAAGAAAAAGAGGAGCGCGACCGTCAACAGGCTTTGGAAATGAAGCGTCTCGAGGTAGAGATGGAACGCGCTCGTAATGGATGTCAGGCACACGGTGCAGGAGAACGAGTATCGTTCAGTATGACTGACCTGATGCGGCCATTTAAGCTTGGAGAGGACATTGGTTTGTTCCTGGTTAACTTTGAGCGAACGTGCGAGAAGCAGGGGTTCTCTCGGGAAACGTGGCCACAGTGCTTGCTCACTTTGTTACCCGGCGAGGCGGCCGACGTAGTCGCTCGCTTGAAGAGAGAGGAGAGGCAGAGGATTTCGACCAAGTGAAATCGAGTCTGCTAAAAAAGTACAGGCTGTCAGCCGAGGCGTTCTGTCGGAAGTTTCGGGAAAATGAGAAAGGCAGAAGTGAGTCATATACAGAGTTTGCCTACAGGCTTATGTCAAACATGCAAGAGTGGCTAAAAGAAGAGAAAGCGTTTGGTGACCACGAGAGAGTTCTGCAGTGTTTCGGGCTGGAACAGTTTTATAGTCGGTGACCTGAGAACGTGCGGTACTGGGTCTTGGATAGGCCAGACGTTTGTACGGTGTCTAAAGCCGCCGAGCTAGCCGAGGAAATTGTGACGCGTCGGGCTCGCAGAGCTAAGGACGGTAAAAAGGGTGAATTTGGCTCCAAGTTTGAGGGGCCGAAGTTCACGCCCATGAGAGCAAGGGGGAACACACGTAGTGCGGATGAGAGTGAAAGCAGACCAACCAAACGTAAGGAGACGGCGGTAGCCGAAGCCGAACGCAGAAAGCAGTTCGAGACGAGGCAAGCGCGCGTGTGTTATATGTGCCAGAAGCCGGGTACCTTTTCGGCGCAGTGTCCAGAAACAAAAACAAAAGTCGTGTTTTTGTCATTAATAAGCACTGACGAGAACATGAAGCTTCTCGAGCCTTACATGCGAGACCTCCTCGTGAACGGGAAAGACTGCCGAGTGCTTCGTGATTCCGCAGCTACAATGGATGTAGTTCACCCCTGTTACGTAGAACCCGATATGTTCACGGACGAGTGCGCATGGATCAAGCAAGCTGTGGAAGCTCATAGCGTGTGTCTGCCCGTAGCAAAAGTGTTTATTGAATGACCTTTCGGAGCACTTGAGACGGAGGCCGCAGTGTCATCTATGCTGCCCCCCAGTACCCGTACCTATTTTCGAACAGGTCCGATCACCTCCTGCGCGAGAAGGAGCTTTTGTTTGGTGAGGCTAACGTTCAGGCCTTAACCAGATCGAGAGTTCGGGAGCTCGCTGCAAAGGCGGTAGTTGCGGGGCCGACGTTGTCGAACAATGAGAAATGGTCGGAGGCGCAGCGAGCTGATATTCAGAGCACGTCCGAACTGAATAAAATTGAGCCTGTAGCGTTCAAGGCACCAGATACTGGAGAGGAAATGCCCGACACGGGAAAGTTAGAACAGCTATCTGCAGATTTGCTCATCGCGCCTATGTCGGATGGACTTAACAGGTTGCTAAAAGTCAGCCGGTCGGCTTTGATAGCCGAGCAAAAGAAAGATGGCAGCCTAGAAAAAATGCGCTGCAATGTCAAGGAAGGTATCGCCAAGAAAAATGCTCGTTTTGTGGAAAGAAGTGGGGTCCTGTACTGGAAGTATCTAGACCGCAGGGGAGTGGAGTTCGATCAGCTGATGGTGCCACAGTGCTACCGTCAGGATCTGTTGCGCTTGTCGCATGGGGGTTCGTGGTCCGGACACCTAGGAGTTAAGAAGACTAAGGACCGTCTCTTGCAAGAGTACTATTGGCCAGGGTGTTTTCGTGACGCAGAACATTTTGTGAGGACATGTGACACCTGTCAGCGGGTGGGCAAACCAGGGGACAAATCGAGGGCGCCGTTGAAGTTGGTACCTATCATTACGGAGCCTTTTAGACGGCTCGTTATTGATACAGTGGGACCTCTGCCGGTAACAACCACGGGGTACACACACATTTTGACTGTGATCTGCCCAGCGACAAAGTTCCCTGAAGCAGTCCCGCTTAAAGAACTCAGCTCAGTTGAGATAGTCAATGCACTACTGTCCATGTTTGCGCGAGTTGGTTTTCCTGCGGCAATCCAGTCAGATCAGGGCACAGTGTTTACTAGCGCTTTGACGACAGCCTTTCTCGAAAGGTGTGGGGTATGTGGTCATATCACGCTGTTATTCTGATAGCGCCCAGACTGTTAACACGTGACGTCTACGTCACCCCTTTTTGTACATATATCGCTCCCTCCCATGAATAAAGCACTTTCGTTACCGGACCGCCGGCCGGCCTACAGGGTGGCACCGGAGCCCAGTTGAGATGTCGACGACACCGCCCCCGCCTTCGACGCTGCCAGTTCCATCGACTCTACTACCGACACCGAAACCCCTGGATACGTCAGACGACGCCTGGCTTGGTTGGAGAACATGGAAGAGTGAGTTCGAACTGTTTGCCACTGCTACTCAATTGACTAAGCAGCCAACCGATGTGCAGGCAGCAACTTTTCTCGTGAGCATAGGCGAAGAAGGCAGGAAAGCATTCAGCACTTTCAAGTTTGACGCGGACGAGGACAGAAATGACGTCAAAGTTTTGATTAAGAAATTTGAGGACTACTATAAGCCAGCAAACAACTTAACCCTCCACGAATTTCGCTTTGGCTCAAGGTACCAGAAAGAAGGCGAACCATTTAATGACTGGTTGATCGAATTGAAAATTTTAGCCAAGAACTGTGAATTTGGACTTCTAGAAGACCGCATGCTACGCAGCCGTATCGTCCTAGGCGTCCGAGACAAGCGTTTGCAGCAGAAACTGTTAGCGGAAAACCCTTCTTACCAAAAAGCGGTAGAAATTTGCCGCATTGAAGAGCAAGCAAAGCAGCACTTCCAAGAGATAAGCGCAGCAACGGGCGGAGAGCACACTACGATAGTTAACTCGGTTGCGACAGAAAGGAAGCTGTGCAATAGATGTGGCTACCAGTTGCATCGTGGTGTAAATTGTCCATCGAGAGGAAAGAATTGCAGGAAGTGCGGCGCACAGAACCACTTTGCCCAGGTTTGCAAATCAGTCGGTGCCACGCATAACGTCAGCCGTCAAGGAAAAGAGCTGCGGGAGGTACGGGCCGAGACAGACGATTTTTTTCTTGCGGGGCAAGCGATAAACTCGCTTGAATTTGATAAATGGACAGCAGCAGTTTACATCGAAGGCCAACCTTTCACGTGCAAACTGGACACAGGAGCAATCTGTTGCGTTATCTCTAAAAACGAGCTGGAAAGATTACCTGCTAAGCCAAAGGAAGCCTGCAAGGTGACACTAACAGCGTTCTTTGGTCACAGGACTACGGCACAAGCAAAAATCAAGCTTCTGCTTTGCGCTAACAACAAAAAATGCGAAGAACAATTTTTCGTCGTCGAGCACGATGTTCCAGTCACGCTCAGCGGGGCAGTCGCAGAATGCCTGGGGTTTATATACCGCATACAGAACGTCGCCGGTGAACAACGATATCCCCCAGCCCAACCTTTCGCAGACATTTTCAGTGGGCTAGGACAACTGAAAGGCGTGGAGTACTCGATGAAGCTGAAACCCGGCAGCGCGGGAACCGTCGTGCCTGCTAGGAGGATCCCCGTCGCCCTGCAAGACAAAGTTCTGGCAGAACGGTAGCGCATGGGAGGGAGCAATATATGTACACTTGAAAAGGGGTGACGTAGACGTCACGTGTTAACAGTCTGGGCGCTATCAGAATAACAGCGTGATATGGCCACAGGGTAAAGCTGTTGCACAGCTCAGTGTACCACCCACAGTCGAATTCCGTTGAGAAGCTCCACTTCGTCATGAAGCGCGTGTAGAGAGCATTGTGTTTTGAACAACAAACTGACTGGGAGCTGTGTCTGCCTGGGGTGACGTTTGCATTAAGGACCACGCCGCATGCGGCTACGGGGTTTTCGCCACCTGAGCTGGTGTACAGTCCCTCGCTGCGGTCTCCGCTTCGCATGCTTCGAGACTCGTGGGAAAGCAGGGGCGACGACCCAGTCGAGGTGGAGTACGTGCTTAGGCTCCTCGAACGCTTAAGAAGGGCACAGGAGTAGTCAGGTGAAGCAATGGCAAAGGCCCAGCAGAGGGCCAAGGTTTATTATGATCGGACAGCCAGAGCCCGTCGTTTTGAGCTGGGCGATGAGGTAATGATATTGCGCACATCGCTAAACAACAAACTCGACGTGCAGTGGGAGGGCCCAGCACGGGTTGTTCAAAAACTGTCGGACGTTAACTACGTGGTGAGTCTGCCAGGAAAACGGAAAGCACAGCAAGTTTACCAATGTAATCTGCTCAAACCCTATAGACAACGGGAAGCAGTGGTGTGTATGATGGTAAACGTTCCCGAAGAGCTACCGGTCGAGCTTCTGGGACTAGGCTCAGTGACGAACAGGGAAGACACCGATCAAGTCATTAGTGAATTAATCAGTAAAGCACCGCTGTCGCCTGAGCAGAAAACTGAACTACACCAGCTCTTACCAGAGTTACAAGGTCAGTTCTCTGAGCGGCCTGGTAGGACTCCTGTCCTTACTCAAGAAATAGAACTTACCTCCCCAGAGCCACTACGATCCAAGGCGTACCGGGTGTCACCCCGCCAGCGCGATATTATGGAGGCTGATGTAAAGAAAATGCTATAGCTCGGTGTTATTGAGGCGGGTGAGAGTGATTATACCTCCCCTTTTATATTAGTTGAGGTACCGGGCAAGGAACCTCGTTCTTGCATCAACTACCGCAGGCTTAATTCCATCACTAAGGATCAAATTTATCCGATCCCTAACATCGAGGAGCGCCTTCGGAAAGTTAGTAGCGCTCAGTTGATTTCCACCCTAGATCTTGTCAGGGGTTATTGGCAGGTTCCACTTACAGAAGAGGCTAGTAGGTATGCGGCGTTCATTTCACCAATGGGAATATCCGTCCTAAAGTTTTGAGTTTTGGTTTGAAGAACGCGCCATACTGCTTTTCAAGCCTCATGGACAAAGTGTTGCGGGGACAGGAAGAATTCGCTTTACCGTATTTAGACGACGTAGCGATATTCTCCGCATCCTGGTCTGAGCATATGGCACACTTGCGGGCAGTGCTAACCCGCCTGCGCGAAGCGGGCTTGACAGTCAAGGCTCTCAAGTACCAGTTAGCACAGGCCGAGGTTGTCTACCTCGGTCACGTGATTGGACGAGGTCGTCGCCGCCCCTTTGAAATAAAGGTGGCCGCTGTGCGAGAGTTCCCGCAACCGCGCACGAAGACCGATATTCGGTCGTTCTTAGGTGTCGCCGGCTACTATCAGAGGTACATCCCCAGGTACTCTGATATCGCGGCTCCCCTGACGGATGCTCTAAGAAAAACAGAGCTCCGAACAGTCGTCTGGGACGAGACAAGGGAAAGAGCTTTTAGCGCCCTAAAGAGCGCCCTAACAAGCCAGCCTGTGCTACGATCGCCAGACTACACAAAAGGGTTTGTTGTTCAGTGCGATGCTAGTGAGCGAGGCATGGGCGTTGTACTGTGCCAACGGGAAAATGGAGAAGTGGAACACCCCGTCCTGTATGCTAGTCGTAAGCTGACCAGTCGTGAGTAGGCGTACAGCGCCACCGAGAAAGAGTGTGCGTGTCTCGTGTGGGCCGTTCAGAAATTGTCATGCTACCTAGCCGGCTCGAGCTTTATCATTGAGACTGATCACTGCCCTCTACAATGGCTGCAGACCATCTCTTCCAAAAATGGTCGCCTTCTGCGCTGGAACCTCGCTTTGCAACAATATTCCTTTGAGGTGCGTTACAAAAAGGGGAGTCTCAACGGTAACGCCGATGGCTTAAGTCGAGGCCCCTAACGTAGGAATCAGCCTCAAAGGTATTTGTTACTGATGTTTTTCTTCATGAGGCACGATTTTTAACATATTGCTTTTGTTTAGTGTTTAAAAGTCATGACGTGCTTTCTAGTGCAATTTTCCCATTTGTGGACGCGTTCTGAGTGCTGCTAGACTACTGTGAGGAACTAGGCAGTAGTATAAAAGGGGAAAGAGCCTGGCATGGCTTAGTGAGGGTTGTGTCGTGCTTTCTGACTGAGCGGTTGAGTTTTGGCGTAGTTCTAACGCTTGCTGGGAACGATAACAAAAATGGCAACTCTCCCGAAGTCACTTTGCAGTGTCCTGTGTGAACCTGAACGTGAGAACGAAGCCTTCTCTGTGCGCTGCGCTCAAGAAACGCCGAGGGACGACCGACTTCGGTTATGAGCATCATCGAGCGACATCCCTCTGGACAGCGGATGCAGTCCCCTGACCATCGGGATCTCCTTCTCCCGGCGGGGCGGTCTGTTACGTTTCGCCTCCGACGTGCTGTCTGGCCGGTGCGGATGCAACGGACGCCGGGGCTTCGTTCACAGCGGCGGGCATTTTGGCCAGTTCAGCGCTGTCCCAACGCCTTCTCCAAGCGCGTCCAGGCATGCTTCAATGCCACGTGTTTTCGTGTGTGTGCGTGTGTGTGCATGTTGGTGCCCACGCTTGTCAAAGCGCGGCAGCCGGGGAGAGGAGCTCCCCAACTGTGAAGCGAGGAGGTCTGACCGGCGCCGGCCCGGCGGATGCGTCACTTCTTGCCACAACGTGTCCGGGCGCCGCCGTCACGTGCGCCTCTATCGAGGCGTTCCTTCTTGCCCTCGACTCCGAGAGTATAAAAGCAGCTGCCCCCAGACGCCAAGCGAGAGGCTTCGAATTCTTCCGTCGAGTAACGTGCTCTCCCGTCTCCCCACTTCGGTCGACCTGACCGGCCGCTCTTTTGCGATGCTATAATAAACAAGTTGTTCTGTTAGCAATCGACTCATCCTTTGCCAGGACCTTCGGATGCTTCCAGCTGTGCCCCAGGCCGCGAGGCCAACGCTACCCTTGGGGCTTGCAACCCATTTGCAACAGCAGGCACTCAATAGAAAAAATGTCTGCGTTGTTTAGGTGTGCCTCTCTCTCAGTATAGGAATAGCAACGCTCATTGGTAGGGAGAAGCTGGCGAAATTCAATGTAAAGGGAATTTATGGCGAGGGCGGACTTTGTCAATGTTCAGTCGTACTGAAGTGTGCAACGTGTTCTTAGCTTCCCGTATTATGTGTGTGTTACAAGTACCGCACAGCTGACGACTTCGCATTCAAGCACTGCATCGCGTATTTGCAACACTTATTTAGAGTTCGGGTTGTGAATCGATATGTCGCGACAATTTGTTCCTCCCCCTTAAACGTGGTGGCCTAGGATTTGTCCATCTCTTCGTCAGGTAAATAATTTCTCTCCTGTTTTTCTTTCGAGGCAGTGACCATCCGTTCTTTCATGAAATGTTGCAACTTCGTTTAGTTTATTATCCTCCTAATATAGTGTCATCAAATGCCAAAGATGTCCCACAGGCTCCTTGGGGCTTTCTCAAGCAAGTTGTTGGAACATTTCTTTTCTTGAAAGTTAGATTCAGCCTCGAGTACGTGTTCACTGCGAGTCGTAAAGCAATTTCTGCGGCACTGGTGGACTCCATTTTCCCAGATTCGTTGTGTCGTGCACCGTATTTGAGCCGACCTTACCAAGATGTACTTAAGCACATCCGAAAAATGTGCGTACCTCCTGGAGCAAAAACATTTTTCTTTAAATTACATTCGGAAACACTCCCTGTTAAAACTTGGTTGAACTCGAGGGGCTGTTTTGTGGCGTGGTCAACAAACTGTCGACTCTATCCACGTGCTGAGATCATAGATCACTGTTTCGGAGATTGTAGGGATGCTGTATTTTTTGGGACATTCTCCAACAAACGCTTAGCAAGGACATTCACATCACTCCATATTCAATTAGGTTTCTTCTGTATAAGGTTACGGGCGGTCCTCCCTATGACACGTTCATAGTACTTGCTTTCTACAGCCTATGGAGATGCAGGCTGTGTGATCGCCATGCCGAAAGCCCGTGATCTACAAAATCCTTCTTTCGCGAATGGGCCACTTATGTGAGAAATCTGTACGCAGCGGAAAAACCTCTGCCAGGCTATATGCACTTATTGGACGCATGTGTGTGTTTGCCTGAGTTTTCAGCATGTAGTTGTGTCCGTTCTGTAATATACCTTCAGTTTGTTTTATTGTAATAAAAAGAAGAAAAACGACAGTGGCTGAATCGGTTATCGTGGTGGGCTCGCAACCTGGAGGTCGGTGGCTCAAATACGCAGCCCGACAAGAAAGGCTTATTCTCGCGCCGCTTGAATTTTTTTCGTATGGCATCACCAACACTGAGACAAGTGAGGCAATACAAGCTTCGGTTGAAAACAGCAGCTTGTGCTCCTGTATTGACTACCAAAACTTAAATGAGCTAACAAAGACCGACGTCTACCTGTTACCACGCATAGATGATTCACTGGACAGGTTGCGCCACACACGCTATTTTTCCTCCATGGAACTACGCAGCCGTTATTGGCAGGTAGAAGCCGATGAGAACGATCGTGATAAAAGTGCCTTCAAGACGCCCGACGAGCTTTACTAATTGTAGGTGAACCTTTTCGGTTTCTTTGCAGCGTCTGAAGGACACCGTACTTTCAGGTCTAAAGTTCCCCACGTGCGTGGAGTACCTAGAGGCCGTGATCAAGTTTTAGGCTACATTTGAAGAGCACATAAGCTGGTTACTGGCTGTTCTTCGAGCCGCGTGGCCTGCTGGCCCCTTGCTAAGGCCCGAAAGATGTCATTTCGTCTTTCAGAAGCTCCAATTCCGAGGCAACTTCTTCAGTAACGAAGGTGTCCGGCCTGACACAAACAAAATAGACGCTGTCACAAAGTTCCCCACAGCATCTCCCAAGAGGAAAGAGAGACACTCCTCAGGCCTGTACGCCTGTTACAGGTGGTTTAGCGCGGACATTTCACAAATTTCCTCGCCATTGACGCGACTACCCGCAAGAAGATATGTGGGGATAAAGAGAGCAAACGGGCGTCTAACAATTTACGTCACCAATTGCAAAGGCCCTCAATTCTTGCACACTTCTACCAGGACGCCCCAACAGCACTTCATTCCGACGCGAGCAATTTAGGTCTAGGTGCCATGCTGGTGCAATGGCAAGAAGGCTCTTAAAAGGGCATAACCTACAGCAGCAGAACCCTCTCGCGCACTGAGGAGAACTACTTCCCTACGGACAAGGAACGCCTGGCCAATGTGTGGGCTGTAATTTAATTTCGCCCTTATTTGTACGGGCCCTCATTCGCTGTTCTCAACGACCACCAGTCTTTCTGTTGGCTCACTAGCTTAGAAGACCCATCTGGCCGACTACCGTGCCTGAGCCTCAGGCTTCAGGAGTTCGACATGACCGTCGTGTACAAGTCAGGGAAAAAGCACACTGACGCCAACTGCTTCTCTCGGTCACCGACAGAATGCTCTATCGCCGAAGATAGGGCACGGACGCTGCATTCTTGAGAGTCATCGAAACATTGGCTATTTCACGGCAGCAACGCGATGACCTAGAACTGCTTCCACTTATTGATTTTTTGGAATGCCAAGCTAAAGACGTATCGCGATTGTTTGCAGGAGGACTGGCGTCATTTTCTTTGAAGGAGAATGTTCGCTATAGGAACTGCTGTCCAACGGGTAGCACCTGCTTGATGTCCATGCCTGCTTCGTTTCGCAATAAAATTCTCACAGTGTATCATGATGAGGCCAATCCAGGTCATCTAGGCTACGCACGAGAGCTGTCCCGAGTGCCGCGCAAGTATTATTGGCCGGAGCTCCTCGCGGCTGGTAAACATCATGGACGCGCTTGTCTTGACTACCAAAGAAGCAAAGTGCCACCCGACAAGCCAGCGGGCCTCCTACATCCTACTGAGGTGCCGGGAACAACATTCGCTAAAGTTGGATTTACTTGGACCATTTCCAACTTCCACGACAGGGAGCAGGTGGACTATTGTCGTCACCGATTACGTCATCCGCTATGCGCAAACTAAAGCTACCCTGCGGGGCACGGCAGCTGAAGCAGCTCGATTTTTGTCGGAAATGTCGTCCTTAGGCACGGCGCCCTAGCGGTAGTATTTACTGACAGGAGAACTATGTTCATGGCCGAACTTCTAGACGCAGTTTTCAAACTAAACGGGACAGCCCACCGGAACATGATAGCATATCACCCCCAGACGAATGAATTAACGGAGCGTTTGAAAAAGACACTTGCAGGCATGCTATACATTCGCGTTTACGTGGAGCATAACTGAGACAAATTATTGCCTTAGGTAGCCTTCGCATATAGCAACGATCTACAGGAAGTGACTCGTATGACACCATTCAGCTTGGTACATGGTTGCGAAGCCACGACAATGTTGAATGCAGTGCTGCAACATGAGTGTGATCACATCCACGCATGTGCTAAGGAATTTAAACAACGTACTGAAGATCCCAGACAGCTTGCACGTGTACGCATCCGCCACCAGCAAGAGAGGATGCAACGCGGTGCAAGGTTCAGCGCAAATCCATCACCTAGGCACTCGACGAGAGAGCGCCGGTTTCAATAGTCATACGGTGTATGGGACTTTCTGAAAGACTGCTAAGCCAACATTTCGGGCCATACATAGTGATCCGACGTCTGAACAACGTGAACTGCGAGGCTGCGCCAGATGGATAAACTAGTTCGCGGCGGGGCCAACACCTATCGGAAGTAGTGCGTGTGGTGCCCATAAAGCCGTACCTATCCAAGTTACTCACGTTTCAATGTTTTGTTCATACACACGCTTTAGTAAAGCATCGTAACGATGCTTCCGTTGGAAGAGCGGCAAGTCACACGTCTGCACTGCGGCAAAAACGATCACGATAATAAGATATATTGGCCTTTAAAGAAAGCATAGCCAACAAGAAGAATAAGCAATGGCTGCCGCTCGTTGTTAAACAGTCCGTTCTTGTAGCTGTTCCTTCTTACTAAACATTTTGTCCCTTGACTTTCTGACGCCACGACATCCTACTGTGCTGTCGAAGCTATTTTTCGCATAATACTGCGGATAGCTTTTTACGCCAGCTAACTGACAAACAAATGTTACCAGTTGATTTTTACAAACAGAACACTTCTACAATAAATATTCGGGGCGATCCCGTTGCATGAATCACTGATGGCTAAAATAATGTTATCCACCTTATTCGACGATGATACTGCAAAGTCCCACAATTGTGGCCTTTACAGAAAGTGAGGTCATAATATTGCAAACGGCGTGAAACTAAGACGCGTTTCGCTACTCCATAGTCAAAAAAAGCGAAGTTCGCCCCGATGGTGCCGATCCAGGCTAGCTATTGTATTATTATTATTATTATTATTATTATTATTATTATTATTATTATTATTATTATTATTGTAAGGAGGCTTATTGGACGAGTCCAACAAACAGGCGGTTGCTCGGCACAGTAGGTCTGGAGAACAAGATGGTGGTGTTCGAGGGCCGATCTCGTGCCCTCCGCTCTTGATGATGATCGGGATGTCATTATCTTCCTTTTTTCATTACAATTGCCCCCGTCGAGAAAGGTGGAGCCATCCTGGCGATCTAACAGGTGGGGACAAGAGGGTCGAAGTGCGGCTTGAGGCGGTCTACGTGAACAACATCACGTCCACGTCGAAGACGGTCGCCGTGCAGCGTAAGAGGCTCAATGACGTAGTTTACGGGCGAAGTACGCTCGACGACGTGGTAGGGACCATGATAAGTTGGGAGTAGTTTGGACGACAAGCCAGGGGCACAGGGTGGTACAAGCAGCCACACAAGTGCTCCAGGAGCGAATGTTGCGGCAGGAGAGTGTTCATCATCGCGGGCGTTTTTCTGGCGTTGTTAGTCGGCTGTAGTAAAGCGCTTGGCTAGTTGTCGGCAATCTTCAGCGTAACGGGCGGCTTCCGACACGGGCGTGCACTCTGAGGCATCTGGTGCGTATGGCAGCAACGTGTCGATAGTGTGTATCGGCTTGCGACCGTACAGAAGGAAGAAGGGCGAATACCCGGTTGTGAATTGCGTAGCGGTGTTGTACGCGTATGTCGCAAATGGAAGAACCAGGTCCCAGTTTGACTGATCAGATGCAACATGTGTCGCAAGCATGTCGCCCAGTGTCCGATTAAACCGCTCAGTGAGACCGTTCGTCTGAGGGTGGTAGGCAGTATCCGTCTGATGTACAATGTTGCACTAGTGGAGAAGTGCTTGGATTACATCAGAGAGAAATACGCGGCCACGGTCACTGAGGAGTTCGGGAGGAGGACCGTGTCGAAGCACAAAACGCTGGAGGATGAAAGAGGCGACGTCCTGTGCTGTCGCCGTGGAAAGAGCAGCGGTTTCGGCGTATCGTGTAGAGTGGTCGACAGAAATGATAGCCCATCGGTTTCCCACCGTGATCAAAGGTAAAGGTCCATAAAGGTCAATTCCAACGCGGTCGAATGGGCGGTCTGGGCATAGAAGGGGCTGTAATGAACCTGTGGCAGGATGCGGTGGTTTCTTTTGTCGCTAACACTCGTGGCAGCCACGAATGAACTTGCGGACAAAGCGAAACATTCCGCGCCAGTACTACCTTTTGCGTAAGCGTTCATAGGTCTTGAAGACACCGCCGTGAGCACACTGCGGGTCGGTGAAAGGACGCGCAGATTGTAGAGCGGAGCGTTCTGGGGATAACTAGGAGCCACTTCCTACCATCTGGCGAGTAGTTGCGCCGGTACAAGAGGCCATCACGGATGCTGAAGTGCGAAGCTTGGCGTCGCAATGTTCGAGTGGTCGAAAAGGTGGGTGCCACGGATAAAACGTCAAGAAGTGAAGCGATCCAAGGATCGTGGCGCTGTGCAGAGGAGATGGTGGCGATGCCAAGAGCTGACAAGGGTTGATCTGTAGTGGATATGGACGGAGTTTCGGTGGATAGTGGTGACCGCGACAGTGCATCAACATCGGCATGCTTGCGTCCGGAACGATATATAACGCGGATGTCAAACTCTTGAAGTCGAAGAGCCCAGCGGGCAAGGCGACCTGACGGATCCTTCAACGAAGACAACCAACATAATGCACGATGGTCCGTAACTACATCAAACGCGTGGCCATATAGATAAGGGCGGAACTTGGCAAGCGCCCAGACTATTGCCAAGCATTCTTTCTCGGTTACTGTATAGTTTGACTCAGCCTTGGTGAGCATTCTGCTGGCGTATACGACGACATACTCTGCGAACCCAGGCTTTCGTTGTGCGAGAACAGCACTGAGACCGACCCAACTGGCGTCTGTGTGCACCTCAGTTGCGGCCGTAGGATCGTAGTAGCGCAGTATAAGTGGTGACGTCAGGAGACGGCGAAGGGTGGAGAAGGCTTGGTCACACTCAGAAGACCATGACGAAAGATTGGAGGCGCTGCTTAAAAGTTGGGTCAAAGGCGCAATTATAGAGGCCAAGTAGTGCACAAACCGACGAAAGTAGGAGCATAACCCTATCGAGCTTCATAACTGCTTTAGAGTCGTCGGTTTGGAGAAGTCGGTCACGGCACGTAGTTTAGCCGGGTCCGGAAGCACACCGTCCTTTGATACGACGTGACCGAGAACTGTAAGTTTTCGCGCAGCAAAGCGGCACTTCTTGAGATTTAGTTGCCGCTGAGCGGTCTTCAGAGACGTCAGGACATGGTTGAAGCGTTCCAAATGGGTTGCGAAATCTGGCGCTAAGACAACAATGTCGTCGAGGTAGCAGAGACACATGTGCCACTTCAAACCCCGCAGAACCGAGTCCATCATGCGCTCGAAGGTGGCAGGCGCATTGCAGAGGCCGAAGGGCATGACATTGAATTCATATAGACCGCCAGGCGTGATGAAGGCTGTCTTTGAACGGTCGGCCTCTGCTAAAGGCACAGGCCGATACCCGGAACGCAAATCTAACGATGAAAAAAGCTCGGCACCTTGTAGGCAATCAAGGGAATCGTCAATTCGGTGTAACGGGTACACGTCTTTTCGAGGGACCTTGTTTAGGCGCCGGTAATCCACGCAGAACCGAATTGATCCATCCTTTTTTTTTAACGAGAACCACAGGTGATGCCCACGGACTTTGTGAAGGGCCAATAACGTCGCGTTTAAGCATATCGTCAACCTGGTCGGTAATAATTTGACGTTCCGCGGTGGAGACACGGTAAGGGCGCTGTCGCACTGGCGATTCGGAGCCGGTGTCGATGTAGTGAACAATGGTAGAAGTTCGGCCAAGGGCACGTTGAGCAACATCGAAAAAGTCGCGGAACTAGTAGAGCAGCTGCAGAAGAGCAGAGCGTTCAAATGGTGACTGTCTCCAATCGACTAATCGAACAGGTCGGCAGCTGGTACATCAGAAGGATTAAGAGCACTGACGACGTCGAGGTCGCGTTGAGCTGAATCTTGCTGCACGGAAAAATTTGGCCCATATCATTGGGTTGTACGCATCCAAGGGATTCACCTTTAAGCAGTTTGATGGGATACGGAAGAGGATTTGTGAGGCAGAGAGCGCTTGTCCCATTCGAAATAGAGAGGGTCGAATAAGGCAGAAGTGGCTTCCGACTTAGAAGGAGGCGTGATGGTTCAAAGAATGCAGCTTCATCACATATGCTGTTGCAGAACACAGGGAGCAAAACAGCTGCTGTCAGCGGAATTTCTGTGTCTTCTGTTATAACTAGTTTGTGTGCGGCTTGATGAGCGGGGTTGTAGGACTGGTCACACAACGGGAAGAGCTCAAGTTCATATCTGGCGCAATCAATAACGGCGTGATTATACGATAGAAAGTCCCAGCCAAATATGATGCCGTGCGAGCAGGATGAAAGGACGATAAGCTCAACAATATAGTGCTCTTTAGCGATAATAAGTCGTGCAGTGCAGGCAGCTATAGGCCGAACAGGGTCTCCATTCGCTGTACTTAAGTGCATCATCTCAAGAGGCGTGGTCACCTTCCGAAGCTTGCGGCAAAGTGTGGCGTCTATAACAGAAACGGCAGCACCGGTATCGACAAGAGAATATGCACGGGTGCCTTCTACAAAAACTTCGACTATATTCGACGGCAAAGTTCGAGAACTTGAGCATTTCGACAGCGCAGTTCTTGCCTCACGAACTGCGGGGGCTAGTTTCCCTCATTTTCAGGGGCTGGTCGACGACGCATGGGCGACAAGGATCGGCGACGGGGTGAAGGTGGGCGACGAGACGTGGGTTGCGGATAGTCACGTGAAGAGGTGCTTATTTGGGGACCCGGACTTTCATAACGAGAGCGGGGACGATCTATGTAGTTCTGCGAACAGGCGTCTGAGTATCCTGGCGCGCGACGGCGGCAGAATCGGGCGATATGACCAGGGCCACCGCATGCAAAACAGATCGGCCGGTTGTGGCGCGTTCGCCAGGGATTTGCAGTGATGGGAGTAGCCCATGTCCCATGTCACGGACGGCTGAATCGGGGCTGCAGCATACGACACACCATGGGACGGTGAGGGCTGTTGAAGCTGCTGCCGCTTTACTACCTCAACGTAACTAAGAGGCGCGGTGACAGGTTGCTGCTGAATGGGCACCGGCATGGCCTCGGAAATCTGTTCTTGGATGACGTGTCGAAGCACCGTAGCCAACGGGATTGGTCGCTGCAGCTGCTGCTGCTGTGGGAGCTCCTGACGCTGAGCAAACGGCAGGAGAGACAACTGACGGGCCACCTCCTCACGCACAAATTCTTTCATTTGTGCGAGAAGGTATGACTCAGCTTAGCAGCGTCATCCCACTTGTTGGGTCCACTAACTTTTTCGTAGGCCGACAGCCAGTACTCGACGTCCTGGTCTTCCGTACCCGAAAATACCGGGTGGTCTCGCTGGCGAACCGGGCCGGAGCAAACGGTGGCCGGGAGAGATGACGGCGGTT
Organism: Dermacentor variabilis; assembly: GCF_050947875.1. Lineage (NCBI taxonomy): Eukaryota > Metazoa > Arthropoda > Arachnida > Ixodida > Ixodidae > Dermacentor > Dermacentor variabilis. The sequence goes on from NC_134574.1 coordinate 36,492,270, forward strand.
GGGCAGTGTCAGCTTGCATGGTCGAGTGCAACGGACGGTTGAGTGCAACGGTGCCGGCGATGTGCGTACCCAGCACGATCCACCAAATGTAAGGAGGCTTATTGGACGAGCCCAACAAACAGGTGGTAGCTCGGAACAGAAGGTCGGGAGAACAAGATGGTGATGTTCGAGCGCCGATCTCGTGCCCTCCGCTCTTGATTGTGATCGGGATTTCATTATCTTCCTTTCTTCATTACATTATATTGCTACAGGGTAGTATTTCCAATGACGAAGAGCCGAGCAGGAAGAAGACGAAGACGACGATTGGAAGCTAGCGCGGGCTGTTGCCTCCTGGTCAACTGCGGCGTATCGCCTTGTAAATATACTTGTAAATAGCTTTTCGTCGGTGTCTTCCTACGTAACATATTTGGTGGAGGTGGACGTTCCCTGTACCTCGTCACGGAGCTTCGCAGTGGACGGTACGTCGAGCCTTCCTTCATGGCTCCCGGCGACGACAACCCGACTCCGCCGGCTCCGACACCTGCTGCCACTTCGACGACCTACATCACCCTCTCCGCTCCCCGTGATCCTGGCGTATTCTCGGCAAAAGATGGGGAAGACGTCGAGGACCGGATCAGCCTGTACGAACACGTCAGCCGCAATAACCGGTGGGACCCTACTATCATGCTCGCCAACGTCGTCTTTTACCTCGGTGGCACACCTCGAGTTTGGTATCGGACGCACGAAGATGAGCTGACTAGTTGGGATTCGCTTAAGCAAAAGCTTCGTGACTTGTTCGGCAACCCCTACGGTCACCAACTTGTCGCGCAGAAGGCGCTTTCCGGTCGTGTGCAGACGTCAACGGAGCCCTACGTCACATATATTCAGGACGTCTTGGCTCTATGCCGCAAAGTTGACGCACACATGACCGAGTCCGACAAGGTCTCCCACATCCTCAAAGGCATTGCCGATGACGCCTTCAACTTGCTCGTATTTAACAACGTCGCGACGGTGGATGCAGTTATAAAAGAGTGCCGCCGCCTGGAATTCGCTAAAAGCCGACGTATCGACCAACAGTTCGCCCGTCTGCACAACACCCCAGCGACATCTTCTTGTGCCGACGCTCCTCGTCCGAACAACACTGGCGATGTTACCAGGATTGTCCGGCGTGAGATCGAGGCCGCCTATCCGGCTGCGTTCGACTCCAGCCCCTCCAATGCACCTGCAGTCACTGTTTCCCTGATCCAGGCTGTTGTCCGCCAGGAGTTCGCCAACATGGGTATTCACACCATCTGCTCGGCCCATCGCCCTGATACCCGCCCGGCTTCTTCCATTCCGCCCCGTCCCGCGTCTTCTTACCCACCACGTTTCCGCAACCCATCTGAATGGCGCACTGCTGACGACAAGCCCATTTGTTTCTACTGCCATCGAATCGGGCACATTTCTCGGCACTGTCCCAGTCGCTGGAGTTCCCTGAACCAGTCTACATATACTGCCTACTCTCGCCCCCCAGGTGGCCTTTCTCGTCCCGATGCTGTCCGATCAGATAATGCCGCCACCGATTCTCCTGCACCGAACCGCCCCTATTCTCGTTCGCCTTCGCCCCAACGACGTCAATCTCGCTCTCCCCAGCCCCGTCGTTCCTATTCGCCGACTCCCTTCGGACGCCGCTCCCAGCCGGAAAACTAGACGATGCAGCGCCTCGAGGTGACGCTGCATTGCTCCCTACGCCGCCAAATCCTCTCCTGACCTTGCCCACTCATCTGAACCTTCTTGACGTGCAAGTCGACGGTGTTCCTGTATCAGCTCTCATAGACACTGGGGCGCATTTGTCGGTAATGAGCGCGGACTTTCGTAACCGGCTGAGGAAAATAATCACGCCTGCCACGACGCCTGTTGTCCGTGTCGCCGATGGCGAAACAGCCCCTGTAATTGGTGTGTGTGCCGCCCGCGTCTCCTTCGCCGATCGCTCCACTACCGTGCTATTCACAGTCATCGCCCACTGTGCCCACGACATCATCCTCGGCCTCGACTTCCTCTCCGCACATTCTGCTCTCATCGATTGCTCCGCCAGTACTCTCCGCCTCGACCTGCCTGTTCTGGCTCCCGCTAAACAACACCTTACTCGCCTCAGTTCCGTCGACTTCGTTCGCTTGCCACCTTCGGCGCTGACTTACGTTGACTTCGTGTCATCCCCACCAGTGCCCGACGGTCACTACATCGCGGCTCCTATGCAAGACGTCCTCCTTACACACGGGATCACACTACCTCATACAGTTTTATCTATTACGGCGAATTGCGTCTGCCTGCCAGTGGTCAATTTTGGCTTGACGACACAAGTGCTGCCACGCGGGATGTCTCTGGCCCAACTTTGCTCATTCGAGGATCACTCTGTAGCATCGACTTCAGTAGACGACAATTCACCCGATCCTCCTCTACCATCGCAGTCGGCAACTTGTACCATCGCCAACTTACAGAAAATGATTGCACCCGACCTGCCGTCCGAGCACGCTCGTGCGCTCTACCGCGTTCTGCTTTCCTACCAAGATATTTTTGACTTTAACGATCGTCCTTTGGCCCAAACAACAGCTGTTAAACATCGCATTAATACCGGAGATGCCCCTCCTATTCATCGCCGCCCGTATCGAGTATCACCGGCTGAGCGTCAAGCTATTCACACCGAAGTTCGCCAAATGCTTGCCAAGAACATTATTGAACCGTCATGTAGTCCATGGGCGTCACCGGTTGTGCTGGTAAAAAAGAAGGATGGCTCATGGCGCTTTTGCGTGGATTATCGGCACCTTAACAGGGTTATCAAAAAGGACGTGTATCCCCTACCTCGGATTGATGACGCCCTTGACTGCCTCCACGGTGCTCGCTATTTCTCCTCTATTGACCTTCGCTCCGGCTATTGGCAGATTGCCGTGGACGATCTCGACCGCGAGAAGACTGCCTTTGTAACACCCGACGGTCTTTATCAATTCAAGGTGATGCCGTTCGGCCTATGTAACGCTCCTGCCACTTTTGAACGCATGATGGACTCCCTTCTTCACGGTTTCAAATGGTCCACGTGTCTGTGCTACTTGGACGACGTTATAGTATTCTCCCCAACATTAGCTACGTACCTCGAGCGCCTCTCAGCATTCCTGGACGTTTTTCGGCGAGCCGGTCTGCAACTCAACGCATCGAAGTGCCAATTCGGCCGTCGCCAGATTACCGTCCTTCGACATCTCGTTGACGCGAACGGAGTGCAACCGGACCCAGGCAAGATCCATGCTGTTACGTACTTCCCTGTTCCGAAGTGTGTCAAGGATGTGCGTAGCTTCATCGGCCTTTGCTCGTACTTCCGCCGTTTCGTCAAATATTTCGCGGCCATAGCACGACCACTAACCGCCCTTTTGAAAAAAGACGCCCCTTTCCAGTGGGGCGACAACGAGGCCTCTGCATTCTCGCTTCTCATCGATCTTCTCACAACGCCTTCCGTTCTGGCCCATTTCGATCCTTCTGCGCCTACCGAAGTCCGTACTGATGCCAGCGGTCACGGAATTGGCGCAGTACTGGCACAACGCCAGCGTGGCCACGACCGTGTTATCGCTTATGCCAGCAGGCTCCTCTCGCCCGCGAAGCGCAACTATTCCATCACTGAGCGTGAGTGTCTGGCCCTAGTTTGGGCGGTTGCGAAGTTCCGCCAATACTTATATGGCCGACCCTTTCCCGTTATCACAGACCATCACGCGCTTTGTTGGTTATGCTCATTGAACGACCCTTCAGGAAGACTTGGTCGCTGGGCCTTACGCCTCCAAGAATATTCGTTCTCCGTCACCTACAAATCTGGCCGCCTACACAAGGACGCTGACTGCCTGTCTCGCTACCGGGTAGACAAGCCTGACGACGCCGACAGTAGTACCGCCGACGGCATTTTCTCTGTGTCTGCCTTCGCTAACATCGCCGATGAGCAGTACCGAGACCTATCGCTGCGAGTACTCATTGAGCGTCTGCGCTCTACACCTACCGACGCATCCGTTCGCCGATATGTCCTCCAGGGCGGCATTCTGTACCGAAGGAACTTCCTCCCTGATGGCCCTGATCTTCTTCTTGTGCCAAAACATCTACGACAGACTGTGCTCTTTGAGATGCATGACGCACCCACTGCAGGACATCTTGGGGTAACCCGCACGTACGACCGCGTCCGCCGCCGCTTCTATTGGCCTGGTCTCGCTCGCTCCGTCCGACGCTATGTTGCTGCCTGTGATCCCTGCCAGCGTCGGAAAACGCCTCAGGTGCTACCTTCCGGTTATCTGCAGCCGATCACCGTCCCTGTGGAACCGTTTTTTCGTGTTGGATTAGACCTCCTTGGTCCCTTTCCCACGTCATCCTCAGGGAACAAATGGGTAGCCGTCGCAACTGATTACGCCACCCGATACGCTATCACGCGGGCTCTACCTACCAGTTGCGCCACTGACGTCGCGGACTTTCTCTTGCGTGAAATTATCTTAGTGCATGGCGCCCCGCGACAGCTGCTTACTGACCGTGGTCGTAACTTCCTCTCGAAAGTTATCGCCGACATTGTGCGTTCCTGCTCTATTCAACACAAGCGGACTACCTCATACCATCCTCAAACCAATGGCCTGACAGAGCGGTTAAACCGCACTCTTACCGACATGCTGTCCAAGTACGTTTCGAAGGACCACCACGACTGGGACGTTGCCCTTCCTTACGTCACCTTTGCTTACAATTCTTCCCGGCACGACACCGCCGGATTTTCTCCATTTTATCTACTCTAGGGTCGCGAACCGACCTTGCCCCTTGACACGGTACTTCCTCCTGCTGCGACCTCAACAACCGAGTATGCGCGCGACGCCATCGCCCTCGCCAATCATGCACGCCCGCTTGCCCGTGCTCGACTGACGGACTCGCAAAGCACGCAGCAGCATCAGTACAACGCCCGCCACCGTGACGTACAGTTTTCACCTGGTGCACTCGTGCTCCTGTGGTCGCCCTCTCGTCACGTCGGACTTTCAGAAAAGCTCCTTTCGCGATACACAGGGCCCTACTGCGTGCTGCGCCAGGTGACGCCTGTGACATACGAAATTGCTCCTGTGAGCTCAACCTCGTCATCTACTCTGGCGTCTAGTGATGTCGTGCACGTCAGTAGGCTCAAGACCTACTACACTGCTTCAGAGTCCGGCCTTTAGTCGCTCCGGGACGGCGCTTTTGCCGCCGGGGGTAGTGCTACGGGGTAGTATTTCCAATGACGAAGAGCCGAGCAGGAAGAAGACGAAGACGACGATTGGAAGCTAGCGCGGGCTGTTGCCTCCTGGTCAACTGCGGCGTATCGCCTTGTATATATACTTGTAAATAGCTTTTCGTCGGTGTCTTCCTACGTAACAATATTATTATTATTATTATTATTATTATTATTATTATTATTATTATTATTATTATTATTATTATTATTATTATTATTATTATTATAAGAATTGCGTTGTAATCAGAAACAGTGCAGCGCGTGACGTGTCATCAGAGTCCCGAAGCATTCTGGAACTACTGAACAAGTAATGTATATTTGACTTGAGTTGCGCTATGGAGGCATTTTGTACACTGGTCTAATAAATGTTGCTTGACGCTGACAGAAACTGAATTGGTGGTATGGAAATAAATTTAACAAAACAGATCCTAAGCCCTAATCCTCTGCTGGACGTTCTTATACTCATGGGTAAACAAATAGAGGACATTAAATATGCTGTGCGCCTATACTGTTACTCACGTCTGTCAGGATTGGGGCCCATATAGTTCTCAGACTTCATAAAGTAAGGAAGCACACTCTTGTAGGACCAGTTGAACGCGCCATGCTGAATCTCCCAGAGGTCAAAGTCTCTTCTGTTGCCACGAACGTGCATAAGAAAGTTGGTCGAGCTCGAACCACCTAGTACCTTGCCACGGGCCCAGTTGCACCTCTGTAAATAAAAAAAACGCAGTGATTTAAAAACTACGTTCTGCAGTTTTACATGTCACAACTCTGATTTGATTTTGCTGCAGTACTATGTTACTCCGGATTAACTGGGACGACCTGAGGTTCTTAAATGTGCCACTAAATTTCAATACACGGGCGTTCTTGAATTTCGCCCTCACCTAGATGCGGCCGCCGCAGCATGCAGCGAATCCATGACAATGAGAACCCGTGACATCTGCCAACTATCTAAAGAGCACCGCCATATTGCGATTCTTCTTTCCACATTCCAGTAGGCGGATGCCCGCTTCAGCCATCTGCACCCCGATGTTGTTGGCTTCCTTCCTCCTTCCTAAAATATAGCGATGGTTCCCGCAGGGAACCATCGCTACCGGTTAACCTGCATTGACAAGTTTACCTGATAGGCTGAAGCGAGGCCCCTCCTGGACATAACGGCGTAATCGATAGCTCGGGCACTCGTCGCACTCGGGATTAGCCGGTGTCCCTTCCACCATTACGACTGACCGTGGTCGTCCATTGGAGACAACATTGTTCGCCAGTCTACCTCGGCTACTGGGCGTTATTCACATCACGACTGCCTTTTATCATCCGATATCTAGCTGGAACGTTTTCACCGTCAACTGAAGCCTTCACTCATGGCTTCGACTTTTCCTTCATCATGGATCGGGCGTCTCCCTTTCGTTATGCTTGGCATTCGCACCGCTCTTTGCAGTGACTCTTCCACAAGCGCCGCCGAAATTACGTTTTGCAGCACTCTGAGTCCCTGGCGAATTCTTCAACGACTCGCCAGCGTACTTGCTGGAGTTTCCGACTACGTCTAACGTCTACGCAGCGCTACGCATACTGTCGTTCTCGCCCCTGCCCCTACCCCCCCCCCCCGACAACGACGTTCTTTCCTGCCGCACCAACTGCCGCACCAAATCAACCGCTACCACACGGCCGCAGTGCACGAAACAACTCAAGCAAGCAGTTGCAAAGCACCAATGCTTTCTGCACAGCCTGCACTGCAGTGGAGATCATAGGACCAAAGAACCCACCTACCAAATGAAGAAAGACCATACGAAAATGGAACGAGACTACTTGTAAAGCATCAAACTGCGCAACCAGCAGTAGCCTCCACTTTGTTCCAGTGCACCCAACACCGCAACCTCAACCGATTACCATCACGAATACCCTGCAATATTATCGCACAGGCAGCACCTGTAAACAACGCAGACCCAACAGCCTTCAAAGAAGCAAGAAGACATGCGACCTAACGCACCGATGTAAGCTATACAACTTATACATCCACCAAAACCCACCTACAACCTTGGTCCCATCGTAAAGCACGCTAAGAAAGATGAGAAGACATTTGACAATTACATCATGGGATACTTTATTGCCCCCGACACACCATGGAGATACAAGGCGAATACGAAAACGGGAAGGTTGCTGGAAGACAACATAAAGAAATTTCAGTACGCAGTTCTCAACACTCTGGGAGTAACAGCATGCACCGTGACGCTAACCCAAGCTCCTACTATGCCGTACCTTGCGTTGCGCAAAGGTCAATATGCTACGAGTTGGGAGAACAGCCGCGAAAACCTAGCTAGCGACCCCGACATAATAAACAACCCTATACACAGGCATTTCGAAAGCGCCGCACTGCAGTCACCATCCCAAATACGACAAATTTCGAAAACTGAGGTAGCATATCGCTCACACTGCACCCGACGTAAGCACGTAAGGTAAATGCCCCATTAGAACTAAAACAGTATTTACAGATATGCATATAACTTCAGCACCGGCAGACCGCCCTACACGCACCTCACACGCGTTTGAAAAAAAACGCAAAAAGCTTTTGAGAGCCTTATCCAAGTAACCGCATAACAATCGGCTTCGTGAAAGAATGGATGTCACAACAATTCAAGCGATCCATCATGCCCGGGCTCTCGAACCGACAGAACGGAACCATATTTGCAACAGCACCCAGAATAGCTTACACAGAAAAACAGAAGTGACATCTTTTGCATACCCCGTTCAGCACAGAGAAACGAGTGAGAAACCCGCCAGCACATAAGGTACAAAGAAAACATTCAAAGAACTTCAATCGCTTTACGTACCTGCGACACATCTGTCACTGTACACAGACTACAAAGCTAGCCCTCCCCAGACGACAACACAGACGGCGTCTTCACTATGGCAGAACTCAACATAGCGTTGTAACAAAAGAATAGGACGACGGTGCCGGGCACTGGCGGCACTAAATGTAATCTCGTGCGCAATCTGCTCGACGGAGACGAAGAAACGCTGCTCTCGCACAGAAACTAGCAACGGAACACAGGCGCCCTCCCAAATGAATGGAGAACAACACACGTTACTATGATCCCGAAACCAAGAAAAAAAGCCACGCCTTGCGACCTCAGACCTATATCCTTGACATAGTGTGTGGACAAAACAATGGAACTGCTTGCACTCAGCAGACTAGAAGTACACCTGGAGAACACGAAATGGTTTGCGCGCCAGCTCATAGGCTGCCGCAAGAACACCTTCACGCAGGACTTCTTTCTCATAATAAAGAACACGCTTTTGTAGCCAAACACACTACAGACCCAATCACTTCTCTCAGTAGGTATAAAAAAGCATTTGATAATGTTACACATGATCACATACTCAAATGGAATAACGACATTTTATGCGGCGCCAACATGTACAATTACATGCGCAGCTTCCACAAACTTAGGACATCACGCTTCAAGGCCATGTAGTCTCTTTCCTTCCCCATCAATATTTCCCGTGGAACACCACAAACATTGATTATATCTCCCCACCCTCTTTAACCTCTGAACGACATCACGTGCCAAAGGGGACATTTGCCGCATGCGTCACTTGCCAGTTTCTTCCCTCATGGCACCTAGTGGTTTGCGAAGTTATGTTAGGCTTTATCGCGTTCGCGATCTGAAAATATTCTCTATTGGGTCCATTGTAGCCGCTAAAACTGTATATAAGCTGTATTGTACCGCCTTCATGATCGGCCCAAGTCTAACAAGGTTTAATGCTTCGTGGCCAAAGTACCAATTTGATCATCACTTTAACACCGGCTGCATGACGTAGACTTGGGATAAGCACGGAGTAAGATGTACAGGAGAGCCGACTAATATGATAACAGTGCTGCCTCATTCACGTGGCCAGGGGCACTTCCTCCACTTGTTGCGCAGACGACTCTTCATGTTACTTTGCGCCACCCGCTATATATGACGAGTTTCTTTCGCTGACTGTGGCGTATAAGTGAGCATAAATGTTGACCGTCTGCTTGAGCACAAGCTGCAGAGCCGCACATTTTGACGCTCACTTGCCACGATCATCCTTAATAAGAAGGGTGTAAAATGCGACTTGTTAGTAAAACATGTTTTAAAGGTTGATTAATAGCGGAAGGACACCAGAAGAAGCCAAAGATAGATCAGCGCTCTCTTCTTTTTTCTGTCTCTTCTGGTGTCCTTGCGATGTTAATCAAACTTTAAAGCATCCTGAATAAACATTCTCACTCGACAACTCCAAAACAAATTTGAATGTATTTGCAGTCAAATCTTGCTACATTTCAATGCGCTCAAACTATTCGCATGAATTCCTCACTATGAACACGCATATATAACTATTTACAGTACATATTTAAAACATACAAAATGTTTGTAAGACAAAAGAGAGCAAGGCCCGCCAGTCTGTGTCAACTTTCCATCGTCTTCGGAACTGTTGTCGTTTCTCTTCTACACTGCAGCGTAACACGACGCCCGGCGGAAAAAATCACCGTCCCGATGCGTCAACCTCGATCATCAAGACGGGCGTGGTAAGTCTTCTACCGTGCGACCTAAACGACGTCAGGTGATGTTATGCCAGATAGCATGGTAGAGCTGAGAGGGACTATCTCATAAGGGACATTGGTCACTTGACGTAAGATGCGGTAAGAGCCTTTGTAGTATGGAGGGATTTTCTCCGAGCGGCCCACTCGGCGGCAAGGGGAACAAAGTATCACTAAGGAACCTGGTGAAAATTGTACGTCATGCCATTGCAAAGGCACTTTTGGTTTTCTTATAATGGAACAGGTGAGTACGGGCCCGCTACCGCGCATGGTCAGCGTGATCGATATCATCACGGGCATAATCACGGCTCGAAGCACTAGTCATGGGAAGTATCTAAGCGCAATGCAGGGTCGCGACCGAACAAATAGCAAAACGGAGACTAACCGACAGTTTCGTGTCGTTAAGAATTATGTGCGAACATGACGTAGGGTAACGCAATGTGCCAGTCACGGCGGTCTGGCAAAACGTACTTAGACAGCCTGTCGGGTAGGGTTCGTCTTAGGCCGCATGATTGCTTTGTATACTTTCGCAGTGTCGTGACTCCTCCCGAGTTATAATACTGGGAGAGGTCTACTCCCCCTACGCTTCTGGGCGGCAACCACTTTGGTTTTCTTTGTGTTTTTGAGGGTTCACAAGGTCCCTGTGGTGTCGGGTGACGAGTCATGGTGTGTGCCATGGAGGCGCGATGCGGAATAGGACAACGTATTCGGAGAAGATGGTCTCTTAAACACCGAGTTTCGATTCCGCCGACGGTCATCATTTTGCGCTCAGACAAACCTTAAGTTGGTATGCGCCACGTGGTTTCGTGGCACCCGTTCCTGAATTCCCTGCTGGATAGAAACGCCCTGGAAGTTTAGATTGGCCTACTAATATTGATCACGTGTTATGTCTACGGGGCGGTGGTCCACACCCCTGCGCGTCCGGGTAGCAACCGCGGGATTTTCTTTTTCGTATTTGAGTGCCGAAAAAAGTCCGCGTGGTGTCGAATGAATACTCACTCTACGAGCCGTAGAGGTGCCTTACACGTGCGAAGAACGCATTCGTAGAACGTCACATTGCAGACACCGAGTTCGGATGTCGCTGACGGTCATCATTTTTCCACACAGATAAAGCTTGAGCCGATCTGCGGCACCCAGTATTGTGGCACCAGCTTCCGGGTTCTTCGCCGCCTAGAGACACCACCGACATTAAGACGGTCTGATAATAAATTGTGCGCTTTTCACTGATGCCATCACTGACTTCATGGAAACTGGAAACGGTAGGGTTGTTGTAGAAACAAAGAAAACAGTTTTGCTTTCAAATACATTTGGTGTTGTGGGTAAACCCGATCCTTTGAGTTGGGGCCCACCAAACATTTACCTATAATTCCAAATTGCATCCGTGAGACGGACCAACCACCCTACCGCCATTTTCCTTTGTGTATTTGAGCTACAATAATCCGGACAATATCCTCTCCCTCGGCATGGGTGGAAATCAGGATTGCTAATAGATCTAAGAAGCTCTGTACAATGTAGGCTAAAAGCAGTATGGCCTCTAATAAGATTTGCTGATCGATCAGTAAGGCGCCGCACAGTAGTTTGGGCTCTGACAGTCATTGAGACAGTCTAAGAGTGAGACACTTATTTCTCTATCGTTCATGTTGTAGGTCATTTGCATTACCTATACACCAGAACACCGTGAATTCAAAGCGCGCCGCCATATTGATGAGCGCCGGTCGCACCATCTATCCCAAGCGCCGCGAAGTAGCAGGCCTGGGCTGCCACGCCGGGAGATGCAACCCGGCGCGAAAGCGAAACTTGGGCATTTTAGCTGGGCGGAAGGCGTGTTTCGCATTTTTTCTAACCTGTCATTTTCGCTGTCTCGATTCAATCAAACTTCAAGGCCTCATGCAAGTCCGCAATAGCCACACTGAGTGCTGTGCAGACTGCAGAAGCGAATACATAGGGTAACTACGCTAATAAGTTTGTACAAACAGCGCGCTATATGCTAGAACACGTGTGAGCTTTTTGGCACGTAACCTGTGAAGGATTTTACAGCACTGTGTTGGTGCCATATATTATTAAAGCACGCAGAACATTGTCCTCTGCACTTTCAGTTTGGTCTTGTTTGTCATGGTCACTACTGAGTTGGCCGCGTTTGGCAATCAACTGGTGAGGCCGTTTGACTGCCTGATTAGCAGACGCCTGCCCTTCACCACCTGGAAATTGAAAACAAAATAGATGTTATAGTAAGAAGGGCTGTAGTTCTTTCCCATGCCATCGCTGTTACGAAGATATAAAGTATTCTCAAAATGAAATAGAAAATGCACCAGGCCAATTCTATCGTGCAACCACTTAAGAGTACAACATTCAGAACACAAGCCTACAGCACTCGAACAAGCAGCATATGATGCTAAACCTGCACTCATAGGAAAATGAGGAACTACAGTAGTTATAATGTTCAACTACATGTGCATTCAAAGCCCGTATAACAGGGCGAGCATGACAGATGCATGTATTGTACAGTCGCACAAACCATGACAGGGCACATAAAATTACCATGCCTACATAAACCTGCATCATCAGGGACCCCTTTGGTACAAGACAACAACCGCACCTGCATTCCAAAAAATTAGCCCCACCAACTGCAGCTACCTGGTATCAGACCTGTTTCGCTTGTGCGAGGCCATATCGGATTGTTGGCGCTCACTTAGAAAAGAAAACAGTAAAAAAAACTGGTGAGAACGAGCAAAATTTTGTTACAAAATACAACAATAATTAAGCACCTTATTTTCCTCGCCATATGAACGGAAAAACTTTGCGCTTTGCCCCGCATAACAGCCCGCACGCAGTTTAGAGCTCAGGAGGCTCACATGAATTCGTTACGAATGACACCTGCAACACCAGCTCGTAAAGACAGGCGCGCTGCAAGAACGCCTTCGGTGACGAGCAGTCGTCGTTTACGTTTTTGTGGACGCGTGCTACGTGACGAGCAGACTTCGGTTTACTTTCATAGCAATAACGCTCACCAGCAGGGCAACATTCTATTGCCTACAATTTGTCGTTCACGCTTAATGGTCATGCCGTGCACCAGCTGCAAGTATCGCTAACCGCAAACTCAACTGTTCCGCTTAACCGTCGGGGGCTCTGCCTGAATGAAAACACGAAAAGGTTTGCCTTCTTATTATAGCCAAGGCGAAGCACCGGCGCGGGATTGTGCTCTGTAGGCTTGTCCAGAAAGTGCTCGGAGTAAACCTGCGGGTTATACATATTACGTTCGTAGGGCGCAAAGTTGAACGTGGCACCAAAATATACACAGATCGAATACTCACTCGTGCATTTTCACTGGGTTGGTAGTTCTTCCTATTCACTGCAGCTATCCACCGGTGGCGCAGCTTGTCATTCTTCGTTGCGGATGGAAATCGGTGCAGGCTTAAAACACCGCACCGGCACGATTCCCTACGTGTATTGTGCTCTTCGCAAACAGCGCTATGCAACCTGCTCCTTTGCGGCTGGTTATTTTGGCATCCAAACACGACGCAATGATGCCCAGATATTTCTTGTACTTTGGATCCGCGTGAACGGGCACATTTCCGCACTTTAGAGTCCTAGAGCTGGCGCTTGCCATGTCTACTGGTCGCCGGCGAACACACTTTGGCAGCCCAGTACAAGATGGCGCTGGTCGACCGGGAAATCCGGGTGCGAGAGTAAGCGTTCGGTTAGTCTGGGTGCAAGGCTAGCGTATTCTGGTCTATAGTGCATTTACATGTAAATATTTAGCTATAAGCATTCGTTATTGATCCAGTCTACATCGCTTTCTGTCTGCGTTTGATCGTCACTGCTTATCATCACACGAGAGACTTCATGTCTCTCGAAGAAGCAAGAAGCAGAACCGACATCCAAAACGCTACTTTCCAGTTCAGTCGCTCAGCTGAGCATTGGTCTGAGGATGGCAGGATGTAGTGAACGTGTGCTTGGTAGATAAAGAATGCAAGATGTTGGCAATGACTTGGCAGATGAAGGTAAGACCATAGATTGTGCGTGGCTCTCGTGGGGCACCATGCAATAAATGATGTCAAGGAAGAGCAAATCCGCCATGTCAGTTGCTCATCTGGTCGGAAACGCTCGTGTAACGCGTCCGTAGCGCATCCCGTAATCAGTATCCACAGTGATACAGCTCTTGCTGGACCTAGATTCGGAGAAAGGGACCGAGAAGATCTAAGCCCGCTCAAAAGAATAACTCCGTTGAAATGCGGAGAAGTTCAAGGTACCCGGCAGGAAGCGTCACTGGTTTTTCCGGAGTTGGCATGGCTCGCAAGCAGCAACGTATCACTGTACAGTGCGAATGACTTCGGGCCAGTTGAAGCGACAGCGGACACGGTCATAAGTGTGAGCAACACGAAGATGTCCTGCAGTTGACGCGTTGTGAAGGTCATGGAGAACTGCTCATGGCGCCAGAAGGATCGGAAGGATCATCGAGGTGAAAATTATGGTGGTACAAGATATGGTCTAAGAGGACGAACCACCATCATGAGGCGTCAGTAGGCACAGATTCGACTCGCTGAATGAGGGCCCAAAAGGTGGCGTCATGGCGTTGCTCATCAGTCATGTCCCAAAAGTGGGAGATGCAGAGAACGCCGACGGAAGCACCCGTGTCGTCAACGCAGGGCGTGTGTAGTGGGTAATCGGTAATCGAACAAACGATCGGCGTCGATGTGCAGGCGCCCAAACTTTTACACCACTGAATTGGAATACTCTTTCAATTGCAAAGCCTATGGTCCAAGCCTCCCATGGGGAGGGAGGAGTCTTTTGGGGACTAAAGCCAACAGAGGGCGTGATGGCTGGTGACAAAAAAAAACACCGCTCATACAGGTAGGGATTGAATTTCGCAACCGCCCGGACAAGAGCCAGACATTCTCGCTCGGGAACGTAATATTTTCATTCCGAAGGTGACAAAAGGCGGCTGACGTGCGCAATAACGCAATCACGACCATGCTGGAACTCGGCCAAGAGAGCGTCAACTCTGCAGCCCCTTACATCGGTAAGCACCCCTGTAAGGGCTAAAGCATCGAAGTTGCAAAAAAATAGTTCTAGTGGGGAGTCAGATAGTCAGACAACAGAGAGCGGCTGCTTCAGAGGAGCCCCATGAAAAAGGCACACCTCTTTTGAAGATGTCTTTGAGAGGCCATGCTATAGTGGCAAAGTCTACGCTAGAGGTGCCAAATCTAAGTAAGGGCAAAGACTCATGAAGCTGCGGACATCTTTCGGCGACGGCCTCTCAGGAAAGTCCTTGACGGCGTGGATTTTTCCTGTACGTCGTCGCATTCCAGAAGCGTCGACGAGATAATGTCCAAGCACAATAATCTATTGCTGGCCAGTGCAGCATTCATTCGAGTTGAACTGCATGCCAGCCTTGCGAAAAGCACCAAGAATGACTTAGAGGCGCTGAAAGTGTGCGCCAAACACTATAACCGCATCCAGGTAGCCAAGACAAATTGACCACCTAAACCCTAAAACTAAAGAGTCCATCATGCCCTCAAAAGTAGCTGGAGCGTTACATAGGCCAACAGGCCTAATTTTAACTTTGTAAATTTGGTAAGGTGTTGTAGAGGTTCTTTTCTCATTATGTAGATCATCCACACCAATTTCTCAATGCCTAGACGGAACACTGATGGAGGAGAAGTACTCAGTACCATAGAGGCAATCAAGCGTGTCGTCTATATGAAGAAACGGGTCGACACCCTTCATTGTAATGCAACTGAAGTGGTGATGGTCAACACAGAATCCTTACATATCATTTTTCTTTTTAACTGGCAATACAGGTGACGCCCAGGGACTTCAAGATGGTCAAATAAAGTCTTTAGCTAGCATCTTGTCCACTTCTACATTGATGACTTGGTGATCTGGTCCTGAATCTCGGCAGGGCCGTCGATGCAATGACTGGCCATCTCCGGTGCGTATACTATCTTTGACAAATTATGTCTGGCCCAAGAAACAGTCATTTAAGTAAAAAATGTCTCTAAGAAAGCGGCACGTTACAAAAAGCTTTAGCTTGGCCAAGCAGGTGGCACAGGGCAATCATTTTCCGTATATCCACGCCAAAAAAACTGGCTGAATTGAAATGTTAACCTGAGCCTTCGATGGCAAAAGTCCCACCGCAGCGGTATGGTAAAGCGCTGAGGATGGGCAGGAACATTCCTTCTGGAAGAACGTACTTTGAACGACCAAAATTTACCGCGGAAAAGCACATAGGGTTGCCAGTAACAGCCAGTACGGTACAAGGGACTGTTACGCAGTGCGTGAAAATAAAGGCCGTGATAGGGACAGCGATGTAATCACCATATTTACCTGGCGATGAAGGTAATGGTTCGATGTGCGTCAGCACGTGTTGTGGCCCATGAACAAAATCAGTCGGAGGTAGGCGAATGTCAGGCGAGGCAGAGTGATCGGAGAGTACAGGCTGGTCAAGGCATACTCTACGTGAGCAAACGATTTATAAAGGCAGAACAATCAGAGTGAAAGCCAGTGTCAACTACCAGGCTATGGGGCAACGGGCAAGCACCTAGAAAAGGACGCCCGTATGGCGACTGACAATATTACCCGTGCAGTACACATTCCCACCATGCCAAATGAGCTGCCGTCGGCGATGTGTACGCCCTGAGTGATGGCAGGTGTGGGGATATTCTTTACATCACGGAGCAGGTTGGTGCTCATAATAGAGATGTGTGCCCCCGTATCGATAATTGCCACATAGTAGTACAGATGTACCATCGACATGAAAGTCAAGAAGGGCGTGCTTGTTGATAGCGCCAGTGATGGATTTTGCAGTGAATCTGGCATTGAGTACCACCTCTTGGTGCTGCACTATCTAGCTTTCCGGCTGGGTGGGTCTTATGTATGTCGGCGAATTCGAACACTGAAGTTGGGACGAATGTGGCTGACGACATTGTGGCGAGGGCGAGCGAGCGCAACGGTGATCAGTAGTAGAGGCGTCAGAAGCGTCGTGGAAGTGGCGGGCCGAAGCGCCGTAGGATTAATTCAAGAGATTTCAGGAGGTATTGCAGGAGGTATTTCGGGATGGTGACATCGACGACCGCGGCAATGACGGGAAACATGACCACTTTGGCCTCAGCAGAAACAGATCGGCTTATCGTCATTTGTGTGTCATTCAGAGGGATTCCAGTAATGGGACCTAAAGGGCATGCTGCGATAGGGCGTGGTCATAGAACGAGCCACACCCACATCAGGGCCATAAAGAGAGCATGCAGTGGGGCCAAACTAACCACTTCCTGGTTAATCCCAGACTGGATTACAGATATCGCTGTGTCTACGGCGTTCAGCTGCCGTGAAGCAGGAAACATAGCTTTGAGTTCGCGACGCACAGTAACAGTCACGTTATTGCATGAGGGTGAGAGGTTGTTTTGGTCACCGCGGAGGATATGGCAGCTGCATTCAAAAGTCGTGAAAACTTATGGGCGACATAGCAGTCCTTCGCTACTTCGCATAGGCGGCATTTCTTTATGATGATATTGACAGTTCCGATGCTTTTCAAAACCAGTATGTCGAATGCGCCATCCACAACGCCTTTGAGGACACGTTCATCTACTTCGGCCTATGCCATAGGCATTTTGATTTTATGGCGAAGTGAGAGGACGTCTTGGATTTGTGAGATTTACGACTCGGGAGCAGTTTGGACGCGGGTAGGAAGCTGCTTTTTGGCGGCTAGATGTCTGCCAGATGGATTGTCAAAAACCTTGGAGAGCTTGTGTTTGAACAGCTTCCAGAAAGTGAGCTCCTCCTGATTTATTTGAAACCTAACACGCGGCATTTCGTGCAAGTAGGAAATGACATTGTCTACCAATATTGTCAGGGCCCATCTATTCACCTTGCTGACATGTTCGTAAATGCTTCGCCATGCTTATACGGAACGAGATGGTATCTTATGAAAGCGAGTCATTTAGAGTACGCATTTGGGCTGGTTGGTTCATCATTACTAGCAGTAAAAACAGCGCTAAACAACATAGTGAGGATAGGGACACAGACAACAGCGCTGTTGTCTGTGTCCCTCTCCTGGGCCTGTTGTTTAGTGCTATTTTTACTGCTCTCAAGTCATTTAGGTTTCCAACACTTCTTAAACAGCCGGGCTATGTACAGAGCATTTTTATGATCACACTGACACGCAGCTTTGTTCTTTCGTTGTCGTTTTCTTGACCTCTGCTAGGTGCGTCCCTTTCGACCAGGTAAGAGCCGCGGAGCTTGCTGTTTGTTATTCGAATATTGTTATTGGTGAATTATTGCTAGCAGCTTGCAGTAGATGTGGAGGGAATAAGCACCGCACAAGGACAGCAGCGGAGGCAGAGAGCATACTGACATCCTGCACGCGCAGACGGCATAGAGACTCACTGTTTATTCAAAAATTCAAAGCAAACGCATTGGCAAGTACCGAGATTAGCACCTCGTATATATTATTCCGCATGTATTAGTATGATTATATAACAATTAATCGTGAATGACGTCATACTGCGTGTTTCTCAGGCTTACAACAGTAGAGCAGCTACGCAGAACCCAACAAACCACATGCCGCAAACTCGCGTGCCACGCTTGGAGTAGAAATCATGCCGTCGCCTTCACATCGTCTTCGGAAAAGTCATGGTCATCTTTCTGCTGTGGTGAGACACACGCTCCCATTACACATGCAACTGGCCGATTTACATAAACACGTTGGTCCAGCTCAGTAGCGTTATCATCATCATCATCATCATCAGCAGCAGCAGCAGCCTGGTTACGCCCACTGCAGGGCAAAGGCCTCTCGCGTACTTCTCCAACTACCCCGGTCGTGTACTACGGTCGTGTACTAATTGTGGCTATGTTTTCCCTGCAAACTTTTTAATCTCATCCGCCCGCATAACTTTCTGCCGCCCCCTGCTACGCTTCCCTTCCCTTGGAATCCAGTCTGTAACCCTTAGTGGCCATCGGTTATCTTCCATCCTCATTACATGTCCTGCCCATGCCCCCCATTTCTTTTTCTTGATTTCAACTAAGATGTCATTAACTCGCGTTTGTTCCCTCACCCAATCTCCTCTTTTCTTATCCCTTAACGTTACACCCATCATTCTTCTTTCCATAGCTCGTTGCGTCGTTCTCAATTTAAGTAGAACCCTTTTCGTAAGCCTCCAGGTTTCTGCCCGTACGTGAGTACTGGTAAGACGCTGCTGTTATACGCTTTTCTCTTGAGGGATAATGGCAACCTGCTGTTCTGATCTGAGAATGCCTGCCAAACGCACCCCAGCCCATTCTTATTCTTCTGATTATTTCAATCTCATGATTCGGATCCTCGGTCACTACCTGCTCTAAGTAGATGCATTCCCTTGCCACTTCAAGTGCCTCGCTACCTATCGTAAACTGCTGTTTTCTTCCGAGACTGTTAAACATTATGCCAAGAGGCGTTATAGTTCGGTTGCTAAAACGCTCAGATAGCAGAGCACCTCAGCGAGAGGACACAGAGCTTCGGCGACACAGGCACAAGGCTTCCAAACGCTCGCTGTCGTCGTCTTTCTCTAAGCAGTTCCTACTGCTCGTTCTTCTCCAGTAGAATTGCCTCCCCGGACAAGAGGAGCCGTCTCGGCGACCTACGGGCAAGATAGCACAGGTGGGTCAAAGTACGGCTTCAGCCGCTGAACGTGCACGATTTCGCGCCCTCGGCGGCGCTTATCGGAAGGCGGCTCAAGGGGTTCTACCAAATAGTTCACAGGAGACGTTTGACTGATGACACGGTAGGGACCCTGGTACTTGGACACAAGCTTGGGTGAAAGTCCAGGGCTGGTAGCCGGAGCCCAAAGCCAGACTAGTGAGTCAGGGGCATAGAGTGCCGGAGAAAAGGGAATATCCCGAAGGTGCTTCTGTCGCTGCTGATCTTCCGAAGTAAATGCGCGGGCGAGCTTCCGGCACTCTTCCGCGTGTGCAGCAGCCTCGGACAGGGTAGTAGCCTCCGTTGTGTCAGGGCGATACGGAAGGATGGTGTCCATTGTGCAGGAAGGCTCGCGTCCGTAAAGAAGAAAGAAGGGGGAAATCCTGTAGTGGTCTGTGTGGCGGTATTATAAGCGTACGTCACGAAGGGTAGAATTCGGTCCCAATTGGTTTGGTCAGATGCGACGTACATGGCTAACATATCGCCAAGAGTGTGGTTAAAGCGCTCAGTCATGCCATTGGTTTGCGGGTGGTATGTAGTAGAGGTACGGTGAATTACGTTGCATTCCTTGAGCAAGGCTTCTATAACATCAGACAGAAAGACGCGGCCTCTGCCGTTCAGCAACTCTCTGGGGACTCCATGGCGAAGTAAGATGCTACGCAGAAGCAACCCGAAAACATCCTGCGCAGATGCGTTGGGCAGAGGCGAAGTTTCAGCGTAGCGTGTGAGATGGTCAATCGCCACTATCACCCAGCGGTTGCCATCTGAAGTACTCGGAAGGGGCCCATAAAGATCAACTCCGGCCCGTCCTGGACAAGGCAATGGCTGCAGTGGAGCAGCTAAGGCATGAGGGGTATTCTTGCGGCGTTGGCAAGCGAGGCAGGAGCGGACATATTGACGGACGAATCGGTACATCCCGCGCCAGTAATAACGAATTCGCAGGCGCGCGTAAGTTTTGAGTACTCCTGCATGTGCGCATTGCGGGTCGTTGTGAAACGCTGCACATATATCCGAACTTAGATGCCGAGGAACCACGAGTAACGATTTGCGCCCATCCAAGAGGTAGTTACGGCGGTATAGGAGCCCGTCACGAACAGCGAAGTGGTGTGCTTGGCGACGCAATGCACGGCCAGTAGAAGGCCCTGATGGGTCTGACAGAAAAGCCAGCATAGCAAGAATCCATGGATCCTTCTGCTGCTCCGAAAGCATATACGTGGCGGTGAGGGAGGACTCGCATAGTTGTACTTTCTGATGATTGGGCTGGCCTGACACTGGGGAGCGAGACAAGGCATCCGCGTCCGAGTGTTTACGGTCAGAGCGGTACAGCACTCGAATATCATACTCTTGGAGGCGAAGCGCCCATCGAGCGAGGCGGCCGTAGAGGTAAGGACGAAACTTAGTTATGGCCCAAATGATAGCCAGGCATTCTTTTAGAGCGCAGCTCTTTGGCGCCCGTTCCTGGGTTTCGCGTCGTCGTCAGCGTTGTCGTCGGCCTCGTAACCAGCTCCGCCCCCCTTTCATCCCCCCAGCGCTAGCAGCGACCGACTGATACCGCTGGATGCCGCTGACGCCGCTAGAGAGTCAAGATAACGCGACTGCATAGAACACCGTCGCCGCCATGGAGAAAGAGGAGGAAAGGGTCCCCCCCCCCCCTGTTCTTGTGTGACGGATAGGGTGCTCTTCAGTTGCCGACGCGCCGGTTACAGTCAGTCGCTGCTATCTCTTCCCTCCTCCCTTTATCGTGTTGTCCGCTTGCTGCGCGCGCTTCTGCCCCCATCGTTTGCCGCTGGGTGTACACGCCGCCCCCCTCCCCCCTCTTCCTGCGAGTCTCCGGTTGTCAAAGCGCTGGCTCGAACTTAATTCCTTTCTTCGCTCCTCCTCCAATGCAACCCCTGTGCGGTGGCAATCAGAGGGCCAGATCGGTGGCGGCGGATCTGTATATGTGCACCGCCCGAGCCGAAATTGCCGCTGCCGTTCGCCACTGCGAAATTATCTGCCAGTTCTTTCTGAGCCATGAGCGAGACGACCGATGGAAGTCCTCCGTCTGCTGCTGCTGCTGCTGCTGCTAAACGAGCTGCCAGAGCAGAGGCCCAGCGCCGTCGCCGTCAGAATCCAGAGGTGCGTGCCGCCGAAGCAGAAGCTTACCTAGTGGAGTCTTTGTTAAAGGAATACGTGTGAAAAATAAAAAAAAATTCTGTGATAGCGCATACATGTGTTGCTCGATTTCTTTGCCTCAATCTATCGAAAAGGTGAAACAGCATATTTGCTGCGCTCAAATTTCGCATTAGGAAGTAACGTAATCGTCGATAATTTTTTTCTGTAACGGAATAGTTTGCTTCCGCTTTTGTGAGTGCGCGGCTAGCGAAGGCAACAACGTATTCATCGAAGCCAGTCTTTCGTTGTGCAAGAACAGCGCCAATGCCGACGCCACTGGCATCCGAGTGTATTTCTGTCGGTGCGCTGGGGTGAAAATGTCGGAGTAAGGGGGGTGAGGTTAGAAGACGGCGCAGCGTCGTGCACGCAGCATCGCAAACTGGCGGCCAGGCCAAGAGGTCGTGGTTACCTGCGACAAGCTGCGTCAAAGGCGCTATTATGGTGGCGAAGTTGCGGATGAAACGACGAAAATAGGAGCATAATCCGATGAAGCTGCGGAGTTATTTTGTGGTCTTTGGTCGTGGGAAATCGGCAACGGCTTGGAGTTTGGTTGGATCTGGGAGCACACCATCTTTCGAAACAACGTGGCCAAGGATGACTAGCTGCCGGGCGGCGAAGCGACACTTCTTTAAGTTGAGCTGGAGTCCAGCATCAGCAAGGCAAGTGAGCACGCGTCTGAGGCGGAACAGATGGGAAGAAAAGTCTGGGGAAACGATGACAATGTCATCGAGATAAAGGCATGTCTGCCATTTGAGGCCCCGGAGGATGTTATCCATCATTCTTTCAAATGTTGCAGGCGCATTACAGAGGCCAAAGGGCATCACGGTAAATTCATATAGGCCATCAGGCGCAACAAATGCTGTTTTCGGGCGGTCTGCGTCAGCCGCGGGGACCTGCCAATAACCGGATCGTAAGTCTAAGGACGAAAATAATTCAGCGCCTTGGAGGCAGTCCAGTGCGTCGTCGATACGGGGAAGAGGATAGACATCTTTCCGGGTTATCTTATTTAGACGCCGACAGTCCGCACAAAAACGAATAGTCCCATCTTTGTTTTTCTCCAGCACTACCGCGAAACCCAGGGACTGTGTGATGGCTGTATAACGCCACGCCGAAGCATGTCTCCTACGTGCTCATCGATGACGCGGCGCTCCGTCGCGGACAGACGGTATGGACGTTGGCGTAGCGGTGCGTGGCTTCAGGTGTCGATGTGATGAACGACTGTGGAGATACGTCCTAAACATTGTTTTTGGAGGTCGAAAGAAGATCGAAATTGGTGAAGGAGGTCAACGATCTGCGTGCGCTGACTCGGAGTGAGGTTAGGATCAATAAATGGACCAAACGTTCGGTCACATGCAGGCGCAGAAAGAGGGAGAGCCATGGCGTCAACGTGAAGAGGAGTCCAGTCATCAGGCTCATCGTACACAGAGCTCGTGTCAAATTCGTCAGCAAAGCCGACACACTCGCCACGATGTAAGCTTGATGGACACGAAAACGGATTCGAAATGTATAGTGCGCTGGAACCCTGGCGAAAGGGAAGGAGGGCAAAGGGAAGCAAGAAGGGATGACGGCGTGCAGCAAGTTGAGATGGCTTGAAAAGAGCTGTGGAATCGCAGAAAGCAGCACAGGAAACGGGTACAAGGGCGGCAGAGAAAGAAGGGATGACGGCGTGCAGCAAGTTGAGATGGCGTGAAAAGAACTGTGGAATCGCAGAAAGCAGCACAGGAAACGGGTACAAGGGCGGCAGAGAAAGGAGGGATATCAGCGTCGGTGGCGACGAACACCCGAGCAGAAGGCGGAGGCAAACCTTCAGAAGGACTGCCGCAAAATGGAGCCAGCGCAAGTTCCGCACGGGCGCAATCAATAACAGCGTGATGGGATGAGAGGAAGTCCCATCCTAAAATGATGGCATCAGAGCAGCGGGGAAGAACAACAAACTCAATGTGGTGTAGACTGTCTTGTATGGCGACACGGACGGTATATGTTCCTAAGGGCTCAATTGGCTCAGCGCTTGCTGTACGTAGCGAAATGACAGAAAACGGCGTCGCGACTTTTCGGAGCGTAAGGTGAAGCTGGTCGGCAATGACAGACACTGCGGCACCCGTGTCGACAAGCGCGCGAACAGCGACACCTTCGGCAAAAACTTCAATGATGTTCGTAGGCAATAAACGAGCGCTTGAGCAGTTCGAAGAGATGGCAGTTCTTGCCTCCGGAACTGCGCCTTTTAGTTTTCCTCCACAGCTGGAGGGCGGCGGACGATGGGGGAGAGGTAACGTCGACGGGGAGATGAAGACCGACGTGTGTTGAAGCTTCGGGGAACAAGAGATGAAGGAGCGAAGTGCAGAACTGCTGGCGAATAGCGGGACTGGGAGTCAGTAGTATTCCCTTGACATCTCGCAGTATCGGGAGGATACCAACCCCGCCGGCGGCAGAACCGTGCCACGTGGCCAGCAAAGCCACACGCGAAGCAGATCGGCCGGTTGTCTTGGGTACGCCACTGATTATCAACAGGGGGCCTAGGTAGCGGTGAACTGTTTTGAGCTGGGCGTAGGAGCTGCGGGGGCGCGCAGAAGCCGCTTCTGGGCAAGTAGTTCGCAGCTGGAGAAGGCGAGGCGTAGAAGCCGCTTGTGGGGGTGTAGTGCGCAACTTCAGGCCGTAGTCTTGGCCTGGCGACGACGGCAGCGTACGTGAGCGGAACCGGCGCTGAGAGCTATAGTGGCTGATTAGCGAGAGGTAGTGCGTCGCTGACTTGTTCGTGTATGACGCGTCGGAGTTCCGGGGACAAAGAGGACTCAGACGACTGGGTAGCAGGCAGCAGTGACAGTTGGCGCGCGACTTCTTCGCGAACGCATTGCTTGATTTGGTGGAGGAACGAAGAGTGGGCGGGAGCAGCACTGAAAGTGCCAGTTAAAGCCGAAATCGTGTCGTCGGGCGCGGCAGCTCGGCGCGCAGTAAGGCGTTGTATGCGGAGCTCATCGTAGCTCTGACACAGTGTAATGACATCGTCAATCGTTTGAGGATTTTTAGCCGAGAGCATTTGGAAGGCGTCATCCTCTATGCCCTTCATGACATTCTTGATCTTTTCACAGTCGGGCATGGCGGGATTAATGCGCCGGCAAAGGTTAACTACGTCCTCAATATAGCTTGTGAAGTTTTCACCCTTTTGCTGAGCGCGACTACGCAAGCGTTGTTCTGCGCGAAGCTTGCGCACAGCAGGGCGACCGAAGACTTCTTTGAAAGAATGGGTAAATGCTGTCCAGGTGGAGAGGTTGGATTCCTGATTCCGGAACCAGAAATTAGAACCAGAAATTTTCTGCAGAATAATTTTTAGACCCACCCTTCTGCTTTGCCTCTCGAGGTCTGTGAGCATGCATTGCAATTGGTCCCCTGAGTTACTAAGCAAGGCAACATCATCAGTGAATCGCAAGTTACTAAGGTATTCTCCATTAACTCTTATCCCCAATTCTTCCCAATCCAGGTCTCTGATCCAGGTTCCCAATCCAGTAACGTTATGCGGAAGCCCAAACGATGTCAACCATTCTGACAACCAGTATGGCTTCAGAAAAAACCGATCGACGGAACTTGCTCTTTTACACCACAAAGAATATATACTAAGGAACTTTGAACATAGGAACCTCGTCTTGGGAATTTTCTTAGATTATAGCAAAGCCTTTGATTGCATAAATCATAGCATCTTGTTTCAGAAGCTTGCACGTTATGGAATTAGAGGCGCCCAGCATTACTCTTAATTAAATCTTACCTCTCGCACAGAAGACAGTATGTCCAGATAAACGAATATAAGTCAACTTTACGAACAGTTTCGTGCGGGGTACCCTTAGGGAGTATCTTAGGACCATTGCTTTTTAACCTGTACAATAATGATATCGTCAGTGTGGATAGTAATGTTCCTTTCATAATCTACGCCGATGATACTAGTTTGTTTTTATCTGACGATAGCAGTAGTAAGCTAAGGACGAATGCAAATGTGCTCCTGGAAAAAATACATGTATGGTCCGATAAAAACCTTTTGTCTGTTAATATTGCAAAGTCAAAGGCAGTACTTTTTCGTCCCAAAAATAAAAAATGCGGTGATTTCGGTGACTTATTCTATAACAGAGACCAGATTGAGTTAGTGAGGTCATTCAAATCACTTGGCGTAACATTAACCGAAAACATGCTGTGGGACGACCACATAGACAATGTAGCATTAAAGGCATCTAGAGCCATAGGATTTATAACGCGCTCCAAAAATTATCTCCCACAAACAGTAAGACTCTCTCTATATCATGCATTATTTCGCTCACATCTAAACTACTGCTCATTAGTATGGGGTACTGCTACACAAACCAGTCTGAAAAAACTAGGAACTCTCGAAAAACGCGCCCTCAGATTAGTTCATAACCTACCAAGTAGACACTAAAAAAAACTTATTTTTCAAGAACAATATCATTAACGTTTTCAGCCTCTAGGGTTATAGACTACTACGCGCCTACAAACTAGAACAAAGAAGATGCATAAGTAATACATCTGACTTAGCCCCGATTGAATTATTTCATTGCACATATCCACGCCGGCATAAACCACACTGGGTATTACCAAAAGTAAGAACAAACTATGGGCGCCAAATGGTAGCATTTCAATTTCCATCCTTAACAAATTAATTGATGAAAATATAGACCTAGGAAGTATTACCTGCACTAACCTTCGCAACTACTTTCTCATGAACGCGTCCCTTTGATTGTCCAACATTTAGACATCTGTGAACGTTTTTGTGTCTAGTTGTGTTATAAGCGCATTTTTGGTTGCTGTTATTTCGCTGTTTCGTAAGCGTTTTTGTTCTCAGTTGCTGTACTTGTATTTCTTTTCAATCGGTTTATATTTTGTTTCACAGACGCAGGTGATTGTGTATTTTGCATACTTGTTTATATACTAATGCTTTGTTCGACTATTGTATTTGCTGTCGTGACAGAGGTGCCGTCGCATGCCACTGCTTACCTGCTGTACGGGGGGTGGGAACTTAGTCAAGCGTCAATCGCTTTTATTCCCATCCCCTCCATCAATGTAATGGTGATGGAAATAAATCATTATCTATCTATCTGTCTATGTTGCATAGCCAGCTACGTTCTAAATGCTTCCCGTAACATAGTTTCCTACATACTTTTTACTTAATTATTTATTTACACTATATCTCACCTGTTCCTCAATGGGAGCACCTAGTACTGTATGTAGGAGGGAAGTGGTAGGAGTACAGTGGTAGAAATCGCCAGTTTTTTGCGATAGCATCAACAACAGTGCAATAACTAAATAAGAGTGAAACAAACAATAAACTGGTGGGTAGAAAGAAGCTAAACGAAACCAGCATGATATAAATTCTTAAGGACACCGGCGATGCCCCAACATTTCGCAGACGGTAATGGGACCAGACATGGCGACGATGCTGCTGGATTGGGACGTATGGTTATACGTTTTCTCCGAAGGGTATATGTCTAGAAGCTGAGAACTTGGTTTCGATGCAATAGAGCACTATGTGGACCTCAAGTTGACAATAAGCTTGTGCACTATGAAGTCCTGCGCGCTTGGTACACGGCAAGAATGACTCATGCTTACTTACATTATCATCCATCCCGAGGCAAGCATACTTCTGCGGCTCTGTCCGGTAGTCCCAATCGAAGGGACCATGAAAGTGTATCATTGAGAGCAGTGGAATTTCCGTGGCTGCATTCTCGACACCGCCTGCCTCAATGAGCAACACCGTTCGCGAGCCATCAGCTGAAAGCCTGTTGGCCAGCACGCACCCAGCTGTTCCACCACCGACTGCAAGTGTGAAAGAGGTAGCAAAGCTATAGAGCCCGTGGAAATTATAGTGGGGCCCATGTGAACAAACACTTGAATTGCCCCGCAGTCTTATACTCAACATTTAAAATAAGTCTGATACGGTACATAACGTAAGTGAGTTTAAAGAATCATGAAGCGATCTTAAACAGAAGAGCACGGCGCCGGAGCAGTCACATCGAGAAACCATGAGTCCGATTATGAACGTTCAAACTCAGAATTTGTTTAAAACACCGCATAGCAGAACACCTAGTTAGACTAAGGGACAAGAGAAGAAAGCAAAACATGAAAAAGCGCCACTACTTTATAGTCCAAATCAAGGAGAGCGAACACGTGGTGTCACAAAGACTAAAAAATTCACTGACAATTACGATGCTCTCTAATGCGAATTTTGAGCGCAACTGTTTAGGTGTTTTCACATCGCCGTGTATGGTGGCGAAGAATTTCATTCTTAACAAGGTCCTCTCGGCGGCACCGCTGAGCCTCTGCTTGCGCAGGTCGTTTAGAAGCAGCGGCAGACGGAGTATTTTGAGTGGTTGCGTTGATCATAAAAGTTTCAGAATGTCGTTTGCGATAAAACGTAAAAGCATTACGCACTGTCATGAGCAATATGAGCGGGAACACATGGAGTGCTTGTCAGATAGCCTAGAACCCTGCTTTGGGCGATACGCGGCGGCCGCTTTCGGAAATAAAGTCGAAAGGGGTACACTGTTCAAATAAACGTTGCCATTCCCACCATCAGTCTCTTTGTATAAAGTGCGAAACTTCACATCGCCAGCGCATATTTATAACTCTGTTCGATATTGTGGTTACTGGTAATTTTCTGTACCGAAGCATGGCCTACAGTAGCACTGTTTTAATTTGTCAGCATGCTCGAGCTATCTCCCGGGGAACTCTTTCTATGTGTCTGTAAAGTGTGACACGATGCGATCCATAAAGTATACGCCATGCTCAAAACGCCGACAACGCCGCCTGTCGCCAAGGCTGCGAAGCGTAGGCGCGCTCGGGCGAGCGCTGTTGCCGCTGCGCCGATGCCTGTGCTGTCAAGTTTGCGTTGTTGATCGTGATTTAACGCTTCTGTCAGCCTTCAGCTATCTCTTGAAGGAACTATTGCGTAGTTAGGTGCTTTAAAACGTACAAAAAAAACCGTAAGGCACCCACTTAGTTGCCGGTGCTGCTTCACGAGCAAGAGCGACGGCGGCGGTGGATCGCGGCTGTTCGACGGAGAAGATAAGCAATCGCGCTTTGTTTACTTCAGTTTGAGAGTGATTAAAATCTTTTATTCTTTCTTGATGTCGTTGCGCCATTAGTGAAGGCTTCCACGTTTAAACTTAGATTAGGTTATTAGATTATGGGGTTTTGCGTGCCAACACCACGATCTGATTATTAGGCACGTCGTAGTGGGGGACTCCCGAAATTTGGGCCACCTGAGGTGTTTAAGGTGCGCCTGATTCTAAGTACACAGATGTTTTCGCATTTCGCCCCCATCGGAATACAGCCGCCGTGGCCGGGATTTGATCCCGGCCACGAGTAAGGTTCGAGGTGACGCTCCCTTGGCTGTTGTCGCCGCTGACACTGGTCGTATACATGGCTTCCCCAGGTCGAAGGGCCGCTCTCGTCTTTGGCAGAACGAAAGCGTGAGAATAAAAGCGTAATGCCGCGCAAGACGGGCTGTGCGGTGACGTTGCCTATGGTAAGGCGCAGGAGTATCACGCGTCGTCTGTATGGAAACAAAGCACGGCATGAGCAGAGGCCTTTCTGCGGCGGCTGCTGGGAATCGCACCCAGGCGCCACCCACGCGCTGCCTCTCGCGATCTCCCGCTTAGCGAGGCAAGCGCGCCACACTCCGCTATGTTTGGAACGCGCCGCACGAGGCAGTAGTATAGGGGACGAATATACGGAATTACCACTACCCTTTCTTGTTTATTTCATCGCTTCTCTGCCGACAGGGAGATTGCTTTCTGATTATTTTAACTTGCGCCTCAGCTATTGAAACTAACGCATGGTTAGTGTAGCCAAACGCCTTCAAGGGAACTACCTGTTCCGAGAAACACTGATGTACGAGGTGAGGGCAAGATTTTTTTCAAGTACATTTTTAAAACCCATGTCCGTAATGCTTCTTTTGGCGAGGTTAGGAGGAGCCGATCCATAAGGCAGGAACGGCTTGCTCTATCTTAGCTGCCAATCCCAGCACGTTTGGATGGAAGTTCATGAGTCATTTCCAAATTTTTAAGGTTCCAACATCAAATGGTTCGCCAGCGGAGCTTTTGTCTAAGATTGCTAAAAAGTCATCCACTAACCTAAAAATCTTTAAAGAAACATTAGAGCTTGCAAACTAATCGCTAAGGCGTGTGTCAACCTTATGTAAGAATAACCCACTTAAAACAAGGGCGAAGCAATCTGCAATAAAAACACCGTTTTTAACCAGGTAGAAGCTTCCGTCCCATTCTACGTAGGCAGAACTAAAGTAAAGTGAAGTTACCTCCAGAAAGCTCGCAGCCGGAACACCCACTGCATTCTAAGAGGCGATGGGTCCAAACCTGTGGATGCTTCCTTCACTGCATTTATAGCAAGTATCGAGGTAGAGAGTAGCTCAGGTCTTTAATGACGATCGAGAGGGCGTCTAGGCTCTTCACCAGATAACTACTAAGAAATTTTACTTTGCATTGAGTCCTTGACTTTAAAAGGATCATCGACCACAAGAACGTTCAGTTTATCTTGCACGAAAAGAGCCATTTGCTTTGGCCAGGTGTCTTTCCCGGGTAGAATAACTCTGAAGGGGCAATCTATCTTATGTGTTTTCGCGCTATAAAATAGTTCCAAGGCACTGTTCTTATAATTGCCTGTGGTTTTGGCTAGCCTCGGCAGGTTTAACTAATTGCAAAGTTATTTCCCGTCACTTTTTCACTTTCGCACCAAAACACGCTCAAGAACGTTAAAAAGGGATAACATAGCTTCTGCCACGTTTTCATTATACAATATTACGGGTGGGACAGCGAAACCTCCTTCTTTGTCAGAAGTTAGACGACTCAAAGTGTTCGCTTTCAAATAAGACGATATCCGAGGAATGGGCTGACACACGGAGCCCCAGTTCACAACGTCTGCACCACTGTTGATGCTGCTTTCAGTTTCACAAAATTCTTTGAGTGCCAAACGCGCGTGGTTTATAGAATTTCGCTCTCCCGTTGAAAGGTACATATCGGGCAAACTGGTCGCTGCCTAAATTAACGCTCAAGGGAGCACTGCGATAATGTCAAAACCGGGGACAACGGCCATGTCGCCGTGCGCTGCAAAAAAAAAAAATATGCACCTGTACTCCCAAACTGCATAGCGGCACCGTTATAGCCCAGAATCGTAATAAATTGACGGGGCTAATTGTAGAGGCAAAGTTGATACGTGATGAAGTAGGAAAATGTGTCAGTGTAGCGTCCCTGGCGTTGACAGAAAAGGAACTTTGGTTTTGGATGTCTAACGAGTTCAGTGCGCATCTCAAGTGTCGCGTTTTTAAGTGTATGTAAGTGTCGACCTGATTTTTGAATAAACAAGTTGAAGGTTGCGCTATGTGTGCGTCGTGTTCACACATTGTGCGCGTCCTTTGAGCGCATTTGCATCATCGTCACGCTAAACCAACTCGTCAAACTAGGTGTACTGACTGACTTCATTTCTAATTTATCTCTCTACTGCTGGCTCCGAGCGTATTGTGACGTAGAAGTGAAGGCGAAAAACAGAGTAGGAATTATGTTTTTGAACAGAACTGTCTATTGACCTAGTTGGTGCTTGCTAAAAGACATGTTTTTGTCGTAAGTTAAAGCACATACAAAAGGAAAACACAGATATGTCTTCCTTTTGTGTGTCTTCCCTTCGTGTGTGTTTTAACTTGCAGCAAAAAACATGTCTTTTATAGTAGCAAAAGCAGGGTATCAGAAAACTAACTGTTCATTATGTGAACTTGTGACGCTAAAAGCAAGTGACCTTCAAACCACAACGATAGAGCAGAGCACAGCCGACGATTGTCGAAAATCTGATCTGCGCGTAAAGCGCGTCGGCTTTTATAGGGGACTCCTCGATAGTCGCCGGTGCTTGTATACCTTCCATAGAGCACAACACTTTTCGCGTTGCGGACGCAATGTGATCACACAAGGTTCAGCGAGAACATACACAGCAGCTAGAAACAACTATAACATTCGAGTATGTTCCAAATTATGCAGGCTCGTCTTGCGCTGAGCGATAGCTTTATTCTGTCAGTAGGTGAAATGCGGTGCCCGGGAAAAGGATAAACGAGTACAGGTGTCAATATAATGCGAGACTGCTCGAAACATTCCCCCCTAAGTTCTCGTGGACGAGCACTTTTTGGCGATAAAAAGAAGAAAAAAATCCAAGGAAAGGTTTATTCGCATAGTTTAACTTCTCAAAACAAGTGAGAGACTACCAGAGATGCCTTGGTACGAGTTATTTCTTAACACCTGGACATGTCAAATGCGAGCTGGAAGTGCGGTACGCGAGCGCATTTTGCGATTCGAAGGCAGCCGACAAGGACAGGAGTCCAACCCCCGACCTCGTGCTCGGAAGAACGCCTTAACCACCGTGTCAGGTAAGCGCGGCGATCAACCTCATCAGCTGCGCAAACACTTCATTACTTACCTATGATGTAGTCGTATTCCTTGTAAAGCGTACGGGCATTATAGCTGGAAATCTTAGGGCAGTAGTCAAGATGCAGCATAGCGAGCACAGAAGCAATCAAAAGCACCGGCCATTTCGGAGCAAGGAATGCAATGTACGGTGCTTGCGCCATGGCTCTTCTCGCGGATTCAAGATTGCTGCCGCTGCGACGGTTTGAACTGAGCTCGAAGTGCAATGGCACACTTGGCCGGTAATACCGCAGGAGGACACATTGTTCGCGATGGCCGGTGAAGGAAAAACAAAAAAATGCAGAATGACAGCAGAGTGAAATACACGTAAGCATTGTTACCGATATTCTACTGAAGGCTTCAAAGCATCGCAGGCTGTACGCTTTGTGCGGGGAGGCCTAAATCTTGCTACTTCAATAAGTTGTTTATTTTTCAGTAAATATCGATAGTGGGCGTTCTTCAACACCGGTGCCAGCTCCGAAGAGAATGACACACTATTTCTTTTTTCGTGAACATTTCTTTGTCGCAATTGCATTTTAATTTCTATTATCTTTTTTATGATGAAAGGAAAGAATGAATTTATTTGCCTGTTCACATTAAGGAAAGAAGCAAAAGCAGGCTTTTGCTCTGGCAACCATTCAGCACGCAGGCATTACGCAGCACACAAATCACACAGACATGCCGTAGCTAAAGCGAATGTCACGATACAGAAGACTTACATAATAAACACCGGTACCGAAATTACGCAAAATACACCTAAAGGAAATTTCGTTACAAGATACCATGCAAATTAAGAAATCAGTAAAGAGGAAACAAAACTGCCACTTCATCGTATGACTTCATTCAGACACTCACCATTGTTTGCCACCAGAAAATACATATGTGTTTCATTCGAACCCTCCATTATTTCATAAACACAATCATGTGGGCGATGTTGTAACGATGGCGCCTGGTGACTGACTAGTTGTTTCCATAAATTGTGGCGTTTGCATACTCAATTGATAAAAACAGTAGCGCAAATTAACGGATACATTCAAGTACTGCGGCTTGTATTGCTTCATGTATTGTATCAATTTGTAGTATGGCACTTGGTTAGCTTTTAGCACGGAATATTATAGTAAAATATCATTAGTTTCTGAAGTCTTGGCCTCGACACTGATATCCCTCGAGTGTGCGTAAGACTCTTTATGATAACACAGGGTTTTTCTGAAAAGTAATGTGAGTGATTATATTTTGAAGCGACTATACGTTTTTGGACGACGACGACGAAGACGACGGCTATTAGCCTGGCTGCTCTTGCTCGGCCAGTTTTTGAATAATTTTAGTCACTACGGTTGCCCTCTACACCTTCGATCTGAACAGTAGACTGCTCGCGGCTTCAGGATCCCCAGCAGGCGAGTGATCCCCTTCAAGCGGCCAAGCGGGCGTGGTACGTGGAACCAGCTTCAAGAGAGAGAGAGAGAGAGAAACAACTTTATTGAGCCGAGTAGACATCTTCTTAGACGCCGTCGATGGAAGTGGTTCCCTCTTCACGGGACCCATATGCTTCCCTAGCCGCCTGGCCCCTGGAGATCAGGATGAGCTGGTCTTCCAGGGCGGGGTTGGTTAGCAAGGTCTCCAATCGCTCGGTGAGGGTGGATGAGGGATGGGGTAGGGTAGTGGGGCAGGTAAGAGGTGGAGGGATTGCCTTGACAAAATCGCATACTCCAATGACGTGTTGGAGCGTGCCTAACTGAGTCTTACAGAAATTACATTCCTTCTCGCACCTTTCCCGGTACCTCTTGTTTTGAAGGTAAGGGTGCGGGAAGGATCCTGCCTGTATCTGCCTGTAAGTAGCTTGCTGTTCTCTGCTAAGTAATCGCACTTAGCAGAGAACAGCAAGCGGAGCGGAGTAACTGCGCCTCTCCGTCTTGTAATGGTTCGTAATGTCCCTATAGCTTATTTAGGACTGTGGCTCACCTTCCTCTACCCGGTGTTTTATCTCTCCGGCGAACTGGTGGGCAAGTTCGTTGCCCTCCAGTAACGAACTCACCCCTTTCTGTAGCTGTTATACACCTTTTGCGAGTTAGTGACAATTCTTCCCACCTTGGGCTGCGCGAGTGCTAACGCTATCGCGGTCTCTTCTGCCACCTCCGGAAAAGACGTCTTGATGAAGGCGCAGCTTACGAGCACATCCCGCGTCGTAACTGCCAGCGTGGCTTTCCATGAAAACTGGGGTAATGACACGTCTGTGAAGAGAGTGACCCCCTCTTCCTCTTCTACTATTTGACCTAAAGTCTCCGTCAAGGCCACTATACGAGCCGCTCTGCGGCCGTCGTTACGACCCGACCTCATGTTTCGAGGCAGCGGCTTACTGTCGATTTTATGCGCCCACAACCTGGGTAACGGTGCCGTTTCCTTCCGCTCTGCCTCTTGCCAGCCCAACTTGGCAAGAACGCGACATCCCGCTGAAGTTTGACTGAGTTGAACTCTTTGATTAGACAGATGCTCTTCCTATTCCTAGACCTATTCTAGACTATCCTATTAGCTCTTCAACGACGTTGTGCTTGGCAATGCCCAGAAGCTTGTCGGTCGAAGAGTGCTTCGGCATGCCCAGCGCCATCTTGGCTGCCTTGCGTATAATGACGTTCAACTGGTCCCAGCCTTTCTTGAGTAACTTGAGGTACGGCGCCACGTAAACGATGCGCGACGTCACAAAGGCCTGGACGAGCGTCAGTGCATCGTCCTCCTTCAATTCTCTTTGTCTGTTTGTGACTCTTCTGATCATGTTCGAGATTTGTTCCGTTGAAACCTTGATTTTGTCGATCGACGCCCCCGCCTTGCAATTGTTCTGGAAGATGAAACCCAGGATACGTGCTTGGGGGGTTGGCGTTATGGTCGTCCTGTCGATGGTGATTCGGACGTTCTCTTGGTCTCCTTTCTTTCTTCTTTGCTTGATGACGAGTAACTCTGACTTCTGTGGCGAGCAACTGAGGCCGCACTATTTAGCGAACTCGTGCACGGTCTTTGCCACTATCTGAAGGGTCTCCTCCATCCAACTCTCCGACCGTGCCCTCGACGTCCACACAGTGATGTCGTCTGCGTAGAGAGCGTGATCTATGCCCTCTATGTCTTGAAGCAAAGCCGGCAGAGGGAGGAGTGCCAGGTTGAACAGAAGCGGCGAAAGAATCGATCCTTGCGGGGTGCCTCTTTCTCCCAGGGCTATCTGTTTCGACTTCTCTTCTTCAATTTTGATCGTTGCCGTTCTATTGCTTAATAAACCCTGCACATACTTGAATATTCGCTTTCTGCACCCCGTTTGGCGCAGGTTACGGAGAATACTTTCGTGTATGACGTTATCGAAGGCCCCCTTGAGATCGAGCGCCAGGATAGCTCTTAGCGTAGAAGCCTTCGCTTGCTTCATAACAAGCTCGTGTAGTTGCACCAAGACGTCGTGCGTTCTCAGGTGCCTCCGGAATCCGTACATGGTCGGTGGCATCTGATCAGTGACGTCCAAGTGTCTCTGTAGTCTCTTAAATACCATACGCTCGACCACGTTCCCCACACACAAAGTGAGAGAGATGGGGTGCAGATTGTCGATGTGGGGTGGTTTCACCGGCTTGGGAATGAAACGCATCTACGCTTCTTTTGGTAACGAAGCATTCTCCCAGGACGCGTTGGCGAGGTTTAGCAGTTCAGCTTGGCTATTGTCGCTCATATTTTTTAGCATCTTGTATGTAATGCCGTCAATTCCCGGTGCGCCGCCTTGATTACTTTCATCGATAGCCGTAACCAGCTCCAGTTCTGGGAAGGCTATCCATCTCAACTTTGCTATCCCCTTCATACTCGTGAGTCGGGTTACCGCTCTTCTCGGTCTTGAGGTATTTACTTGCGAGTTCACGAATGAGCTTCTCCCGATCCCCGTCGTAACTGTTGATCGTTCTTGTGAGGTCTCAGCGCATGCACTCATGCTTTTTAACAGATCTATGAGGTGCCGCAACAGCTTCCAAGTCTTCTTCGTAGACAGTGCGCCTAGCAGGTTGTCACACATCTTCATCCAATTTTCCCTGCATAGTTGTTCCGCATATTTGGTCACCTGCTTGTTGAGCGCGTGTATACGTCTGCGAAGCTTCTTGTTATCTCTTCGCCTCTTCCACCTTCGAGTAAGACCATGACTGGCCGCCCACATGTGACTAAGCCTGTTATCTACAAAGGGAACTTGCGTAGTCGTAGTAATCTTCTGAGTAAATTTATTTACAAATTCGCATTGTTTTTTGGCCCACGCCTCATACGTCTTGGTGTCTTGGTCCTCGTCCTTGCCTTCCCTGTCTGCGCTTTTACGTAACCGGTCCCAGCCTGTAATGTTGGCTTGACCTAGTTTCGCCTTGACGTCGGTCCTCCCGAGGGTTACACAAATTATGTCGTGATCTGAGCCAAGATTTTACACCCCGCTACGCCAAGTTACGTCGAGGTGCCCCCGAAGTAGCGTTAAATCACGAGTGGTGTCTCTGACCATGCTAGTGCCTGTCCTGGTCGGTACGCCCGGTTCATTAACCACCCTCCATGTCGTGATCCTCTATAGCTTTTACCTGGTTTCCTCTTTTGGACAAATATTTGTAACCCCACATCCTGTGGGCCGCGTTGAAATCTCCTAGCACTAAAATCAGTTTCGAGGTGGGCCGCCATTTGCTGCACTCCATGCAGCCCTCATCAAGGCCCTGAGAAACGAGGAGGCAGCGGGGCCTTCCACGTCCCCACAATGTGAAGAACATTTGAAGAAGAGACCACGACATGATGAGGTGAACACAATCCTATTGGCAGACAATGTTGCCGAAGACATGGACCAGGCAAGTTCTACGGCTACCGCGTACAAGAAAGAACGACCTGCTGCAATTCCGGTTATCTTCCAGCTAATGCAACCTGAGTGTACGCAACGGAATGTAAACCCAAACATTCTAGCATCATCGATCGTGTCGACAGCACTAGAAAAAGTCCTCAGTCATTGCCCCAATAAGGATGGCAGCCTCATGGTGAGTGTCGTCGCTTACCACCGCTAATTGCCTGCTCACTCTCACAACGTTAGCAGGGGCGGCCGTGCAAGCTCGCGTCCCATCTTCGCGCTGGGACACTTATGGACCTATTCAAGGAATCCCTGTTGAGTACTCTGACAGAGTTGCAGGAGTACCTCTCGGGACAAGAGGTCCTGTCAGCTCGTAGGCAAGTTTACTGCATCCCTAAAGAGGAAGGAACCACTACAGAACCACGTCGAAAATCAGTAATTCTAGAATTCGCCAAGGATTCTCTCATGCCAAACGTGTGCTACTTAGATTCTGCAGCTACCCTGTGATTGAGTACATGTGATCTACAATGTAATGTTACAACTGCCAAAAGCATGGTCATATTGCAAAATACTGGAAAGGCACTATCCACTGCAGGGTATCTGCTGAACCCCATTCACACAAACATTGAGCTTCTCGGGCTCAACCACTATAAGCTAACTGCAGTGGACCTCATTCGGCGTCGTATGGACTATGCCCGAGGAAAAGGACAGCTGCACTTGCGCAGGCAGTCGAACAAGTACAAGGAAAACCTCTATCGCGGCGAGAGCCCCAACCGAATCTAGAGCTGGTATTTACGAGCCTGACGTCTGTTAAGCACAACGCGTCCCCACCGCGGAGCGACATCGTAAAAAAAAGCCATGTCGATTCTGACACACCACAACGTGGACAAATGCCAAAAATACCTATGCTTCATTTGTTCGCGAATCGCGAAAACATACCAAGTCATACAAGACCTCACAACACCTAACATCTAATGAACCTATCATCACACTCCGAAACACCAGGGAAGTTCATGTACATGATTCACCCTCGACAATAAGTGAAATTATTGTCGCAAATTTGTTTGTGCCTATGCTATTCGACGGAATCAAAGCTCGTCATCGGGCTGATCCTGCAGCTAGTAACCTTCCTGAGGTTGAGGCTGTCATGGCTCTTGAGCCCCTAGTGACAGTATCTTCCCACGTCAAACCGCATTGTTTCATTGAATCAGCAATGATTTCTTCGGGGGCCTCAAGGCCAATGGTTAACACAAACAGTCATCTAAAATCGTGTACCATTTTTCTATGGAATGCCTGAGGTCTGCGTTCGAAGCTCTCCGATTTTCAGCACCTTGTACGTACTTACAAGTTTCGTTTTCTGGTGACATCCGAGTCTCGTATAGACCGGACCTTTCGGATAAGTGGTTATCATTTCCTACATTAGCAGCAGACGAATGGTATTTTGATTGATTGGCTTCCGACTGATTGGCTTCCGCAACGGCATTCCTGTAGCGGAGACTGTTGTCTCCCTGCATAACACAAATGAGTGCATCTGTGCAAAGACAATCATTGGCAAGCAGAAGTTTACTCTAATAGCTGCCCGCTTGGAGCCAGGGGTAGTATTTGATGTGCCAAGACTGGAAAATATAATCTCAACAGCAGCTGGCCACCACATTATCCGTGGCAATTTTAAGGCCCACAACACAATTTGGGGCAGTAGGCGCACCTGTGCGCGAGGTTATAGGCTAGCTAATTTACTCGCAGACCATCTCATTGGACAATTGAATGATGTTAGCATTACTTACCTGAAGGGGCCATGAGTTACCAGCTGCATTGATCTATTCTTTGTGTCAAGGTCTTTTGTTCAAAGGTTTAGCTCTTGCCCTGACTCTGAGACAAGGGGCAGTGAGCACTGCCTGATTCTAATATCGGCTTCTGGTTTGCAAATGCCTTCACTAAAAGTGAAAATGAAATGCACAAACTGTGATGCTTTTAGAGACGCCTCTAGTCGATTAATTACAGCTGCAACTCGAGACAGTGAACTTGTGCCGACAATAGAACATTGCTTGAAAACTTTGCTTGCTAACTTCAGTACCTTGAGACGCCTAATAATGATGATGAGTATGAGCACCTTCGCGCTATCCGAAGACGTGCGAAGGAAAAAGCACTGCGCACTAAGGATCTTGAAGATCTGCGTGCTTCTTGACGAGCACAGCGTCGAAGAAGACGCTATCTCACCAAATTGTGCCGACAATGGCGGAGATATTTTTGCGCGACGCTGGATGCACTCAAACTCGTGGCTATTATCTGGCGTGTCATCAGACGATTGCGGATGCCAGCCCAGCAGTTATACCCTTTCATCGCGCTCTCATTACACGAAGGACTAACCATGAAACAAACAGCAGAATAATACTGCAAGCTTGTACCTGGATCTGGGCATCGCGGTACATGCAGCATGCCTTCGGCTGACAGGCAACCTCCGTGAACTTCTATGGATGCAGTGGGCCTCCCCTTCACCATAGAAAGGCCTTCAGCGGCTATAGCTGATACAAGCAAACAGTCTTCTCCAGGCCTTGACGAAGTCAGCCATCAAGCTATAGCGCATCTTTCCTGCCAGTGCCGTTTCCGACTGCTAGAAATGTACAGTACCTGCACTAGTGGTAAAGTGCCTGGCAAATGGAAAGTCGCTAAAATTGTACCTGTCACCAAGCCTGGGAAACAGCCGACCAACTACGCATCTTTCCGACCTACTAACCTGCTGAGCTGTGTTGGGAAACTAAGGGAAAAAATTATTTATAAGCAAATTGCATGATTTCTTGAAACGTAAGGCATCTATCTCAAAGAAATGAATGGCTTTCAGCAGAATAGATCAGCATTGGACCATATAATATCCCTGATTTTCTCCGCAGAAGAGCATCTAACAAGTGCACAAATTCCATCCGTCATCTTCCTTGACATCAAAGCCGCCTTCGACTCCATTTTAAATCACTCAGTTCTTGA
This sequence comes from Dermacentor variabilis, assembly GCF_050947875.1. Taxonomy (NCBI): domain Eukaryota; kingdom Metazoa; phylum Arthropoda; class Arachnida; order Ixodida; family Ixodidae; genus Dermacentor; species Dermacentor variabilis. The sequence continues at coordinate 36,532,131 of NC_134574.1, forward strand.
GGCCCTTGAAGCCGTACGCCTTGGAGGACGCCTTTATACATGGCTATCCAACTATCTCGAAGGACAGCGGGTTTGTATGGTAACTCCAAAAGGACTGCCATCTCGCTACGCTGTCAAAAAAGGAGTGCCACGAGGGGCAGTCCTCAGGCCTTTACTATTCAACATCACTCTCGTTCACTTGAAAAAGAGTCTACGTACCGGGGTACATATCACTCTGTACGCTGATGACATATGTATCTGGAGTGCGTCACGATCTCGTCGAGCAACTCAATAGCGACTATAGCGAGCACTTTTAAACATGTCATCTTATCTAACATCGCGGGGGCCACATCTATCACCAGAGAAGAGCGTTGCTATGGCCTTTACTCGCAAGCGCACGGATGGCTACCCACTAATACTTGGTGGTCTAGCCCTTCCCTACGTACGGACACATCGCTTTCTCGGTATCTTGATTGATTGTAACCTCTCGTGTACCCCGGAAGGGAAAATGTTACGGGGGATAACCTCCAGCGCATCCCAAATTATTAGTTTTCGTACTGGACTCCGGTGGGGTAGCGACTTCCGGTTGATCGTGATGGTTCGTAGTCCTTATGCTGACGGGCGCTGCAACGCAACACCCGTCCTACCCTGCAACGACGTTCCTTAATTAATAGGAAAAGCTTGGAAACGGCACGTAACCATAACCTGCGTCTTTGTCTCGGTCTTCCGAAGGAGCCTTCTTGTAGAGGGACATTAGTCGAGACCCACTGTTTAAGTCTTGACCTGCTACGAATCCAGGAAACCACCCGCATACGTATAAGGCACGTGGTCCAAAACAAATAATTTCTTGAGTTATAACAAAATGCAAAACAGTTCCGGATTCGGGCAAGCTGTTGATGAAATTCGACTCATTATCCCCAGACTGGCACCACAGATCATGTCACTACAGTTCCCTCCGTGTATGCAGTCTCCTTTACACATTGGGAAGTACATCCCTAGAATAGAGTCGAAGTGCATGCCTCAAGCCCCTATTTTACAGACAGAATAGGCTTGCATGAGCGAGAAGTACTCCATTACGAAGCACATATTTATAGACGGCTCTTGTACGCAACATAGTTCTTTCTGTGGTACTTTCGTCCTTTCCACAGACCAGACATTTTCATGGCGTTTAGAGCGAGTAACGTCATCGACATTGTTTGAGCTGCAGGCACCGAAACAGGCGCGGCAGCTTCTGCGGCATCTTCATCAACAATGAAAAATCTTCACAGACTCGAAGGCAGCATTGCAAAGCCTTTGCACGAAAAACACTAAATCAAGCAATTACATTTTCGTCAAGTACATGGCGCACCTACACCACTTGTCATCTAACGCTGGACATGTGATAGTATTTCAGTGGCTTTGAGGATATTGTGATATAACAGGTAATGAAAAGGCCGATCAGGCAGCCGAAAAAGGACATAATCGCATCAAATTTATGAAAGTGTATTTCACTGAAAGTGAAGCTGTAGCTTTGGCAAAGTGATATGTACACAGTGAACGGCGTAGAAGATGGTCTTCACCTTCAGGCAATTACAAGTTTTTATTCAACATCTACCCAGAGCTCCTATCAAGGCTAGCGCAATGTCTACCACGACATCTCGAGGCCCTCTATGAGCGGCTTCGACTGAACGTTGCATAAACGAACAATCTTCTTTTGCGCAATGGTCAGACCACAAATTCATGTTGTAACAACAGTGGCACGGTACCATGCCTACTGCATATCTTGCTCGAGTGCCCAGCGTACAGAGACGAGTGACATTAATATAAGATGAACATGAAAAAGCTCGACCAAGGCCGCTTGACATTGACACCGATGCTGGGTCCCTGGCCTTGCCCATCAAAGCAGCACGAAGCTTGAACTTTTTGTTCTTATATATTGAGTCAATTGGTTTACTCTCTAAACTATGACTCACGTACGTCATCTCATGAATACTGTGGTGTTTTCTTCTGCATTTACCGTCCACCTACGCCGAACCGAACACTTACTCTACTACTGATGTCACACGACCTGCATCTTTTATTTTATTTTCCTTTCTTCTTCTGCCCACCTTCTTCTAGAGCCTTTCTTCTCCTTCGCCCCATTTCCTACAGAGTAGCATGTAGGCGAAAATAAGCCGGCTAAACACTCTAGGTTTTCAATAAAAAGCTTTTTCTCTCTCTGTACGTTGCAGCGCGCTAGGACCGGGTGAAATTGGTGGAGGGAAAGTTAGCTTACGCACGCGCAGTGGCTCTATTGTCTGCGACGATTTGGAGAGTAGAATCAGGCTTTTCCGTGAAACTCGTTTTTATTTTCCATGCATGCCGTAAGGCACCGCTTGTTGCATCAAAGGATTGGTATTAAGTTTTGTTGTGATGCTCGGCAAGTCGGCAGTGGCACAAATCATATTTAGAAGGCCGTGAAGGGGTCAGCGATGAAGTCCGCACTGACAGTCATCAACGACCATCACCGACGAAAATTTGACGCATGTGAGAGATCCTTTATGCTCGGACTGTCGTTTGAGCGGCCGTTTAATGGCACGCACAGCAAACATTCCTAAAAGTACCGTTCACGAGATTTTAACAAATAACTTGCAGATGCGAAAAGTGTGCGCGAAGATTGTGCCCAAAGTATTAACGGACAACCAAAGTAGTGCCGAGTTGAAACGTGCCAGCAACTTTTGGACTGGTGTGAAAATGATCTCCAGTTTTTAGACAATGTCATCACAGCTGGCCAGTCTTGGGTGTTTGAATACAACCCCCAAAGAAAAAGGCAACGTACTGTGTGACACACCTCGGCGTCGCCTCGCCTCAAGAAGGCCAGAATGAGCAAGTCAAAGGTCAAGGCATTGCTAATTTTTTCTTTGACATCAGGAGCTCGTACACCAAGACTTTGCACCATATGGCACAACCATTAACGCCAAAATCTACGTGGAAGTTCACAAGAGACTCAAACGAAGGGTCCATCGCGCCCCGCCTCACATCGCGGCGAATGGAAACTTCACCGTGCGCGCCAGCCCACGCTGCCTTCCTTGTGACCTGCTTCCTGGTCGATTCAAAGTGTCAACGGTTCACCGGCCACCCTATAGAGTCCTAACATGGCTCCTCCATAATTTTTTTTATGTTTCTGCACTTGAACACTCCCATGAAAGAGCATCATTTCGAGATACTTCACCAAGTCAAAGACGCTTGCACTAAGGATCTAAAGGACGTTCCGGAGGATGCCTACCGTGACGCCTTCGATGCCTGGAAATTTCGCTGGAAGCGATGTATCGTCGCAGGAGGAGCCTATTGACACGTGTACTTGTTTCATCATTTACAAATGCTGTCGCTCAGAGCAGGACGCACCTGCGTGCATCGGAAGTTTCTGGAATGTTATTGATAGTTCTATTCGCTGTCTGTTGACACAGAACCTTGCGTAATCTGGCTGCGTGTACGCGCGATGCGAACGGTGTAGAACTTTCTGGAAGACACGCGGGCACCAGCTATTACTCGGGAAGCTTCGATTACTGATGTAAAAAGCCAACGCGCTTGACCCGCTGGTCAGATTTTCGACGATCGCCGACCGTGTTCGTCGATATTGCTGTGCTTTAAATGTAACTTGCTTTTGTGGGCACAAATTCGCCCAATGAAGAGTTAGTTTCGTCGTTCACTGTTTTACTGCTGCATTATTCGCTGTCACTACCACGTGACACAATTTTCAAACATTTTTATTCGTTTTACCGATCTGTTCAATATATGTTTCAATTGACTTAATGAGATTACTTTTTCGACATACCCTACTTATATTTATCGTAGCTTTTTCGAACTGTTGCCTCAAATTATTGTACAATAGAGTAATCGAAAAAAATTGTGTGCCAGCCACAGGGGAATAAGTGCACTAAGTTTATATAGGGTATCCCACATACCTTGAGCAAAACATTAAAAATAATCAGATGCCACATAGCTGGTCAGAACCAAGGAAATATTGTTTGTCGTTGCTTGGAGATACTCAGATCATTTTTGCATTTCTCCTAATCACATAATTACTCCAAGTTAATCACTTTCTCAAACATTATAATTAGGTGAATGGTGTCAATCAGAAAGTTGTACAGCAACATGAAAAGCTTCCCATAAAGCTTTCTGTTCCTCCACACGTGCTACATAAATGTGGTTTCTTTTTTTTCAGAGCGTACAAGGAGCCCGCGATTACACATAAAGGTGCCGCGTGAGTTGCCTCTCAAGGCACTTTACGTGTATTCTTTGCTTCTTCCACGTTCTAAAAAACAGTTTTTGTAGCACTTATCAAGCAACATAAAGCTGCGTGGAAAGTTTTTCATGCTCCTCGACAATTTTACAACATATATGCTAGTTGTGTAAAACACATATGCCTAGTTGTGTGAAAATTTTGTCTATGAGCGTGTTCCAAGTCGAATCGTCTTGAACCCACACTCCCATGAATGTTTGCCATCATTCCTGCTCTGTCATCCTACCTTCACAGACGCTCGCCGCCGTAGCCCGGCGGCTATGACGTTGCACTGCTGAGCGCGAGGATGCGAGTTCAAACCCAGCTGCAGCGAACACATCCCAATGGAGGTGGAATCCAAAAACGCTTATGTATCGTATATTGTGTGAACAAACGTAGAGAACACCAGCTGGTTAAAATAATGCTTGAGCCCCCAGCTACGGCATTATAAGTTCGTAGTTTTCGCACGTAAAACTCCATAATCTAGTTTATTTTGCCTTCACAGCAAATAACTCTATTGCCATTTCGCAATAAAAAGCAGGAGAAGATATATAATTTGTACTGGAAGCGTTCATTTGTAGCTTATTATGCGCCAATGAGCACAACCACTACTTCAGGTAATTTTTACCTTTCATTTCATGCTCTTTATAGTTGTAGCTTTAAACAACATGGTACTATCTCCTACATTGCTCAGCTATTAAGTAGACTAGACAACTTGGTACAGGTCCGTAATGTCAACAAGATATTCAAGAATTCATTTTTGCGGAACACCAATCATAATTTTCGTGTAAGATTACACGTCTGTTTATATAGCATACTAATTTATCACTACAACACTAGTGTACAATATGCAGAATGATACTTCACTGTACCTTTCTGGCAAGAGGCACTCCACAGAGTTTACGCATTGAAACATCATAGTATAGATTCTACCATTCATCCGATCTTTGGTAGACCCTCTATAGACAGTATGAGCTATCCTTTCAAAGGATAATAGGTGTTCAGTCATGCCTGACTCAGATCATGTACCCACTCCGGTGAGAACTTCATAATTCAGTACACACTCAGCCTGCAAAACCACACCATACCTCGTCCCTGTGCTTCCGCGCTTAAAACGTAGTTTCCTGGAAACGCCAATACTGAAAGAAATTTTCTTCACCTTGACGTCCCGGAATTTACCTAATTGGCTGGTGCATCTGTACAAATTATGTTTCAGCTAGAGAGTGGCGTATTTACCACTGTACTTCTTAGGTTCCCATTGACTACCTCTAAGGTGTTGTCGGGTGAAAGCACCGAGTGCGTCAGGTGGACATGGGACCTTCGGAATGCCATCGGCAACATGGTTCCGTAAACCGCCCTTTTGGGTACGCTCTATAGTCACGGTTTACGGGGAAAACTTGACTTGTCTACGCCATCTGTGCCGGCAATTATCATTCAAGGTGCGCCGGGTTGCGCGCTCATTTTTCGGCAGAAGTCGCTTTCCGAGAGCAGATATTCGACGCGATCCCACTGAGACAGCACTAGACACTTTAAACGAGAATAGCGCTCGTTTCAATAAATGAAAAAAAACAATTAGTATGGACCACCTGATCAGTGGTCGTGACCAGCTCTTCGTTATTTTGTCAGGTGGACGTTACTCAATGGCGGTAGCGGAGCGTAGTATTAGGGTTGTTCGGCAGTTCAAGTCGAGCCGGAAATATCACCAGCTCGCGACTGCAACATAGCTGTTCGTCGATGCATGTGTCAGTCATCGTGGAACGAGAGAGATATTTCTTTCATTATGATTCTCTAGAAAATGTCATTTGCTACAATGCGCACATACATACATACATACATACATACATACATGCATGCATACATACATACATACATACATACATACATACATACATACATACATACATACATACATACATACATACATACATACATACATACATACATACATACATACATACATACATACATACATACATACATACATACATACATACATACATACATACATACATACATACATACATACATACATACATACATACATACATACATACATACATACATACATACATACATACATACATACATACATACATACATACATTAGTAAAGTCTCGAGATGGCGCAGCAATTCACTTGGCAAAAGAAAAATGTTTTCTTCGGTACATGACGTCAAAATGAAACGATTTTATAGATTATTTGCACCTCATCGTTGGCCGTTTTAAACTAATTAGTGGTTACTTGTTTTATGAAGTTGCCACGAATGAAGAGCAACATCTAAGCGCATATGCATAGCGCTTCTAAATCCGTGCATATAAGACATCTAAAACACTGAAACCTAAGGCGCTCAGTTTTAACGTAGGCTTATAAACACACAGCTTTTTAAAACTTACTAGTGAACTGTTGATATACTTGTGCTTATAGAGGAGGTCACCTGTCTGTAACATAATATATTTTAGCTTCGAGCTGGTCCGCAGTACAGATAAATAACGGCGCTCATCTCAGCCACTTTCTCCTGTTCGTGCACGGCTACCAAAAGATGGCACTCACAAGAGAAAGTGGATGAGAAATAAATAGAAAACGTCGCTGCATGAGTGTTTACGTGGCTGAACAGCAAAATACCAGAGTGATAAAAAATGTTCCATTGTTTCTGCACAATGTCGTGACACATTGTTCAAGCTCTCTTGTTATGCCCCTGCCTTTTCACAGACATAAAGGCATTCAGATTTGAAGGAAGACTTCAGAGTGCGGCATTCAAGCTGACCGTTCCATACATGAACATGGCGTATCAATTGCACTCGAGCTATTGTGATCACATCAGGGCCTGCACACTATCGAAAATACAAGCATCTTCGATACATTTTTTAATATACTCTATGGGTATCTTGAATCCATATTATAATACATTCTGCAAGACATGTTTCATGCAGTATCCGTATTTTCCGTGCACAGTATGAAGTGTCGTGGGTCTTAGAAGATGTACCTATCACAAATTTTACGAAAATTCCAAGTCATAGAGGCTAGCAAATGAGGGCACTTAAACCTTATTTTAAACGATGACACTAGTAGAGTAATTCATATTTGTGGCAACTTAACATGACTGAATGAAAATCTAGTGCTCCGCGTCGCTACTGTTAAAAATTGGTGATAATTATTACTATGACAATGACTATGTCTGCTGGATGTTTTGACCCCGGACTAAAAAAGCGCTAATGCCGTATGATTCCAATCGGTCTAAGCTAGTCAAGAGGGGTGTAGCGGTTGGACGCCTTCTGGACGCAGTGCAAAAGAGCTGCTGCCACCGCATGGCGTATAGCCTGAAACAGCAGGTTGAGAGGTTGCTTGCAGCAGGTTTCCCTCTCTCACTCATTAAGGCTGTTGCTGAAGCCAGTTAGCGGAAAGTAAAGGGTCTAGCAAGCCAGAAGTCACCGACATCAGAGCGAAGAAAGTAACTCAAAGTAATACCATACATTCATAAAATATCCCACAGCATTAAGAAGGTGGCGGGAAGGCAAGATGTAAGCGTTGTGTTTTCTGCACCTTGCAAATTGGCTAGCTTGTGCGGGAGGATTGCAAACGAGGGGAACAAGAGAGGGGCCTGTAAAGTGAAACATGTGACACCCTTCATCAAGTGCAACACTGGGGTTGTTTACCGCATTCCGTTGGCTTGTGGTATAGTCTATATATGCCAGACAGGTAGGTGTGTTAACAAGCGCTTGCAAGAACATAACCTATCCTTAGGCGTGGACCAGGCAAGCAATTTGGCGGTTCATTACCACGGCTGCAATAAGTGCAATAAAAGTGCTCCATTGTTCGGTGGTATGACCATTTTCGGGAAGGGCAACACCAGATACGGAAGCGAAATCTTAGAAGCTTTTCACATTGGAAATGAGAAAGAAATTTGTGTCAGTGATACGTCTTTGTGTTTAACGAACAAGGAACGTGCTTGCCTATCGAGTAGGTAAAATTTGATTAATAACACTGACATTCATGCACAGGTCTTGGGAGGAGTAGAGGTTGCGCATGCGTAGGCTGTTTTTCACGTGGTAATGTATCTTCGAGGTGTTTTCTGAGTACATGTCTTGGGAGGAGTTGAAGATGCGCATGCGTTGGAGGCTATGTGCGGCAATGTAAATTGCAATAAAGTACAGTTGAAAGTCCAGCGTCTGTCAGTGTCTTATACCTTTTCCTTGTGTGCGCGTCCTTTGTGTTTCGCTGGTACCCCCTTTTTCAAGTTCATCATGCACCAATTGGCTTGAGAGCTTGCGCTAATTACTAACACATTTCTAAATTAGTGCTTCTAAGCAGAATGTTAAATGCAAAATAGAAGTCGACCAGTTTCTATGCTCCCGCTTTTTTTAGACGCGTTGTGCTTCGAACCATAATATAAAAAAATGAATGAGAATAAAGTAAAGAACAGTTAAACTCTAGTCACAGAGGAAATTTCAAAGTCCTTTGAACCAAACATCCTTTACTTCAAGGGAAGACGCGTGATGTAACAAGGGTGCCTCGAAAGAAGCCTAGTTGAAAGAAGCTTTGAGTCAACGGAGTCCGTGTTTCTCCTTTGAAATCCCAAAGAAACACCCTTGAGCCTAGAGCGCGACCAACAGAGAGAGAATAAACTTTTATTCTGAGCAAACGCCATGTGCGCCCTAGGTGGGCGGCTTCCTTATTTCAGGTAGCCGCGGGCCGCGGCCATTTCCCGTGCCAGTTCGATCCGGCTGCGCTGTTTCTTCGGGTCCAGGTCGGTTAGCTTGGCCTCCCAATGCTCCTCAGTTAGTGTTTGGATTTCTACTGTGCCATGTTTTCGTACACATCCCCGTACCATATGACATAGGGTGTCTGGGACACCACAGTACATGCAGATGTATGAGTTCTCAAATGGTGAGATTCGGTGCAATAACATACCGTGGACGTAAGTATTCGTTTGCAATTATCTTAGTGTTACTGCTTCTTCCCTAGTTAGGCTGGACTGAAGTCGTCGGTAAGTTATTCTGTCTGGCCTATAGTGTCCCAATTTTTTTCTATATGAATACGGGTGTTTAATTTTTACCTGTTAAAGAAAGTTTAATTCTTTTACAGAAGTTTCTAAGCAATAAACACTTTCGTGACACCAGAAATATCAGTGATGAATGCGTCGGTACAGTAGCGTCGTCATGGACTGTCGCCATCAGCAACATGGACGCAACATGGGTGCAATGCGCGATTTCGTTATCGGCTGCTACGCATCGAAGCGTCCCTTTTTTTTCAACACGTCGTTAGCTTCTTTTCGTTCCTCATCACTTTTACATTTTTGGATGCACTGCGGTTTCTGTCAAAAAGCTTCAGCGGGGACCACCTGGAGACTATGTATGTATCCGTTGAACTAATGCTCCTTTGCAACCTCTATGCTCCTTAAGTTCAAAAGTCCTTTGGTGTACCCATATGACTGGGGTATAAAGCTACATCGGGCATACGTCCGAACACCCCAGTTTGTCGTCTTAGAGATACAGCGGATCCATAAGGGGAAAGCACTTCGGCAAATGCATTCCGCGAAGCTTTACGCTGCGGTCAGAGTTCAGTAACTACAATGCGTACAGAGCTGCTGATCGCACGCGCAGAGCTTTCTGTCATCAAAAGTGCTGCGTGGTACCCACCGCAAACAAGTGAGGACTCTACGAGCCGTACCACACTTCGATGGCAATCAGTGCTAGCGCGAGAAGGAATCGCTAACAAAGTCAGTGTTTAGAAGTGTTTCTAAACGTTAACTACGTTATAGCACAATCTTTTAGAGCAGAAAGTACGTAAAGTGCACAAGAATCGGCCTTCGGAACGCGGAAATCAGCAAATATATCAATCAGCAAATCGACAATCAGCAATCAGCAAATCGAATTTCCCGCCACAAACACAGCGAGTATTTAAAACCGATCTTTGCACGAACAAACCTTTTCAAAAACTCATTTTTTCCTAAAACAATCAATGATTGGAATGCCGTACCTGGAAATTCCCACTGGTTACAGCCACCCACTTGATAAATCTTGTTGACTGTAACCCTCGTATATATTTGTATATTTGCTTATTTTTGTATCTGCTCACGTAGCCCCCTCCTGCTTGGACAGATCTCCGCAGTATTGTGAAAATAAATAATATAAATATATGCAATAAAGACGCGAACAGGTTTGGGGCTGTGGTAGTATAACTTGAGAAGCATTTGCGCAAGCTTTAGCAGTCGTTTAACTGTATTGGTACCTTTGTTACGTCTGAAAACTGTGAAGGACATTCCTTAGGTGCTTCCCACGAGGCAACCTCCTTCATCAGTGCCCGCCCAGACGTTGCGCAGCCCTGGCACCGACTGTTGACGGGTCAACAAAGCTCCCCTCAAGGTAACAACGAGCACCGGATTCTGCAGACCCGATAACAACCGTGAAGGCCATGTTTCCTGGGTCGCTACAAGTTAACCGTTATGGAAAGTCCGCTAATTGATGTAAGGGGCAAACGTCGAGGACTTCCGTCGCAACTGCGTCGACTTCAGGTTCCCAAATTGCCATGTGGTTGCCTCGTATGTGGACGCGTTCGAGAAATACTGGAGGCGGAGTCCGGCGGAACGTTGCCACTTGATGGGTGGGATTTTGCGGACGATTCGACGGCTGTGATTGCTTGAGGCACAGTCATCATATCACCTAGTCTAGTGACCTAGCGAAATGAGCTCCTTGAAGAGCGAGCACCTTTGGTGCAGCGAGCCTGTCATGACGCTTGCTGACATGTGTCTGCTCAGACATGTAGTGAGCTCAGACATTTGAAGTACTATTACATGGAGTAGGTTTGTATTTTTGAAGCCAGTATGTAAAATAAACCTCTCTTCTTTTGCTGCTACTCCAGGACGCCCTGATTGTATGCAACTGCATATTGTGATAACGTGGATGTTGCGAATCTCAGCATAAAACAGCTTTTAGCATAGATCGGAATCAGCTACTTAAACCAGACTTCATACTTGTGGGGAAGTAACTGGGACGTGGAGATCTACCAGAATTCTGGTCAGTTGAAGGCGACTAAGGATTGACGACTTCTTCGAACTGATTCGATGCGGTGGATGTGAACTCGGGGACTTGGTGCTACTTCAGTGTATCTGCGTTTCGTTTCTCCTATATTTTCCGGTCTTCAAGTTATCTTAGAAAAACAGAATTGAATCACTGCGGGTTTTTACTTCTGTTGCGGTTTGTGCGGATTTTGCAGCAAGTATTGTGGAATGGCTGAACCAAAGCCTAAAGTAGTGACCATGGACTTAATGAGTTTAACGAGTTCAATGAGTTTAACGAAAGCTAGCTTGTTGAGTTTGTGTGAGAACCTCGACGCAGAGGTACATAATAACAGATCAAAAACTAAAATACGTGAGAGAGATAGAGAGAGAGCGATAGAGAGAGAAAGAGAAGGAAAGACGAGGATGTTAGCCAGTGTAAGTACCGGCTGGCTACCCTGTGCTGGGGAAGTGGCTAAATGGAATAAAATGTGACAGAAGAAACAAATAAACAACGAAGTAAGAAAATTTCGCACAATAACGCGATGCTACTAGCTACAACTTTCAAAGTAGGTCGCACAATTCACAAGCCCTTAAGAACTTGAACAGAGCCATTAAAGCTTTGATTGCCGAAGCACGTCAGGAACAGTGTCCTAGCACTTTTTTTCTATGTGAAGGAACGATCATACAGTTTTTCGAGCACGGTTCCGAGCACTTTTCTTGGCATCTTGTAACGGGGACAGTCACGGAGCGGGTGCTTGATCGTCTCCTCATGGCCGAAGTTGTCGCAAGTAGGGTGTAAGTAGGGCAGAGCATAATATCCGTGAAGCTTGACCATTTTGGCGGCAATTTCTTGCAAGGATACTACGTCTGGCTGAATTGGTGCCGAATTTTTATAATTAAGGAGTGCAGCTTCGCGCTTGTGAAAAGTGCGGTAATTCCACGGCCAGATCTCTAATTCTTTCACACTTCTCAAATTATTTTCAGCCATGATGTATGGGCGCATCCGTGTCTTCGCGATTCGCCATTGACTCTTTGCTCCTGCTCGTGGAGGCCGAGTGGCGGCGCTTCTTCATCTCCCTCTGCAAGTTTCCCACGGCTTCGTTTACGTAGTGTCTTTGAGTTCTTGATTACTCTCCTACGAAAAGTTTAGTTTCCAACATGAAACCGGCTAGGGGTTTATTAAAGTCAGCGATACCTTCCCTCAGACCCACCGTGGTTGCTCAGTGGTTATGGTGTTGGGCTGCTGTGCACGAGGTCGCGGGATTGAATCCCGGCCACGGCGGCCGCATTTCGATGGGGGCGAAGTGCGAAAACACCCGTGTGCTTAGATTTAGGTGCACGTTAAAGAACCCCAGGTGGTCAAAATTTCCGGAGTCCTCCACTACGGCGTGCCTCATAATCAGAAAGTGGTTTTGGCACGTAAAACACCAAATATTATTATTATTATTACCTTCCCTCAGAACCACATTCTTTTAGTCTAAATGGTGCATAATTGAATTAGGAAGGAACAGCGCTAACTAAGACAGTCACGAGAGGGAGAACGACACAGGAGAAGCGCCAATTAATTTGGGCTAGATGGCGCTTGTCTTGTGTCCTTCTCTGTCTCGTTTTCGTCTTAGTTGGCAATGCTCCTTCCTAATTCAAGTATGATACCTTCCCTGTTTTCTTATAACTGCGCTTGTATTTGCTGCGTTAAATGATTGTTGCTATTTAGTGTTGGATTCGAAGTGCAGCTGGTGGTGGGGGTGCTTTCATCCCTCCTCCCTTTCCCTCCTTCACCCGACGTCTCGGTCCCCCTCGAATTCGCGCGGTTTATACACGGTTTATACCTTTTGTTCTCAGTACAGTCTCCAGCTGTCCCTTTAGAAAGTTGTGGTGGTGGTTGCAGCCTATCTTCTAGCCCTCTCTATAATGAAGATATTGCCGTCTATAAATCAGTATGCTCCTACGTTATTTGTTTCCTGAACTCCTTGAACTCTTGTGTCAGGTTCTTATTTTCTTCTAATAATTTTTATATTGTGGATTTTCTGTTGCTTGTGCGATGGGAGATACTACGCTCGCTCAGCTCATCAGATTTTTGTTTGTCCAGCCAGCGGCTTGCGGATCTTGTTTCTTGGCCTGGAGAGTGCCCGTCATGGTCCGGGGTCCTCCGCTCTCGTTTTGTTTTTTAGGCTTAATGTGCCGGTAGGGGAAGGCACCGTGCTGTTGTTGTTCAGCCACTGGTTCCTCGATCGGGATGTTGATCGGGAAATCGATTGGATTTGGGATCTTTATCTCGACTGGTGCTGTTCCTTCCGGTCCGAGCTAAACCATCGATGCTTGTGCAGTTCTCCGTCGAGGGAACTCTCTGTCTGAGTAGGCATCGCCGGCCCACTCAGGTTGGCCTTCCTTCTTTTTTGGTTGCTCTATCCTAGATTTTCAGGGAGGAGAAACGCTTTTAAGTTTTTTCTTGCGTAGGCTGTCTCGCATGGGGTGTTCCCCGTCACAGATCGCACACTTGGGGGTGCAGTTGTGTCCTAGCATTGGGTCTTTTGCACCGTACTTGGGAGCACACGTTGACATTTGGAACTGGACACACATCCGTTGGCTGTCCGGTTAAGAGCCATATCTTGTATATATGTACTGTTGGCTTGTACGGGTAGCAGATTAACTCGGCTCCCTTCATGTACGCGCTCCTCGGTAGTACACTGCCCATTAATGTGATTATCACCGTCCTTCACGAGGCCAGCATTCTTGCTCTCTCAATTTTCGCTCCTTCTGTCCGAACAGGCAGGTTCTCAATAAGGTCATTATGCGAAGTTCGAGCTGGTATTCCGTGAACTATTCCCCGCAGGACAGTTTCGGGGGCAGCAACGTATGTGGTGAAGTAGTGAATTTGCCTCCCGATGTTTAATTGGCGGATTTCTCGCAGCCAACTCGCCACGTCTTCGCTGGGCGTAGATATGACTACAATATTTGATCCTGGGTGGATCCGCAACAGAAAGTCGTTGCCGTTGAAACTTTGTTGGCAGACATCTATCCCCGCCTTGGAGAGTTCCAGTCCCAATATGTTTTTCACCAAAAGACTGATGTGTGACCTCAGAATTATCTTGATATCCTCTTTTGGCTGAGACGGCGGGCTGCTGCGTTTCATCCGTTGGAATCCTTTTGCATTGACTTCTTCTTTTTCTTTTTCGGCGAGTGGATCGCTTTCTCATTTATTGTGTGTGTTCGCAGTCTTCTCCCTCTCGGATTTCTGCTTTTTTAAACTGGTTATTCTGTTGCCTACGTGAGAGGACAGCATATTACAAGCGTCCTGGTTCCAAGCACAGTGTTCCGAACGGTTGGCGTCGCTATTCTCGCTTCCAAGAGTTGCGTCGGCAGATGCCGGTTCTTCATTCGAACTTGTCCGTGGAGACGAGGTTGTTCTCTCTTCCGCTTCATTGGTTTGAAATTGCGGCACCTGAGAGCGGCCGGGAAGCTGTTTGTCGACTTCCATATGGCGAAAAAGGGCATCAAGCCCGTCTAGGCATGCTATTAGGCTCACGCGTTTCCGCTTGTTTTTTATCGGTTCACACAAAAAGGCACGAAGGTGAGGTTAACATCGCTCACCTTGAGTCCTTTGTCAGTGTCGTTAAGTGTGAAAAGGTCACTGGCCGTTACACAGAGCGCCCATACACCCATAAACATACGCAAAGTTGTCGCACCCCACACGTGGGAGAATATCCCGTGACGCGCGCCGCCGGCCGTAGTCGTCGTGAGGTTCAGTGCCCTGACATGTGCTTCCAATCTGTCGAAAAAGATTTTTTCTCGTAAAGTCGGTCCTAGTCCGAGATCGTGATATCTACGTTATCCACACAACTTCATGAAGCAGGATATTTCATTCTTATATGGGGTTGAGCAATATGTGTCCTTGAAAACATTAGAGAAAACGAAGCTCGGTGAGAGTCCGTCTTCGTTGCTCGGCACTGAATGCGTCCCTCCCGACATTGCAAAAAATTACAGACTAACGTAATCAGTAACTAATAAAATCAGATTACACAACATACGCTTGTTCATCTTGCATGAAACATGTGTTTAATAGTACTCTTTCGAATTTCTTTGGGGAGGCGATTCCATTCATGAGATGTGAGAGGGCAAAAAGGCTTCAGAAAGTCCATGCCGCTAGATTCGATACCTGCCTTATGCAGCTGATCAATGCGATTTGATGTACGAGGGACGTTCCGAAAGTAAGTTTCGCCATTATTTTGAAAGAGAAGATGGCACACCAGGTGTAACAGACAATCGCCATCAGGATCCACGTCCATTGCTTGTTCAACGAGGGAAGGAGAGTCAGCGGAGCAGAAATGACGGATGCGCAGAGCGCCGAATGAAACAAAGTAGCACCACACAGGCGTGCCCGCGGTTACTCGAGTGCGCACCAGTGCACTTCATTTAGTTGCGTGTACAACCCCAGGTGGTCCGAATTTCCGGGGTCCCCCACTACGGCGTCCCTCGTAATCAGATCGTTGTTTTGGCAAGTAAAACGTCATAATTTAATTTTTAATTATTCAAAGCACAACGATAGCGGCGAACATAGTCGGTGATCGCCGGGATCTGATCAGCGGGTCAAGCGAGTCGGCTGTTATAGATCACTCGTCGAAGGTTCTAGTGTTATCGCTGGTGCACGAGTGGTTTTCAGAAACTACTACACAATTCGTGTCGTGCATGCAATCTGATAATACGCAACAGGTAGGATGAACGATAACATTCGCTTAAGTTCGGAACCATGCAGCCACGTCTTGCGCTGAGCGATGACGTTTAACATTTGTTAGCCGGTGAACAACGGTCACAGTAGAAAGATGAACAACCGCACGTGTCGGTATAAACAAGTTTTACCCATTTTGGAGTAGGCATGCCTTGTGTGGGACCTGTTTTCTGATGTGTGTATTATCGAACTAGAAGTGTAATCTGTCGTGGCAAGGTTTGCCCTGGGGAGATACAACCACCTTCTAACTATAAGAGCAAGGAAAAAAGAACTTGGCTGGATCCTTTTCCTTGAACAGCCAAGCAGGTTATGCCTTAAGCTGTTTTGCTCAACCTTCTAAATTCATACGAGAATCTACTCACCAGACTATCCGAAGTAGAGCACTGCGCGAGCAGGTTTTTCAGGCCCGGGTCCGGCCCAAGCCCAAAAGTGCGATGCGTTGACCCGCCCGAGCCCGCCCCGCTGTTTTTAAACCTGGCCCATACTAGGCCCGGGCCCGAAAGCTTCCGGCCTGGCTTGACCCGCGGCCCGGCTCAGCCCACGGCCTTGCCCGGCCCTGTTCGCCGTTAGCCCTTGAGCCTATATGAAACTAGCTCGAGTTCTTAGTTATTGTGAAGATACTGTCTTGTGATCAACAGGCGCCGAGCGGTCTACAAGCTGCATCAAAACATCTTATTCCTCTGCGTCCCCTCTTGCTGGCTGTTTTACCTATTCGTGAAATGAACATTTCATTTCGTTACCAGCCAAACACGCGCAGCTCATTATGTGGCTATTTGGTATGAAAAAACACATATTAAATGGGCAGTCAGTAATATCCGGAGAGATCAGGCTGGCAACAGCCACCGAGATATGCACAACGTCTGCTTACATTTAGGGAGAAAGATGTAGAAACGTAATGCGTGCAACACCCTGCTCGCGCTTTAAAGTGTGCTATGAACGGCCGTACTACAATTTCAATAGTTTTGCGGCATTGTAGTATAGCGAAGGCATAGGCGAACACTCCCGTACACGCCGCCAGCTGTTTCATCTCACTTTCGAATCTCATATAATCATTCGGATGTACAGCGATTGAACTCTAGCAAATTAATTTGGCGCAAATGCAAATTTAAATACCCTGCCCTGTTGGCATTCAAGAATATCATAATACACGGTCATTAGAAGCTTTCTACATTAAAGAGAAATTGGTGATCCGCAAGGCTAACGCTCATGTGCAATCGTGTTTTCACACGGTACGCGCCGTTTTTATTGATTTATTCTGCTTCAAAATAACCGTATCAGATTTTCAGTGAGCAATTTAGGCATCCTTGTTTCGCAAAATGTGTACTCTGTCTACTTCTGCTTCACTACATCGCATGTACAAAGTAGGCAACGTAGGTTTTTTTTTTTCTGTCAGATTGGAATAATGCTCTGCGTGTTAGTTCATCTAAATTTGCAAGAACCGACCCAGTACTAGAAAAAACATATAGAGGCTGCGAACACGATTGAGCCACTTAACGCGTCAAAATTGAAGTAAAAAGTTCACTGAGACAATAAAATGTTTGCGTTGTTTTCTTTTTCACATCCCACCTCAAGTGCGTGTGACGACGGCAGCAAGGCGACAACGATATAGTGTCATGTCGGCGAAGATAGCATGGACGCCGTTATATAATTGCGATTAGCACTCTTTGCGAGCATGACACGCCTTCAAGCGGCTATTGATCTGTCTGTGTGTGTGCCCATTTTCCCACTCATTTGGGTCACAGGGTAGCCAATGGTCACAGCGTCGGGCTGCGGCGCTCAGAAAGTTCTAAACACACCGGTTTCAGACCGGCTTCAGTAACCGGGTATGTGCCGCTATTCAAAGGACCCCTTCCACGCCAACTTCATCTAAACTTGGGCCAGTGAATATCTGCCACAGGACGTATAAGCCGCTCTTTCTAAACGTGTTTGAAGTTAACTTGTGTCACTCCGTCGGTGCCATTCGATTTGTGCCACTCGTCAATGCACCCCCTTAAAGCCAACTTCGGTCACTTGGTATGTGGCACTCTTCAGCGAACCACCTTCATACTAACTTGGGTCACACGACATGCACCACTAAGTAAATGTGCCGCTCTTAAGTGTCGTGCCAAAAATTATTAAAAATTTTCCCGGTGCTGGCAGGCGTCGTACTCGCGTGATATTAATTCGGACAGTCTTTTCTGATTATACATCATCACACACGCCACGCACGGCCTTCGCGGCGGCGCCGCTAAGTGGCGCAGTGTGTTCAGTGGACAGAGCAAGACAAATTTCTGCTGCGTACACACCTCGTATGCGACGCGTCTCTGTAGCGGCAATACGGTTGGTCGTTAAATCGCTTCAATGCTAATCGCATTAACGTCGACATTCATCGTGGGATGGGTTTTGCCGGCATTTTCATACTTGGGCGAAGAAACGTTAAAACCAGTTTCCAGGCATTTTAGGCAGATCCCGATGGTAGCGAACTGGCCAAACTGGACTGGTAGGCGCAGGGTGCTGCAGTGTCACAGCACCTCAGAGCAGTAGCTTCGGAACTAGAGGATGAGAGAAACTGCCGCAGTCTGAGATGTAAAAGTAAATAGTTGCTATGCAGGGGCCGCGACACATGCGCCAAGCGTCCCAAAGCACTAGCTTTCACGAGCGATGTAATGGTAAGATTGTTATTGTGGTAATTCTTTGTGTGCCATAAATCCTGAAAACGGGGACTTATTTGCGAGCCATCGTGGCCAGACGCGCCGCCTAAGGCGCAACAAAGACGGCGTGAAGAGAGACAAGAAGACACAATGTGAAACGCGAACTCTCAAGGAGTTTATCTTGGCATGCTTCTAATTAACACATGTAAAAAAAAACAAGATATAATGAAAAAGAAAACCGGACACGACGAGCTGCGATGTTTCAAGCCGTTTTTCTTTTCCTTTTTTTGTGTACGCTTTAATGCTCTGCTATGTGCTGTTGTTTTATATCTGTATGTAAGCCGCATGTTAACAAGAAAAATAAATCAGGTCCGACTTCCCGGTTCACCTTGTTTGTGTGTTTGTCACCTCTGTTTTTTTTTTTTTTTTTACGCACGCGCGGCGCGCTTTTACCCGTGATGTTCTGTGCGTGCATCTGTGGTCTAATCGCCAGAGCTTTTTGCTATTTTTTTAAGCTTCTGCAATTGGTGTCGTGTCAACTGCATCTTTGTTTTGTCTTTGTCATGCTGTGCGTAGAACTCTGGACACGGGAAAACGTTGTTATTGGGCATTAATTGCCACGAGTTAGCAAGTGCTGAGTATGAGAGAAAGAGTTCTGCAACGGGTATGGAACAGAAAACCTATTCACACCGAGTACTCACGTGCACGACGTCGCAGCTTGCCGGAACAAGTACTATTTTTTTTTATCGGTTTGCCACGCAAGATGTAAATGGCGAATTAGGTCCCCCCCCCCCCCATACTGCTATAGGCCCCCATTAAAAGGCGTCAGAACGTTCATGAAAATCTTCTGTAATGCTGATATGCTCTTAAAAAGCAAATAAACTGCTCGCGGCAAAGCAACAAGAAAAATCACAATATATACCGTGTGCTTTATGTAAACACTTATCACGGCATCGATGTTTAGTTTCTGCATGCGATCGCTGCTTAAAATTACTTAATGGGCAAGACGAGTTTAGTGTCTTCTTACATTGCTACTACGTCTCTAGTGTTTCGTCCCTTACTAGGGCGGCCCCTTCGATAGAGAATTTGGGAGAAAGCGATAGGCTTGGCAGGAACGACTCGAAGTGCGTGTTGCTAACGGCTGTGTTCTAGCGTTTAGCCCTGTTAATGATAAGGTTCACCCGAATTAATTATTGGTGATCTGAATACTTCCCGGTTTAGGACTTCCACTAACACACACGCAGACTCCGCTACCCACACTGGGCTTCGCCATATACTTTGCCCGCACCCTTCTCTAGTTACCCCCAGGCTGATTTCCTCGACTGCACCAACTTTATCCGCCACAGCATGCACGCGAAATTTATTTTCACCGTGGGCTTGAAGCCTCCCCGGCAGGCTTACTCGTCACGGAGCAGTTGTATTGCGGAGACTCTGCGTGGAGGCGACAATTGGCCCATCGGCAACCTATGCCTGCCACAAAACCGTCATAGATCATTAGGTAATGTGTTTGTAATATTGTCCGATGTCGGCATCGATAGCAATCCTCAACCAATTCTTCTCGACTTCGTCCTGGCCTTAACCTGATCCCACGACACTACTTGCAAACACTGGGCCCTCATCGCATGACGCCACGGGGCAGCCAATCCATCGGCCAAACCACCGAGATCTACTAGTGTATATTGCAAAAACCTGTGTATGCTACTTCACTCACTCACTCAACCTGTGTATGTATTTGGGCGATTACAAGATTTTGCAAGCTTAAATATGAAAGCAAACGCGAGAAACCGCCCCAGCGCGCATTCTGAGCAAAGTCTTTTGTCGCTGCGTTTTATTCTTGTTCTTGGCTGCAACCGCTACCAACCGCAAAACCACCGCCTTCGTTTCAGCGTTTTTGTCCCAAGCTGGAAGCCCACGTAGCCGCAGGAGGGCACTGACGCCGAAGTGCCTCGTCACGTCGGCTCCTCCGTGTTTTCTGGGCCACCAGTGGGGCGTGAACTGTTGTGAACCTTGGAAGAAAGCTTCGACTGCGTGCCACCTGCAAGATCGTAAGCACGTTTAGACAAAGAAAGCGTTTCCGGACTTCCGATGTAATCATATTTTCGTGTCTCGCTACCTTCGTAATAAATAAAGCAACTTCGCGGTAGATCCGACAAGGTGCCAGCGCCGTAGTTGGAATATATAGACACTTTCCAGCAATCGAACCTACATTTTCTACAAATACAGATATCAACATATCAGCGTTTCTTGCGTTTCGCTTATATTATGACAAATCTCCTCGCTCATTTTTGTTTTATTGGAACACTTTAGCAGTGCCTTCTCTGAGTTAGTTTTTTGCACCGTATGAGAGAGAACGAGTAGATAAAAACTATATTTGCGAGTCTCGATCTTGAATAGGCGTTATTTTCACGCTGCTATTATTCGCCGACAGGGCAAAATTTTATAACCAGCACGGCTGCGGCTAATGACGGTCTTGTGCGGATTCTCAATGCACTCCTCGGTTTTCTTGTGGTGGGTGTGCACCGCTCTTCAATGGTTTATTTCGCGCCAACTTGAGTGAAGAAGTGCCGCTCTTTATTTCTGTATTTCAGTTATATATATATTTAAAACCAGAAATACATTGGGGAACGACAGGGTATTAAAGCTGTGTTCATAAAGCAAATACACAGAACAAATAAATATATTCCCAGTAATTATATTAACAGCAAGTACATAAACCAAGCATGTAACAATCATGCAATATTCTTAGTAAGGAAATGTGAATTTATAACGTAATGGCTTTATTAAAAAAGACAAAAAAATATAGTCACGTGTGCTACCCATTCAGTGGTGTTCATGTAAGTTAAAAGGTAGTTATCACGGGGTTGTGTTTGGTGAATCTGATGGGATAGTAATTGCCTAAAATATATTCTGTCGCTGCACGAGTGCGCGAGCCCACGCTTTCAAGAAAGGTGTTCCACAAGGATATATTGTTGAGAATATGAGAGTCCCTCGTTGCTGACGTGCGCCCACGAATGTGCGCTATAAGTTGACTGTGGTAAAGACACTGTGAGGTTCTTGACGGTGGTTTGAGTAAAGGGTGCCGTGACTGCCTGTTGTAAAAAAAAGGGGGGGGATGCAGAAGGCTATTCACTGAATATCTTTAACGCCTACTTTAACGCCACTGGGTGGGTGCCACTGTGGAAGTGTCATTCTTGGAGGAAAACGAAAAGACTTTAAAATTCCTTCAGTGTTCAGCAGAATCGAACACGCGTCACACGCGCTCCTCCAGCACAGCAGCTAGATGCTTTAACGAGTTACGCCACGAATACAATGTACATGAGTTGTTCTTCAATGAAACTCGTTTACGGCAACTTGGGTAACTGGACATGTGCTGTTCTTGACTGAAAAATTCGGCAGAACCCCATTCACCATGGCTGCCGACGGTAATGCGTTTAGCATTGAACCGATACAGCGACACCACGTATTGCCAAAAACCGCCGCGGTGGCTTAGCGGCTATGATGTTGCGCTGCTAAGCATGAGGTCGCGCTAGCAAATCCCGGCGGCGGCGGCCGCATTTCGATGGGTGCGAAATGCAAAAACGCTCGCGTGCCGTGCATTGAGGGTAGTGAAGATCCCCTGTTGTTCAAAATGCATTTGGAGTCCCCAACTACGGCGTGCTTCACAATCAAATCGTTGTTTGGCACGTAAACTCCAGAATTCAGTTCATCGTATTGCCACGGTCGAATCGACGTACGTATGAGGCATGTACTGCTGCGGGACTCCTCTTTCGCAATTCCCTAGGAGCACTCGTTGCCATCTTGTGCCGCCACCGCGAAGGCTGCACGGGGCCTCAGAGATGCAAGGCGCCCTTGTGCGTGCGAACACTTAGAAACTCGTCATACGGCATTAGGGCCCCTTTCTCTCGCCTCTTTCAGGACACGCTACGTCATGCGCTGGCGCTGCTTAGAAGTCTGCCGGGCTCCGAGACGACAAGGGTGACGCACCGGTGCCTGCGAATGTCGATAATTACTCCCTCGGTTGCCGCAGACACAGTGGCACATACTCAGCGACCCAACACGGCGAGACGGTCATCGAAGTGGTACACACAGCCAGTGCATTCATAGAGCCGCTCGTTGAGGTGTTGGCGTGAAGGACGTTCATTGAAAAGTGGCATATATCCAGTGAATTTGTGGCACAGACCGCTAAAGCGTCGGATTCCTGTCCTTGAGGAGCCCTTGTGACGTGGGTTTCATGCTGCTCAGAATAAGAGAATATTGAGGGATATTTTTGTCATTGTAGAGCGGCACGTTCCCAGTGCCACGTACCTCATGACCCAAGTTGGCGTCAAAGACGTTCATTAGAGAGCGGCACACAGCTACTGGCACATACCCAGTGCCCCAAGTTGGCAATAAAGAGATTCGCTGAAGACCAGCACAGACCGAGTGGCGCGTACCCAATGCTCCAAGTCGGCACCTATCCAGTCCGACATCTACAGTGAGCCATGTGAGTGTGAAAGTGATTCTGTGAAGAGTCGAGCATATGTACACATTGCCACCTACTCTGACACCCAGGTTGGTCCGACGGTTGATGTCAAAACCTGTTCCCTTGATACAGCAGCCCAATATGCTACCCTTTTGATTATGCACCACCCAGTGACCCAGATAGCCAGGAAAATGGTTAGCTAGAAACATACGTTCGTACATACATACATACATACATACATACATACATACATACATACATACATACATACATACATACATACATACATACATACATACATACATACATACATACATACATACATACATACATACATACATACATACATACATACATACATACATACATACATACATACATACATACATACATACATACATACATACATACATACATACATAAAAAGCTCCTGGAAGGTGCGTTAAAAGTACACTAGGAGAAAAATTATTTCTACTGCATCAGTAAACTATCCATCTAAAATAACAGAAGCGCCACACTTACCACGATAAGACGCTTGGTAAGCCACAAGAAGCAGAATAACAAAAGACTGTTCGCAACGCCCCTCCAAGTTACCGCACCAGCTCACTATGACGTCATAGATTTTGACAGCATCTTCTAGGGCCTATGTAACTCTACAGGATAGACAAAATTGTGTTCCAAAGCAGCCAAAGACTGAACATGGCGAGTTTCGGGAACTTTTCCTGAGCCAGTGTGGCCTAAATGCGGAAAAATACTTTAAAGTCCGTCACGCCACAGTGGCGCGTTGGCGTTGACCACTCGGCTCGAAATTCGAAAACTAAGACATTAGTCTTCGGTTTTTCTTCTGATAACCAGCCCATTATATCAAGAATAATGCCAACAGAGTTTTAAAAGAACATTCTATTCGTCTAAACGACAAAAAAAATATTTCAAATTTATCCCGTGTTGCGCATAATCTAACCCGGGTCATATATATGCAGTCAATCTTGTCTGAACAAATATTAAGACGCGCATCACACAGGGGCTTCGCGGCAGCGCCGATAGATGGCCCAGTCTATCCAGAGGGAAGCAGTCATTAATTACTGTCTGTTGAGAGAAGGAATTTATAAGTTGAGATAAGTGGTCATTGATGAGGAAGCATAAAGCAGCATAGGGAGTGACCATAAATACATTCTTCTGAAAATGGATTATGCGATTGGGAAAAGGAGCAACGACCAAATAGCCAGTCCAAATTTGAAAGCTAAGAGCCGAGAAATACCTTGGCAAATGGCCAAACGAAGAACGGAAATATAGTGAGCTTCTAAACGTATTAGCGAGAAATAAAGAAAGAGAAGCCGCACGTTTGTTGGAAAGGAAAATGGAAATCGAAGAGCTGGTGGAATGGGGAGATACCGGAAGCGATTGATGAATGGCAGAAAGCATCACGAGAGCATAGGCAGGCAAGAAAAAAAAAGCGCAGTTGCCGCAGGATGAAGCAGACAGAAAATGGGAAATAGGATTGCCATAAATACGTGAGAAAAAGAAAGCCGCACCTAGACTATTTTGGAACTTTGGAACCACATTAACTTATTAGACAGGAGGTGTGGAACAATACAACAACATATCCCAGACGAAGATGGAAACAAACTGGAACAGGCCGCGTCATTAAAGTACATCCGACAAATAACAGCCGAATAATTTCAAGGCAATGACAAAGTTATTTCTGAGGGGGAAAAAAGAGAACCAGATAAAAAGTGAACTAGTGCTGAGAAATATCCGCTGCAAAAAAAATAATAAAGATCAATGAGGAATTCCTTAGCGCACAGCCAAGGGGTAGAAGAGGCTTCCGTTGGGCTGAGTAATGAACTATAGGACCCTAAAGTAAGGAAGCTCTGTTGAAAAGAGCAGAAAAACGCTTGCAATAAGGCGAATATCAGACAGTTGTTGACCAATGAGAATGAATTTATAAATGTAGAGGGGAAAAAGATAGAACGACTGAGCAATATTGAAGGAAGTAAATGGGCTGGGAGAGTGTTGAGGTATTTGTACAGGAATAGTACTGACTCACAGTGGAGGAAAAGAACTAGGATGCTTACCAGCAAGCGTGCGACCGCTATAGTAAGCAACATGGCCACAAAGAACGTTAAACGCAAGGTAAGATAGGCTGGGACAACTTCCTGGGTGGCGGCAATAGAAAAGAAAACTGCTAAGAGTATCTACCAAAGAGGTAAACACGAAATCAGCAAAAGAACAATTTTTGATAACTAATCCTCTTTTATACACCTTAATCACCCTAATCCTTTATCCACCTTAATACACCCTAATCAACCTTAATCCCACCTAATTCGCCTTAATTCCATCAATAATGAATCATTGACTTGGCTAATCATTAATCTCTTATACACGGCTGCACATGCTTTGGGTCGCTTCTGGCCTTCCTGAGTTACGTGCTGTTCTCTGTTCATAACGCGGCCTTCAAACAGAGATCTAAAGGCTTTCGCCTTAAACTTTAAGAAACGCCATGTGGAGTAGCTACCGCTCATCACCCGCAATACCACGGGTATACTCGCCACTAATTCTTTTAGGGCCTGCACTCATTATATGACTGACTTATTATATAAGATCATAATAGATCCTCTACAAGCCGCTATTTCAATTTTCAGTAAAAGAGGCAATGGATCCTAACAATCGCGAAGAGTGCGATCGAGAGGCTGTATCTTCGGACATAAATGTTCACAGCGGAAAACGGAATTTATAGTGCTGCATTTCCGACTGAATAACAACAGTTGGCGACGTGCGAAGTGAAGGAGTCCCTGCATTATATTTAGAGTAGTGAGGATAACCCCATTATTGTGCAACGTGCAAATTGGAGCAGCAAAAACGCTGTGAGCAAGCCGGAATAATTTAAAGATGCAGCATTAGGGGTTGCTTTGATACGAGCAATAAGAAAGACGACTCACCCGGCAAACAACACTGTTCTTTGTCGGAACAAATTTCTTTCGGCCAATGTTATGCAGCCACTGCTTCCTGCGCAAGCCGTCACGCTTTCCTTGTGGTATCATAAAAACGGCATAGCCATCTTCAGGCTTCTTGCTGCAGTTATATGCGCAACAGCACGGAATAGCGCTAGCACAGAGAGCAGGAAACACAGCGTACAACGTTCGCTACGCCAAGCTAAAGCGCCGAGCCAGTCGTGCTCAGGAGGAAAATGGCGCGAACGAAAAAGAAAAACACAAGCAAAACTCAAGATCCGCGTGTTTCCAAGGGCTACGGCAGGAAGACCAATCGTAGTGCCAAAAAATGGGCGCAAGACGGCTTCCTGCGAGGCGGAGGCGAGGAGGTCGCGTGGCGGCGGCAGAGTTCAAAGAGTGGCGGTACTTTGAAATTATCAAGGCACTTTCCCCTGTCGCTGGAGCCTCCTGGTGGTATGTTCAGTAATGTGGAGATTCCACAACATATTAAATTATGGGGTTTTACGTGCCAAAACCACTTTCAGATTATGAGGCACGCCGTAGTGGAGGTCTCCGGAAATTTCGACCACCTGGGGTTCTTTAGCGTGCGCCTAAATCTAAGTACACGAGTGTTTTCGCATTTCGCCCCTATCGAAATGCGGCCGCCGTGGCCGGGATTCGATACCGCGACCTTGTGCTCAGCGGCCTAACAAAATAGCCACTGAGCAACCACGGCGGGTATTACACAACATTTTACAGTAATGAATAAGGGAACTTGTGCAGGCGGTGTTCGAAACGTGATTAGACTGCTAGTCCAACCTCATTAAAAGATCCGTCTTAAATTAACTGCGTGCTTTGTTTGAGTAAACATACCACCTCTGGGGAAGGATTCCTTGTAATAACCTGTAAATGCGCTGACGAAACGCATTTATTGTTGTTTGAGACATCCTTAAAACGGTCTGGACGTTGGAATGGGAACTTAGATAACTCGACAGGAGATTCGCTGTCCTCACTGCAGCTCTCACTTAAAAATTATGTTGCTCGTCGACCAAAGTGCAAATCTTGCATCCTTTATTGAGGGAGTGCTATAGGAGCACCGCAGGCTAGTTTCGGGTTGAGCCGAAGTTTTATTTTATTTAAAATAAAAACTTCCTATTTTTTCAGATATCCCAAAATTGTCAAATCTGGGCAATACTTAAAGTTAGGTCGTCCTTTCACATGGTGCATGTCGTTGTTGGTAAAAAAATTCGAATGAACATGCATAACAAGGCGCAGAAAAACTGTCGATCGAATTGATCGATTTAAATCGGCACGGTAAGAAAAGAGTTACTTATAAATATTTTGTAATCGCAATAACAAATAATTTGAGTTCAGACGCTCATACATAATACATATGTACTGCAGCCTGTCAAACTTTATCTTCTCAGAAACACTGGAGCAGGCGCCTACAAAGGCCAATCTCGTAAGTTCTCGATGTATTCCCGCCTAAATTTCAGTTTCTTCTATAGCTCAGGATCGGTAAATTAAAAGAAAAGTCGCCGGTTTTGAAATGATTCAACCAAGCGGGGCAACACGTTCTCAAACTGACTTGTTAGACGACCGTTGAAATGAACTGTAGCAAAGTGCGTGGCCGCGGCTGGTGATCACTGATGAAGACGTGCCTCGTGGACGGGTGACGCTTGCCGTGTGCGCCAGCTTCTCCGGCGCGAAGTGGCCATGTGTCTGCACGTTGCGCAGATCGGCGATCGTGGCCGTGTGCCCATTCACGACTCTACAATGTAACAGTCGCGCCCATCGTTCAGCAATCAATCGACAGCCAACTTCACTGCGCCCCACGAAGCCACACTCGCTGGGTTTTGCGCCCTCAGATATGTATCCGGATTCTCAAGAGGCGCAGTGCATTTGGGGTGCAGGCGGTCGTAAGCATTGAGGACTTGGCTGTTCCAAGCGTAGTGCAGTGACATGAACGACCGGTGTAACTGCGTGATTAGGCGCACTACGCAGCGCGGCGTCTCATTACCCGAGCCAATAACGAAGAAACCCGCGGTAATTAAATGTCAAATGGAAGCACGCAAATCGAACGCACATGCGATTGCACATGCGCTGCGTGGTGGAGCAGTGACATCCTAAGGACAGATGGCGCGGGTCTTGTCCAAACATCTGTGCCATTGGTGAACGTCTGTGAAGATCTGTAGAGCGACGTGCAACGCGGTCGTATCCGCCCTTCAGTTTTTTATCGTGCAGCAAAAATTGCTTTGATGGACTTTGCTCAGCTGTCTAAGGGCCTTTCCGCGAATGAGTGACATTATTAATTGCTCCATACTCACGCTTATGCTAGCATGTCAAATACTTTTTTTTTCCTTTTTTTCTTTGAAGAACGAATAAAAATAAAAATTAGTAATCAACGCGCTGTCTTCTCAGAATATTCCTTCATTTTTCCCTTTTTTGTGTTGTCTGGAGAATATTTAGAGCAATATGTGTACCGCAGCAACCCAAGGTGTTTCTCTTTCGTTTCCTAAGATTATCATTGTGGATGCTAAAATGTTCGAAATGCTTGAAAATGTGTGTGCGCGTTGTATGTAAAACAGCAGTGCCATCTCATGAAAATCTACCACACCTAGGTGCACTCGTACTGACTAAACAGGTCTTCGCGTTCCCAAACAATTATTCGTACGGAAGAAAGCGTTGCGCTTAAGAGCTAATTTAAACGAACCTAATGGAGTAAAAAAAATTCTTCTTTTGGGTCAACAAAGTTCTCCTTCTCCTTCTGGGTCGACAAAGTCAGGCCTAGCGCCAGGACCACCTTGGCCAGGTCTGTTATAGTTCAACTTTATATTTTTCTGTCACGTAATAATCGAGTAAAATAATCTGCTGTTCGCTTCACTATCGGCGCTGAATCTAACGAACTCATTGAATTCCGATTCGTATTTGCTTCGTGATATTTTATGTTATTTAGACGTTGCTCTCCCGCACTAAAATATTACCTTGCCTAATATGTCATATTCAATTTGTTTAAGTTAGTGCTTTTCCTCTTTAAGCCCGTGAGGAGGGGCTGCGGAATCTTGCAAATAAAGAAGTAAGAAGAAAGAAGTATTTAAGTAAGATAATGAAGGAAGTGGCAGGCACAGCAAAATTCGAAGCACACATCTAAGGCCCAAACAATGAAACCTTCCTTTCCTTCGAGCGCTTCCTAACCTTACCTGAGGCCTCCTTACAGACCGATGGCGGAAGCAAGCGTACTCTGAAAGCTCCCTTCGCCCGTCCTCACGTAAGGAGCGGTTGCCGCATGCCTGGGTTCGAGATGATCTCACAAAATCTTCACGCGAACACCATTATTCAATAAAGAAATGTTGTTTCGTCGCACAATTTTTAAATTGAAGAGCTAATATAGAGATGCGTGGACGCTTTCTTCTAGTTTTTTTTTTTTACTAAACGCAAAAAAAGTACCACATTACAGTGCAAAACTTGATGTGCTCCAGCAACGCTGGCACGCCCGCGTCGTGCAACGCCTAGCAACGCTTAGCGACGCTTAGCAACGCTTTCATGCCGCACGCGTGACTCAAACGAACATGCCTGGAAAGACGTACCGTGCTCGCGCTTCTATGCAGGTGGGCGGCAGCGCGCATGCGCAAGCAAACGTCACGTGGCTAGCGGTTAGGTGAAGCGCTCGTTCAGGGCCAGGAGCGGCGTAAGGACGCACGAAGGCAGCTTCGGAGCTACCTTACACTGAGGAAGCACCAAGGAAGCCTTCACCGAGGGTCTCTCAGTAAGGAAGCCTTCAGAGTGGCATAAGGTGGCCTCACCGCAATGAAGGCTTCTTTAATGAGGTAAGGAACATTTCATTGTTTGGCCCTTAGAAGCAACTCAAAATAACCGTAGCAGCCATCCCCACTTACACGCCATTTTGCTGTCAATAGCGAGTCATTGGTTCTTTGTTAAATAAAATGAAACACGAAAGAATTTTATTACTGCGTCAATACCTTTCCAATTTCTCCAATTCACGCATGCTTCTTGTCTTAGCGTCAAAGCTCGCGTACGACTAAGCCCTAAGACTAACAGGTAGCAAACACTTATACCTAAAATTCTGGACCACCAAAAATCTGTTCTCGCGATCTTGTTCTGGCACTCATGGGCCGTTTTTAAAGTGGCACGAGTTATGGTGGGCGCACATAAATCTGCAGTCGGTCGTCCACTGGACCAAAATTTTGCGCCCTTATAGGAACCGTACATGGGCGCTGAAAAACTTTGGGTAGTGGCACCATCGCGCGGCGCCATGATCAACTCAAGCCTGGTCTTGCCTTATTCACCCATGAAAAGCGTTAAAGAGTGGCGCGTTCGCAGCACCCTTTGTAACTCAGCGTGCGTGCGAGGTCGTAAATTTTAATGAAAACAGTGCGATTTCATCTCGACTCCAGTATGAAGTATCTGCCGGTTTACACAGGATGTTTCACCTAACTTGGGCCAAAGTTTAAAAATACGCAAATGCTACGTAGCTGGACAGAACCAACTTAGCGTTATTTGCCGTCGCATGGAGATACTCAGATTACTTTTTTTTGCATTCCACCTAATTAAATGATTAGTGTTCATTAAATATTCAACTTCTCAAATATTATAGCTAGATGAAAAGTGTCGAAGAGAATATTGTAGAGCGACATGAAAGACATCCGATACAGCTTTCTAGTGCTCAACACGTGCTGCATAAAAGTGTTTCTCCGGGTGTGAAAGAAGCCCACAAAGCACTCAGCGCTCGATTCGTCCTTCCTTACTCTCCCTCCTAAGTCTTTATTTTCCTTTTGGTGCAGCAATGTATTCAATAAAGCTCCCAAATAGATGCGAAATTCACGCGCGACTCGCCGCTCGAGGCACATTGCGTGGGTTAGCGGCCATCATTCACGCTCAGAGACACACATTTATGTTGCACGTGTTGAGCACCAGAAAACTGCATCGGGAGTTTTTCATGTTGCTCCATAATATTCGCTTTGACAATCTTCATGTAATGATAATAATTGAGAAGTTAATAAATTAATTAGGACTAATTGTTTGATTATGCGGAATGCAAAAAAGTAATCTGAGTATGTCCGAGCGACGGCAAATAACACTAAATTGGTTCTGTCCAGTTATGTAGCATTTACAGAATTTTAAACTTTGGCCCACACCCGCCGTGGTTGCTTAGTAGCCATGGTGTCAGGCTGCTAAGCACGGGGTTGCGGGATCGATTCCCGGCCCCAGTGGCCGTATTTCGCTGGGGGCGAAATGCGAAAACAATCGTATACTTAGATTTAGGCGCCCGTTAAAAAACCCCAGATGTTCACAATTTCCAGAGTCCACCACTACGGCACGCCTCCTAATCAGATCGTGGTTTCCGCCCGTAATACCCCATAATTTCATTTAAAATTTTGCGCAAGCTAAGTGAAACACCCTGTATAGAGTTGGTGGCATCAGGCTGCAAGCAAGACTGAGACGGGAGGATTACAGCACTCTGTTTCACGTCCAACAAACGGGGACAACGACCCCCATGACAAATGTAACATTCTGCATTATTTAGTGGTCCGTCTCACAAGCCGCACCTGCAACTCGCTTTGTTGCTGTCGAGCCCCTATGCGTAAAAGAGATGCAAGCCGAGGTTACAGTGTCTGTTCTCGCATTTCCACAAGATCTCACAAGTAATTGCACCGCTTTAACTCCGTGGCCACGTTAATGTGAACTAATTTAGGCCATCGGTGACGTCGCACTGATTTTTATTCACCACACCATAGCTTCGTCGCGGTATTCCAAAGGAACGTCAGCTTTCCACCGCTTGTCGTTTAGAATAATCCTCGCGGTCAGTTTGCTCTTTGCTTGACTCCTTTTCTTTCGCTTATCGCATCCAGCGATGTCGTTACTTTTTTCGCCTCAAACGTCCATAACTAGGATGCTATTTCAACTTTTGACAACTATCATGCAGTAGAAAATTATCTGGCCCAACATTTCATAAATAATCCTTTTAAATAGACCATTTTTACCGGAACGCGATGTTGAGACTCCATCACTTTCGTTCATCAAAGTTACACAGTTGATAACAGTGTCCAAAGTGGGCGAAAGGTAAACAAGCTGCGGAGAAACCAAGCCCTAAATCTATACCGTGTCAATCAAAGTAAATTTGGATATGCGTTGCCCATGCTGGCACGGTAATGGCAGTGCAATTGTGCATGACGATGTTACTGAATTCTCCCTACACCGTGCCTAAATAAAGCGATCCTGGGGCTGAGGGGCAAGAAGCACAGAAAACGCGGACAGAACAAGCGCAGTTTTGAACTCGCTCCTTCGTCACCGTGTGTGCCCTCTTATTTCAGACAAGAATGACTTGTAGTCAACAAACCGAAATCACCATTTCGCTGCTTGTACGCAGCATAGAACAACGCCTGCGTCGTCCCGGCCTCTGCCCTACGCCTTTGCATGGCATTTCACTTGAGCCAACTTTATTCGCTTTTAATTTATCGTACACTCGAGAGGAGGCGGAAGCTAAAGCCAGATAATTTGATAACGAGCGAAATCTAAAGAAGTTCGTATCGATTTACACTATAGAAAATCTGCGTAGCGTGACGTCACGGAGATGCGGTGACACATGGTTTCGCTGATGTTATAGCGACACGCCAGTGGTGGACACAATAATTGGATACGCAGTCACACTGACACGCCAGTATTTCAGGGGGCCGTATACCCACTTGCACACAAGCGTTCTTACACTGATCGGCTCTAGCTCGCGCTTACTCACCAACACTCGCTCATATCGACTCGCTTTCATTCAGACATAGCTACTAATATTCACACTCGCGTGCACTTGCACTCACCAGCACTTACTCGCGTCTATACCACCCGTTCAGGCAAGTTCACGGTCACTAACTTTCGTTGACATTCGCGTTGACCGGCACACACTCTCGTTCCAACTCACGTCCACAGAGACTCACCGGCAATCGACTTTGTCCACACCGACGTACAATCGCACCTTTTGTCACCGATACTCTATCCAGCCTCTGTGAGATCACTGTGCAGCGAGCACGAGCTTATTGTGCTCATGAGTGAGCGTGCCGACCGTTGCGCGACGTCACCCAACTCACCGCTGGGGTTCGGCTTGGGGCAGACGCAGTAGTAGGGTCGTTCGCCTGGGCCGATCGCCATCCCAGCGACAGGCGTGCACTGGCAACCGTGCTTCCTCGCACGCTCGATCGGATCGTCGCGCAGCATCTCGGCTTTAGCTGCACCTTTCGAAGGCGCTGCAAAAAAAAAAAATAGTAAAGGAAGCAAAGGACAGAACCTTCTCACTGTGACGTGTGGCCTAACCCACACGACAGGCTGTCATTGACCGAGAGAGACAAGTCGTGACAGCTCGAGCTATAGTTTAATGTGTATTCATCCTTCGAAAGTGCGAGAAATTTTGACTAGAGGAAGGGACAAAAATGCTTAAAGTGTCTTAGAGAGGTCCCTGACCACGGCCACTCGTAGCAGTACAGTTAACCAAGAGTGATTCGTATTTAATGTCGCTGCACCAATTTATCAGTAGTCTAAGCAATTGGTGCCATGAAATGTCTGCAACAACGACGTCCCATCTGCATAAATCACTCACAAGATGCATAAGATAGAAAAGTACTACTACAACTCCTATACAGACACAGCGAGAAAAGGAGTTATTGATCAACAACGCCACAAGTGGCCCATACAGTGACAACCGCTTGTCAATACACAAAACCTAAGTGAGATGTGCCACGGCACGCATACAGCCACAAACAAAAAGATATCTTATTTTGCATTTCCTGTCTTGAACCGCAGTAGAACCCTAATATGCAGTGTGCTTCGCGTAACTTGAACCAATGATACAAAAAAGAACTGGTTAGCCGCAGCAGAATGAAACCAACGGCGTATGGTTTGCCGTCATGTGCGGCTCCTTGGCGTCTTTCCCCCCCCCATATTCTGCTTAATTAGTTAAAATCAACTAAGATGAATTATGCAACATTCCTAATATTCACATTAGGGCCAAATGCGTCTCGTTGCGTTGTCGAGCGGATTTAGAATAGACCAGTTCAATTTTTTGTGGCAACGTATATGCTGCGTGGGGTTTTTTTTTGCGTTTAAAAAGCCCGCAAAATATGAATTAAAACCGCATGACTGCGCTCACGTGCTATTGTGTTGCAGCACTCCCAACCATGCTTCGTTCGAAAGAACCGGCTCTAGGCATCGACTTCACAGTGCGACAGCATATTTGTCCGTGGCACACGGAAAGGAAGCGCCGTCATTCCTGATAAGCGACAGGTTCGACGCAAGGTTGAGAGCGCTGGAATACAATAGCGCACGAGTGCAGTCACGTGGTTTTATTTCATATTTCGCGGGATTTCTTTAAACGCCGAGAAACATCGCCACGCAGCATGTACGTTGCCACAAAAAATTGGTATGGTCGTTTTAACTCCTCTACAATGCACCGAAACGTATTTGGCCGTAAAGTTATTATTAAAGGTTTTTCATAATTGATCTCATTTAATTACGTAATTAAGGTGAGCATAAAGTATGGATGGATGGATGGATGGATGGATGGATGGATGGATGGATGTTATGAGCATCCCCTTTGGAACGGGGCGGTGGGTTGCGCCACCAAGCTCTTGCTATTATACTTCCTAATGTCCTACCTAGGTAAAAAAAAAACGCACGATCAATTCCCATAACCAGATTTTCTGACCCCTTATTGTGAACTTTGTTTTTGTACGTCTCCGATTTTTGTCGTTTTCCTACTTCCACCAATCTTCCCAATCGCCTCTTACTAATCGATATTGCGGACATACTTACTCTAAATGGATGAATGGATGTTATGAGCGTCCCCATTTGAACGGGGCGGTGGGTTGCGCCACCAAGCTCTTGCTATTATACTGCCTAATGTCCTACCTAATTTAAACAATAAAAAAATAAAAAATAAGAACTATGAACTCCCCCACCCAAATTTTCTGATCCTCTATTGCTAACTGTGCTTTTGTACGTCTCCGTTTTTTGTCGTTTCGCTACTTTTCGTCCACCAATCCTCCAATCGCCTCTTACTAATGCCTATTGCGGACATGTTTACTTTCCCACTGCTCCCGCTAATCCCAAGGGCTTCAAGGAGGCCAGTGGTGCCTAAATCGACCGCTGGGTAGACGTCTTCACATTCTAATAAAACATGCTCCATAGTTTCCCTAGCTTTACCACAGCAAGCACATACTTCTTCTTCCTTCTTATATTTGGCTTTATAGGTACGTGTTCTAAGGCACATCGATCTCGCTTCGAAAAGTAATGAGCTTGCTTAGAGTTATCATAAATTGTTTCTTTCCTGATTTCGTTTTTTCCTCTTAAGTAGTTACTCATGGCAGGTTTCCTTTCCATTGCCGCCACCCATGAGATTATTTCAGCCTCTCTGAGTTTCCGCTTGACCGTGTTTGTTGCTGTGTTGCCCACCCTACAGGCCGCATACTTGCTGGTAAGCTTCCTAGTTCTTTTCCTCCACTGTGAATCAATGTTTTGCCTGTACAGATACCTCAACACTCTCCCAGCCCATTTATTTTCTTCTATTCTTCAGCCGTTCTTCATACTCAATTTTACTGCGAGCTTGCCTCACTTCAAAACTAGTCTAGCCCATATCACCCTGCACAGCTTCCTTTGTAGTCTTCCCGTGAGCGCCCAATGCGAGGCGACCCACTGACCTTTGGTTCCCATCGAGCCCTGATTGTACCCCTGATTTAAAGCAAACAACCGCATTTCCAAAAGTAAGTCCTGGAACCATTACACCTTTCCACATACCGCGGAAGACCTCGTACCTATTCTATCCCCATGGCGCTCTGTGCTTCATTAAGGCTGCATTTCTCTTCCCCTTCACTGTTATTGTTTTTTACTGTGTTTCCATATATCTATTGCCCTCGTTTATCCATATACTAAGCCATTTATATTCTGTTACCCGAGGTATTTCCTGGCCCTGTATCTCCGCTGTCTGTTCACTGTTTTCATTGAATACCCTAACACCTGATTTTCTTACACTAAATTTAAAACCTAAATTGGTGCCTTCCTGTCCACAGATATTAGCCAGACGTTGCAAATCACTTTGCTTGTTAGCTAACAGCACAATGCCATCCGCATAAAATAAACCTGGGAACTGCTGCTCTACTACTGTACCCGCCTGTTTGTATGAGAGATTAAATCAGATATTGCTTCCTTCTATCGCCCTCTTCATTCTAACTATGTACGTCATAAACAGCAGCGGGGATAAAGGGCACCCCTGCCTCAGTTCCTTGTTGATATGAACTTCCTGCTCGCTTTTCATCCCTTCCCATTCAGCGCAAACGGTATTTTCTAGGTAAATCTCTCTCAAAAGCTGTAGACAATCGTCACCGAAGCCCTCCCCTTCCAGTATATCCCACAAAATGTTGCGGTCTACGTTGTCATAGGATCTTGTAATGTCTAAAAAGGCCACATATAACGATCTGCTTTCTACTTTTGATATTTCAATACACTGAGTAAGAACAAATAAGTTACCATCTAAACAGAAAAGAAGTGAGGCGTGCAGACAGGACACAAGAGTAGAGAAGTGGCCAACACGAACGCCGACTATCAACTGAAGGGAGCACTGAGGCGAAAAAAGAAGACACAAAACTCATCTGCGCATGCTCAGGAATGGTAACACGACGTGTCAGTCGGGTACACGTGCCGGTCTACGGGAGAGATAACTGTTAAGACACTTAATCTCTTCCTTATGTAAAGTAATCGAAGGCTGACTCACGCACGCACTTCCACCATTAAGATATGCCATGCCTCTACCATAAAACGCGTATCTTCATTCTTATGCCTGTACAATATCGCGCATTCGTCTAACTCTGGCGTGCAGTTACAATCTCGGCAATGTAGCGAAAGATTAGAAGGCGACCCACCAGTTAACGACCTTTAATGTTCCATTAGCCTCTGATTGATACACCGTCCCGTTTGCCAATCAATGAGAGGCTAAAGGAACATAAAAGGTCGTTAACTGGTGGGTCGCCTTCTAATCTTTCGCTACATTGCCGAGATTGTAACTGCACGCCAGAGTTAGACGAATGCGCGATATTGTACAGGCATAAGAATGAAGATACGCGTTTTATGGTAGAGGCATGGCATATCTTTAATGGTGGAAGTGCGTGCGTGAGTCAGTCTTTGATTACTTTACTTAAGGAAGAGATTAAGTTTCTGAACAGTTATCTCTCCCGTAGACCGGCACGTGTACCCGACTGACACGTCGTGTTACCATCCTGAGCATGCGCAGATGAGTTTTGTGTCTTCTTTTTTTTTTTCGCCTCAGTGCTCCCTTCAGTTGATAATCGGCGTTCGTGCTGTCCACTTCTCTACTCTTGTGTCCTGTCTGCACGCCTCACTTCTTTTTTGCATAATGAATCCTTACCAACTAGCTCAGCTTTCTGTCGTTCTAATCATCTAAACGCCTGCCTATTCTATAGCCATTCGGAAGTTCTCCCAAAATGCCATTATTCTCTGCCCAAGCTTGAAGCTTTAATTTGATTGCCTGCATTGCTAGCCTGTATATTACCGATGTAATGGTCAATGGTCTATACGAGTGAATTCTATCTTTCTCCCGCTTGCCTTTATACTCTAAATACTCTATTCTAAGATATACTCTAAAGAGCGCCACCTGACGGCAAGCCATATGTCACTGGTTTTATCCAGCTGCGGTTAGAAACTTCTTTAAAATATTTGGTTCCGGTTACGTGTAACATCCTGCATGTAAACAAACTCTTATGTAACTATAACACAATGTGTTTGCTCGAGAAAGGGAGATATTTTTCTGAATACTGAGTCGCACTTTTTCTCATCTGGAACTACCGAAAGAGCTTTGATTCCATTAGTATTTGAGGCCTATGAGTGACTGCGCCCTTATCACGAAAGAAACCAGTGCAGGACACTATGCCTACAAATTTGGAAAGACCCATTGTTAGTACTCTGTACGGCAGCCATTTGCGTCGGTTACTGCTTGACAGTGACGAGGCATGGATTCCAGGACACCGTCAACGACTGCATAGTGCATCATTGGTCATTCCTGCTGCGAGTGAGTAAATTTGTGGTCGCCGTTGTTTGCAATGTTCTGCTTCCTTCCAAAGTGCTTGACATAGCTCAACTTTGTAGCGTGGCTCATTAACTGAAGCATGTTGGCTTTCCTCTCCTTAATGCAACCCTTTACAACGGTGGATGTGTTCTTTAGGATTGTTGTGTTGCTCGGATATAAACTGACAGCCAAAATTTATTTGTGCCCGCGAAAGTGTTCTCTTCTCAAGAACATTCTTGGCCACTTCCGCAGTCATAGCGTCATAGTTCAGCGAAGCGAGCCAAATACGTGAGCTAAGAAGCAGCCTCGCACCATCGCAATTCCTGACGTGTGCTTTACAGCTGCTACCTTGTAGCGAATATCGTATTCTGGCTCCTTTAGGGCGTCGCACGTAATAAATCCCATCACTCTCGAAAAGAAGGAACTTGCGTTTTTCTAGCCAGAATATTATTTTTTTTTCGCATTACTTAGATGTTCAGCTGACATGCTTTTTTGTCCACTTATACTCTGGAAGTCAGTACTTTGCTGGTCTGCGTGCATTCAATCCACAATATCGCAGCCGACGTCTCGTACCCCTTGCGGCCACGGGAGGGTCCAGTCCAAGGGCTTAATCATTAGCGATTTCCACAATTGTTAGTTTTGTGTACGCACAGCTTGCTAGGACAATCATCCTGTCGACTGCAAGAGACGTTGGCTGGGGTCGTCAAGAAGAATAATGTGCAAAAAAAACACTACTCTCGTATTTTTTTCGTTTGAATAGTCACGAAATTGTATATTACTCCAAGTTCTAAATGCAATGAATTATTCTTAGAAAAACAAAAATACTTTGTTGTTTTTTTGTCCGACCACGAGCAATAACTCTAAGAAATTTATTCAGCTGCAGCAACAACGATCGATAATGCCACAAGCGCTCGCTGACAATCAGCTGGAATTCATGCTTCGTGCCTGTAAAACTGTAATCGATGCCGATGTCTTCCCTATAGAGTACTTGATTATTTTTTTTTAATTTGTAGGTATAGTATCCTATGCCAGCTCATTTTTTTTATAAGAGCACAGTTCGTCATAAGTTTCAAACACTGATGTGCTCCGATTATTTCAATAATTCCACCCAAGAAACAGTGCCTCGTAATATTGGGGAAATATCAAACTTTCTCAAAGACAGAGCTTGTTTACACATACGTAGTAGGGTTCTACCACGATTTAGAACCGATAATGCAAAATATCACACCTCTTTGTCGGCTACTGTATGTCAAACTGTGCAATGAAAAATATTTGTTGTAGTTGTCACTGCACATTCGACAAAGTCGTTTTTACCACTATAAGTCATGATAATACAATGTAATTTGACAGCCAGACATGTAAGATACTTAGAACTGAGGTTAAACAGCGCGAAAAGAGACGAGGACACAAGGAAACAAATACCACAGACAAGCGCTGAACCAAGCCATGAACCAACTAGCCCTCATCAAGATCTTACTAATGTAAGATACATTTCATTTCCTTTATGAAGGTGATAAGAGATTTACATTACAGATACTATGTCGATTATCTTTGGACAGACATGGACAGACGTTTAATATTTCCAGTGTTCGGTACGAGGCAAGCTATTTATTTATTTATTTATTTATTTATTTATTTATTTATTTATTTATTTATTTATTTATTTATTCATGTTACCCCTAAAGGCCATCACGGGGAGGGTATTACATGGGGGGGATACAAACATTAATAACAATCTACGTATTAGAAAAAGCAATACAATACATCAATACAAAGAGCAATAATAAAAAACAGCTATGAAAACATAAAGCATAATACGAAAGGAAAGTATGAACAAAAGAACAATGAACAAAATATTATCGCACATTTCCATCACAGCGAAAAAAATCTTGGAATTTTTTTGTGTCAATTTCTGTGGTGGTGTGCGATGGCGAATTGTTCCACTGATTGATGGTGCGAAGAATGAATGAGTTGGAATGAGAGGATGAATGGCACTTTACGCGCTTATCTTTGAAAGAATGATCACCTCGTCGAAAGATGACATGGGGTGACTGAAAGAAATCGTCGTGAAGAGATGGATGGTGATAAAGCTTATGGAAAACTGTTAAGCGAGTAAGTTACCGCGATACAATAGGTCTTGCATTCGGGCACGCTTTTTTTAGTTCTGAGACGCTTATA
This sequence comes from Dermacentor variabilis, assembly GCF_050947875.1. Taxonomy (NCBI): domain Eukaryota; kingdom Metazoa; phylum Arthropoda; class Arachnida; order Ixodida; family Ixodidae; genus Dermacentor; species Dermacentor variabilis. Next base: position 36,572,349 of record NC_134574.1, read on the forward strand.
TCGGATGAGTAGTCTGAAAAAATAAAACGAACAGCACGGCTCTGCAAGGATTCGATGTTAGAAATACGCAGGCTTGATCGGGGCCGCAAATAGACGCATCATATTCAATTTTAGGGCTTATTAGAGTAGCGTAAGCAAGCTTCTTTACGTGGATGGGAGCATGTTTGAGGTTACGTTTAAGAAGGCCAAGTGAGACTTAGGGTTAGGTCGATATGCTGATGCCATGTTAAGTCACCCTGAAGGTGCACCTCAAGAAGCTTAAAAGTTCTTGTTAGTTCTACATCACTGCTATTAAGGATGTAAAGGGTTGGAATACTAGATGTACGACGAGGGAAACACATGTTTAGTTTTAGAAACGTTAAGGGTAATTCACCAGGATGAGCATCATGTGCTTACTGCATTAAGGTCCCGTTGCAGGGATTGGCGGTCAGTGTCAGTGGTAATGTTACGATAAATTACACAATCATCAGCAAAGAGTCGAACTCTTACCCTACACAGTCACGCAAATTATTGATATAGATTAGAAAGAGCAGAGGACCGGGCACGTTTCCTTGGGGTACATCAGATGTTACACGAGCAGAAGGTGAGTTAGAATTTTTAACAGAGGTGAACTGCGTTCTTGACGATAGAAAGTCTTTAATCCATGCGAGTATATTAGGGTGTATATTAAGCTGTGCTAATTTCAGCAGGAGTCTGTGGTGAGGGACCCGATCAAAAGTCTTTGAAAAATTCAGAAATACTGCGTCAACCTGAAAGTCCGCGTCAAGTAATAAATGTAAGTCGTTAGGAAAGCCAGCGAGTTGAGTGTCACATGAAAATCCCTTGTGGAAGCCATGCGGATATTTGAAAATAATTTATGATCTTCGAGGTAGCTGATTACTTCGCTATGAATGAAATGCTCAAGAAGTTTGCAAATGTTGCTGGTCAGTGAGATGGGTCGATAGTTAAGAAGGGAAGAATGTTCACCAGACGTGAATGTACGTACTACCTTGTTACTACGCCAGTCATTGTGAATTTGCCCGTTTGATAATGATTGTAAAAGCAGACAGGACAAGATCGAAGAAATGCTTTGTGATGTGCTCTTAAGTATCTCCTTGTTAAAGCCAAGGTGGTCCGAACTACTAGTAATTTTAAGGTTGTTTAACATGGCTAAGATACCAGCTTGATTATTAACTATTTCAGGCATACGAATGTTGTCAAATGTATTTATTTCGGGAGATGAACTAATATCTTCGTTGGTAAAAACTAATGAAAAGGATTGAATAAAAATCTGAGCACATTCAGATTCATCCGTTACGACCGCGTTACTGTCGGTAAGCCAAATTTCGGGATGAAAGCTAGGGTTTATGATGCGCCAAATTTACAAGGGGTTGTTGGTTAACAGCGATACAAGGGTTGTTGGTTAACAGCGATACCAAGTCATGATTGAAAAAGAGACGGCGAGTGCAATTTAGGAGTGACTTATACTCTTTGTCACATTTCCTGTCCTTTTTCCACGCGCTCAAACGAGCATTTTGTACTGCCTGCCGATAAAATCGCTTTTTCTTACTGTTTATTCGGCACAAATTCTAATTAAACCGCAGTACGCCGCTGTTACATTTGATGGACATGAGAGGTACAAATTCATTGATAAGGTTAATAAAAGTATATTTAAACAAATTCGAATTTTGTTTAAGGGTTAGTAAGGAATACTCATTCAAGAATTCAGCAGAGAAACAATCCAATTCAGGGTTAATATAATCATAGTTATCTCTGTTGTAACATCGAATTTGTTTAATTTTTCGTTAAAGAAACCTGAAATGCGTCCTGTTATTACGTCATGATTGGAAATGCGCTCTAAATGAATTATGTCTGAACAAATGACAGGACTATTAGTTAATATTAGGTCTATAATGTTGGCGATGCTTGATGAGCGACGCGTGGGATCAGTAATAAGTTGCGATAGTGAGAAATCAAGACATGATTAAAGAGACATATGAGCTTCCCTTTCATTAGCTGTGCCGGATCGTGTGAACCACTTTATACTAGGAAAATTAAAATCACGGAATATAAGTATAGTATAGTTTGGGAAACCATATTTCACACAGAACTCGATGAAATTCGGCAGAAAAGTAATCATTCATAATAGAAGAGCGGTAGATAGCTCCAATAATTATATCAAAAGAACAACACTTTATAGAAACACATATACATTCGAGAAATGAACTAGTCATTACCGGCACAGTCAGCAAATAATCTTTTATTGACAAGAGTACACCGCCTCCTCTACGGTTTGATCTATCACATCGAAAAATAATGAAACGTGTTTCGCTGACAAAAATTGCGTTATCTGCTATAACATCAGTTAGCCATGTTTCAGTTAGTGTTATTAATGATGCGGAACATGAGTCGATTAGCGAAGATATTTCGGCATTCTTTGGTACGCCACTTCCGATGTTAGTGTAAAGGAAAACAATTGTTTTATCGGTATTATACTTTGAGATTTGAGAAGGATGGGAAACTGGGGGGGGGGGGGGGGAGGGGGTCTGATCTGAGATAAAAACAGGAGCATGTCATTCGTCTGTGGATCGCTGAAATATACAAATTACACGTCCAGCCTCACTTTCCCACACACAGGCATCGTTATTAATGTGAACCTTATTAAAGAAGAGGCGAATGCAGTCTCCGTCCTTCCTTACAGATCTTGCGCACTGCCACAGGGGACGGCGCTTCACTCGGACGGCCTCGGAATAATCACGAGCGATGCTGAAGCCTGTGTTTCTGAGCCTGGAGCCGTTTTATATCACAGATTCAACTTATTTATCATCGTAAATGTAAGCAATGATTGGCCTCGCCTTACTCGTCGAAAAGCGTCCCAAGCGATGTGCTCTCGCGATCGAGGTTACCAAGACTTCAGGTTTATTAGAACAAAACTCGTGCACGAGCTGCTCCGAAGCCACCCAAGTTTCTTCGACTGTATCAGGAACGCCAAAATAAGAGCATTTGATCGTCTAGGCCGGTTTTACAGATCGTTGATTTTGTCTTGCATTTTATTCTAGATTAGGCGTTAACTGAGACTGTGCAGATGGCGCGAATTCGATTTTCGATTCTAATTCAACAACGCGCTTTGTTAGCGAATCCAAGTCATGGCTGAGGCTAATATGAATATTAAGGATCTTGTTTAATGATTCCAAGACTGTAGTGTTGCTAGTTTCCAAGCGTTGGACCACAAGAGTCGAATTGTCTAACATGTCCTCCTGTGCCTTGGTCACCCGCCATGGTTGCTCAGTGGCTATGGTGTTGGGCTGCTGAGCACGAGGTCGCGGGATCGAATCCCGGCCACGGCGGCCGCATTTCGATGGGGGCGAAATGCGAAAACACCCGTGTGCTTAGATTTAGGTGCACGTTAAAGAACCCCAGGTGGTCAAAATTTCCGGAGTCCTCCACTACGGCGTGCCTCATAATCAGAAAGTGGTTTTGGCACGTAAAACCCCAAATATTATTATTATTGTGCCTTGGTCATGGGACCGAGATTTGATTCAACGTCGCCACCAAGAAGTAAAGGCGCCAAAGGTACACAAAAGCAGCGCGAGCATTTTTGAGGTAATAAATAGTAATATGAGGTAATATAATAATCTGATGACACATTCCTAGTTTGTATCTCAGCTTGAGCACAAGGCGACATACAAGGAATAAAATGCGAGCACGACCCCGACTTTCAGCTGAACTTATTGCCGGTACATAGGAAATAACATGAATGAAATAATTCACGGCCAGTAGAGAGCATTCACATAACGTCCTGTACGCCATACGCCAGTTCATAGCTTTCAATGTGTTGGTGGAGATTAGCCGACCGTGCTCGATGTATAACAACATGACAGTTTCGATTGCGTCAGCGCGTACCCCTCCCCACATCCGGTCCCAAATAGAGTCACCCCACTCAAGAATGAAACCACCGAATGTTTCGAACGAACGTGGCCACAGCCAGCGACGAAGACTCACCAATCTGGCTCAGGAGGACAACGGCGACCACGGCGAACAGGACGACGCCTCCGAAGAAGCCCAAGGTTGTCAAGGTGGACTTCCGGTCCCATGGCGTCGGCCTGCCCAAATATCACGAGAAATCTCCGGGACGAGTTCTCACTGTTACTCGAGAGTTGTTACTCAACGGCACTGTTGCTGTTATTCTGTTGGAGTTATTCAACGATACGTGAACGCCGTTACTTCATTACCGAAATATTGCCAACATCTGTTGAGGTATACCTGCCTCGCGTTGCTAGGCATTCGTCATAGATTCGTCATAGATGCTCGCTCGCAGCCGCACCTTCACTTACCTTTCAGAGGAAAACATATAACTGTTATGCCAGAGCTGCTCTGGGCGAATAAAACACAGTCCTGGTTGAGGAGAATGACGGGTTTCATTTTGCAAAGTTGCTATCATCACGTGATACCAACATAAAATGAAGCCATGAAACCAAACCGAAGCATTCGAGTGTATAGAAATAAAAAATAATATGGAAATGAAACTTATACTGTTGAAATCATAGCACGTGCCCGGCAGCAATTGCGGGTTCGGTTTCCACCTGCGGCAAGCCTCCTTTTGTCCAGTTTCTGTTCTTTAATTATTTTTTTTCTAAATTTACTATAACCTGCGTAGTTATTTACCTTATGTCTTCCTTGGCGTCATTCACTATTGTTTTCACGTGGTTGTAACTAAACCGGTGTCATCGTTGAACAACGCTGAATGAGCATAAACACTGCCATACGGAAAGAATAAAGGCACATAACTTTTAACCAGAAAAACTTTTGCTAAGGAAGCAAGGGAACATTGCAATTACATGGCGTGTGCGGCGATCATGATCGGCAATCGTCAAAACCAATCACAAGGTTCAAATCGGCGCGATATTTACACATTTGTCATTGTTAACTACAAAATCCAGAGTAAAGCTTGGCGCTCACGTTTAGAAATTCAGAATTATACATAACTATTATAGCCCGCGCCTGCAATTTAATTAGATGAGCCTGTCTCGCTGTTATAATTGGGAAATAATTCATTGCGCAGGGTGGCTGTTTGGCTACGTGATACACCTTAGTAAGTGAACGCGCAGCACAAGGATTCCCAGCACTTCCTGCTTGAGTATTTCAATATTCAGCTGAAAAAAAAAATCGAGATGGTAGTTTTTAACTGGACATAAAATGAACTTCACGTTTTCTAGTTGGAATTAGCTCTTATAACTGGAATCAAATGGATATGGGAGTTGGCAGTTCAGCCTTTTTTATTTTAATTTTTATTGCATCTCAGTATTTAGACTCTGCCGCATTAAAGCATGTGTGTGCGCGCGGTTGACTTTCAACAATCGACACTGGTAGGACAGAAAATGAATTCAGGGACCATATTTTGCAGCGTTCCATTTCATTTTCCATTGTTTTTTTTATAATACATAGCCTCAAATAATCGATAAAATTGATAATTTCAGCACAATGGCCTCCGAGCCACGCCTGAGCCGATGACAACGGGCTATAAGAATGAAAAACCAAGTGGATCGTTACGGCACACGGCCCCAATGGTTTAGTAGGACCGTGTTACAGTGTAAGGCCCCAATGGCATAGGGGCCCTACACTGTAGCGATTCATTTTATTGAAATCCTTTTCTTATCTTTTACCGCGCTGATTGGCCGATTCTGGCGCTAACCGGGGCTCACCGCAGAAAGCCGTGCAAGTAACTTTTGTTGAAAGTTCCGTTTTCCTTTGTGCCTAAGGGATTATTCGCTTGCTCACTTAGTGAATATAGGCTATAGCAACCTTACAACGGACATTAGCCAATCGTCATTAGCACCACGCCTGTCTATCTCCTGATGGCATATGCGCGTCGCGAGTGCGCAATTACGTCTCTCAAGATGTGCGGAAGGTTTGCTTATCACAAAAACACGAGTACGGGAAATTGAAGGTCAAAAGTTAAAAAAATAAATTAAATTGTGGGGTTTTACGTGCCAAAAGCACTTTCTGGTTATGAGGCACGCCGTATGGAGGAGTCCGGAAATTTTGACCACCTGAGGTTTCTTAACGTGCACCTAAATCTAACTACGCGGGTGTTTTCGCATTTCGCCCCCATCGAAATGCGGCCGCCGTGACCTGGTGATTCGATCCCACAAGAATGTGAAAAGTAACTCGACTATTAAAATCATTGAGTGTTCGTATAGTCATGACGACTTGCGTACCCAAAATATTCTCGTTTGTGCACGGACTTGTATACTACGACCGACGATATAGGATTCCCTTAAAGCTCTGTAAATAAACGTGAAGTTCCTATAAATAAAGTAGCTCCCACCTTCCCGCCTCCCCCACAGCTTTACACTGCATCCTGTCGTGCAGAGTCCATGCTCCAACCATCACACCATTTGTCAGCCTCTTGTCGATCGTCTTATTGCTGAATCTGCAACAACCATGCGCGACCACAGCGACACGAAAGCTGCTACCCGTAAATTTCTTCTAAACTGTATTTTTATTACCAACTCATTCTTCATTCTCATTTCAGTGCTATATGTGTACGCAAAAGCAAGCCAGAAATTCACGATAAGGTGGATGCTTGAGGCAGTCGACATGGTAGAACGGGTAATGTCGCTGGGACCAATGTTCTGACAAGCGGACTTCTCTTCGTCATGATTGTTGTTTCTTGGACTAATACGTCCGTCGAAACGTACACGAAGGGCTACCTACACACTAAACGATGCGTCACGTGTTACGCACACACGGACGCGTTATGCACACACAAAGGGTTCACGCAATATCTTCAATACCTGAACGGAAAACGAAATCTGTCCTTGTGGTGATCGAACGCCAGACGATGCCAACTACTGAGCCACCACAGCGGGTCGGAACGCATTTTTTCATGCACGCAACATTGATCGAAAGACAACGCGCACGTCAAGTAAACTGTGCACGGTACTTAGGTCCTCTCATTACATGAAATATCTTACACTGCGCAAAGTCAATCCACAACCATTGTCTTAATTATGTCTTGCCCCATATTTCGGTGGTGTAAAGTATGTTTTTCTGTGTGTGTGTGTGTGTGTGCGTGTGTGTGTGTGTGTGCGTGCGTGCGTGCGTGCGTGCGTGCGTGCGTGCGTGCGTGTGTGTGTGTGTGTGTGTGCGTGTGCGTGTGCGTGTGCGTGTGCGTGTGCGTGTGCGTGTGTGTGTGTGTGTGTGTGTGTGTGTGTGTGTGTGTGTGTGTGTTTGTGTGTGTGTGTGTGTGTGTGTGTGTGTGTGTGTGTGTTGTCGCTGCGAAGAGAGTTCACGCCGAAAATAAATTCTCAGGTTTGCCCGCAGAGGGCGAAGCATTCACAGTGATATCAAGATTTTTTTATCTGTGGTTTTACGTGCCAAAAGCACCGTCTCATTATGAAAGTCACTATGGCGTGCCTGGGTTTTAACGTGCACCCACGGCACGGTACGAGGACGTTCTTTGTTTTTCTTTCTTTTTTTTTTCATTTCACTGCCATCGCAATGCCACAGCGCAACTGCCACATTGAAAGTTTGAAAGTTTATATAACATAATGAACGTATACAATTCCAAAGTACACACTTTTGGGACCCAACAAATTTGTTAAAGGGTCCCTACCGATTGTTATCAGGAAAAAAACACTTCTATGGCAGCTGTTTGCTTTTATACTGCAAAATCACGTAAAACCTAAATAGCTGAATAAGTAAAACAAGAAAATACAGTAGTAGGGAACATTTCACAAATGAGATACATTTTTCTAACAATTTTCTTTGTTACGTCATCGAAAACATCGGCACAGGAAAAAAAAAGTGAGGGCATGTGCAAGCATGCGCAGTGTTACGCATTGTTAATAAGTGAGAGTTTTAATCGTTTAAGAAATGTATGCAATGTTCTTAGAGTGGTTAGGTCACTATCAAGCTTATTCCAAACTGAGGTACCTGTAAACTGTAGTGTAGAGCGACCGTAATTAGTATTTACCTTAGGCAATAAAAAACGACAGCGAGATGTGTTTCCAACATGGCGAAGTGAGGGATGGAGCGAGACTGTTGTCAAGGCCAATTTTTCATGAACTATTTGATGCATGACGGAGGTGATGTTGTATGTTGTCAAATCGTAAATGTTGAGGATGTTGACGGTTTTAAATAATTATTCTCTCTTAATATCCCTAATTTTGGGTGCTAGAATGCGAAGAGCTCTTTTTTGAAGTTTAAACACCGGTGACAGATGAGTTTTGTATGTGCAACCCCAGATCGCTAAGCAGTAATTAATGTGAGAGTGAAAAAATGCGTAGTAAAGATTGATAAGTATGTGGGGAGGGAAATAGTTTCGACATTTCGACAGCACATGCAAGCCATATGAAGCCTTTTGAACTACGGAACGCACATGAAGGCGGAATTTTAAATTGTTATCGATAATAACACCAAGAAATTTTGTCTCACTAGATTGTTTTATCGGATGGTTATTGTAAACGACATCTGAATGAATAGCCGGTTTCCTTTTTTCAGAGTGAAATAAAATAAAAACTGTCTTAGTTGGGTTAAGGTGAAGGGCATTCATTGTACACCAACGGTGCAAAATTTGTATTTCAGAGTTAAGTTTATTAATTAAGTTGCATTCTTCATAATCTGCTATAATAAGGTTAGTATCGTCTGCATAGAGTACAAGGGTAGCACACACAAGCTGCGAAGGCAGGTCATTTATATAGAGTAAAAAAAATAAAGGTCCAAGTACGGATCCCTGGGGAACGCCAAGGTTAATAACGGTGCTGTTGGACTGAAAATCACCTAGATGAACAATTTGTTGACGATTTTCTAAGTAACTGCGAATTAACGTCAAAGGTATTCCATTAATTCCGTAACGAAGCAATTTATCGCTGAATATAAAATGATTGAGGGAATCGAAAGCCTTCGCAAAATCTATGAACAATCCCGCGACCAGATAACCACTGTCTATTGACTTTCTAATTAAGTCTGTAAATGTTGAGACTGCAGTTTGTGTGGAAAGGTCGTTTCTAAAACCAAATTGGTGCCGAGAAAGAATGTTGTGCTTGTGCAGGTAGTCATTAAAGCGCCTCGCGAATATTTTTTCGGTTATTTTGCTGAAGAACGGTAGCACTGAAATTGGACAGTAGTTTTCTATTCTATGCTTGTCCTTTGACTTGTACAGTGGCAGCACCTTGGCAATTTTCATCCGTTCTGGAAACACATCCGTGACGAATATAGTAATGACGATATGCGCGAGAACTGGTGACACGATGTCAGTTACAAGTTTAACGACATGCGCCGAAACATTGTCAATTCCAGAGGCTGTGTTTCGCAAATTAGAAATAACTGAAGCCACCTCAAGCTCATCTGTAGGGTAAAGGTAAAAAGAAGCATTTGTACGTGGAATGTACGTTGCATCAAAATCCCTACCAGTTGAGTTAATGTTGGATGAAAAATAGGCACTGAAAGCATTAAAGATACCTTCCGGTGTAGTGTACACAATATCATTGTATATTATTTTTTCTGGGGGATGTGGTTTTATGTCTCGCCCTAGAAACTGGTTGAGAAGGGACCAGTTTTTTTTCGAATCCTTCCTGTTCTGTTGAATGCTATTGCTAAAATAAGCTTTCTTTGCTGCATAAACTGTTCTATTAAGAGATTGCGAATACGCAGAGTATCTTTCCTTCAAGGAAGTGTTATAAGGTTGCCTTTTTAATTTCCTATACATGTTATATTTCGTTTTAATAGAACGCAAGAGCGCGCCCGTTACCCAAGGATCTCGCGGGATCGCATGTCTATTGTGCACAAAGTAAGTGGTGGAGGCGGTGGCGATCGCCTCAGTAAACGTGTCTAAAAACATGTCGTAACTATTCTTAGAATTTTTCGAAGAATATGTACGTGACCAATCAATTGCGCATACATTATTTGCAAATACGTCAGCGTTAAATAATGTCCGCGTAAAACACTTCTTGCTTGAGTTCAGGCAGTTTGACATTACAAGAAGTACAGGGTAGTGATCAGTAATACTAACATCTAGAACTTCCGCATATTTGCAAACAGGAGTGTTAGACAACACGTGGTCTATAAGTGTACTACTGTGTTCTGTTACACGCGTTGGTTTGTCTACAAGCAATGAGTAACCATAACTAGTAAAACAAGACACATATTCATAACAAGAAGAAGAATCAATGTCACTTACATCAATATTAACATCACCCATTATTACCACAGGAGCATTAGAACTCAAGAACGCATTAAATATAGAGTCAAGGTCATCGCAAAAGCCGTGATAGGATGCAGACGGCGACCTATATATAACGCCCACAATAAGGTTCTGTGACGGCTGCAAATGACTTTTATCCACTTCAATCCATACTGATTCACAATGAGGTGTTTTAAATTCAGTATCGTGTCGTCTCCTGTACGTAATGCTATCGTCTAGTACAGGGCAGCACCACCATGGGCGATGCCAGATTGGTTGTAGGTTGCGCGGCAGTTCGCTTCTAGCTTGTAACCAGGTTTATTGTGAAGTCCGACTTCATTTTCCGTCAACCATGTCTCTGATATGCCAACAAAGGAGAACTTCTTGCTAAATAGGCTAATAAAATTACGGATTTGGTCCTGGTTTTTCCGTAAACTGCGCGCATTGAAGTGTGCACCCAGCAGCACGTTTTCAAAAACTGTCTTTTGATTGAAATCGTCTACTGACATGTACGCCATGATGTCTGTGATTTGCGAGCTAGCTGATACGACTAAGATCAGCCTCACAAGTAACACGTACAACAGGGCTATCAGTTGCTTTCCGTGCTTTGATTTGACCTTGATCTGTCCAAACAAACATCCACTTCTTTTCCCTTTTTCGCTTCAGTGCCTCAGCCAACAATTTCTTGTTTTCACGTGCGAGATGCTCATTTACGTAGATTGCTTGTTTTCTGACGGAAGAAAAGGCCAGCGCATCCGTGGAAAGCCGCGCTTTTTTCTCTCGCTGATAAAATTAATTTCGGACTTTCCTTGAAGCAAAACGAACGATTATGTTTTTTTCAGTGGTATTGTGCGCAAGAGATACACGATGGCAAACATCGATATCTTTGGTATCAATGGGGTAACTAATTTGCTCTCCTATCTTCTGGACTAGTAATTCACAGTTCTCATTTCGCGTCATAGATACACCCTTGATTTCGATGTTGTTGCCCCTTGAATATTGCTCCAGGTCATCACACGGCTTAAGAGCTCTTGATTTTGTCGCTTCAGATTCTCGTTACTTTCGCGCAAGGTTGCGTTTTCCTTCACTATTTCATCACATTTGCTGAGAAGAGATTCAAAGCTGGAATTCATAAGCTTCATACTTTCTTCCATGCCAATGACCTGGTTTGGTAATTGCGCAAGACGGTCCAGACGTATAGTTATGTCATTCAGTCTGGAGGTAAGTGCATTCACACTCTGACTATTGGAGCTACCTGTCTGTGCGGTAGGACCCTGAATTTCGTTCTCGTCTGTCGTGGTGTTCGCAGCTGCTGAGCTATCCCTTGACTTTGCTGAGCAGCATGCCGGGCACTTCTACGTCCTTCGAGCAGCTTCATTCTTTCCTTTAAAGAATGTTTCATTTGTACCAGAACATTTTCCTGCGTGATAAATGTAATCGCATTCGGAACAAGTAATCCTATTACAGTCATTGCCGATTGTCTTCTTATATGAAAGGCAAACGTCACGCGTCATGGTAATTGCTCTCTGCAAATGGAAAACACTGACACTTCCTGGCAGCAGCGGCGGCAGGAAGGACTAGCGGAAAAGTTCTGAAATGTAGAACTAACCTGTAAATACACGACGAAGCAGTTGCTAAGCTTGTTGCTTGCTAAGCAACAACAAACAGGTCAGTCTCAAGGTATTGTATTGCTATAGACCGGTAACGATGATTAGGAGGCCAGCGGTGTAAAGAGGATGACGACGACGATTAGAGGATAGCGCAGGCTGTTGTCTTTTGCCCAAGTGCAGTGTATTCACTGGTAAATATTCTTGTATATAGCTTCTCGTCTGCGTCTTTCCACGTAACATATCTGGTGGATGCGGACGTTTCCTGTACTCGTTGCGGAGCTTCGCAGTGGACAGTACGTCGAGCCTTCCGTCATGGCTCCCGGAGACGACAGCTCGACTGAATCGCCTCTGACACCTGCAGCTTTGACTACTCCCATTGCACACTCCCTTCCGCGTGATCCTGGGGCATTCTCGAGTAACGACGGGGAAGATGTCGAGGACTTGATCAGCCTGTACGAATGCGACAGCACTAATAAGCGGTGGGACCCTACTGTAATGCTCTGCAACATATACCATAGTATTTCATCTCGGTGGCACACCTCGAATATGGTTTAGGACGCACAAAGATGAGCTCACCAGTTCGGATGCGCTCAAACAAAAGTGGCGAGACTTGATCTGCAACCCTTACGGTCACCGACTTGCCGTGAAGAAGGCGTTATCCAGCCGCGCGCACACGTAAACAAAGCCTTAGGTCACGTACATTCAAGACGTCTTGGCTCTGTGCCGCAAAGTTGGCACGCACATGACTGAGCAAAACATGCTTTTTCACATTCTCAAAGGTATCGCCGGTGACGCCTTCAACTTGCTCCTCTTCAACACCGTGACGACGGTGGATGCAGTTATCAAGAATGCCGGCACCTCGAACTCGCAAAAAGCCGACGAGTTGACCACCAGTTTGCCCCTCTACCAAACACTGCGGCAACATATCCCTGTGCAGACGCTCACCGTCCCAGCAACTCTGGAGATGTAACCCTGATCGTCCGGCGAGAGGTTGAGGCCGCCTGTCCAGCTGCCTTTGAATCCAATTCCTCCAACGCACCTGCAGTCATGGTTTCCCTGATTCCGGCAGTTGTCCGCCACGAGTTCGCCAACATGGGCCTTCGCGGCGTCTGCCCGGCCGCCCGCTGAGATTCTTCAATCCCACCCCGTCCCATCTTATTAACGACCACGTTTCCGTAAACCGCCTGAATGATGCACTGCTGACGTCAAGCCCATTTGTTTTCACTGCCGTCGAATCGAGCACATTTCTCGCCACTTTCGCAGTGGCGCGAGCTCCACGATACCGATCACCTATACTGACTACTCTCGCCCAAGCGGCCCTTCTCGTCCTTGTACCGTACGCTCCGATAATGCCGCCACTGAATCTCCTGCACCGACCCATCCCTATTCACGGTCGCCTTCGCCTCAACGCCGACAATCTCGCTCGCCGCAGCCCCGTCGCTCGTATTCGTCGACTCTCTACGGACGCTCCAAGGTGGAAAACTAGATGATGCAGTGCGTCAAGGTGACGCTGCATTGCTCCCTATGGCGCCACATTCTCTAGTGATGCTGCCCACTCATGTGAACCTTCTTGAAGAGCAAGTCGATGGCTCTCCTGTGCTTGCTCTTATTGACACTAGTGCGCATTTATCTGTCATGAGCGTGGATTTTCATAATTGCCTGAAGAAGAAAATAACACCCGCCATGACGCCTATTGTCCGTGTCGCCGACGGCGGAACAGGTCCCGTAATTGGTATGTGTGCCGCCCGCGTCTCCTTTTCCAATCGCTTCACTATCCTTCTCTTTATTCTCATCGCCCACTATCCCCACGACATCATTCTTGTCCTGGACTTCCTCTCGGCGCATTCTGTTCTCATAGACTGTTCAGACAGTACTCTCCGCCTTGACCTGCCTGCTCTGGATCCCGCTGAACCCCCCCCCCCCCAGTCACCTCAGTTCCGTAGACTTCATTCGCTTGCCACCTTCCGTACTGACTGACAAACACGAAGTAAGGCTCGTACTTCTATGTGCAGTATAAGTTTCAATAAACATTCGCTTGCTAAATAAACACGTGTTATCATGAATCCGAACAAAATATTGTGAAAAAAGTCGCGTAGGCTGTATTAAGGACACAGTCGCAATGGATTGCGTGAAACAACTTGTGCGGGCTGCAGATGGTGTATTGACACTAGGTTACAAATCTGACGCAAGCAAATGCACAAGTATTCACGCATTATATAGCTTACTGCCTAACTTTTGTTACAGCTAGCGGGGGTCTTATGGTCTAATTCTGCAATCGTGTTGTCTTTCTATATTCGTAGTGAACCCGTTCGTTTTGCAGTATGTGTTTGGGTGCTACGGTAAAGAAGTGACCCCCAGACTGGTGGCATCCGAGAATGCCCAGCGCTGCTCGAGCCCACCGCACTCGTAGATAGCTGGGCTCCTTCGCGCTTCCCCAATCACCTGCGTTTGCGCGCCATTGGAGACGGACACGTCCCGCAGTTGTCAAAGGCATTAGATATGCCTCTGTCTTGCTATTTGAGTTGTTTCACGCCATTTCTGGAACATACGTGTCGAATGCACGAGGGCCCATAGCAAAACGAGCGTAATATTGCTGCAACAAATTCCACACATAGTAGGCTATATGACCTCTTATAAGCACAGGTTTGAGTCTGAGGGATTATACTTGCTATGGCTGGAGTGAGCTCTCCAAATTCGAGCCATTCCATATCGGATCGACAAACGTACTGCCGAGCGAAAGCCGGTAGTGCGTCAGCCTCTCGCCACCGAGCAAGACGCTAAATCCAGCTCCGATTGCGTCATGCGTTACGCAACAAAGGCACCCACTGTGCAGCACCCGACAGATGTATGATCGAATAATAGTTTCTTTCTGCTACACAACGATACCAAAATGATAAGCGTGGGTAGTAATGTTGCAAAACACAAGCTATAATGGTACAACGACTTTTCGTTGCATGCGGTTTTAGTTAAGTGAAAAACGTTTCAGGTAAAAAATGAAGAGCGACCGCAACGCTGGAATGATAATTTCTGAAGTGCGAGACAGAGCCATTCACCAGGAGTGCCGGCAGAAGGGAGCGCGCGTGCTTGTACCCAAACGAAGGTTCCGCGCTGCCGCTCCCTTAGCATTTCGCCGCGACGCGCACTCCGAAACACGGCGCAGCGTGGCCTCTGCGTCACACGGCCGAGCGCATCGAGGCACCGTGCTTTCTCGGCTCGCCGTGACTCTCGCACTCGCAGAACCCGCAGCGCGAGCCACGCACGTGGCGTCGAACCTGAAAACAACACGGCGACCCGCAGTGGTGGTGCTGCGCTGCTAAGCACGAGTTCACGGGATCAAATGCCGGCCTCGGTGGCCGCATTTTGATGGGGGCGGGATGCGAAAACGCCTGTGTCCAGTGCACTGGGGGCCCGTTAAAAGTCTCAAGTTGGTAAAAAGTAATCCGCAGTCCACCAC
The DNA here is from genome assembly GCF_050947875.1 of Dermacentor variabilis. Classification (NCBI taxonomy): domain Eukaryota; kingdom Metazoa; phylum Arthropoda; class Arachnida; order Ixodida; family Ixodidae; genus Dermacentor; species Dermacentor variabilis. The sequence continues at coordinate 36,587,578 of NC_134574.1, forward strand.
TTCGGCGTGCCTCATAATCAGGTCGTGGTTCCGGCGCGTAGAACTCCATAATTAAAGAAAAAGTAGAACAGCGTGGCGGACATTTCAGCGCAAAATCGCCTGGAGTGTCCATACAATTGCCCTCTCAACAAATACACTATATAACTGCATTTCCGCTGTACCTGCTTCGTTCCGAAAGAGAGAGTACTTACAGTTTCACAGAACCTGCAACAAAGGCAACAATAATTAACATAAGTTCAGAGACAACGAATGGTCTGTCAACTCACACATCATTTTAGAAAAACAAGTTACTATGCATAAGTGCTACAAAATCAACGCATAAGATCATAGAAAAGTACTGTGAAAAGTAAAGGCACTAATGAAGTAGATGGTGGAGACTTCAACATGTTCGAGGCAGAGCTGGAAAGTTGCCGAGAATATATACTGTGAATATCTTCCGCAACACGTGAGAAGAGACGCAATGCGCTACGTTGAGATTTCACGCAGTCTGCCTACTATGACGGCCTGCGTGTAGGCCGGAGCTCTCAGGACGACGACGACGACGACGACGACGACTATTATTATTATTATTATTATTATTAATGTTATTATTATTATTATTATTATTATTATTATTATTATTATTATTATTATTATTATTATTATTATTATTATTATTATTATTATTATTATTATTATTATTATTATTATTATTATTATTATTAGCACCGCATCAATTCCGGAGACATTAAAAACGGCGATTGTTAAGCCACTGTATAAAGCAGGAAAAAAAGATGAAGTTGAAACCTATAGACCTATTTCTGTTTTGCCTATACTCTCTCAAATACTGGAAAAGTTTCTGTTTGATTGCATGACTTCCTTCTTAAAGGGAAGCTGAAGAGTCTGTCGAATTCAATAAGACGCTCATATACGGATGCGGGAACCTTATAAACCATGTAGGTAAAATTTGGGGTTTTTTTTCAATTAGGAGCGACGTAATCGTCGGTTGAAATTGCGCTGTAGCTCCGCCCCCCTTTGAGTGAGCGAGCGGAGCGGAGACCGGAAACCGCGGTGTTGTGACGTCAACTCTGCTTCGTTCCTTCGCAGCGTCCGCGACCGTGCCTGACCGCGCTTGTTTCTGCGTGCGTGACATCGTAATCTGCTTCGATCGACCCTGCATTCCTTTGTTGGTGCGTCTGCGTATATGTAGAGTGGTAGTCAAGGTGCGTGGTAGTCAAGGTGCGTGGTAGTCAACGTGAGTGGTAATTAACGTGAGTGGTAGTCAACGTGAGTGGGAGTCAACAGATGAAGGTCACTACAAGTACTGCATGAACCGGGAAGCTTTTCACGCGTTTAAACCGTCTTTGTAGATTGCCGACAGCTTTGGACAGCGCACAAATGCCGACGATCGCATCCCCGCTTACGTTCCACGAGGAGGCATGCAGGAACACAACACTACAGTTGTTTGACCGGAAACGAGCTCACTAGATCGGCGAAAGATCGGCGAGATCACTAGATCGCTTTGCAAAAAACATACTCACCAAAGAGCATTTCCAACACGAGGAGATCCCAAGACTGCTTTCGTTCGCGTCGAAAGCACTGCTCGCACCAGCATCGTTTGCTTCTTCGAGAGGCCGGCTCTTCGCAATCGGCTCGTACATGTAGGGAGTAACGCCGAACTCCTCAGAAAAACGCAGTCTCTCTAAATTTGCCATTACCGTCTCAGAAAAACAGCACCAAACTACCTGGCACCGCGCTTCATGTGTAGCGGCAGCGGTCGGCAGCGGCAGAGTTGACGTCACGAGGCGCACCGACCAATCACAGGCGGAAACGAGACGCGCGAGCTGGGCGTGTCCGCTGCTGCACTTTTGTCGAAATAAAATATATTTGCGCTTTCTTCCGCTCAATTTCGATACGATATTCGAATTCGGAGGGTTGAAAACCATTATGTACAGATGTTGACTCATTTTTTCTGGAAAACCTTTCAGCTTCCCTTTAAAGAAATTTTCAATCCTAACACCAAGACAGTTTGGATTTGTTGCTGAGCGAGGTACTATTACACTGTTAGAAGAGTTCACAGATGAATTATATTCTGCTCTAGATAAGAACCTGTATAGTTGTGCTTTGTTTTTAGATTTAGCAAAAGCGTTTGAAACTGTAAATCACGATATTTTATTGGAAAAGTTATTTCGTTTGGGTTTCAGGGGACCCTTTTTTGATATTATTTGCAATTATTTACAGGATAGATCACAGGTGGTCATGGGCAGTAAAGAATTTTTTAGCGCTAGAAAATATATTACAGCTGGTGTTCCACAGGGATCCGTGTTGTCCCCTCTTTTATTCAATTTATTTATGAACGACTTTCCCACGATAATTACAAAAGCCACTGTGTATCAATATGCAGATGATACAGTTCTACTCACTCGTCATATGCATTATGAAGAAGCAATTAGCGCCCTACAAAATGCAGTCCATAAGGCTATGCAATGGTTTGAAGAAAACTGTGTTTATATCAATGCTAAGAAAAGCAAAATCATGTGCTTTCGTAGTCCATTAAAAACTCAAAAAATGAACTTGCCAATATTTCTGCATAATGAACATTGTATTTCATGTAAATGTACTGCTATAGAATATGTGGAGACATTCAAATACCTGGGTATAACGTTCAACAGCGGCATGTCTTGGCAACATCACATGGTGTTTTTGTGTGGCAAACTACGTAGTGTTGCATATTTACTTTTCAACATAAAGGGTTTAGTACCTCTACCAGTCAAGAAAATGATAGTGCATGCACTAGCGTACAGTGTGCTGAGGTATGGAATAACGATCTTCGCCTTTTGTACAGAGCACTGGAAAAATCGGATTGATAAACTACTAAAAAATATATTAAGAAATGTGGCTTATGGTACTACACTTAACGACAATCATATTTTTCAGGAATTAGGATTTTGCACATTGGAGGATTTATTTACCAGAACTGTTATTATGCGGCATAATTGGAGCGATGAATTCAAAGAGGCATACGATACACCTCGTTTGTTAAGAAATAAAAAACGTTTTAAGGTACCCTATTCCACTACTAAGTATGGTGAAGCGAGAAGAAGTGTATACACCCCAAAAATATTTAACGATTTGGTCGATGAATTCTTCTTGGCAACTTCGAAAAAACAGTTGAGGAAATTATTGATGAAACGTTGAAATTTAGTCCTGATCTTTACTTAAGTTGTTGATGTGTTTCTCTTTATTTACTTTGTCTGTTAATGGGTAATACTACCAAGCATTCTTCTCAAAGTTGAAAAAAAGTGTTCTTATGTATATGTCTACCTTTTCACTTTTTATGTAAATATATAACCACATCGCTGTACCGACTCTGCCGGGCCTAGTCACACAAGTCCTTGTAGACTTAGACAGGCCCGTTTCTTTGTTTTGTTTTTGGATGTGTGTCAATAAATATTATTATTATTATTATTATTATTATTATTATTATTATTATTATTATTATTATTATTATTATTATTATTATTATTATTATTATTATTATTATTATTATTATTATTATTATTATTATTATTATTATTATTACTATTATTATTATTATTATTATTAGGACCCACCATTGAAACGGGGCGGGACAAATCAACCCTTAGCCTGCTTGAGTTACTCAGGTATGCTATCAACGCCTTTCCTTCTCGCCTTTTTGTACAGATCTATTTAATAGCCTCAATATAAATTGTACCGCTGTCTATGCCTGTAATGGATCTGGTAGTACCAGCGTATCAGTCTCTGCTTTTTTTCGGCTAATACTCTAAACGTCGCTTGCTTGTCTCGACTGCTGACCGGTCGATGCTTCCATCTACTTTACATCCATGACTTTTGGAAATTGTACGTTACGCACTGGTCTCGCTGGATGAATCCCTTCGCATCCCATTAGGATGTGCCGAGAGGTCTCCGGATTTTTGCCGCAGAAGACATGTGCGTTATCTAATTGCGAATATTTGCTCCGGTATGTCTTTGTCCTTGGGCATCCAGCTCGAGCCTCAAATAGCAAGGCAGTTCCATTCGTGTTATCGTTGCAGGTTTCCCCTTCTAATTTCCTCTTTTTTCATTCTTGTAAATTTCCATAGTCTTTTTCGTTTCCATTCGTTGCATCCAAATCGCTGTCTCTGTTTCTTTCGCTTTCTGACAGGTTATCCCTGGTTGTCTGTCTATACTTTAGATTGCCCTGTACTTGGTTCCCAACTTTCTTGAGCTCTTCCTCTATTCTATGTCCACGCTTTTTATGTACACATACCAGTGCACTTTAGCCGGTCAATTATTTTTGTCCGTGTTCCTGAGTCTTTCTTCAAAACTGATTTTGCTCTTTGCCTCTCTATTTGCCTGTTTTCGGAAAGTAGGTAAAGAGGAACAGGAAATGCCACCACCCTACGATCTCTATAGCATTCCGCGCTTCTGTGGTATGGCCAGCTACATTGCACGTTTGCTACGTTTGCTACCAAGAATATCAGATGTAACAAAGCCACTTAGGAAACTAACGGTGAAGTCTGAAACAAGGAACTTGAGGGATGAGCATGCCAAGGCATTTCAGGAAGCAAACAACTTTGTTATCAAGCCACCAGTACTGGCGTACTACGACCCACAGAAGCCACACGTTGTTCGGTGCGGCGTCAGTGGACGTCACATCGGTGCTGCACTCCTTCAAGATGATCAATCATGAGCGCTTGTAAGCAAAGCACTTACGCCTACTCAAGTATTAAGGAGATGCTTGCTATCGTCTTTTCCTTGTGCAAGTTTCGTCGATACACTTTTTAACGACACACTACTGTAGTGGCTAAACAGAAGCCACTGCAAACCATCATAAAGAAGTAACTGGATCAATTGCCGAAATACTGCAAGGGATGATCTTACAAACGTAGCGTTACAACATCGACATCCAACACCGAGCTGGTAAAACTCCTGGTAGACAGCATGCCTCCAGCATTCCTACTAAACGAACAATTCCAAGCGGAAGCTGAAGACATAAATCTGGTGTAGCGTCTACCAATCCCCAAAGGAACAATAGAAAAGATACGCACTGCAACGATAAGGGAAGGCTCCCTGCAGAAATTATTTTGTCAGGATGGCCACAAACGAAGTCTCAACTGCCTCCAGAAGCCAAAGCATACCTTCCATTTAGGGGTTAACTTGTGATACACAATGACCTCATATAACGAAGGCCAACGTATAGTGATGCCAAAAGCATTCCGAGTTGACATGAAGGAGAAGCTACGTTGTGAAGACATGGGCACTGAGAGTACAACACGACGTGCGCGAGATTGCTTATATACTGGCATGAATGCCGAGATCAAAGATAATGTCGAATCATGTGAAGTGTGTCAAAAAGGTGCAACAACACAGCAACTAGAGACGCTGAAACGTTATCCGCGACCGAATTTACCCCCGGAACGGGTAGGATGTAACATACTAGACCACAAAGGCAGTAATTTTCTAATGACAGCGGACTACAGCAATTTTTGGCAGGTCGACCCGTTCGCTCCCTTACTGCCTGTGTCACTCGCAAGTTGAAAGCACATTTTGCGAGACACGGCGTAACTGCAGTTCTTGTCACCGACAATGGCCCCTATATTTCCTTTGAAGCCTTGAATAATTTTGGTACATAATGAAATTTCGAACATTCTATCTAAAGTCAACGTTACCCCACATCGAATGGTTAGGCTGAATCAGCGGTGAGTCCTGTTAAATCGCTTTTCAGGAAGGCCGAGGACAGAACTGGTTAGGCACAACTTGTCTTTCTCAATCGCCGCAACACAGCTTTGCAACACACCTGCCAGTACTACGTAATTCCTTACGGACAGAAGAACGCGGGAACTGTTTCCCACGATAGCTACACTTTCGGAACCAAAGGCCATGAATGCAAAGCTCCTTTTGGACCGCAGGAAACGCACCATGAAGATCCACCGCGACAGACGTTCAAGTAATCTGAATGCATTGAAGGAATATCAAAGTGTCACAGCATCCGCCTACTCGAATAGAACGTGGCCAAAGGGGACCGTGGTAAAACAGTGTGGTTTTAGATCATATAAGGTGGGAGTAGGTGACAGTGTTTTGAGGTGCAACAGAGTGCACATTCGAGACCCACCAAAAAGATGCTTTAGTGACGTCAGTCCTCGTAGGTGTAGCCAGCAGTCCGAGACACCCAAGCGACCCTAGCAACGAGTGCGCGTAGCAGTATGCGCAGATGGCCACAACACTCCCGGCAGCATACGGGTCGCAGCAGCCAGCGTACCTGGTAAACTCCTTTGCGTCTAAGGCAGGTGACAAGTCTACCACAGAGACTCAATGACTTTACTTTTGTCTAACACTAAATTTCTATCACAGGACGCTGTTGCATGATCTACATCCATATATGGCGTCACCATACACTCGAGCGACATTTCCTCTCCAAGCACTCCCCTGCATGGTAACTAGGGCAGCGAACAAGGCGTCGAGCGCAAAGCTAGATGCTCATTATGTATCTTATTCAGTCATTAAACCTGTTTATGAACTCGGTGTTTTTCTATGCGAACGCACCAGAAACATAGAAACAAACACATGACCAGTGGCCGAATTCAAAAATCTCTTCGTTCGTGAGCGTTATTTGCCATTGGCTTGCCACCTTCGCTAATTATGCGTCCAGCACCAGGGTTGACGCGATGTTTCTCGTATGAACAATCCTCTGGAAAATGTATTTTCACCTTATTTTGTGAATACGGGCTCAGGTTTGCTCTTGCAGTTTGCATGCCGTCTTACGCAACGAGCGCACACCGAAGATGATCTGCACGAGATTGATCGGCACAAGGGGTGGAAACCAGACATAGAAGCAATAATTTTTTTTCACAACTTCGACACTCTTAATTAATCTACTAAACTTATTTTGCTGCAGAAAATTAGTTTACTGAGCCATCATCAAAAACTACGCTGTAAGCAGGGCTAGATTAAAGGAGTACTGACGCATATTTTCCAAGTTGTCTATGCTTTACCACACGCTTTTAGCACGTATACGGATCACGCCTAGCAAGTATGACGCTTAAGAATGACTGATGGATATTTTATTTCGAGCTAATGCTGATTCAAAATGCCGGACCATAGACATTATTGGAACTTCACGACACAAAGCGAAATTTGCTAACGTCGTGTAGCAAATGCTCGTAGTAGCAGTATGCAGTAGTGTGTGGTGCAGTATGATTGTGTCGCTCATAATGAAAATACACAAAAGTGTTACGAGCGTTCTCTCTCGCTGCGCTCGCCTACGACAACCTCGGCGATCGAGGGAACGGAACAGTCCGTTGTATCGTGACGTCATGGTGCATCCACTTTCTCAGGTATCGAAACCAAAATAGGTTCCTAGAAAGAAGTTATATAGTAAATAATTTAGAAAGCTATACCGCTTGCCACTATTTTTTTTCTAAACTTAGGGGGTTTCAAATTTTCATTTACCGCAAGAAAATGACAAATCGGAAGTTATGGTGGGTATTAGGGTGACTGCAGGACAGGGTGCCACCACCGACCACCCTTGATCGAGCTGTCGGGGAATGCGCCTGCTTCCCTGTTGTGACTTGCAGGTCGTAATCGCTGTAATATGAGCTACCGATAAGAAAAATCGTGAATACAGTACATACGCTGTTCTTCTATGTCCGCTACAAGGTGCTTCATTTGAACCATTTCCTCTTCTTCGCAGCACGCGAAACGAATGAAAGAATGGGTAAAACGAGTCGCGCGGTTACCGCCTTATACCGTGGAGCTTGTCAGTTTCCTCGTTGTCGAGCTAAGAATGATGATGATGATTTCTTGTACACTGGCCTAGACCCACTGTGGGGTGTAGGCCACGAACCGGGTGGTAATATGATAAACGAAAAAAAAATTAAACAAAGATATTAAACCAGCCGATAACAAATAAAATAGCGTGTAATAAAATAGTCAGCCTTTCACAAAAAGGTGGCAGCATATAGAACTTCAATATAATAAAGGTACCTAAAAGAAAAAGTGAGGGGTTTTTCTTTTTTTCTTTTTTTGATGAAAACACCGAGAGGTCCGCGTGAGCTAGTGCGCTTTAGCCTGCTACTCTGCGTCAGGGCTAGAGGAGCAGGAGAAGAAAAGAGGGAATGAATGATGATGACGACACATTAGAGCTAAACATGCTAGATTCAAGATTACGTATGGCTGATAATGGCGCGCTCCCTCGTCGACATTGTGAAAATGCTCCAGAATTTCTCTCATTGACGATTGTTGCATATCTTGTCAAGCGACCACTGACGCAAGCAAAAGTCCTCAATGACCTGGTGGACATCGATGCTCATAGAAGGTATGAACTGGTGAATCGCACATTCAAGGGCATACGACGGCGCATGAAAGGCCAGCTTCATAAGCTGATGCAGATAGAAGAGCTGCAATGAGTGGCCCCAGTACCCGCCGTGGTTGCTCAGTAGCTATGGTGTTGTGCTGCTAAGCACGAGGTCGCGGGATCAAATCCCGGCCATGGCGGCCGCATTTCGATAAGGGCGAAAACACCCGTGTACTTAGGTTTAGGTGCATGTTGAAGATCCCCAGGTGGTCGAAATTTCCGGAGTCTCCACTACGGCGTGTCTCATAATCAGAAAGTGGTTTTGGCACGTAAAATTCCATAATTTATTTATGGGGTTTTACGTGCCAAAACCACTTTCTGATTATGAGGCACGCTGTAGTGGACAACTCCGTAAATTTCGACCACCTGGGGATCTTTAACGTGCACCTAAATCTAAGTACACGGGTGTTTTCGCCCCCACCGAAATGCGGCCGCCGTGGCCGGAATGTGATCCCACGACCTCGTGCTTAGCAGCACAACACCATAGCCACTGAGCAACCACGGCGGGTAAAATTCCATAATTTAGTGGCCCCAGTACGGCAAGCACCTGTAGAGCGGACTTAACAGCCGCCGTTTGGAACTCGGAAAGAATCAGGCGCATAGAGTTCAGTAGTCTTTTAAGCATGTTCTGAATAGCCTTTTTGTAATTAGTTTATCGCTTAGTGTTCACAGTCTCAAAATAGTACCTAGACCAAAAAATGGTGGAAGTGAAGTGTAATTCAAGTTAAAATTCTAATGTTATTAATAATGCTGTTAATGGGATTTGCTGTTTTGGCTGTTTGAATTTTGTAAGTTGTTGAAGGTAAATATATCAAGCGTGCACAATGGAAAATATTACTAGGGTAATTGTTTTGTGTCGCAGAGGTAATTAAAATGCCTCGGCAAACGTTCGTGCAGCTGTATCCTAATGCTCATGCTTCAAGTGAGAGTAGAGCATGAAGGTACTGCATGAAGGTAGCCCGAGATTACGGAACGGGATTTCCAAAAATTGTTCTCGTTGATTGGAAAACCTCCGTCACGACAAAAAACATTATGCATTCATTTCACTTCATTGCAGAGTTAGCATAAAGGGGACAACGCCAGACCATATCTGTGCAAGTAAAAATTGAGTCGTGAAATACGGCGTGAGGGAGTAGCTTATTGCGATGAGATTGCAAATGTTTGCAAGTCTTGTGTGGCCGGCTTCTCCGCAAGCAGCCGATTGTTCAATGAGCAAAGTATGATAACATGAGGTCGCGTGAAAAACAAACAAACGATCCAACAATAAAGCACATTTCATAAATATGGTCAAAAAATTCGCTCCATTCCATCCTGCGAAAGCGGATGTAAAGCAAAGCTGTTGCCGACGTCAGACAAGCACCACCACCACAGATGACGTATATCACGCGCGCACGGATATGTGCGCAGAAGTGGAGCCCACATGCTCATTCTTCTAGGCCTTCCGCCAAGCCCAAGTGCCTTGTTGAACTAATGGAATTTTTCAACGTAAACTGTGTTAGAGAATTCGTAAAGTGCGACTCAAACACAAGCTGCAGACATAGCTTCGGAATGTAATTCGAACATACGAGAAAACATATTTCGCCACGCGGACACTCAAAGACAAAGCCCTTTTCCAGCTGCCGTTTGACGTCTGCCTGGCCGCGGCAGCTATAGCTGGAGGTACGGTTCTTGGACAGTGTTTGCCATAATGTCGATTATGGTCGCAGCACACACTGTGCGACAGGCGCAACGGGCAGAGCACCAGGCACGTACCCAGGATTTTTTTTCAGGAGGGGCCCAACCCAAGGTAAGTTTTCTATGCAAATGAAGGGGGAAGTACCTTTACTAGTACAAATGTGAATAACGCCCGCATTCGCTATAAAGACGTGTAAACCCGCAAAATAGAACTGAAATAAGGTGTATCTCACACGGAGCACCCACGCATCAAGGACAAATACATTGTGTGCACACGTACGTCAAGCGCGCATGCATGCGTGCGGAAGTGTGCACTACATCCTCGTTCTCCTAGGCCCTCAGCTAAGCGCAAGAGCGTTATTGTGCTAACGGAATTTCTAACGGAAGTGCATTGAGGTGGAAAATTCGTAAAGTACGACTTACACACAGGCTGTACACATGATAGCTTCGGATTGTAATTCGAACATACTAGAACAACGGCATCGTCACGTGACGATATCGCCCGATGACGTAACCTGATGACGTCATCATGTGAAATGTGACGTCACGTGACGACATCTTTGTCGAGTTATGATGTCACCTGATAACGTCATGAGGCGGCTCTTGGAGAAGCAGCAGACTGCGCTCTTCCGGCTTCTTTGGACTGTATCTGGTACCGGCCCACATATTTGTGTGAACACCGTGCACTCGGACAGAAAAAATCCCGATCAACTAGAGGCCAGCAGCTTCACTGTAAAACAACAGTCAATATACAAAAGAAAACACACAAATCAATCATAACCCACACGGAATGCTGCGATATAACAATACCGCACACAGGACTTACAAAATGTTGATATATAGATACAATGCCACTTTCAGTAAAGAATGTAATAAAGTTTTCAAAGTTGAACGCTGTGATCATGCCTTATCCCATGGCCCAAGCAACTTTGCTATGCTGAAAGCATAATTACCAAGGGTCGAGGGTCCGCTTTGTAAATCACACTTCGAATCGTCGGATATCTGACGATTCGAATAGTTTTTTGCAAGGTCACTACTGCATTTTCCAAGAGTAATGTAGGTGCAGAAATTCCATGAATTTCGCTAATGATTGTTTTTTTTTCTGTCTTGAGATGAAGAAAACTGTCTTTATCTAGCCGCAGTGGCACAAGCAGTAACTGCCAGAACCGAAACCACTGAACCATTTAAAGGGGCGCACGGAAGTGCATGCGCTATTTTATAAAGATTAATTTCTCGGTGGCCTTGCACACATATTAAACTAAGTAAGTGGAGCAGAGCTAGTGAACAAAATGTGTTCAAAGCAGTTGAATTTATAGACGCGTTCATGCGATGCATACCCAAAGAAAATATGTGACAACAATTATTCTTTAAGCATATAAGGGTAACTTTCGCAAAGATGAAATATTTCCAAGAATTCTGCCTGAAAATTTGGTGCATAATCTGGAAGACAAAGTTAAAAAGACCAGTCAGGAGACGGTAAGTAGATTGCTACGTCTGCTTTCTCTTCACGCGAAGAAGCATGAGTCTCGATTATGTTTATGCGGAAAAGTTTTCGCGAAATTAACGGATCCTCCCTTTCAACATCTTTCTTTCGCTCAGGTATGTACCGTTTTGTTATTGCGTACTATTTCTTTAAAACTTCCCGCGCGTCTTCCAGCCTTGAAATTTCACGTGCAACAAGGTAGTTAAAATTGTCATGGTTAACATCGAGGTAGTCTGGAATTGAAACATCGTCAACTGTTCAATAATTAGGCACCAGTACAGTCTTCGTGGTAGGCATTTGGTGACGCGTGCCTAATTGGTGAAGAACAACCATATTTTGTTCTGAAGAATTTTGATAAATATCTGAAATCATATTCTGGGCGCAGTAGAATTATTGAATTGAATGACCTCCGGATTATGTACATACAAGGTACCATTTCTGCCAGCACAAATACTATCTGCAGGATAAGCAACTGTGGCCATGTTTATTTAAAAATATTTTTTTGCAAATAAATGCCTATTTTGAACGTCTCACAGATGACCCATAAATATCAGGCAGATTTGAACCGCAAGCATGCGAAATCTCATGTGAAGAGAAGGCAGAAGCCCTTTCTGGTACAACACATTATTAGCATACCTACAAACCTGCGAACTTTGAAATTTGTAAAAATCATTCGGACATGAGCCTGTATTTATTTTAAGCTCGCCTAGAGCACAGGTCTTTTCCGGAATATGTCGTAGCTACGATTTAGCTTTATACGGAGCACACAAGCAGACCCTTCAAACTAATAGTATATATTTGCGCGGGCTTCAATAAACGTGTTGCTGCCAGTCAGCGCTACGCTCTTCCCTATGCGTCTGTGAGTGCTTTTTTTTTTTTGCGCTGCTTAAAATGAAATATCCGTACCAAATACCCCACGCCCAAACCATTCTAACCCTTCACATCCTTGACATCTTTGAGAGACGTCCTCTTACATCGACGAAAATGCTTGGACCGTGGTCATGCCCTGATAAGCAGAGGCCTGCTGTAAGAGCCCTTCGCGTTTTTAGTATACCAAACTTAGACTGTCTATATAATTACTGTTTTGTCATTTACATTGTGCATGTTTTTTAACGAGCTAATCTCGCAGTGCCGCTATTCTAATGTGCATATGAATACTTGTGCGCACTGCTTCCCTCCTGTGTAATGAGCGAATGTCCAATAGTCAAACGGACTCTGGGTTCGGGGCTGGTGCCCATAGAGGATAATCATTGTGCGCTTGAGCCTTTATTTATGTGCTTTTGGATGTTTTATTTTTCTTGAATAATTAGGAATTTTGGTATAGACGGGCTCTGACGCAGCCTATCTCCTATGCATCAACAAAAAAAAAGGAAAAGCACCAGCAACAACAGCAGCAACAAAGCTGGAACAGCGGAGACTAACAAGCAAGGCATGACTTTTTATATCGAAATAAGTCTTTCAGCCACTTTGCTGTTGCAGATTTCGCCTGTTTCAGGAATTGTCTCTGCCAACTAGTTCGAAACAAGCGCCCCTCTAGCACCCTCTCGCCATAGGAAAACTTTCAGTGGGATGTTCGGTGTCCGACGAGTGAGACATTTCCATAAAAAGCATTTTTTTTTGTAAAATTTGATGCAACGTTCATGAAATTGTAAAACGACACCAAGTTCTCGAAATTTACAAGAAATTCGGGAAGGTTGGCAGGTATGCATTTAGCAACAAATTTTAGGAGACCTAAACATAGGCGAAGAGTGCTTCCCGCTCCAAAAGAACAAGGGGTTTTATTTTATATATTTTCCCACTTCGAGACAACAAAATGTAGCCAAAAACTAGAATTGGCCATACACACAATCGGTAAATCATAATGAGTGTGTCATTTCACATACCAGAACGCCGGTTACTGCTTCTACATGTATCCCTACGGCTCGGGTCCCCTTAGTTGCAATGTGTTAGATATGAGGACGCCAGCTAGCTTTTCTATCATATGTGATACTGATTACTGAGGTAATTAAGTGACTCAGTCTGGGAAATGCCGTACAATGAGTCGCATCGGTGCCGCGTTGTCCCGTGGAGCCTGCCAGCTTCCTCGTGGTCTAACTGCAGTAGAGTGACCGAGCCTTCATCGTAAACTGCGACTGTTAGTTTTGGTTTAATGACCGATCAAGACTAAAGAAGAAAAATGCGCCCTGTGTTGGAAAAAAAAAGTTCCAAATATTTTGACTGACGGTTGATGCAACCCTACATTCATATTGCAGATTTTAACCTTTTTTTCTTGGTGGTCCTTTTTTCCTTTTTGTTCAAGATATTTATCGTAAGGTCCCCCTTTCAGCGCCTTACACAAGAGGGAATACACTATAATTTCAGGTTCTCTAATCACAATATACTGTATAAAAGACTTATAAAACACTCAAACGGTAAATTTCTGAATCAGAACTATTAACTAAACAATGGCACATGTATGTAAACATAATCATTACACACGCATAAAGAGGAAATTCCTCGCAAGATACTTTGGTATGCAAAATAGTCGCTGGGAAGGCGCGCGGTGTATTCTGCAATTATAAAAAAAACTTCTCTGAGGCTATGTATGGAAAGCAAACAAAGCTTGTCCGGTTCATGAGCCCACAGAGTTTTACACATAAACACTGTTTTAAGCAATAACAGCAACAGTTGTAAACCATTTATGCTGAATGTGGCAGCTATTAGTTTCGTTTTCTACAAAGAGAGGTATACATGTAACTAGCTATAAGCCGTGCTTACTTAACATCCGTATGGTTGAACCAGCTACTTTTTTTTCTTGTGCAGGAGATGATGCTCGCATTTTAGACTGACAATGTTAAAGAGTGGCCACCTCACCGGGATCGTTCTGTAAATTCGAGATACATGTATTGCTAGATCAATATATGCTGAAGCTACTGTCATATAGCATGAACATTGTGTCACCTTTCCTAGTTACGGCCATCGCAGCTCTCATCCTTCGTTTATCCAATGGCGCACCTCCCTTGAGGTTTGCTATTTGGCAGTGGATTAATTACAAGATCTGAACCTGGCAACGTTTAACGCTAGAACATTATCTAGTGAGGCAAGTCTAGAAGTGCTATTGGAGGAATTAGCGGGCAGTAAATGGGATATAATAGGGCTCAGTGAGGTTAGGAGAAGAAAAGAGGCATATACAGTTTGCAGGGACAACATGGCCACAATTAGCACATGACTGGGGTAGTTGGAGAAGTATGGGAGAAGCCTTTGCCCAGCACTGGGCGTAACAAGGCTGATTATTATTATTATTATTATTATTATTATTATTATTATTATTATTATTATTATTATTAATTGCAAGATCAAAATGAAAAGGACCATGAGACGAAAATTTACAGAAGAATAATAACGCGCTCTTCAGGCGTCCTAACTATGCGTGGCCTTCCCACGGCGTCATCAGAACACAAATGAAATCAGTTACTAGACGGGTTCTTCTTTTACACATGAAATCGTAGTTACGTCCTCCCCTGCTTCGTATGCTACAATCAGCGCTTCCGGGCAACTGCAGTTTATGCAACCGTAATATTTACCCCGAAGAGCTTGCGGTCAACGCTATGCGTGAAGGCGAGCTTTCTGGTTCTTTTTTCTTTCCCCGCACGACCGGTGCCGCCGCTGCCGCTGATGCGCCGAGGCACGCGCCATCTGGTGGTACCCCAATGAACCCAGCGGCGCGAACCTCCCTCTTTGATTGGTTGAGTTTTTGCCTACGGACACGTCAAATGCATTGGGGTGCAGAGGCAATATACAGCTTCAGCAGAAAAAAATGCCGCGCACTTGACGGGTGACGTCGCTGAAGGTGGTGGAGCATACGCCCCGTCCTAGACGGGCATGTTGTCGGAACAGCTTCTCCCGTTTTTTCTCGCGTTCGCGTGGTCTATAGCGTGATATGGCGTCTTCTACGAGTGAAAGGGTTACGCGATACGTACTGAAGTTGTTTGAATCAGAATGACCGAAGTTTTGCGGCGTTGAGGCGGACACAGCACCCAGCGCGCGATGGGGGCCCGCGTGTATGTACACATTGGAGCCTACAATCAGCCTCGGAAACCAGTTGTGCATTTTTGAAAATTTGTTTCGAAATTGTAACCTTACTGCAGCATTCTCACTCTAATCCTAAGCCGTGGTTTAGCAGCAATGAGTAGTTACGAAACATATGACGATTCAACAGTGCGGGTACTGTTCGGCTGCGGGTAATCTGTGCTGTTTGCTTTTAGAAGCGTTCAAATTGTCTTCTGTAGCCCTTTCAGTCACGAAGTCTCCTAATGGAGACGTGACTTTCTTGTTGCCTTTTTCATCAAAAAGCGAAGGAGTACCGTGCGCACTGGTGCGACTAATATTCGAGACATAATAAAACGTAATGAGTGCCATCTGATATGAAGCGGCGAAACACTACTAAAGAAAAAGGCGTTTGAAGATAGACGACTCCGCATTTTACGGAAGCTCCTGTTTGTCGATGTTCAGATTTCTCTTTTACAACAGCCTATGTCATTCCGAACAGTTAAAAAGCCCTGTTTTATGTAAACAAAAAGCTACGTTTTTAAAATAGCGTTACTCAATACTCATGGTGCTGTTAATGAAAAGTCTTGATCTTGTTTTGATCCGCGTCTCAACGCGGAGACACCATGACTTACTCAATCTTTCTTTACCACGCCGATGACCCATACGCACCGCGCAGCAATTTAAAACTACTGAGGTTTTTATGGACTTCTGCCATCTAATTCACTGTCCAAGAATTAAACTGTTGTTTTTTTAGAATTATTTTCATTTACGAATGGTGGTAATTTTTAAGTATGAAACAAAGATCGCTGTATGTACTGTTTGATCGTGAAAAGGGTAGATGCTCTCGTTGGCGGACCATCGAGCATACGACGTCGGTCCAGCATTTATTTCACGGTCCTCGTATGGTTGTGTGGATGTCAGTGACTCCTAGTTTGATGCCAGATCAATGGAATTTCGTTGGGACGAAGTAATCCCGCAGAACCAGCCCGGACTGTTTTTGTACCTGAGAATGTTTCCTTCGCTGCAATTTAGCATTGTTTCTTTTACTGTCCTTCCTCAATAGCTCATTTTAAGCCACCCTCCTCGGTCTAAACGTGTTGCGGTCATCTTTTTGTGAGGTACGACGCGAAGGACCGCTGGCCTCAGCAAGTCTAGTTCCAGTTCCGCAGCGGTGCAAGTACGAGAAGTGTATTGCGAAAACTAGGGTCCGCAACCGGAAATGCGATATTTTCCTGTGCAGCGCTGCTGAGGAGGATTGCTTCTTCCAATATCACAACTTGCGAACCCGTTGATGCACTACTCGCACAGCAACCATGAATAAATAATTTCCTTCTTTTCTGTAACTTGCCAAAGTGCACGTGCGAATCAATCAATCAATCTTTCTTTCGTATTCATTCATTTACAAAAAATTAACGCTGGGACAAGAACTAAAAGCTGCTTTTTTGCAGCTTGACAAGGTTCTTGCCCATATTGATGACAACAGGGACATAATAAAATAAAGTGTGTACGCTTTAGTGTGTGCAATGTACAAATGTATAAGTGAAAATGTGTAAGGCGAAATGTACAATCAGTGATACAAAGCAGTGTGTTTAGTCAGTACAAATGACATTTATGAATATACAGTATATAACAGATATACATAATTATTTTCAATTCCTGAACAATGTATCATAAAACATTCTATTAACACACGAAACCCCGGATAGCAAATAAAGGTGTGTATAAATGGCTTGCAGGTTACATCATATATGCGAAAATGTTATCAAAACGTAAAACCGCTTAATTAAAGGAGGTAAGTAGTGACTTCCCCTAGCCAAAGGAACGTTTAAAAATAATTACTCAGTTCGAATTAGGAAGTCTCGTATTGTTTTCCTAGTAATGTTAGTTATCTCGACACCGTTTTCATGTAGTTTATTTAATAAGGATGGGACGCGATTGGTTAAACGATTACATTCATAATTTGTGCGGGAGGGTGGTAGCAGCCATCTGTTTCTATCCCTAATGTTATAGGATATATCTGTTGGTTCTGTTAGGTTGCATAACCACAAGAACGCTTCATTGTTATACCTAATGTTCCTCTGGTATTTTAGGGCAAGGTTAACTTCATATAAACTTGCTAGACAAATGATATTAAACTTCGAATATAGTTCAGATGTATGTGCGTCAAATGGCGCGTTTGCGATATGACGAACAGCCTTTTTTTGTAGCAGTAATAATTTACTCACATTTTGCTTTGACGTGGTACCCCACACGAAGTGCCAATACATTAAATGAGATGAGAATAGTGCATTATAAAGGATCAGTTTAACTTTAGATGGTATCGTCTCACCGAGTCTACAAAGCACGCCGCAAGCTTTGGCTAAACGGGATGCGATAAATTCCGCATGTTCATTCTACATTAGTTTTTGATTAAATATACACCCAAAGCTTTGACGTTAGGAACAAGTTCGATCATTTCAGGGCCAACCTGCAACAGTATGTCTTCACTCAGATGTTTTTGTGGAGATGCAAGAAGAACAGCTTTTGTTTTTGTTGTTTTTAATTTGACCTTGCTCCATTCGGCCAATTGTTTCTGTATGAGATTTGCCAGCAACGAGAGATCGCCGATATTACGAGACTGAAAAAAGAGGATGTTGTCGTCCACATAAATGATGAAGTTCGCGTCATTAGAAATGCTGACAATGTCGTTAACCTATGTATTAAACAATACTGGCCCCTTTATACTTCCCTGGAGAATGCCCTGTGTAATTTCCCGGAGACGTGACTGTTCTGATGAAATTGAAACGAGTTGTTTTCTGTGGTTAAGATAAGACTGTAAAAGTTTCAGAGAAATGCACCGAAACCCATAACGCTCTAGTTTAGTAAGCAAAGTCTGAATATTTAGCCTATCAAATGCTTTAGAGTAGTCCAGAAAAATTCCTAGCGTTAGTTCCTTATGTTTTACATGATGAAATGTTTATCACAAAATGACTTTAATCTTTTACAAATAACTTTTTCTAGTCGCTGGGATAGGACAGGCAGTACTGCGACTGGCCTGTAATTCGACAGCATATTCTTGTCACCGGACCTGAATAAGACTGTAACTTTCTCGTGTTGCATTTTTTTCAGGAAAAATTCCAGTTGATAGTACTAGCTTCAAAATATGAGTAAGTACTTGTGGCAAGTGATCAAGCACAAATTTAACAGGTCTTATTTGAAACCCGTTCACATCACGGGATTTATTGTTTTTAATGCCATGAATGTCGTGTAAAGTTCATGTAAGTCTGTAGGTTTAAGAAAAGGTGTACGTGCGTTGCATAAATAGTTGGTTGCTGCTGTGCCGTGAATACTTTTTTACAGGCTGGTGAAATAATCATTAAATACATTTGCTAATTATTTGCCCCTTAGTCATCATCATCATCAGCCTAGTTACGCCCACTGCAGGGCAAAGGCCTCTCCCATACTTCTCCAACTACCCCGGTCATGTACTAATTGTGGCCATGTTGTCCCTGCAGACGTCTTAATTTCATCCGCCCACCTAACTTTCTGCCGCCCCCTGCTACGCTTCCCTTCCCTTGGAATCCAGTCCGTAACCCTTAATGACCATCGGTTATCTTCCCTCCTCATTACATGTCCTGCCCATGCCCATTTCTTTTTCTTGATTTCAACTAAGATGTCATTTACCCGCGTTTGTTGCCTCACCCAATCTGCTCTTTTCTTATCCCTTAACGTTACACCCATCATTCTTCTTTCCATAGCTCGTTGCGTCGTCCTCAATTTCAGCAGAACCCTTTTCGTAAGCCTCCAGGTTTCTGCCCCATATGTGAGTACTGGTAACACACAGCTGTTATACACTTTCCTTTTGAGGGATAGTGGCAACCTGCTGTTCATGATTTGAGAATGCCTGCCAAACGCACCCCAGCCCATTCTTATTCTTCTGGTTATTTCAGTCTCATGATTCGGATCCGTGGTCACTACCTGCCCTAAGTAGATGTATTCCCTTACCACTTCCAGTGCTTCGCTACCTATCGTAAACTGCTGTTCTCTTCCGAGACTGTTAAACAATACTTTAGTTTTCTGCAAATTAATTTTCAGACCCACCCTTCTGCTTTGCCTCTCCAGGTCAGTGAGCATGCATTGCAATTGGTCTCCTGAGTTACTAAGCAAGGCAATATCATCAGCGAATCGCAAGTTGCTAAGGTATTCTCCATCAACTTTTATCCCCAATTCTTCCCACTCCAGGCCTCTGAATACCTCCTGTAAACATGCTGTGAATAGCATTGGAGATATCGTATCTCCCTGTCTGACGCCTTTCTTTATAGGGATTTTGTTACTTTCTTTGTGGAGGACTACGGTGGCTGTGGAGCCGCTATAGATATCTTCCAGTATTTTTACATATGGCTCATCTACACCCTGATTCCGTAATGCCTCCATGACTGCTGAGGTTTCGACTGAATCAAACGCTTTCTCGTAATCAATGAAAGCTATATATAAGGGTTGGTTATATTCTGCACATTTCTCTATCACTTGATTGACAGTGTGAATATGGTCTATTGTTGAGTAGCCTTTACGGAATCCTGCCTGGTCCTTTGGTTGACAGAAGTCTAAGGTGTTCCTGATTCTATTTGCGATTACCTTAGTAAATACTTTGTAGGCAACGGACAGTAAGCTGATCGGTCTATAATTTTTCAAGTCTTTGGCGTCCCCTTTCTTATGGATTAGGATTATGTTAGCGTTCTTCCAAGATTCCGGTACGCTCGAGGTTATGAGGCATTGCGTATACAGGGTGGCCAGTTTCTCTAGAACAATCTGACCACCATCCTTCAACAAATCTGCTGTTACCTGATCCTCCCCAGCTGCCTTCCCCCTTTGCATAGCTCCTAAGGCTTTCTTTACTTCTTCTGGCGTTACCTGTGGGATTTCGAATTCCTCTAGGGTATTCTCTCTTCCACTATCGTCGTGGGTACCACTGGTACTGTATAAATCTCTATAGAACTCCTCAGCCACTTGAACTATCTCATCCATATTAGTAACGATATTGCCGGCTTTGTCTCTTAACGCACACGTCTGATTCTTGCCTATTCCTAGTTTCTTCTTCACTGTTTTTAGGCTTCCTCCGTTCCTGAGAGCCCGTTCAATTCTATCCATATTGTAGTTTCTGATGTCCGCTGTCTTACGCTTGTTGATTAACTTAGAAAGTTCTGCCAGTTCTATTCTAGCTGTAGGGTTAGAGGCTTTCATACATTGGCGTTTCTTGATCAGATCTTTCGTCTCCTGCGATAGCTTACTGGTTTCCTGTATAACGGCGTTACCACCGACTTCTATTGCGCACTCCTTAATGATGCCCATGAGATTGTCGTTCATTGCTGCAACACTAAGGTCCTCTTCCTGAGTTAACGCCGAGTACCTGTTCTGTAGCTTGATCCGAAATTCCTCTAGTTTCCCTCTTACCGCTAACTCATTGATTGGCTTCTTGTGTACCAATTTCTTCCGTTCCCTCCTCAAGTCTAGGCTAATTCGAGTTCTTACCATTCTATGGTCACTGCAGCGTACCTTGCCGAGCACGTCTACATCTTGTATGATGCCAGGGTTCGCGCAGAGTATGAAGTCGATTTCATTTCTAGTCTCACCATTCGGGCTCCTCCACGTCCACTTTCGACTAACCCGCTTGCGGAAAAAGGTGTTCATTATCCGCATATTATTCTGTTCTGCAAATTCTACTAATAATTCTCCTCTGCTATTCCTAGAGCCTATGCCATATTCCCCCACTGACTTGTCTCCAGCCTGCTTCTTGCCTACCCTGGCATTGAAGTCGCCCATCAGTATAGTGTATTTTGTTTTGACTTTACCCATCGCCGATTCCACGTCTTCATAAATGCTTTCGACTTCCTGGTCATCATGACTGCATGTAGGGGCATAGACTTGTACCACCTTCAATTTGTACCTTTTATTAAGCTTCACAACAAGACCTGCCACCCTCTCGTTAATGCTATAGAATTCCTGTATGTTACTAGCTATTTCCTTATTAATCAGGAATCCGACTCCTAGTTCTCGTCTCTCTGCTAAGCCCCGGTAACACAGTACATGGCCGCTTTTTAGCACTGTATATGCTTCTTTTGTCCTCCTAACCTCACTGAGCCCTATTATATCCCATTTACTACCCTCTAATTCCTCCAATAACACTGCTATACTCGCTTCGCTAGATAGCGTTCTAACGTTAAACGTTGCCAGGTTCAGATTCCAATGGCGGCCTGTCCGGAGCCAGGTATTCTTAGCACCCTCTGCAGCGTCACAGATCTGACCGCCGCCGTGGTCAGTTGCTTCGCGGCTGCTGGGGACTGAGGGCCGGGGTTTGATTGTTGTATTCATATAGGAGGTTGTGGCCCAGTACTGCACCAGGGTGGCCAATCCTGCTCTGGTGAGAGAGTGCGTTACCGGTTCTGGTCACCGGGATCAGGCCGCACTCCAGGCCTGTTTGTGCAATTTTCTCAACACACGTTTTTTTTTGTATTTTCCGGTGGAGAATTACGCTGCACCGGGATTTGAATCACGGTCCTCTTGCACTGGAGACGGATACTCTACCGTCCCCGCAGGAATTAAATTAAAAAATTGGAGAATGGGGTTTTGCGTGACAAAACCACTTTCTGATTATGCACGCCTTAGTGGAGGACTCCGAAAATTTCGACCACCTGGGGTTCTTTAACGTGCACCAAATTCTAAGTACACGGGTGTTTTCGCATTTCGCCCCCATCGAAATGCGGCCGCCGTGGCCGGGGTCCGATCCCGCGACCTCGTGCTCAGCAGTCTAACACCATGACCACTGAGCAACCACGGCGGGTCCCGCAGGAGTTGTACGCCTCATTTAACCTACAGTGGTGCCCAATTTGATCAGTCAAGGTGGGCCAATCTGAGCTCGGTTATACCGCATGGATGGCACTCGGCTAGAGAACCTGGTATTTATGACCTGCACATGTGTGGCCACACATAATTGAGGATATATAATTTTTTTAGGAGGGTTTCCGTACAGTGATAAAATGAAGGAAAAGACATTAAAAAGAAAGAAAAAAAAGGGGGGGAAAAAGGAACATAACTTGTGATTTGAACTCGTGATCCTTCAATGTTGCCCGGAAAGGTAGCTCAGTCGGTTGGTTCGTCAAGCCAGCGGTTACTTTCAAGCGCCATAGCTCCTGCTCCGAGCCTCATACTTATGTGGAAAGGGGCTGGTGTTGTCCGCGACAGTCGATTTTTGGTTGGAAGGCATAATTTCTTGGAAAAATGGCCGCCAGAGGAGCAGCGTGAACTCGAGCGGCTTTAGAGACTAGGAAAACTGCCTTACAATATTTAGACTTGAGGGGAAGCTTCGTTAACAAACTATAACACGGCAATCAGCACTCGAATACGACGAGAGAAATTATTGAGACGTGGAAAATTCCCTTGAAATAAATCTGGTTTGCGAGACAAATGCTTGTATGTATTGAATCTCTTAAAAGATGAGGGGGGAAATATGCGCTCACCGAGAGGGCATCGTCAGCACGAGACCACCACCAGGCACCTTACGGGGATGTGGAGAGCTTCGCGGCCGGAACGAAGCCTCCCCTCTCCGCCGGCCAGGCGTGGAAAACGCGCTTTCCGATCGCTCAAGGTTGCGCAGGAATAGTATAGCTCTAGCGTCTAGGAAAAGCTTTCACAGGTGCGAGGGCGGCACGCATAGCGTGGGAAGCTAGCCGCCGGAATAGCTATCTTCGAGAGCTATTCTATATTATATTATATTATACTTCGAGAGCTATGACTGATGCTTTTCTATATATATGTATTCATCTCATCTATGCGATCGCATGCGCGCGCTGTTTCTTTGTCTCTGCGTGTAGTAGTTAAGAGAGCCAGTTTAAGGGCGGAGAAGAGGGAAGGAAAGGAAAGCAAACTTGCTGCGCCGTGGTTTTAAAGCGCAACCGTGGTAGAGAAACGGAAAGGCGATATAAGCATGAGTGGCCATGATACGCACACGACAAACTGCCTTACAATATTTAGACTTGAGGGGTAGTTTCGTTAACAAACTGTAACACGGCAATCAGCACTCGAATATAATTATAACCCTAATAATAATTGTAAATATTCATCTCATCTATAGGATTTAAAGCGCGCGCTGTTTCTTGTCTCTGCGTGTAGTAGTTAAGAGAGCCAGATTAAGGGCGGAGAAGAGGGAAGGAAAGGAAAGCAAACTTGCAGCGCCGTGGTTTTAAAGCGCAACCGTGGTAGAGAAACGGAAAGGCGATATAAGCATGCGTGGCCATGATATGCACACGACAAACTGCCTTACAATATTTAGACTTGAGGGGTAGTTTCGTTAACAAACTATAACACGGCAATCAGCACTCGAATATAATTATAACCCTAATAATAACTGTAAATATTCATCTCATCTATAGGATCTAAAGCGCGCGCTGTTTCTTGTCTCTGCGTGTAGTAGTTAAGAGAGCCAGTTTAAGGGCGGAGAAGAGGGAAGGAAATGAAAGCAAACTTGCAGCGCCGTGGTTTTAAAGCGCAACCGTGGCAGAGAAACGGAAAGGCGATATAAGCATGCGTGGCCATGATACGCACACGACAAACTGCCTTACAATATTTAGACTTGAGGGGTAGTTTCGTTAACAAACTGTAACACGGCAATCAGCACTCGAATATAATTATAACCCTAATAATAATTGTAAATATTCATCTCATCTATAGGATCTAAAGCGCGCGCTGTTTCTTGTCTCTGCGTGTAGTAGTTAAGAGAGCCAGTTTAAGGGCGGAGAAGAGGGAAGGAAATGAAAGCAAACTTGCAGCGCCGTGGTTTTAAAGCGCAACCGTGGCAGAGAAACGGAAAGGCGATATAAGCATGCGTGGCCATGATACGCACACGACAAACTGCCTTACAATATTTAGACTTGAGGGGTAGTTTCGTTAACAAACTATAACAGGGCAATCAGCACTCGAATATAATTATAACCCTAATAATAATTGTAAATATTCATCTCATCTATAGGATTTAAAGCGCGCGCTGTTTCTTGCCTCTGCGTGTAGTAGTTAAGAGAGCCAGTTTAAGGGCGGAGAAGAGGGAAGGAAAGGAAAGCAAACTTGCAGCGCCGTGGTTTTAAAGCGCAACCGTGGTAGAGAAACGGAAAGGCGATATAAGCATGCGTGGCCATGATATGCACACGACAAACTGCCTTACAATATTTAGACTTGAGGGGTAGTTTCGTTAACAAACTATAACACGGCAATCAGCACTCGAATATAATTATAACCCTAATAATAATTGTAAATATTCATCTCATCTATAGGATCTAAAGCGCGCGCTGTTTCTTGCCTCTGCGTGTAGTAGTTAAGAGAGCCAGTTTAAGGGCGGAGAAGAGGGAAGGAAAGGAAAGCAAACTTGCAGCGCCGTGGTTTTAAAGCGCAACCGTAATAGAGAAACGGAAAGGCGATATAAGCATGCGTGGCCATGATACGCACACGACAAACCGCCTTACAACATTTAGACTTGAGGGGAAGCTTCGTTAACAAACTATAACACGGCAATCAGCATTCGAATATAATTATAACCCTAATAATAATTGTAAATATTCATCTCATCTATAGGATCTAAAGCGCGCGCTGTTTCTTGCCTCTGCGTGTAGTAGTTAAGAGAGCCAGTTTAAGGGCGGAGAAGAGGGAAGGAAAGGAAAGCAAACTTGCAGCGCCGTGGTTTTAAAGCGTAACCGTGGTAGAGAAACGGAAAGGCGATATAAGCATGCGTGGCCATGATACGCACACGACAAACCGCCTTACAACATTTAGACTTGAGGGGAAGCTTCGTTAACAAACTATAACACGGCAATCAGCACTCGAATATAATTATAACCCTAATAATAATTGTAAATATTCATCTCATCTATAAGATCTAAAGCGCGCGCTGTTTCTTGCCTCTGCGTGTAGTAGTTAAGAGAGCCAGTTTAAGGGCGGAGAAGAGGGAAGGAAAGGAAAGCAAACTTGCAGCGCCGTGGTTTTAAAGCGCAACCGTGGTAGAGAAACGGAAAGGCGATATAAGCATGCGTGGCCATGATACGCACACGACAAACTGCCTTACAATATTTAGACTTGAGGGGTAGTTTCGTTAACAAACTATAACACGGCACAAACTATAACAGTGTTATAACAGTGTTATAACAGTGTTAGTGTTATATCCTAAACTACAAGTTCAAGGTCAACACTATTGTGGACATCGGAATGCAAAAGCATTTTAATATCGTGCCATAATAGACTACTTCGATTACCCAGCTCTTGAAATGGGTTCTCGTGATACAGCTTTTTAGCATTTCGTATAAATTTTGTAACATAGTTCCGGTATTTCCTAAAGCCTGCAAGATCACCAGGGTTCCTTGTTCTGACAAACTTATGATACAGTGAATCCTTCTCAAGGATCATCCTAAGGCATTCGTCATTAAGCCACAGTTTCCGTTTTCTAGTTGACTTCTTTACTCTTTTATATTTAAAGGTGTTGTCATATGCTTCCTTAAGGGAGAGCATGAGTTTATCATATGCATCATCAGCGTCCTGACATAGAAGCACTGAACACCATTCAATATTATTATTTTTTTGCCGAGAAGTGTTTAGTGTTTTGTAATTAATTTCCTGGAAAGCAAATGACTGAGACTGACGCACTGGTTTTGAACCCTGATGAAGCTTAAGAACATGCATATCGGCAAATGATAGCTCATATTAGCTACAACCAGTATTGTATCAGTATTGTATATCAGTATTAGTATTGGGTGACGATGTCTCCATATGAGGACGTGATCAAATTTTCGTAATAATTTTCCTAGAGAGCTGAATGTTTTTCTTCGCACTCTGGACATCCAAAGCACCAGCACCTGCAAGTTTCAAAATTTTCCCTGCAGAATATAATAATTTGTGACTGAAGGGCGTAGACAACTACTTTGTTTTCTGGACAAGCTTTCCGCACACGAAAAAAATAGTTTTGGTTAGTAATACCAGCATACCGTACAGCGTCAATCTCATTTGTCGAGTGGTTGAGCGGTTGGCCGCGGACTGCGCAATCGTCCGAAGCACTGGTAGTTGCTGGGATGATAGACCGGCTTGTTTTACAGCGCATGGCGCAAACGTATGTGGTATTCATTCATGCATTCATCATTTCATTCAGAAAAAGAATACACGTTTCTGGTAGGGATACCTCGGCCAAAAGTTGTTTTT
This sequence comes from Dermacentor variabilis, assembly GCF_050947875.1. Taxonomy (NCBI): domain Eukaryota; kingdom Metazoa; phylum Arthropoda; class Arachnida; order Ixodida; family Ixodidae; genus Dermacentor; species Dermacentor variabilis. The sequence goes on from NC_134574.1 coordinate 36,614,328, forward strand.
AGACAGCTTTGATTGGGCACGGGCAGCCTGGAAACTTTTAGCATTGGTGACATTCGGGAGGTGAAACAGATCAATGATAAAAAATAGCCATTATTAACAGATACAGGTGACATGCACATATTCTTGCACATACATTCCTATATATACTAACACGCGCATATATCATAATACGCAAACACTGATTACACTTCAATAGCGCACACATATTCCTATACAGTAAAAAGCTCTAACATATCCATTTCCAACAATAATATAAGTTCGAAGTTTAGTTCAGGTTGAAAATAGAACCACTTGTACAACTTGCATCGCATCCTGAAACTTAACAGTAATATAACGCTATATGTTTCGAAAATATCTGTTTAGCTTTTTCAAAGTAAAGCCTTTGGTATGCTTGTACCTGTTTAATATACTAGTTAAATTATGTTAAATGTTTTGTAACCTGTAATTCGGGCGGAAACGCGGTATGCCACAAGTTCGTGTTTTTTACGTGCATATGTTACTTAGTGCGGGATTTAATTATGATGTGTGTGAGAAAATCATGAAAGGAACTCGCCGAAAAACTAGAACGAGCGCAACATACGAAAGTTGTAGGCGATATGAGAGGCCATAATTTTATAGGCCCGAAATGCACCGTAAGTGTGTGATAAGTACGGAATGTTTGCAATGTATCGAACTATCTTTCTTTTGTAACAGTTGAATATTCATGCTGTTTGTTTTAGCTGTTAACCATACTAGGCTTCAGTGGTCGATTGTGCCTGGAAGAGTGCGTGAAATACCTCAATTCTGACCGATGTCGGAAAAATTGTGCCACAACGTGCCATCAGTCCAGATGCATAAGATACCTCTCTGTCGATTACGTTTACGTGTGCCCAAGATAAACAGGCCTATAAAGTGACGCCCAGTATTTTATGTTGGTCGACGAATTCGATTTGCATAATAAACGGCGCGATTGATCCTCGAAGATTTTTTTCTTGCGCGGAACACAATGATTTTGGTTTTAGTTGGATTCCTTTCAAGTATATTTTGTTCGGACCAATAAAATAACTTCTCAAGAAAAGTGCAGCAGTTTCCTGCCAAAACGCCTGCATTCGGGCCAGAACATAAAACAGTGCTATCGTCAGCGTGAATAATGAAATTAAGTGAAGTGTCTGTGTCACGAATGTCATTTATGAATGTATTAAATAAGAACGCGCTTAAAACGCTGCCTTGCGGTATGCTGGTCTTACTTGTCTGATGAGAAGACCAGTTTTGACCTATTGATACTGTCTGACTCGCCTGATTCTTACTCCTCTGATACTGTCTGATTCGTCAAATAGGTTATAAAAAGTTCAAAACCATTACAGCGTATACCGTATATGAAAGCTTTTGTAATACACTTTTATGATTCACACAATCAAAAGCTTATGTAAAACCAATGAAGAGACCTAGGCTGTAGTGGTTTTTATCTATATTGCGTAATATGTGTTCCTTAAATGTTAATAATGCGGTCTCGCTTTATGTGCTTTTCCTAAATCCACATAAAGCATCTGATGATATTTTTCGCCTTTCAAGAAAATTCGTTACTCTTGTTAGCATAATCTTTTCCCGTTCTTTTGACAAAAGGGAAGTAACACTTATTGGTCTGTATTTAGCGGCTTTCTATCTCCACCTTTGTACAGCGCTGCTACCCTGCTCTTTTTCATCGCGCTAGGAAACGTTCTACTCTCCAAGACTAAGTTAAAGATATGAACCAGTACGGAAGGAGAAAATGCAGTACATACTTGACAGGTTTTATTTCAATGTTATCTGCATCTAATGCTTTGCTGTTTTTTCAAGTTCGTAATTGTTGAGTGTACTTCTAGCTCATTTGTTGGGTCAAGGAATGCACTTTCGACTGAAAGGCTAGCTAAGCTCACTATACCTATGCATGCATTCTGTGCTGCGGCAATATTGATGAAACGATGGTTGAAATATTCAGTCATTGCTTGGCTACTCAGGACTGTGTAGTTACATGTGATTTGGTTTGGTCGTATATTTACGTTTTACATGCCAAAACCACGATCAGATTAGGAGGCACGCCGGAAATTTGTACCACCTGGGGTTTAACTTTTTCCGTACCATGGGTAAAATAGCTCCATGGGTTCCATGGGTTTGTAGGTTACGCCAGATCTCTTTTTCTGAATGAACCACTGCACTGAATATTTTGAATAATACATAAACAAAAAGCAGAATAAATGCACTTTTCACGCATAAATGTTTTATTAGCGAGATATATCTCGTAAAAAAGATCAAAATTGCAACAATCAAGATTTTGGGATAACATTGAACAAAGTTTGCAACGACACGGTTGTATCTACTAAGAAAAATATGTAACAAAAATTATGGGATCTGCAACATGTATTGCCGTCTAATAGGCACCATCTTCGAAAAATATCAAGAATTTTCATTGAGGAGGTATTACACTACTAAAATTTAACTGCAAGCACTACCGTTGGGCATGCCGGACTGCGGCAGGCGAAGTTCCGGGCTGGTTTGCGTCGTCGTCGTAGCTCTCAGAGTCTAAGTGCGACGAAAAGGCAGCATCCTCAGATTAGCTGCTGCTCGATCCATCGATCAAATAAGCTGCGGACGCAGCGGAATCGCGAGATCTGCAATCTTTCGAAGCGCGCACGCCACTCCCAGAGGCAGCCAGTTTTGCTGCCTACTCTGACGATCGCGAAACATCAGAGCGCGTTCAAAAATTACCGCCTCTTGGGGAAAAATCGAACTGCTCATAAAACAAAAATATAGCTCTCCTCTTTTACGTCTGATGCCGAAGTTTGTCCATGAGCGGTGCGGAAGGTCCCCAAAGCAGCGTTTCAAACATTCGATAGCGGGCGTCCATTTTTGCTTTCTACTTTGACGATCGCGAAACTTCAAAGCCCGTTAAATAATCGCCACCTGGCGGGGAAGAAAAACTGCTTAGAAAATAAAAATATAGTTCCCCTCCTTTACGTCCGATAGCGCACTATGTCCAAAAGCGGCACGGAAAGTCTCGAAAGCGGCGTTTCAAACCATCATTAGCGGGCTAACGATGCACAATCGGCGCGGTACGGAAAGAGTTAACGTGCATCTAAATCTAAGTACACGGATGTTTTCGCATTTCGCACCCATCGAAATGCGGTCGCCATAGCCTGGCCGGAATGTGATCCCGCGACCTCATGCTTAACGGCGCAGCACCATACCCACCATTGGCGTAGCCAGAAGGGGGGGGGGGCGGGGTCAAACCCACCACTCCGCGATTTTCTGACAAACCCTTCCCACTTTTCCATGAAACAGAAAGTTGCAGGAAGTAGGCTACGAAAGAGCGACATGGATGAACGGGAAAGCTTGAATGTGAAAGCAAGGCAAGGGCTAGTGGCGGCCCGAAGGGGAGCGGCGGGGGGGTTGTCATAAGGGCGGTCCCCTCTCATATGCGCACAACACTGCGACCCCACTCGTGGCGCGCCTCTACCTCATTCAGGATCGTTTTAACCATAACTGCTGAGCGGGGTCAGCGCTACAAATTCCAGACACAGAGAAAGATAGGGCGAGCGTGCGCGTGCAACTTGGGAGGCACTGTTGCTCCCCACCGGGCCTTCGTGACGTCGAAGAGCTTCTCATTTCTGGTACTTAAGCGAATCATCGACCACGCTGCGCGGAAGAAAGGCATTCCGAAAGTATATTTAAAGAAACGCATAATAAACACCCCCCCCCCCCCCTTCTTTTCGTTTTCTTTCCCTTGTCTCGGACTTCATTATGTTAACAAACTTGAGAAGAGCTTGCTGTTAGGCTAGTTTCTACGCGCCGTTAAAAAAAAATACCGCGAAATTCGGTACAAGAAATAAAGACCTACCGAACGCTCATTTGCACACGGCAAAATATATCAAATAAGAAACCGCCACAACAAACAGGTTGGAGGGCTGCCTTCCCTCCGACCTCCTCCGACCTGGTAGGTGAATGGCCTCGAATACCATGCATGAAACAGAAATATAGGAATCTTAGGGGCCGCCGCGCCATTGAACAACCCGGTGAATGCTGAACAGTGCGACAGAATTTTAAGAAGGGGAGTGTGGTGATGGATACGAGGAGCGATAAGAGGGGGAGGGCGCATGAAAGGCACCAAGGACGAATTTGGCGGATAATTATGGACACAGGGAGAGCGTCTCGTCACTGTCCGATCGCTAAACACCAGACGGCCGTGGTCAATCGCCTAGCTGAGTCTTCCCAATCCCGTCGTTATACGTGTTGCATAATTAGTGCGGAGAGCCCATTCTTACGAAATGTCTCGACGGTTTTAAGAATAGGCGAGTATCCGCAGGCATCTTCACATCTCATCTCTCGGAGCTACTGGCCCCTATTTTACTGCGAACTACTGATGCCGTGATTTTCGCAAAGGCTTCTAAACAGGAAGCAGCCCCGCTTCGGACTGTCTGCCTCATCAGTTCCCGAATGTGATCAAATAACAACATGCGTCGCGCGATAACTACAATACCGTGATCGCAAGTTACTTCCAAATATCTCTTCAAACTAGTCGGATAGCAGGTGACCGAAAGTGAGCGAAACATGCATCACATGATTATCGAAGCTCTAGCGCAAAGCTTTATTCCGGTATTTTTAAATCTAGAGTAATATTGCATGTCCACAACGCCGAAAGCACGAATGAGTGACGGGTGACTTGCAAAATAGTGCCCGCCCTCTTCCGTACGTGGCCGTGGCCGCACCACTCACTGGAAGATCTGGCTGGAAAACAACGGTTATCTCCACTGTTACCTCAGCTCCAAGAAGTCTGATTTGCAATCAAGAAGACGCAGGATAATGCGTTTTATTGGTTTTGTTCGGCCCCGTTTTTAGCACCGTTCGCTTTTCCTATAGTCATGTAAAAGCTAGGACATCGACATACATTATATAAATGCATCAATTCGTAAACGAAATTCTAGTTTTAGTAATATCATAATTTTTAAAAATAACATATGATAATAGCATAATTTGATGCGAAATGGGTACACGCCTTAGCAATGAAAAACTTAGAAGTTAATCAAAGTGTTGTTTCGGCAACGCAAAAACGTGCATCCTCGTTTGTTGTTAAAGTATTCTTGTCCGGAAAGTTCTAGGAGTTTGTCTTGGCGTGGTGTACAACCTCCATGTATAGACAGTAAGAGAGAAAGAGGTGAAGGAGTACTAGTTGTCGGCAGAGAACCTACCCCCTCCCTCTAAAAAAAAATTTCTGGCTATGCCATTGATTGCCACTATAGGCAACCACGGCGGGTAGCGGTTGTCCTCTGCGGTCTTTTTGCTTCTTTTGTCTCGTGTTAATCTTTTGTGTTTCATACGTTAAGAATAAAATACGTTAAGAATAAAGTCGAATGGGCGGAGGCCCCACTACAATACCATTACAACATTGCCTTCAACTTTTTCTACCGATATGTGTCACTGCTGACGTTGTCGCCCATGTTATTTTTAGGCTGTTTCAACATAAGAGTTACACTATAGCACACGTTCCCTGGCAGAAGCAAATAAAGTAAGCTTTCATATTTAAAGGAAATGGGGGCCACTTTTTCGGCGATATACACAGAAAGTTCGAACTGCGCGTAGGTTCTTTATGCGCTTTGAAAATATTTACTAAATACCTGCTTTCTCCCAACTTTTATGTACAAGGCATATTTTATATACAAGGCATTTACTTGCTTTTCTCGGTTTCCCAGCTAAACTATGCGAGGCTCGGGCTATATCTGTCGTGGAAGTAGGAATCTTGTTCTAAGTGACGAGCGCTAAATGATTAATATGGGCGGGTTCACTCCAGTCTTTGTAAAAGTGTTACTTAATCAAGCGTTTCAAGGTACCATGCTGCCGTTATTCAAACTGTTTCTCAGACGCCTAAAACAACTGCACGTGGTACGAACATGAAATTCCGTGAAAATAGGGCAACTTTTCAGTATAATGGTGTGGTAAAACTTTTATGCACTTGGTTTAAATGTAACGTTGCAGATAATTACAGAACCCTCAGTGTTGTCCCCCCCTTTATTTTTTGTCACAGGAGGCTCCCAGTTGGTTTTTCGGGTGAACAAAACAGGACACTTTTTTCAAATTTGGAGGAAATTAGGGACACGGATGGGTAATGTGTAGGCAGCGTTCCTATAAGTATTTAAATGAGCCTATTTACAATGTATTACGTATACAAGCGTTCCGGAGCGTTATGAGTGTGTTTTACAAGCGGCGTAGAGAGAGAGAGAGAGAGAGAGACAAAAGGGAAGGAAAGACCGGGAGGTTAGCCAGTGTAAATACCGACTGGCTACCCTGTGTTGGGAAAGGGAATAAAAGGAGAAAGAAGAAAAAAGCAAGGAAAATTCACGCAGTAACGCGATGTTACGCGCAACAACAGACAAAGGCGGTAGCACAATTCACAGGCCCTTAAAAACTTCAGCAAAGCTCTTCAGGCCTTGAGTAAGCGACGTAAAAGTTATTCCACTGCTCTGGCATGATTACAAATACAACCCACGTCAAATTATGCGAACATAGAGAGAACGCTATATGCGCCAAGTTTGTGTGCAGTGTTATACGTGTGTTGATCAAATTCAGTACATGCAAAAAAAAAAAGAATACTACTTAAACAAGCTTTCGCAAGTATCAATCGAGCTGCCATTGTCAGTTATGTTTGCCCATTTCCCAAAAGAACTCGCATTTTATTGTCACGTGGTCGTGACCTCAAAGAACACAGTAGCAATACTGTGAAAGGCAAAACAAGCTTTTATTGGGCGAACCTGTGCCCACAAAACAGGCTACACTTAAAGCACAACGAGAGCGGCGAACACAGTCGGCGATCGCCGAAAATCCGATCAACGGGTCATGCGCGTCGGCTTTTATACAGCAGTCATCGAATGTTCCAGACTAATCGTTCGGACCCGCGTGCCTTCGACAAAGTTCTGCACCATTCGCGTCACGCGATGAAATCAGATAACACAAGGTTCGGCGACAACAGACAGCCGGGTAGAAGCATCGATAACTTTCCAGAAACTTCGGATACATGCAGCCGCGTCCCGGGCTGTACGATTACATTTGTTAGGCGGCGAAACGTGGTCGCCCGATAAAGATAAGTACACGTGTCAAAAAGCATCAACCCGATGCGGCATACAAATGAAAGTAATAAAGAAAGACACCCGTAGCAAAGAAAACAAAAAGGAACTTCGTCAGCGTCCGTAAAAGGGTTTCAGACGCAAGGCCGTGGACCACTTCAGATCGTGCGCGGCGCCGCTGTGAATGCGAAATTCCGTCTGGCACGACTTCATAGTCCAGCGAGCCAATACGTCGAATGACCTTGTAGGGTCCGAAATAGCGCCGCAACAGTTTCTCACTCAGTCCTCGTCGGCGTATCGGCGTCCAAACACAAACACGGTCGCCGAGCTGGTACTCGACGAAGCGACGTCGGAGGTTGTAGTGTCGGCTGTCGGTCCTCTGTTGGTTCTTGATCCGTAGGCGGGCGAGCTGTCGGGCTTCTTCGGCGCGCTGGAGATAGGTAGCGATGTCAACAATCTCTTCGTCAGTGACGTAGGGCAGCATGGCGTCGAGTGTCGTCGTCGGGTTCCTGCCGTAAACCAGCTTAAACGGCGTGATCTGTGTTGTTTCTTGCACCGCCGTGTTGTAAGCGAAGGTTACGTACGGCAGGACCGCGTCCCACGTCTTGTGCTCGGCTCGACGTCGACGTACATTGCTAGCATGTCGGTGAGGGTCTTGTTCAGGCGCTCCGTGAGACCATTCGTCTGCGGATGGTAGGCAGTTGTCCTCCTGTGGCTTGTCTGGATGTATTGCAGAATGGCTTGGGTGAGCTCTGCCGTAAAAGCCGTTCCTCTGTCGGTGATGAGGACTTCTGGGGCACCATGTCGCAGCAGGATGTTCTCGACGAAAAATTTCGCCACTTCGGCTGCGCTGCCTTTTGGTAGAGCTTTAGTTTCAGCAAAGCGGGTGAGATAGTCCGTCGCCACGACGATCGATCCACTTATTCCCGGATGTTGACGTCGGAAACGGCCCCAACAAATCCATCCCAATCTGCTGGAATGGTCGGCGAGGAGGTTTGATCGGCTGTAGTAATCCTGCTCGCCTTGTCGGTGGTGTCTTGCATCGTTGACAGTCTCGGCATGTCTTGACGTAACGGGCGACGTCGGCGGTCAGACGCGGCCAGTAATACCTTTCCTGTATTCTCGACAGCGTCCGGGAGAATCCGAGGTGCCCAACGGTTGGATCGTCGTGTAGGGCGTGCAGTATTTCTGGACGCAGCGCTGACGGTACAACAAGAAGGTAGCTGGCGCGGACTGGTGAGAAGTTCTTCTTCACGAGCAGGTTGTTTTGTAGCGTGAACGAAGACAACCCGCGCTTAAATGCCCTAGGGACAACGTCAGTGTTCCCTTCCAAATACTCGACGAGGCCTTTTAGCTCCGGGTCTGCTCGTTGCTGTTTAGTGAAGTCTTCCGCGCTTATTATCCCAAGGAAGGCATCGTCGTCCTCGTCTTCTTGCGGTGGGGGATCGATGGGGGCACGCGATAAGCAGTCGGCGTCGGAGTGTTTTCTTCCGGACTTGTATATTACCGTGACGTCATATTCTTGTAGTCTGAGGCTCCACCGTGCCAGCCGTCCTGAAGGGTCCTTTAAGTTAGGCTAGCCAACACAATGCATGATGGTCACTGACGACCTTGAATGGCCTGCCATAGAGGTAAGGGCGGAATTTAGCTGTAACCCAAATGATGGCGAGGCATTCCTTTTCAGTCATAGAATAGTTGCTTTCCGCTTTTGACAGCGACCGGCTAGCATACGATATCACCCTTTTAAGTCCTTCTTTCCTCTGGACTAGGACGGCACCGAGGCCTAGGCTACTGGCGTCAGTGTGGATTTCGGTATCGGCGTCCTCGTCGATGTGTGCAAGTACCGGCGGCGACTGCATGCGTCGTTTGAGTTCTTGAAATGCCTTGGCCTGCGGCGTTTCCCACTTGAACTCGACATCACATTTGGTTAGATGTGTTAGCGGCTCCGCGATGCGTGAAAAGTCCTTGACAAAGCGCCTATAGTAGGCACACATGCCAAGGAATCTGCGCACTGCCTTCTTGTCTGTTGGCTGCGGGAATTTTGCGATGGCAGCTGCCTCAGGGGGGGGACACTCCGTATACATCCCATTGGCCGTTTTCGAGCAGACGCTCTTTCGACGCTAGCGCCAAGGTCCCCTTCAGTTACGGCCCTAACCAATGGGCGACGCATTAAGCAAAATGGCGGCGCACATGATTGTTTACGTTGTCATGGCAACAGCAACAGCAGCCGCGCGGCACCTCCTCTCCCAAACGTTTTTCTTTCCTTTTTGTTTTTATTATGCCGACCCGCTCCACTCCCTTTCCCCCATTCCCCCATGCCGCGCGCGCCGCTCACTTTTTTTTGTTTTTACCCGTAAGCGGGGCGTTTTTTCTTTTTTATAGCGCGCTTGTTACCGCGCGCCACGCGCCAGCTCGCAAGCAATGCGCGCGCTACGCCGCGCATTGGCATTGCTTGCGAGCTGGCGCGTGGTGCGCCGTGGGCTATGCGTTGGCACGCACGCAGTCTTGCCCATACTTATATTATACCAGCATGTGCCGGGACATAAAAAAAATTCCACTTTCAACGCAACAGATGTTTAGTCTCGCTTTATTGACTTCGTTTCCGAAAAGAGTTTTTCTTACAACGTGGTGTGATACACGCTCAAAAAATGAGCAATAGTGAGAGGTGCATGACATATACAAGAGTACTAAAGACAAAAGTTCACAGATGGTGAAATAACAAAAGAAAGTGCTAGAAAACGCGAAGGCCATTTCATGTACACACATATAAAACAAGATTTTTATATAACGTCCTCAAGACCTAAATGTAGACGAGCTCCTGATATGTGCACTAAGATATTGCAGAAAATTGGACGACGTGTATGACATAGTCATGACAACTATAAAAAGGGAAAACTCACTAGTAATGGCAAAAACAATGACACGCAAAATACCTGAAAGATAGAATAAAATGCTAACATTGTTTGATTGAGAGCCATACCAAAAGAAAGCTTACTTATAAATCTGCACGAAAGTATATGAAATGCTTGACATGTTCATTACTGCTGAACAAATTGAAAAAAACATGGCAGAAAAAAATAACATTGTACTAAAAACTGAAACACACATTATCACATTATTTTGCACTTGGCCACAACTTGAGTAACGGTGGCAAGGTAACAGAAGATAGTCGGCTTTTGCAGCAGCACATAGAAAACATTCGCAGAAAGGCTTATTCCTCAATCAAAGAACAGGTAAAACAGGCCAACACGACTTTTCTTTCTACCCGAATGCAATGCTTAGCAATAAAATTACGTCGCTTAAGGCACTAAGTCGTACCTACTGGGCTCTCCCTTGTATAATAAAGACGCACTGCAAAAATCTGCACGTAGGACACTTGCAATGCTCATGCTTTCCAGAGGAAAAAAAAAGCGTATCATGCCTACACATGAAGGTTGTTCGCGCGGTTTTCCCATCGGGGGTTACTGAGATAGTACACAAACACTAACAGTAATTTTTCAGCTGTTAGTCGGTTTGTAGAACGTGATACACAGAAAAAGCACTGAGGGCGGTATGGAAAGCTGGGCAAGTTACTGAAGTTGCAGAATGAGACTTGGCACAGAAAAACACAAGTCACAGACCAGGTGACAATGAGGAGGAACATCTATTTGTCAGCTTTCTCAACCGGGAAGAGGCAAGTGTAGCACAATCAAGGCGCAACGACGTCCGGAGCCTCATGGAGTACACAAATGGACAGGGTTGTATTCGTGTACATGCGCCTTCTGATGTCCTTGGGTCTGAGCGCTCACCTGTTGTCTTTAGGCACCCGGAACAACCTTGCAGGACTTGTTTTTGAGGTATTTGTGCACCACTGCACGATGCACGAGCGGTACGAGTCGTGAAACGGGTGAAACATCGCGGAGCACAAGCACACAGCTACCGAGGACCACAGAACTGACGAAACTAGCCACGTCGGTCAACGCACAGCAGCGCACGCATCTCGATGACAGTAGATAACAAAAATAAAGCGTTACGTAGCGGACTAAGCAGCAGCCGGGCCGGCGGGGATGGCACGGCGGCGCGGACGCGTAGACAGTCGAAGGAGAGGGAGTTGTGAGGGTATTAAGAGAGAGGGCGTAGAGAGAGAAGTTGAGCGGGGGGAAGGGCTTGGCCACCTGGATCGGCGCGCGTGCGCGCGACGATCTACGAGGCCGTGCAAGGGAAACGGATTTTTGCGTCGCCCATTACAGAGATGGCGCCAATTTCCTGTGCCACCGGAACCGGGGAGTGTCCCCCCCCTGGCTGCCTTCTGTGGGTCGGGGCGTACTCCTGATTTGCTGATGACGTGGCCTAGGAACAAAAGCTCATCGTAAGCGAAGCGGCACTTTTCCGGCTTCAATGTGAGCCCTGATGACTTAATGTCCTCTAACACTGTCGCAAGCCGCCTAAGGTGATCGTCGAAATTTCCGGCGAAGACAACGACGTCATCCAAGTAAACAAGGCACGTCTGCCACTTCAGTCCGGCTAACACCGTGTCCATGACGCGCTGAAACGTTGCAGACGCCGAGCACAGTCCGAATGGCATGACCTTGAACTCGTAGAGGCTGTCTGGGGCGATGAAGGCCGTCCTTTCGCGATCTCTTTCGTCAACTTCTATTTGCCAATAGCCAGACTTGAGGTCCATCGACGAGAAGTATTTAGCGTTGCAGAGCCGATCCAATGCGCCGTCTATCCGTGGAAGGGGGTACACATCCTTCTTCGTGATCTTGTTCAGTCGACGATAATCGACGCAGAAACGTAGGGTTCCGTCCTTTTTCTTCACCAGGACTACAGGAGAGGCCTACGGGCTTTTCGACAGCTGGATGATGTCGTCGCGCAGCATTTCGTCGACTTGTTGCCTAATAGCGTTACGTTCTCGCGCCGAAACTCGGTAAGGGCTCTGGCGGAGTGGTCGAACACACTCTTCCATTATTATGCGGTGCTTAAATTTGCAGCTGGTGTTTGCCGAATCCTCGATGACGTCGAAAAGCAGTCTTTGTATCGTCGGAGAAGACTTGTGATCTGTTGCTGCTTACTCATAGGAAGACTTGGATTCACGTCGAAGTCTGGTTCGGGGACTATGCTCATCGAGGTAGATGCGGCTGAATCCGAGAGGACAAAGGCATTGCTGGTTTCCACAATTTCCTCGATGTATGCGATTGTCGTGCCCTTGTTGATGTGCTTGAACTCCTGGCTGAAGTTTGTCAGCAACACTTCAGTTTTCCCTCCATGCAGTCGAGCGATCCCTCTTGCGACGCAAATTTCACGGTCGAGCAGTAGATGTTGGTCGCCCTCGATGACGCCTTCTACGTCAGCGGATGTTTCGGTGCCGACGGAAATAATAATGCTGGAGCGCGGCGGGATGCTCACTTGATCTTCGAGCACACTCAAGGCTTGGTGACTGCGACAGCTCTCCGGCGGTATCGCTTGCGACAGCGTTATCGATTTCGACTTCAGGTCGATGACTGCGCCATGTCGATTCAGGAAGTCCATGCCGAGAATGACGTCTCGTGAACACTGTTGGAGGAGAGCGAAGGTGGCAGGGTAAGTCCTGTCATGAACGGTAATTCTTGCCGTGCAGATCCCAGTCGGCGTAATCAGGTGTCCTCCAGTGGTCCGAATTTGAGGGCCTACCCATGCAGTCTTTCCTCAACTGGGCGGCGATGGGTCCATTCATGACGGAGTAATCGGCTCCTGTGTCTACTAAGGCGGTGTCTGCGTGGCCGTCGAGAAGCACGTCGAGGTCGGTGGTTCTTTGTCTTGCGTTACAGTTAGGTCTTGGCGTCGGATCACGGCTGCGTCGTGTTGAACTGAAGTTGGAACGTCGCGTCGTCAAGTCGTCTTTCGTCGGTGTAGTCTTGGCTTCCTGATTTCGTCGGAACGGCGGCGTGTCGTTATGTCGTCGAGGTAGTTTCTTCGGTGTCTTCGTCACTGGCGGAGGATCTTCGTCAGTTCGAAGAACAGCAACCGAACCTCCATCGGTTGCTGCTTTTAGTTTTCCGGATATGGGCTCGCTGACCGGCCCCGGGCTGGGCCAGTGTATGGTCGGCGCTGCGGCGATAGGTACCGGCCTGGTGATGGCGAACGCGACGGTCGTCGAGAGCTCCACTGAGTAGCGGCGAGGTAGTCGGCGATATCGCGGGGGCGTTCACTTTGCTGCGGGCGCGGAGCGTTCACGGCGAAACCTCGCAGTCCCATCTCCCGGTATGGACATCGTCGGTAGACGTGACCCGCTTCTCCGCAGTGGTAGCAGAGCGGGCGGTGGTCAGGAGCGCGCCAAATGTCCGTCTTCCTCGCGTAGGTGCGCTGGGCGACGGGTGGTCGTGCTGGCGGCGGCGGCGGCGGATGACGGAACTGCGGCGTGTCAGGGCCCTGGCGCGGTCGCGGAAGGGGACCTTACGGCGTGCGACGGCGGCGTAGGTCATCGCTTGCGGCTCAGGCTGCGGCGATTCAGGGCCTACTCCAAGTTGTTGTTGGAGCTCCTCACGCACGGCGTCGGCAATCGAAGCCACTTGAGGCTGTGATGAAGGCAACAGCTTTTGTAGTTGTTCCCGCACGACAGCTCGGATAGTCTCGCGTAGCTCGTCGGTGGCCAGTGACTGAACTCAGGCGTAGTTTGTCGAGTTCGTGCGGCGGTCGAATTGCCGGTTTCGCGTCTCTAGTGTCTTCTCGATGCTGGTGGCCACGCGAAGAAACTCTTCAACGGTCTTCGGTGGGCTTCTTACCATTCCGGCAAAAAGTTCCTCCTTCACACCACGCATCAGCAGGCGGACTTTCTTCTCCTCGGACATTTCTGGGTCGGCATGGCGGAACAGACGGCTCATTTCTTCAGTGAAGATCGCAATCGTCTCATTCGGCAGCTGCGCTCTGGTCTCCAGTAGATCTTGGGCTCGCTCTTTTCGCACGACGCTTGTAAATGTTTGCAGGAAGCGGCTGCGGAAAAGTTCCCAGGTCGTTAAGGTGGCTTCTCGGTTCTCGAACCACGTCCTGGCCGCGTCTTCCAATGCGAAGAAGACATATCGCAGTTTGTCGTCGCTGTTCCAGTTGTTAAACGTAGCGACTCTCTCATACGTCTCAAGCCAGCTTTCCGGGTCCTCGAAAGTTGAACCGCGGAACGTCGGAGGCTCCCTGGGCTGCTGCAGCACGACGGGGGACGCTGGGGCTGCCATTGGGTTGGACTTGGTGGCCATCTTCCTAGTCGTCTCAGGCAAAAGTCCGTGCTCCGGGGGCAGTCCTTGCAGCCTGCGGCTACCTCGCTGGTTCTTGGCGACGTTGATGTCTTCCGCGTGAGGGCTTGGGTCGCGGCTTTGTGGGGGCGTCCGGTACATGAACGCAAAGCACCTCCACCAGATGTCACGTGGTCGTGACTTCAAAGAACACAGTAGCAATACTGTGAAAGGCAAAACTAGCTTTTATTGGGCGAACCTGTGCCCACAAAATAGGCTACACTTAAAGGGACACTAAAGGGAAAAATGATTTCTTCTGCATCAGTAAATTATTGTTCTACAACAGCAAAAACACCACTCTTACAACGATAAGACGTCTGGTAAGCCAGAAAAAGCGCAAGAACGAAATACTGGTGGCGACGCCTACTTAAAGGGACACTAAAGGTTACCAGAAACTCAAGTTAAAGTGGTAGAGCAATGTTCTAGAACGTCTAAGGCGTCAATATAATCGCGAACAGAGCTTTAGTAACCGAGAAATTGAGGTAAATGCATGACACGATTGGAGACCCCCCAGCGACATTCCGGTACTAGCCCGATGACGAAAGGACTCCTCATAATTTGTGTTACTAATACTCAACTACTCGTATTAAAAATATCATTTCATTCGATTATAAGACCGAAAAAAATGCTACTTGTCTACGTCTATTCGATTCTAAGAAAAAATAACATTTTGACGTTACCCTTCAGTAATATGAGTGTTCGAAAGGTTTCGTTTTCGCTCGACTCTGCGCGCTCGACTCTGCGCCGCGCACGCTTTGGAGTTTCAGTAGTTTCGTTATCGCGTCATGCTGTGAGGGTTCTGCTGGCTCGCGAAACTTTCATTTGGAACAAGCAGCGAAAATGCCACGTCCATGTGATGTCGCGGGAAGCCCTCGTTGCTTTCCCGCTCCGGAGAGCCGGTGTCGAGGCCGCCGTCGTAGTACGCAACGACGCCGGCAGTGCGAGCCCTCAGCAGCAGGTGCTCAAATCGCTGAAGTTGAGCCCACCATCGCGAGCCAATCTGTAGGTGTCAGGGTCCATTGCGACGAGCGTCGAAGTTAGCGTCATATAATGAAGTACCAGCTTATGGGCGTCTTGCGCTGGAGTTTGAGGTATAGTAGCGGCGCCTGGTGGCGGTGCGGGAAACGACATCTGGGTCGTGCCAGCTTGGGTCGTATTGAGCCCTGGCTGTGGCGAAGCACGTTTCTAGGCCGAGTTTTGCGTCGATTCGCACATTTTTATGCCCTGTTGCGAGTGCGAAAAGGCTCGTCGCTTCCCATAGACCACGCCGACCACACTGCGAGCTCGCCGCAGCCTATAGTTTAACGAAAACGGACTCTCCGTGTGCCGTGGGACGTAATGTGGGACGTAATTCGTTTCTCCTTCCGCTAGCCACCATACTCCCGCTTTCGCTCTGCTGTCGGCTCTGTCTTGGCTCTGTTTCTGGCCGCGCGTTCGCGTTTTGCGCAGAAAAGCCGTAGCGCCGTCTGCGGACGCCGTTCTACTCACCGATGGCGCAACGTCACTATGAGACCATGACGTCAGTACTCCTCGATCGGAGGGCGGGCGATTTGAACTGCGCTAGAGGTACGCGGACGGACGGACGGAAAAAACTTTAATGGAAAAAGGACCTGCGAGGTTGCCAGCCCGGGCTCAGGCCACCCGGACATTGTGTGCGGTGAGGCATAGCCTTTCCACCGCTGCCCGGGCCCGCTGGATAGCCCATAATTGGTCGTGTAGTTCTGAGCTAGTCAGAGCGCTTAGCCATCGCTCCTCGAGAAGGTCCGGTTCTATCTTGTCCTCTACGTATACTGAACTGATCTGTGTGCACTTCCACAAGATGTGTGCCATGTCTGCGTGTTCATGTTTGCAGAGCTTGCAGCTTGCGTCTGGATATTGTGTTGAATTTATTCTGTTTAAGTGTACTGGGTTTTGGAACGTTCTGGTTTGCAATCTTCTCCAATCTGTTTCTTGAGACCTGTCGAGTTGTTTGTGGGGTTGTGGGTATGCTTCTCTTTGTTTCGTGTAGTGTGTCAGTATGTCGTGGTACGTGACCAGTCTGTCCCTGTCGTCTTTTATCGCTTCTTCGTCGTCGTCGCCTCCTCCGTCTTCTCCATCGCCTCCGCCGCAATCCTTCTCCCTTCCCCGGGGGTTGCGGGGTGTTGGGCCGTCACTGTCCGTGCCGCGGTGGGTTAGTTTTCGCGCGACTCGGTGGGCCTTCTCGTTGAGGTTGGGAGGGGCATTCATGGTAACTTCTCCCATACGCGGACGCTTCAGAACGCATTTTCTCTTAAAATAAGTTTCTCCTTGGCACGAAACAAGCGTTTCGAGGTTTCTGTGATGGTATTTCAACAGTTTACGTTGACTTAATAGTAACCTTTAGTATCCCTTTAAGTTCTCGCACCTGGGGGCTGTGACGTCTTGGATTTTGATGGCATCTTCTAGGGCCTACTAACTATATATAGCGGTACAGATTGACTACATTGTGTTCTAAAGGAACCAAATATTATACATGGCAAGTTTCGGGAACCTTTATTCAGCCAACGCGGCCCAAATACGAAAACACACTTTGGAATCCCTGACGTCACGCTGACGTACAGGCGCTGGGGTTTCGGCGCGGAATTCAAATACTGATACTTGAACCTTCATTTTCTCATCTAATAATCAAAATAGTTTTTTGAAATGACTGCCTGCAGGGTTCTCAAACAATGCTTCATTAGTCGAAACTGATTTATTGTTTCGCTTTAGTGTCCCTTTAAAGCGCGATGAGAGCGGCGAACACAGTCGGCGATCGTCAAAAATCCGATCAGCGGGTCAAGTGCGTCGGCTTATATACAGCAGTCATCGAATGTTCCAGACTAATCGTTCGGACCCGCGTGCCTTCCACAAAGTTCTGCACCATTCGCGTCACGCGATGAAATCAGATAACACAAGGTTCGGCGACAACAGACAGCCGGGTAGAAGCATCGATAACTTTCCAGAAACTTCGGATACATGCAGCCGCGTCCCGGGCTGTACGATTACATTTGTTAGGCGGCGAAACGTGGTCGCCCGATAAAGTACACGTGTCATTATTAACTTTGTACTTAGAAGAAATGGGCGCAGCTTAAGTGCCACGTGTCACGAAATTTTAACGTTTATGCCTTGTTTAGAAACGTTACGAATAATTATTGAACCCTCGTTTCGGGGGGTCCTTTTTATGCGTGCTACGTATGTCAGTTTCGCCTGGTGTCGTCAGTGAACTAAACGAGACAGCTTCTGTAAATTTGGTGAGAGTAAGGACGATGTAATGGGTGATGTGTAGGCAACGTTTGAAACGGGTGGGCAATTGAGGCTGGTGTAATAAGTTACCTAAGCAAGCGCGCTAGAGCATTATGAGTGTGCAAACTGAGCAGAATTTAGCACGTTGCCGTGGCAGAACTATAAATACCACAGAGATAAAATCTAGGAAAAATAGTAAATCTTTATGAAAAATATATGTGCGAAGTTAAATGAGTTGTATGAAACACGGTTTTACTAAAAAAAAAAAAAAACGTCTTTATCAAGTTTTAGAACATGACGTGATACGTCCGCTATCAGCTACGGTTCCCATTGTCCCGACTTATCTGTGCTACAACAGGTTAATACTTCGTGCAAATTGAAGGGGTAGTCATGGTAAGTGCCATATGTGACAAATTTTTACTTTAATGGCTCAGTTAAAACAAGCGTTGCAATTACTAAACCATCGTTCTTCTATTGTGGTAGCAATTATATGGGCATTGCAGGCGCATTTCCTGCCTTCGCCGTCGCCGCGGTGTTCCGTATAAAGCGAAGAACGACAACACCGTCCGCGCGTCGTATGCTGTATGTGCGAGTGAAAGCTTCCAAGGGTGAGCTGGCGATCGCGACTCGATCTCGCGCACACGGGGAAGAAGCGCGCGTCTTCCGCACCTTGCACCTGCTAAGAACTGCGCAACTTCGCGGCGGTGATAGCAGCAAACGTGCTCGGCGGTCATCGATGAACAGGATGCCCGTCGCACTCGGCCGAGCTCAATTTGAAGCCGGTAAGGAAACAACGAGATAACATGCTGAAGACAACGACAAAATTCTGGAACCCGACATAGTCGCGCGTGGCTCGGATCACTCGAGATAAATCTGGTCGCATCTCACGTCACAGAAAACCTGATAATGCGGCGTGCCGGCCGCTATAAGAATGACCAAACAAAGAAAAGCAAGATTAGCGGCGTTATTCTAATCACACCATGCTGGTACCTAAAAGCGGACAGGTACATATACTTTTCTCCGTTCCTTATTCCGTGGAAAGCGAAAACAGCGCATGCCTTTCGTTGTCGAGCCGACACACAACGGTACGCAACACCCTGCCATGCTGGTTTTTGCGACTGAACATTTCAATCGCCCAGTACCTGGCGCCGACCTTGGAAACTCCGCCGCTTCGGTGGCGGTAAAGCCCCTCAATTTTTCAAAAGTAGCGCCATTCTTAGATCTTTCCGACACCCCGCTCACCCTGGTGCCTCCTCCTCCACGCCTCCTGTTTCCCCAGCCTCCTCCGCTCTCCCATTGGCCAATCTGTGTCACGTGGAAGCAGGCGCCGCGCTTCTGTATATTTTTTTCTTTCCAGCGCGGAGCAGGCGCCGCGCTTTTGTATATTTTTTCTTTCCAGCGCGCGCCGACCTCCATTGTTGGGCCTGCGCGACGAAAGTACGGCAGGCGAACTGACGGAGTGCGTTAGCGTAATACAATGTGCAGGGCCGAGAACATAATTGCGATGCCATGCTGCTGCGCCTTCGGTTGCCGCAACAGACACAGCGAGGGCAAAAAGTTTTTTGTTTTGCCGTCCGGCGAACGCAGCGCAAAAAGAAGTGTGGAGTCGCAGGATCGGGCGGGCTGACTTCGAGGAAGTGGCAAAGAACGCACGGCTTAATGAAGTAAGGGCCACGGCTACTCACAACCTCTGATTTTGAGCCTAGTTCACGCCTTCCGCTTCGAAAAAGTGTGTGTTCATGCTCTGCGTGGTTTTTAGCGCGTTGTCTGACTTTCTTTTTTTTCGAATGTGCTCTCTTTGTTTCATGTAGTTTCGTCTTGCGGTGAAATGCACGCATCTGCAGCTGGCCTGTGACATAAAAGCGACTTTATTCAGGGTGTGTTTTGAGCTCCACCAGAAGTTCGCACATTCTCGACGCTTTTGCAAGGCTCACTATGACTTACGATGCAGTCTTAGCTTCGAATGTACGCCCGGATGTATTGATTTGGTTTGTGGTGATCAACTTTTTTAACGTTCCGAAGCGACTAAAGCTAAAAGGTTGTAGTGGATGGCTCCGGATAACTTTATCTAGCTCGCCTGGGGATGTTTAACGTGCACTTTGATCGTAGAGTCGTACGTGGGCCGGTAAATTCCCCGTTGGCCTTTCATAATACTCGCGCGCTAGCGCTGCTTTAGAGGTTGGCGCCTCGGCGCGATTGTATTTCTTCAATAAATTTTATTTACTAGTTGTTACAACTTGTCATTATTTCGTATTATTGACGGCGCCTCCAGGGCACCAAAGCGGCAACGGGAACACCAAAGCTAGAACCAGGGCTGGATGGGGCTCGCCGAAGCCTGTGCATGCCAAGGGGGTATAAGATCGCGGATAGCCAATTTTGTATGCGAACACTCCCTGCGACGCCTGCATTAGTGTAATGTTACGTGCTCTTCAGAGGCCTCCGTTAGCCATTACATGTGCCTTCCTGGAGCAGTACTTGTAAAAAAAAACACTATATCGTCACGATTACCAAAGCAACCCGGAATGAAAAAAACGGCCCTGTTGCCAGGCATTGCTGACCGCACACAGCCGGAATCTCTCATGCGCCGACCGAACAAAAGTGTCCTGCAGGTACATGAATGAACCTACGAAACCACGTACACATACTTTAACGCTCTCAACACCTGAAACTTTGGTAATTACGCGCGTGTTTGAGTACACCGCGTGCTTGCGTCGTGTTTCAGCAACACGAGCTCTCAACGTCGCGCGCTTTACGCCTTAAATACGCCTTGAATAATGGTAATTTTCTCTATTTCTTCCGCAATTCCAAGACGAAATTCTAAAGGCCACTTACCGACTGACGAACAAAGATCTCGATTGAAAAAACTGCTCCGCAGGGCTCGAGCGAACTTTTCTGTGGATTTCCTCCCGTAGCGTGTTAGCCGTCGTCTGCTACGGCAGGCCCACCACCGGCGGCGCCACCGTCGAGGCCGCGCCGAGCGGAGGAGGAGGGAAGCAAATGGCGCTACTTTGGAAGATTGAGGGGCTTTAGGTGGCGGAGGAAATTGGCGCCATCCATCAGGAAGGCGGCAAAGTAAATCCGCTTCCCTTGCGCGACCTCATAGATTGGCGCGCACTCGCGCGCGCCTATCCAGGAGGCCATGCCCTATCGCCCCTTTTCTCAACTCCTCTCCCCTCACAACTCCCTCACCTTCGGTTGTCTCCGCGCGCGCCTGCCGGCTTGGCACCAGCTTAGCCCGCTGCATGAAGTTTGATGCTTTGATATATCTGCTGTTATCGGGAAGCGTGCGCTGCTGTGTCTGCACCCGCGTGGACAGTTTCGTTACTTTCGTGGTCCTCGATAGCGATGTGTTTGTGCTCCGCGATGTTTCACCCGTTTCACGACTCGCATGGCTCGTGCATAGTGCAGTGGTGCACGAATACCTCAAAAACAGGCCTTGCCAGGTAGTTCCGGGTGCCTAAACACAACAGGTGAGCGCGCGGACCCAAGGACATCAGAAGGCGCATGTGCATGGCCCTATATCCACGTGTGTGCTCCATAAGTTTCCGGACGTCGTTGCGCCTCGATTGTGCTACACTTCGCTCTTACCGGTAGAGAAAGCTGACAAATAGATTTTCCTCGTCATTGCCACCTGGTCTATAAATTGTGTTTTTCTGAGCCAAGTCTCATTCTGCAACTTCAGTAACTTGCCCAGCTTTCCATTTCGCCCTGTCAAGTTCTACAAACGTACTAACAGCTGAAAAATTACTGTTCATATTTGTGTATTATCTCAGTAATCGCCAATGGGAAAACAACGCGAACAACCTTCATGTGTCAGCATGATGCGCTTTTTTTCTTGAGAGCAAGCATCTTATATGTAGATTCTTGCACTTCGTGTTTATTACACAAAGGAGTGCCCAGAAGGTATGACGTAGTGCCTTAAGCGACATATTAAACTAATTTTTCGCCAAAACCACATACCCAAGAAAGGAGACAACACTGGCGCTTTCTTGTGCGTGTGTGTTGTTTTGACGCAGAACTCGTTTATTATTTCAGATAAACAACTAGCCCAGCAGTTCACTCTCCTTAAGTGACGCAATTTTACTGCTAAGCATTACATTCGTAGTGAAAGAAAAGTCGTGTTGGCTTATTTCACCTGGTCTTAGATTGAGAAACAGGCCTTTCTGCGAATGGTTTCTATGTGCTGCTGCAAAAGCTTACTACCTTCTGCTCCCCCTTGCCACCCTTACTGAAGTTGCGGCCAAGTGCAAAATAATGTGATAATGTGTATTTCCGTTTTTCGTACAATGTTTCGTTCTGCCATGTCTTTTTAATTTTGCTCAGTAGTAATAAACATATCACGCATTTCATACACTATTGTGCAGGTATATAAGTAAGTTACTATATATATATATCTATATATGTGTGTGTGTGTGTCTGCGTGTGTAAGTTCTTTTTTTATAATAAGTAAGTTTTTTTGTGGGTATTTTGCGTGTCTGTTTTTGCCATTGCCAGTGAATTTTCCTTTTCTTTAGTTGTCATGACCATGTCATACACGTCGTCCTGTTTTCTGCAACATCTATCAATCAATCTTTATTTCGGACATAAATACAATGTTGTAGGTATGTCCACGAGGCATGGCAAAAGGAAACACGTATGTTTCCTGACAGGGCCCTCGCCTCGGGAGTACACATCAGACAGCATTTGCACTAAATCAAATACAGTGTGCAATTGTATAATACCAAATAAGTAGAACAAAACAGAGATATTATATTACATAGGGAACCCAAGCAAACGTACACTTTACATAGAATATAATGAACTGAATAATACACAAAGAGTAACAAGCCCTACAAGATAGTGCAGTACGATTGTCACTATATAAATATGAATATAAAGGGATGAATGCACTACATACAACAATGAATTTCATTAACTATTGCACACACGTCAAGCAGCAAATAAAATCAGATAGAATCGGGTATTGTAACAACTGTAGTTTTATTTTCCTTTTGTAATGCCAAACATTTTTACTGTTCAGAGCATGATCAATTATATAAGGATGCTTGTTACAAAGGGATATTATTTGATTATGTATTGTTTGGGTACCATAGTTGGTCCGGGGTCTATGTCCAACTAAAATATTCGTACGTAAATTATATAATACATCCCGTTTAAATATTTTTCGAAGAAAAGTGTGTAGTTATTCTTGGTTGACAATAAACAAAAATTCCTAGGAAGAAACTGATAAGCTCGGCGTAAGGTAATATTTTAGAATCTGGAATATACAGCTGTCTGGTACAGATATTTAAAAACATATAAACGCAAAGCTCCTTTTTGGAGTGCGATGAGCCGGTCCGAGTCAGTCTTGTTGCCTAATCCCCAAACTAAATGACAGTACCCAAGATGTGAATGAATTAGTGAAAAATATAATTGTTTCTTCAAACGCATCGGTATAAGATGTTTCAGCCGGTACATCAAGCCTATGGACCTAGACACCTTCAAACATACATGGTTGACGTGGTCGGACCAGCTTAAATCTGATTTGAAGCAAACCCCAAGGAATCGACAGCTATGATTTCAGAATTGTTGATGCGCAATTTGCAATTGTGGTGTATGGGTTTATTTTTCGGAGCAAAAATCATATATTTTCTTTTGTTTGCATTAAGTGCTATTTCATTATTATTCAGCCACACATATGACTCGCTAAGCTAGGCATTAGCTTGTGATTCCAGCAAGGCAAGATCATGTCCGGAAAAGAAAACATTTGTATCGTCTGCATAAATACCTATATCTGGGGTTAAATGTATATTTACAATATCATTTATGTAGATAATAAAGAGCAAAGGACCAAGTATTTATCCCTGAGGAACACTATATTTTATATTGCCGGTCTCAGACCGAGTTTCGTGAAGTCGTGTGTACTCTTTTCTTCCACTCAAGTAATTTTCTATAAGTTTGCCAGACAGTCTCTCAGTAAACTCTCACTGAGTATATCAGCTCTCAGTGTGCATATCAGAAATTCTTCTGCACTTTGGGCTTTAGGGCATTATATAAAGTTCTTTCTTTAAATGCGTACACATGAAACGGCCTTTGCGGTTTCTTGAGCTTTTTTTTATTTCACTGTGAACTTTTGTGTTGTTTATAGTAGTCATGTACATATCATGTATTTTTCACTGTTGTTCATTTTCTGAGCATGTATCATATCAAGTCATTCGGAAATCTTTGTTTTTGAGAACGGAAGTCAATCAAACAAACGAGGACAAACATCTGTTGTGTTGAAAGTGGAATTTATATATGTTCTGGCATATGCTGGCATACTCAAGGCATGGACAAGACTGCATGCGCGCACGCACATCAAGAAACCACGCGGCACCACGCACCATTTCAGAATGCCAATGTCTGGCGTAACGTGCGCGCGCGATTTAAAAAGATATGTGCCGCTGACAGGCAAAAAGAAAACAAAAGGTGCGCACGGCATAGGGAAGGATGGAAAGGGAGCGAAGCGGCTCGTAATAATAAAAAAAATAAAGGAAAAACAAAAAGCGCTAGGGTAAGCAGGCGCCCTGCGGCTGCTGTTCCTCTTGCCATGACAACGTAAACAAACATGGAAGCATTTTACTAAAGTATCGCCCTCCTGCTAGGGCCATAACTAAAGGGGACCTTGGCGCTAGCTTCAAAACAGCGTTTGCTTAAAAACAGCCAATGGAAGCCATGCGGAGATTCACCCCTGGGCCTGGCGCACAACACAGCAGCTTCACAAACTCCCCAACAGCGCTGCTTTACCAGCGCTGCAAGGAACGGGCACAGCAAGCTACTCGCCCCAACATGGCGACTGCGGAGCAAAACGGCGGCGCGGCGCAGGCCAAAAGGTGTCACCCCCCTGTACGGTGGTGCGCTACATCGAGGCACCCTATGTCACCTGGGACTCGCCGCCGCGCTTGCGCGTTGGACTGTCACTTGCATTCGTCCACATATTTGTGTTGTTCCATGTTTTGTGCGCACATTTCTTATCTCGTGTGCAGTTTTTTCTCTGACCGATAAGGTGACATGACGAAGCCTCGTTGGAAGAACTACTGCTTCGCTCCTGGTTGCAGAAGTGGGTATAGCGGCGTGAAGAACGCGCCGAAGTTGTTTGGTGTCTCTGAGGACGACGAAATGCGCTGTGTTTGGAACGGGAACATTGTTTGGAATGGGAACATCCACCGTGCTGAGAAGCCCCTGGAGCTGACTGATGCTGTGTGCGAGCTACAGTACAAAGAAAAGTACGTGTTTCGAGACTGTGTTCGCGTCATTGATGGATAGGCAGTGAGGGTACCACGTTTTCACCTCGCTTTCACCGGAAGCAGTACCGACCATTCAATGTTACTAAGTACCTGTCGAAGGTGCCAGCACGCAAGGCCTCCAAGAAAAAAGGTGTGCACAGAACCTGCTGTGTGTGGCTCGTCTAAGAAACCTTGCTTGCAAGTTGATGAGCTTCAAACGGATGGGCCGGCAATCGACGTGCAGTACATACACTTATGGAATGTATCTCAGTCAACAGAGCAGTGGGCTGCTCACATATTTCTCAACTATGGTGGTGCTGCTTATGTTCACACCTCTTTTAACAGTCATTCTCACGCTGTCATGATCGAAAAGGATTCTTCATGAATTGCGAAAGTACACAAAGCGACATTGTCTGCCCGACGTAGGTTTGCTGTATGTTAATATCAGAACCACTCTCGCACCCCATGGAAGCGAGACAGGTGCTGCGTGACTCCTGTTTTGCAGCGAAGCTGTCTACGGCTACGATTCCGGGATTTATTCGTGGTGTAAAGTCGACAGAAAACGATCATCATCTATGGCTAATACCTCCGTAAGGCAGAGGCTACAAGCACTTACCAAAGTGAAGCGAACAGTTCATACATTCTCTGGAATAATGCGTAAAATATACAGAGCAGCACACGTGTCCGTAAAGAACAAGTTTAAAAGCATCCAAACCACATGCATAACTGATAAGACACTCCTACGCCTACACGCTATGTGACACACATAGCGCTTGCCACATACGTTTCCCAGTAAAGATTAGTGTTGCACGAGCTGCCGCGGCGACATCAGCTTGACTGTTGCATACGAAGCAGGGAGTGACGTAACTACACTTTCGTACATGCAAGAACCTGCCTAGCAACTGACTTGTGTTGTGACACGCACATATAATGAGGACTCCTGAAGAGCAACGAGCATACGAGGTGCGGCGAATTTCTCTTCTCTCAGGCTCACTCTTTGTAGGTGCACGAAGTAGCGGCCAAGTCGCAGGCCGTCGAAACGTAATAACTAGGTAAAGTCCATGTAATGTCGCCACATGAATAATTTCAACCTATGCCACAATGGGTAATCGTTCTAGTTGTCGTTTACAGCTTCGCTGTCCAACCACCTTTACAGCATGGATTGGGGCATATTTTTTTATGTGTAAATGAAACGCTCTCTGCAGAACTAAACCTATGTGTACGCTGAATGTATTCTAGTCAGTGCAGGTTCTGACAAGCCAGTCGTGCCACTGGCACATGCTTGGACTCGCATGAGTGAGTGAGTGAATAAACTTTTATTTGGTCCAGCAAAGCGCGATAAAACGCGCACCCGGCTAATCCCACAACGGGACCGACAGATCTAGTCTGCCGGCCCGATCGCGGGCGCGCTGGACGGCCAGGATTTGATCCTCAAAGACAGGACTTCGCAGGAGCGCGTCCCACTCTTCCTTGGCGAACTTCGGGCCCAGCGACCCGCACTCCCAGAGCATATGAGGCAACGTAGCTACCTCACCACAGGCCACGCAAGAACAATTTGGATAAATCTCTGGATATATGCTATTAAGGGACGCCGGATTTGGGTACGAGTTCGTTTGAAGAAGTCTTAGTGTGACTGCCTGCGGCCTGCTTAGCTTGGAGTGAGGCGGGGGGAAAACCCTTCTCTCTAAGTAAAAGAATTTCGTGATTTCGTTGTGTGTGAGAGGAGCGTCTCTGTGTCCGGGGAGAGAGTCGCCCGATCCGAGGGCAGCGCGGTCGGTAAAGCCACGCGCAGCCTCGCATGTACCAATGAGACTTTTTTAACTTGTGTCCTCGCAAGAAAAAAAGAAAGAAAACGAAGCAACTTGGTTTCCTTTCCCTCTTTATCCCACTTCTGTAAATTAGAGAATGTGATGGAGCGTATGGAAACGCATTTTCCCAGCCGAGCGAGGAAACATTCGACGCATATGCATGCATGAAGGGCCCAGGTGAAAGGTGCAGCAGCGCCACCTGTGCGTTTCTGGGAAAACTGGTTCACCGCGGAGCCTTCCCACGAACCACTATCCCCAATCTAGTAAACTATAGCTATGATCTCCGTCGGTGGGGTCACCGGCCGTCTGGCTCATGACATCAGTCTAGAGCGCGTGCCCATTGCTGGAGGCTCATGTGTATCCACCTTTGAGGGGCAAATGCCACTGCCTTCTAAAGTTGTACCCAACTATAGTTGCATTCCACAACACACCTTCACTGTTCCTGTACAATGAAGGCTTGTGCACATATATACATCTTGAAGGGGCAGCACAATATGACAAAGACAGAAGGCAGGGACACACAGGACTTCGTCATATTGTGCTGCCCCTTCAAGATGTTAAACCAGCACCAACTCGCCCAAATGTTGATCCTTCTACATATATATAAAGTCATTATTATGCTGTGTGGCAGCCTGTACACTGCAAGAGAAAAAAGAGTACTTCAGGAAGTGCAAAATCTTCAACAGCCTTGATGGCATAAATGTCTACTAGTGCAAGGAGACAATGAAAAGGGTGATGTTCTAGGGCCACTAGATTTTTGGCATGTAGCGGAGAAAGGAAGATACAGATAGAAGTTCTGCGAGCAAGTGCTCTTGTTTGCACTGCACTAGGCTACAATTATGATTTTTTTGTCAGGGGCCTAATATTACCCCATTTTTTATAATTGAGCTTATATTTAAATGCAGGTTGTTAAAGTATCATATTATTCATTGCTGACCTTCCTCTAGATCAGAGCATGCTTGTGCTGTCTTTTAGACAAGTACTGTACCCTACTTACTCAATTCTAATGCGCCCTCGACTGCAACAGGCGCCCATTTGTCGTGACCAAAAACAAAGAAAAGTCCTTCACAGTACCTTCGCACACATCATTCTTTCATACAGGAATACAACTTTCTCTCATTTTGGAAAAACAACGATTTACTCCCAATGCACTAAAGTTGCGATAAATAAAGAAGTCGCAGTTTTGCCTGAAAGGCGAAGCATCGATTACGATAGCAAATTAGTAGACAGCTATATGAAAAGTAAGGATGGTAGCTTTATCAGTCACATAAACTTTTAAGCATTTGTTTACTAACTAAATTAACAAGCATGGTGTCACGCACGCATGAGCAAACATGAATGCATCTCACTCAACGACTGCGGAAACTCTATCAAAATGCTGGAGTGAGGAAGTGCGATAGCACAAGCGAAGAAATTGACCTTTGTGCGGCCTCTCGCTTCAACATGATTTAAGCGATGAGAAGACAGTGCGGTGCGCCTAGATGCGTAGACACTGTCTCCATTGCAGATCACTTTCAAGATAGGGGGCGAAACGGCTGAGCTGTTCATAGCAGCCATCGGTGTAGAATGTCTCTCTGTTTGCGCCAGTCCTGTACGCAACTTTTGAGAACTCCGAATGCTTGTGATGCGGCCCGATTTCCGTCTGTCTCCGCACATGTGATCGCTTTCCTTTTAATTAAGGCATCGTGATGAACTCGGCATGTCTTTGCAGTTGCACTTCCACACTGACAGAGCAAACACAGAAAACGGGAAGACGGACGGTGCATTAACCTAGGCCAAAGGAAGCATTGCCTAAGCACACGTACCACAGCACATGGAGGAAGCCATGGCAGCTAGGCTTGAAGCGCGTATGAGGCGGCCATTTTGAAATGCCGATAGCGATATGGTAATTTAGATTTAGGGTCGTACTTGATTCTAACACGCACGCAATTTTTGGACCTGTTTTATTCGAAAAGAAGTGCGTGTTAGATTCGAGTAAATACAGTATTAGGGAAACCTAATCCTGTAACTAAATTCGGCATGTTCAAAGTAAAGTGCAAAAGACTGTGAAAAAGGACGTCATTTATTTGTAAGTTCATTTATGGCAATAAAGAACGTCAACAAGTGGCCTGCAGATTGAAAGAAAGGCGTGCGTCCTAGCCGATTGGCCCCCGTCAAAGCTTCTCCAGTTTAGCCACACGTTCCACAAACTCCACCAGAGTGCGCACCGGTCGGCCTGCAAGAAAAGGCAGTGGCTACATGATGCACACGTACACACACACAGACAGGAAAGCAAAATAAAAGCCGCAACACAAATGGACGTTATAAAAGCAAGTGAGTAGTAATAATATGCATCAGCATTTGTAATGTCAACTGCAGGATTATGGGCGCTCCCAGAGAACTCTAATAAGTACACCCGTCTTGTGACAGCCCTAGCAATGCAAAACCTTCAATACATTGTACCATCCATAGCGCACTACTGAAGTCTGTTATAATCTGCAACCTTGCAGTAGCTTGGAGAAAACATTAGCACAAGATCATGCAGCGCAGCAAAACCACATGCTGCGCATACCATTTTCAATGAGCAGCATTCTTTGTCTCATTCTAGGCACCTTGAGGTAGGTAGGTTATTGCCTCACCACACTTGGATACAAAATAATTAATTTGTGACCAATGGTGGAATCGAACCTCTGTCGTGGAGTACAGAAACCTGGAGTTCTGACCAGGTGCATGCTCCTTCAATTCTAAAGGCAGACAGGTCTTTGAAACACATGTACCTTGTGCCACTTTCTTGTCTTCTTTTCTCATGACAGATCATGCTTGCTTTGAACACTGTGTTAGACTGTGTTATCTCCAGGATCACACCACATTGCCCAGTACTCTTCTCGTAGCAGCTAATGCTGTGTAGAAACTCTGTGACGTACCGACTTTATAATTGGCCAAAGTTAATCGTCTTCTAACATATACACTACCTTCAAAAGCATTGGTATACATACGATAGTACTACACTTTGTTGGAGATCATATCACACTCCGTGTCTTTCTCATTAATGCCCGTCGAGTACCTATTTGGAGCCCAACAATTGGCATGTACAGTCGCCGACCGTTTCTTCGGACCTCACGGGGACTGCAGAAATGTGCGAATACACAGGTGTCCGAAAAAGCAGATTAAGAAAAAAAAAATAATAAAATTTCCACGCACTTAATCTGGCTCGGCAGTAGGCTTGAAGAAATCGTGACTGCGTCGTTGCACGCTGTTCCGTTTACGCGCAATCAGATAAGCATGAATCTCGGAGAGGGTCGTATGGTCACTATAGGCGGCTGAAAGCACAGTCACTGTTTGTACACGCTCTGCATGCAACGGCAGCGTAGCACATGATGCGTCATCTTCCGACTCAGAGTCATCGTCCGGCAGTGCAGCAGAAACCCGACGAATGATCTCGCTGTCGTCGAGTTCTGCGCATGTCAGTATAGCAGTGTCAGCACCTGTGAAAGTGTCAAATGAGACAGTTTCCGGAATTGCAATGCAACCACTGTGCAGGTCTCGGCAGAACATTTTCCGCGTCAGTAGGGAGCACATCGAAAGGCACGAAATCTTAGGCTTCTCGGCACCCGCTTGCCGGCATTCCCCAGTGCAGTCTGCGCGGGCACTGTCGGCGCCATTAGACACTTGACGCGATGTTTCCATATGCCGCGTTGGATCACCGGAATCTCAACACAGTACCCAAAGCAAACACCACCATGCCGACACCAGTCACACAAACGAAAAACGTGGCGTACTCATAGGCGTACTCACAGCATCGTGCGCGAAATAAACCAGCTGCTGGATTGTCTTGACATGGCTTACTAAGCTTAAACCGGAACTGCTGTAGAGCCAGTCTATCGAACCAGGCAGAAACGATGATGATGAGCGGGGATTTGCAGTAGCGCCACTTCGTGGGGCAGCAAGGAGGCTCCGTTCAAAACAAAAATGGCGTTCAGCAAGTCGAACCATCCACCGGTCAGAGTCGGTGCATGGTGCTCTCGATCGAGTTGGCTCAAGGAGTGTCCGAAAAATCAAACGAGAGGTTGCAAGGTGTCCCAACTATCGGCAGTTGTTATACATTATGGTCTATGGGGAGAATGGCGGTGCCGCGAAGCAGACCGAATAATCGAGCATGTCCGAATTTTTGGAGTCCGGAAAATCAGTCGGCGACTGTATAAGTTTGTGTCGAATGACCGCAGTGGAAATCATGTCACTTCAGCCATACGATCACTTCCAAACAGGTCATCATCAAGCTGCAGTTGCCACACACATATACACTCGCGTCATGCACATAACTACTCAATTTACACACACACTGGTAAAGCTTTGCGGAACGCTTTGGTAACGCTTTGTGGTAGCCAGGGGCCTGCAAAATGCTTCGCATAACATCGGTTCCCACAGTGTGTTGGATCTGCACAATCTTTGAGTTCTTCCAGCCCAAAATACATGGCTGGTTCTCTACCTGCTCTGCAAAATTAGCCTTCGAGAATGCTATCAATAGTTTCCCAACTATTAATACTATTAGTTTCCCAATTGCTGTGATTGCGACAACCATCATGTTAAAAGAAGCATAAAGTGTTCACCCAGTGGACATGTCCATTTAATCTGCTGCTGAAGTTCTGATTGGCTAGGCTGGGGTATAAGTCAGAAGGGGTCAGAAGGGGTCAGAAGGAGACAAGCGACCCCAGTCAATCAGGGCAGATGAAAAGGACAAGTCCACTAGGTGGACACTTACAGAATACCCCTTCAGATGAAGCCTCATAACTGTGAGACGCTGATAATATCTGGCATGAAACAAGTTGTCGGCACCGTCCTTGGGAATGAGCCCGTGAAAAAAATTGGAAAGCATAGCATGTTCAAATGACAAGGTTGCAAGAAGAATAAGAGAAATGACGTCTGATGTGCAAAGCCAGATAACTGAAAAAGTGAAATGTGCAGGAAAGTTCTCTCTTGCCGTGGGTCAGAGCTGCGATGTGTCTGTGCATTTCAAGGATAACATGGTCATCGCCCAAGAGGTGCTTTTGTGCAAATAACTCGAAACGACTGCGAAAGGACCAGATTTCTTCAATGCTATTAACAGTTTTTTTTGTTCTACATGGACTTGCAGGGTGTTTACCAACCAGGAAAACAGGGAATCTTCAGGGATTCTAGATAGTCTGGAAATACTGAGGGAAAACTCAGGGAATTTGTGCTTCTGTCAGGGAAAATCAACTGTAATTTTATTGAAAGGGAACAATAGTTATGCTAATGCTGGCTCGAGTAACAGAGGAATCGTAACGAATTGTCTTTGACGCCATTTCGTCGGCTGGAGGAGTTGTCAGTGTAAAGCCAACAACCAATTTTCCAGACGGCTTTGCAGCATCACCACGTAACGCATAGGGCCAATGTATAATGTCTGAAATTTAAGATGCAAGAATAATTTTCCAAACTTCTCGCAATGACCGCAGGTCCGAAGCGGCATTAATCAAAGCCACCACTGCTGCCATGTTGATTATCTTGCCGCCTTCAATCGGCGCTCTCGCACGCAGATCCGGTGGCAGCCGTAGCCACAACCGCGGCAACATTAGGCCTAGCTGCTTCGATGTTCGCTATTAAGGTTTTGCTGTTCGGTGCCGTGTTTTTCATTGAAAGAATTTGCCGCTGTCAGCAATGGCATCAACTCCACCTTTGTAATCCTCACGCTTGGCTTCGAAGCCTGGCTTGTTACATAAGGCCTGTTCGCCTCAATGCAGCAATGTTACGCTGTGAAGCATAACAAGTGAGGGAAGGGGCAACTGTCACAGGACACAGTATGTATTCGTTAAATATACACACATGCACCTGCTCTCTCCTGTCACAGTATGAGTATCTATATAAAGTACAACCTTGTTAAACCGTGCCCGCTTAAACAGTAGTTTCGTTTTAAAATTAGTAAAGTCAAATCCCTGACTCAGCGGCCATTGAACATAATATGTTTGTATCCGCATAAACCGTACTAGGTTATTGCGTACGTATTGGTTAACACGCAGTGTTTCCACTTTTTCTCGTGCAAACATGGTGTTGCTTCGTCACCATCGGGCCGCCCGGCAGAACAACAAGCCTCAGGGATCAGAACAGCATTCAAGCGCCCTGTGCATTTTCGCATGAAGCCACCTCAACATCATTTCGGTGCCGTGCCAGAGAGCATTGTGGTGTCGTGCAAACGATTCATGTCATGCCAAAGCTCGGATAAAAAAGACGCTGGGTGCTGAGCATAGAAGAACATCGTTCATGCTATCGAACGTGACACGAAGAAGTCGGTGCTGGCACGTGACAAGGTTCTACTGTTGACTACAATGTGTGCCACTTGGAATGCGAAGTTGCTCGACTACGAAGTTCGACTTGTCGCCATTGTTGCCTCTGTTGTTGCCGAAGTATCAACTAGCGATAGTGATGAGGACGACACGGAAAGCAACAGCACGGGCGATTCAGGCCTGACAGTGGCAGAACCTGCACGTTACGTCAGCCTCATGAATGCAATCGTCGCGACGAGAACAGCACCCCGCCATGAAAAAGGTGCCCGACAACTTCCGCAACATTACCGCCCGCGTGCACGGAGAATATGCAACACCAACGAGGAAGCTGCCATGTGAGTGTTTGCCAAGAAGAGGGGGCTAGTTGAAAAGCTGGCTCGCAGCTTCAGTAAGTTTGAGGCCGTGGTCGTCGCTGTTAGGCTGCAGCGGCATCAATAGAAAATAACACTTTTGTCGTGCGAACTGAATAAATACTGCATGTTTTTTCTATCCCTTTCATCGCACTTTCTCTGAGTTCCATTTTTGACAGGTAAGTGGGTGATCTCATGCTATTTCGGTTAAGCAGTACAACCATTTAGTACCTGCTTTTTCTGAGCTACAGCCAACTATGGTTTAGCAAGGTTTCACTGTACCTCATAAGTATACTGGCAGGCCTTCAGAGTTTTTTCGGACGTGCCTGTGGCAATTTGAGCCCTTAAGAGCAGTAAAAGACATGCATTCACTTTTTTCGGACTGCCCAATTCTTCGAAGGTTTTCACGGCCCCTAGGGGGTCCGAAGAATCGAACATTGACTGTACAACTAACCAAGAGGACGCTTCAAATGGTATGTGAGGTGAACACGTGGCGGAAGGACCTATGTATTGAGGAATTAATGGGAAAGGAAGTGTGCCACTACTTGGAAGGAGCTCGAGCTCAAACAACAGTGCTAGCTGACGTTGAAATGTCCAAACCAAAATAAACTCTTTATACAGTGAAATGCAACACTGACGAGTTATGCGCGGGCTGAGAATATGTCAGGACAGTTGAGGTGGACTTTCCAGCAGCTGATAGAGAATCTCACTTGTGACAAAGTTCGGGCCTCTTACCAATGTGCCATGTGCCTTCAAAACCGCATAGTCAACATTTGTGATTGAGTTGATAGCGATTACGCTTTGGCCTGCGGCAGTGTAGGAAACAGTAGTTTCGTTGTGACTCAGTGAGTGCTTCGGCTGTGCGCCTTCAAAACTCTGAAGTCATCATGTGTCGTAACAACGTTGCCGGGGCCACCTGTCTTATTTCTGCATCTTTTCTGGCTAACTAAGCTTACTCTCAAGGAAAGAGTGACCTCTTGGTATTGTAGGAGCACAGCCTACTAATACAGTTAAATTCATTTTTCTCTTTAGTATGCATTTATGACAGGACAGCAGCGGAAGGAACAAATACAACAAGCAAGGTGCTGTTTGCTTGTCATACACATTTTATTCCGCTACCGTCTCAAGAATGTCGTTGTAAATTTTTACCAATAAAACAGGCGGGAAATACAGTTTGGGTGGCAGAAAAATCAAAGCGATAATATTACACACTTTGTTGGAATGCACCCACCCTACACCCCTTGCTGCAATTGCACAAGCTAGGCTGATGATTATTGTGCACATACCGGCCATGCCTGATCCCAGGTACGACACCTCATCCTTGTTTTCCATGACGCCTGCAATGTCAAGGTGCGCCCATTGTGGGCACTTGACAAACTCCTGGAACGAGAGACAATGAGTGCTGGTGTGAGAAACACTGGCACACCCTATGGAAAGCAAACAACACAAATGTTCTACGCCTGATTCCTGTAAACAATTTTTGACTCTATATGTGTTGTAAAAGCCTACATCCATACATCAATCACAACATCAACATAAAGCTTATAATGCAAAGGTACGTTGTCATCTAATAATATACTGTAGGAGGTCCAAAAGTCAATGATCGTAGTAGGACCCTCATTCAATCTAGACTTACAAAAAAACCAAAAATTGTTCAAATGAGGCAGAGTTTGAAGCAATGAAACAATCCTTTGATGCAACGCTGCGATGTACGTAGTGGGCTACTGTGCAGAAAATGCATCAACCTCAATAATAATTTAACAGTAATTTATACCTGCAATACCATGGAAAGATATGCTACACTACTACTTTTGAATATAGAACAACTGTACTTGGTTCCGAGCCCTACTGACACTGAGCATAGATAGACACGCAGATGAAGTACTGATATCAGATCTGTTAATATTTTCACCAAGTAGTAGTTAAATACAAGTTAAGCAGTCGGATGATAAACAATGGCACTACTAGTATTTATGAGCATGCGAGCATGCATTATGAGGCTGAGCGCCTGGCTCCTCGCACCTTTACAATGACATGAGTCATGCCTTTTGTAGGTAATGGCATTAATCCCAGGATGAAAGCCTCAACTGGTACAGCTATCAAAGAGCACGACTCGTGAGAGCAGCATTATCATGAATTGCTTATGCTCTACAAAGACGTAAGTGATACCGAAACACCACCTCCATGGCCTTCACAATACCAACATAGTCGAAAAGACACGTGCCTGGTCTTCCCATCCTACTTTTGTGCCTCAGTGATAGCGCTAGTATTTATCAGCACACAATGATACATGCACGACACAGGAGCATGACAAGGGGTATACATGACACATTTGGGGAAAATGCACTAAATATGGTTAAAGCAGGAATAAACAGAAAGTAGGCACTATGTCGTAAACACCTCTTTTCAGAAGAACTTCCAAGGAGAGCACGACACAAGTGAAGCAAATACAATGGTGTATTTGCATGAATATGAGTCTTCAAAATTTACAGCTTCAGAAAGCATCATGTGTTATATATTCCCTTTCATGGCAAGGATATAATGTATTTTTCTTTTCTATTTCACTTCAAACTGCAGTGAGTTCAACGCTAGGCACCACCATGACTGCTACCATGTAGGGAGTCCCCTTGTGCATGTCAGCCTGCGTGCATTGTAGCTGATAGGCATGCACTGCGAATTGCGCCACCACTCGTTATAGTATGACACCATCACATGCGATTGGGCACCACTCTGGAAAATTATAATTTTTTTTAAATATGCATGCAGGTTGCCTCGGGAACACGATAGCACTTCTTCCTGTCACTTTCACCCAGCAGCAAGTGATTACTTAGCTGAGCCAGACGCCAAGTTCCCCTATTTATCAAAGCTGATAGCTTTCTTTGCTTTTTAGGCCATTTTCGTGGTAGGTATGCTGGTGGTCGAACTTGGACAAGTGGAGGCTAGAAAACATGTTAAGAGAAAGGGCACATGCTCTCGGGCAACTCAGATGCGAAGACAAGTAAGGGGAGACTGTCACGTCTTGTGCCACCAAGTTGTGGGAAGAAAAGGGGGTACTGTAGATCATTAGCTCGCTAGCTCGTCTGTCGCAAGAAGGGAAGAGAAAGGGAACATTCCCTGAGGCAAACGAGTTGCTGGGAGGGGTCAGAGGTAGCAGGAGGGAAAGCTGCTGCTTGCATCGATGGTTTCTGCACAATTTTTCATACCTCTCCGCTTCTAATCTCTCGCGCACTTGTTCTCCTGGTCACTGCTATTTTGCCTCCCTATGGAGCGGTGAGCTGGACAGAGTCTTTCTTTCTTCTCCCTATTTAGGACACGGCAGTGCCACATTAATGTGGTTACGGCATATCAATCGTGATCTCAAGCAAGACAATCGGGGCTGTTGTGCAGGCGCCGTCAAGTGAGTGTCAGCCTACAAAATTACACAGTGGATCACCGATGCATGAAAGGCTTTGTCCTGTTCGAATGTGTCACAGGTTTTTCCGAAGTAGTACTGCCTGTCCTTGATGACACGAAGGATGACAGTGATCTCATTGACGGGGCAATCAAAATAATGACAAATGACACCACGTGAGTACCATATCTTACGCGCAATTACCAGTATTTTTTGTTTTTTTTAGCATCCCCTTGCATTTTAATCATAATACCGTAAAACCTCATTATGCCGTACCTGCTTAAAGAGTGGTTTCGTCTTAAAAGTAGTAAAGTTAAATCCCCGACCCAGCAGCCATTGAACATAATGCGTTTCGTATCTGCATAAACTGTACCGGCTTATTGCATACGCATAGGTTAACACTTAGTGTTTGTACTTATTGTAGCACAATCATGGCAGTAGGTTGGCCAGGCAGAAGAACGAGCCTCAGAGATCAAAACAGCCTCCAAGCGCAAACGCAGAGGGCGCTTGGAAGGATGAAGCCACATAACATCGACATCATTTTGGTGCCGAGCCACAGAGCGTTGTGGCTGGCTAGTGGTGGCCTGTGTTGCAGCATCGTGCAAGCTAGAGCTCGCATCATGCCAAAGCTCTGACAAAAGCCGAGTGCTCAGCATAAAAGAAAAATTGGACATCGTTCGTGCTATCGAATGAGGCACAAAGTTGGCGCTGGCATGCGAGAGGGATCTACTGTTGACTACAGTGTGTGGTATTTGGTATGCGAAAGAGCAGATGCTCGGCAGTGCTGCTGGGACTGTGAAAAGATGTCGGCTATGAGGTTCAAATTTTCGAGGTTTGACTTCTCGCCAACATAGTCTCTATTATTGCCGAAGTGTTGAATAACGACACTGAGGAGGATGAGCACAGGCAATTCAGGCCCGACAATGGCAGAAGCTGCGAGTTATGTCACTGTCATCGCTGCTAGGCTGCCGCAGCATCAAACAAAAATAAGACTTGTGTAGAGCGAAATGAATAAATAGTGCACGTTTTTTGCCCTTTCATCGCACTTTCTATGAGTTCCATTTTTTATAGGTAAGTGGGCAATCTCGCACTATTTTGATCAAGCAGTACTACTGTTTCCGATACTTTTTCCGAGCTCCGGCCAACTATGGTTTAACAAGGTTTCACTGTATTTCTTTTTTTTTTCTTTCTGCGAGACCGAAATTCCTGCCTCCCCTTATATTTATGGTTGCATTATAACTATAATGAATAGAGCGATTAGACACCACAATAGTGTGTTGCAAACAGCACCTTACAGCAGGAGAGCAGCAAAATGTAGCAAATTGTCACAGCCAGCAATAACATACGTTCTATGAAATAATGTCACTTCTGTTTTCCAAATCAGTCTTGTTTCAATAGGTTTCGAAAATATCTGCTACTTCGAGATGGCATGGCAAGAACTGTTGAATCCTCACTGCTACTCATGGTAAATCTTGACTACATGTCTATGAGACTAAGTGCGAAGGGCTTGAATTAGTGTCCTCCAACCATGGGGAAATATTTCATACTATGTATTTCTTTACAAGCATCCACTGTTGTATCCACTGCTATTCAGCTACCGTACAGAAAACTTACTTGGATAAAAAAAAAAACAAGAAGTAAAATCGTTGATCTCTAGGAGTGTGCATCAATTTTGCTCAGCTGCACCAAAATTAAACCAAATGAAGCATGCTTGCAGTTAAGGCAAGATTCTCCTGTGTGCAGTTAAGGCACACAGTGGAGAATAAAATAATAGAGCCTAACAAAGCATCAGATTGCCCATGAATATGTTTCCAAAGTGAACACAAGCTCAAATTTATATATCCCTTAAATGAAATACGGGCCCCTATAATTTTTCTTATTTGATAGCCAGGTCTGCAAACCTTGCAATTAGATAAATATTACAGCTAAAGCCAATAGATACTATTATACCTCGATATAATGAACTTCAATAATTCCACAGACCACTGCATATTTAACCCTCAATACAACAAAGTGTTCACACAGAATTTCAATATATCGAAATTTCACTGCTGCCGTGTGAAGGCATACCGAGGCAATGCTGTATATACCCGCATAATGGACGTTCTTTTTTTTCCAATATACTAAAGCAAAGTTCATTATGTGGGGTAAATTTCATGCAGACATTTTCAAAACAGCAAAAATTGAAAAGTAAGGTGGTAATGATTTGTAACATTCATAAGATAACTTATCTTTGGAGTAAAAAGACATGTACTATACCATTTGCAAACCATAAATTCACTCCACATCGAAACCACCAGACCTGCCGTTCAGGTCGCTGGCCGCTTCATCCACATTGTGGTTCCACCATAGAATAAAGAATCAACGCATCAGCTGTGTGAAATCGACGTGCCCCAGGCCAATCACACGTGGTGAAACTGAATGTGCGCTCTGAACAGCAATCTCCAATCCCGCCCCAGCTCGTCCTCGCAGCCGCTTCTGGCCATCTGCCGTTATCACAAGCATCATGTTGCGCATATGTTTTAACAAGCACGCTGGGTGCCTCAAGCGTCCTGCTCATTGGCATGTCAAAGTTTATCAGCGTTCGATCAGTGTTTCTGTTTCAAAAGCAGATAAACTCTACGTCCCGCAGCAGGCATATAACTCGACTTAAGCCCATGACACACCTGAAAACCCAAGGCAGGCAGAAAAGCGAGCCACACACACACGAATTCAACACTATGCCCGACTATGGCCACTATGCCGATTAAGTGCCGG
This sequence comes from Dermacentor variabilis, assembly GCF_050947875.1. Lineage (NCBI taxonomy): Eukaryota > Metazoa > Arthropoda > Arachnida > Ixodida > Ixodidae > Dermacentor > Dermacentor variabilis. The sequence goes on from NC_134574.1 coordinate 36,653,707, forward strand.
CTGCCCCTTCTTCACTTTGACTCTCCCGTGCACCGTGCCTGGCCGCGCATCCTACGCGCTCGCTCTCCTATTACGTCAGCGTAAAGTATGCAAACTGCATACGTTGCAGAGAGCCAGTTGCATTTTTTTTCTCTCGAATCTGCGAGGTGCCTTTAAGCTGGCGTTGGCAGAAAGGATGAGTTAAGCATTAAGTGCGCTTGTTTTAAACACACAAGCGAGAGACAAAGATTGTAGTCTCTCCGAAAGACTACAGCACAGCCGTTCAATCGTGGGACTGCACAGTAGCAAAGTACGGGCTGCGTTCATTATGCGAGTAAATATGGTAAACTTCCGCGGGTGCAGATGGTTGAATGGTTGAATTAGATGTAGCTGCTTGCGAATGCGCCTCTCAAACCGTGCACCCTGTGACCGAGAGCGACCACCGAAGCAGAGCAGTGGCATGTTCCACATAAAGAGGATAAGATTCTATTGCACCCCGTGCGGTGTGTGCTTTGGGTGCAAGTGAAAACGTGCAAGGGTGAGCCAACAAGGATGGTGGTCTGATGAGCGCAGCCTTCATGCACGAGCAAGGGGAAAGGGGCGAGGCATAGCGAGCGGGGAGGAGAGTGGGGCGCAGGTTGGCGCACATCTTCTTTTCTAGCCCAGCTGTGGCTGCTCGTGGCTGTTGGCGTTGCTGACTTAAGGAGCCCGCACCGAGACGGTGCACCATCATGTCTTCCTGTGTGTTTTGCGCTGGAAGTTGCGTAATCTTGAGTTTTGAAGACAGGCTGAAGTAAGAGGCAGACAAAGCATTCGCTGCCGCGCTGCCGGCACTTTTCATGATAACGTCGTCCCACTGCAGGCAACACTAACAGCCACGGGGGTGGAGTGGACATGAAAGCATGGCTGGCTTCACTTTGTACCGCCAATGTAAAGATATCGTCAACACAGCACGAAACTGTATGTTGGGTAGCTGGCTTTCAAATTCGACAAAATGAATATCTTGTTCTCATCCAAATTTGTTTTTTTCCAATTGCCTGATAATGTGGGAGATTTTGCGGCTCCTTCCGTGGAAGAAATATCTGTCGGCAACCATATTTATTTTCATAAATGGTCAAATTTCAATATAACAGAATTTCGATAAAATGAAGCAAATTGCCAATTTTACCGACTCCACTATATGAAGGGTTAACTGTATACAGTTAAGTGTTGATATAATGAATCTCAATGTAATGAAGTATTTAACTCTTTATAACCTCTTGTCTATATAACGCCATGTATTTAGAACCTTAATATAAGGAAACGTGTTTATATGCGAGTTCAATTCAACGAATCTGTACTTTTTCCGCAAAGGAATGCCGAGACAATAAATGGAAACTTCCGTGGATGCGGATGGTCAAATAATGGAATTAAAAGCGGCTGCTTGCAAACGCACCTCTCAAATCACACGATATGCGACAAGAGTGACTGCCCTAGTGGAGCCGCATCATGTTCCGTATAAAATTCAAGTGCGATAAGATCCTTTCGTGCCCCAAGCACTGTCCACTTTAGGTGTAAATGAAAGTATGTCAGGATTAGAGAAGAAAGATAGTGGCTTCACGCCTACCCGTGCGAGCAAAAGGAAAGGGGGAGTGAAGTGAGCTCACGGTAATGCAATCAAGCGCGCGCGAGTGGGTGGGGGGTATGCTGGCGCGCGTCTCGGCCGTGGCTGCATATGGCTGTAAGTGCGGCTGAGTGCACATGCAGCCGCACACCCTGCTTTAAAGGTAATCTGGCATGTGTGCAAAGAATGGCCGTGCCAAGATGGCGTGGCACCATGTAAGCTGTTTTCCCGAGCGTTTAGTATAGGAGGTTAGGTAATCCTGCGTTTCGGTGACCCATTGGAGCCAGAGGCAGAAGAAGCATTCCCTCCCTGCTGCCGGCGCTTTTCCTGATAATGTCGTTCCGGCGCGGGCGACGCTATGAGCCGTGAAAGCATCGTTGTCTTCACTTAATTCATGCCGCCTGTATGAAGATATCGACGTACGTTGCATGAAACCGAATCATTCGTTGCCAACTCCTAAATTTATCAAAATGAATTGTTTTCTCATTCAAATTTGCTTTTTTTGATTGCCCGATAATTCAGAAAATTCTGCGGCCCCTTCCGTTTAAGAAAAATCGATCGGTGACTGCACTTAGGGTATTTGCATAAAAGATGGAATTTCAATAGAACGAAATTTCGATATAACGAAGCAAATTGCCGAGTTTACCGACTTCATTATATGGAGGTTTAACTCTAATAAGAAGTGCTAAAATTTATATATTTCTCAGGTGTTCAATTTTTATAAATGTTCACTGTTTATAAAGAAGTTTGCACACTTTCATGTGTTAAGCACGATGTAAATACACAACCTGCTCTAGAGTTGACGATAGTCACTCACTTACTACTAATATTTCTGTAGGCTATGTGCTCACTCATTCTCAGGTGCACTCATATACTCTTCAGCCATCGCTTATGTTTCTAGTGATGCTCGCCAACACCCACTCGTGTTTATAGTATCTTACATTCACACTTACCAGCATCCACTCATACACATACTTGGGTCAACTCACAATTGCGGACAGTCACCCATGTTCATACTCATGTCCACTCGCACACCATCACAGAATTTCGCTGTTACTGGCATTGACTGGCACTCACTCCTATTCGTACTCATGTCTCCTCGTGCCCTTCACCCCTTACTAACGCTCTATCTTACGCCCGTGAAATATGTAGGAAGTATGAGTCAGCCTACCCCTAAGTGAGTATGCTGACCTGTGCAGAAAATAGACAAATACGAAAAGGAACGTTCCAACAGGGACAGACCTTGAGGAAGGCTGCGGCTACACAGCAACCTCCTGCCCCGGCCTGCTTCGAGATGTTGTTGATGTCCGCAACGGTGGTCTTGGTCATCTGCTTGTGGTACAGCTCAAACAGGGGCATTCGCCACATCCGGTCACCTGTCACACGGCCAGCCTGCGCAACACCCGGGTAACGGCACCACACTATGGGTGAACCTGCTCTTGCTCTCCCGCCAAGTAGTCATGAATGCCCAGTTGAGCACAAGACACAGCTGTGGCATTCTTCTAGAGCATTGTACTTTGAGCATTCTGAAGCAGTACCTGTCATCAAAAGTATAGACAGCTGCCTAAATTGGCATACTTACATTCTTGAAAACTACACACTTCAAGACACTGACAACAAGGACTAGCGCAGACTCACAACTATAAGTGAAATAAAACGTCAGTAAGGCGAGTCTGTGCTTGTCTTTTTCAGTCTTTGGTTGTTTTTAATCTTGTCAAATGTGCAGTTCTCAAGAATACCTCCCAGTCTGACAAAAATACATTCCCCATTTTAGTTCTAGAGGAACACGTTCCAGTGTTCTAAAAATAATGCATCCAAAAGAAAGTACACCTAACAATTTTTCTCCAGTGTTCTAGAACAGCATATCCTATTGTCCTAGAACATCACATAACAATACAGTTAAAATGAAAAAGAAAAGAGAGAATGCATAAAGGAAAGAAAGCAAATATAAATTATATATGCTGTAAATTCTGCAGGAAAACAGCATACATACTCATGGCCAAGCTTGTTCAACCTACCAAAACAATTTTCTCTCACTATCCAAACACATGATAGGAGCCACATTGCTCCTCCCCTCTCGCCTACTGCAGGAAACACGTCTTCTCAGTAATGAAACAGGATGGAGTTCAGGCAGAAATTAGGTGCAGTGCAATGCCTTTTAATGCCCTGCATGCAGGCATCTTTACAGTGGAAGAGGAAAGTACTGTTTTGCCTGCATTGTTTCAAGAAAATATAAACAGAATGATCACTGTGATAGCAGGTCACAGAGCCAGAAGGCATTAACACCTTTGCACATTTTTAGCACTTTGGCATCTACCATGCAGCACAACCAATTCGCAATGACTTTATTCGCTATTCGCTCTTGCAGATAATGATGAGCTGACCACACCACAAAAGAACAAAGTGCAGATAGCCGGTGCTGTGCTGGCTGCCTTTAATGCAGATGTTTTGACAAGTATTTAATAGATGGCAGCACACTGCGGGTATCATCCAGTTGTCTTAGGTTTCGCACACTAGATGGACACATTTGTCTGCACTTTCAGCAGCAGTTCTTTGTAAAACAATGCAAAGCTTCCCACTTGCAAGACCCCGCTCTGTTTGTAGCCATTGCAAACAGAGTACTAGCTTCAAGAAAAACGAACAGGCTTCCAAGTGGGCACTTTCTTTTAGCACATACCACCGAAAACGGTATAGCATTACCATTCAAGGCTGTGCTTAGCCTGAAAGGGTCACATCCAAAAGTCTAAGAGGTGCTCTGAGTGCAAAACACACAAAGGTGCACTCCGCATTCCAGAATGTTATAAACTTTATTACACTTACTCTCTACTTTCTTTTACTGCACTTAAAGCACAAGCCTTTTGTGAACGAAATAAACCAGGCATTCTGTAAATGCAATATCTGTAGCAGATTTTAGAGCGATTTTCCAACAACACTCAACACACTGAAAGAAGTGAAAATATGCGCCCCGAAACACCAGGCACGGTAGAGCATCGAGGCGGAAGTGAAAGGATTAAAAAATATGAGAAGACTCTCAATTTAAATTTCTCTTTCAATTATGGCTTTCAGTAGTGTCATAACTTGCATGACTGTGTAATCAATGCATTAATCTTAGACTTAAATGATCAAGCCTAGCGACAAAGCTTTAAAAGATTAACAGATTTCATCTTCCTGCAAGTCTTGCTCGAAAACATTACACAACATGAAAGATTTAGAAGATATGTTAAGTTTTCCCATCCTTCAAGTTAATTTTGTTGCTTGCTGTTAAAAACAGCCACAAATTCTAAATGTTTCCAACTTTCAATAAAAAGGATGGCCACATCCTTACTTAACTAAATATAAATCACCAAACGTGCTTGGCAACACATCTAGTAGTTACTTACATTGGGTCACCAGACAAACTGAGTGCCACACTATTCTTTTATCTCACCTCATGCAGCAGGTTCCAGAGGGCATTGGAAGTGCAGAAGGCGCCAGTTGCACCTGCACCCAGTGCAACTACCATAGCACCTGCAAAGTGCAGAAAGCAAAGCAAATTTGCACTTTTATTGTAGTAATCATCATCATCATCAGCCTATTTTATGTCCACTGCAGGACAAAAGCCTCTCCCTGTGATCTCCAATTACCCCTGTCCTGTGCCAACTGATTCCAACTAGTGCCTATGACTTTCTTAATTTAATCACCCCACCTAGTCTTCTGCCGTTCCCGACTGCACTTCCCTTCTCTTGGCACCCATTCTGTAACCCTAACGGTCCACTGGTTATGTAACCTATGCATTACATGATCTGCCCAGCTCCATTTCTTTCTCTTGTCAAGGTGTTTATTGACAGGGTACGCAAGGAGTGAGAGGTCAAACTCGGTGCGGTAGTCAAAACCCTGTGAGCAGTCAGAACCGGCCCCGCGTGTAGAGCACTGGTGATGCACCTGACTGACCGGCACTTCTTTGTGACATTTTATACGCTGGAGATGCGCTGGGCTAACCGGCGCTTCTTCTTCGTTCCACTCTTAATGTCAATTAGGATATCAGCTAACCCTGTTTGCTCTCTGTTCCACACCGCTCTCTTCCTGTCTCTCAATGTCACGCCTAACATTCTTCGTTCCATCGCTCTTTGCGCGGTCCTTAACTTGTTTTCGAGCTTCATCAGTCTCCAAGTTTCTGCCCCATATGTTAGCACCAGTAGAATGCACTGATTGTACACCTTTCTTTAGATAGATAATGGTAAGTGTCCAGTCAGGCTTTTACAATGTCTGCCGTATGCACTCAAACCCATTTTTATACTTCTGTGAATTTCCTTCTTATGATCGGGGTCCCCTATGAGTACCGTATTTACTCGAATCAAATGCGCACTTTTTTTTTTCAATGAAACGGGTCCAAAAATTTCGTGCGCATTAGAATCGAGTACAGCGCTAAGTCTGCGTTACCATATCGCCATTGGCATTTCAAAATGGCCGCCTCATACGCGCTTCAAGCCTAGCTGCCGTAGCTTCCTCCATGTGCTGTAGTAGGTGTGCTTAGGCAATGCTTCCTTTGGCTTAGGTTAGTGCACCATCCGTCTTCCCGTTTTCTGTGTTTGCTCTATCAGCATGGAAGTGCTGACTGCAAAGACATACATAGTTCATCATGATGCCGGAATTAAAAGGGAAGCGATCACGTGTGCGGAGATGGATGGAAATTGGGCCTCATCATGGCTGTTCGGACTTCCGGAAACTCGCATGCGGGAGTGGCGCAAACAGGAGAGGCGTTCTACACCGGTAGCTGCTACGTATGGCGCAGCCCTTATCTTGAAAGTCAGCTGCAGCGGAGACAGGATTCTACGTATCTAGGTGCACTATGCTGTGTTCTAGTCGCAGGTCAATTCCCTCACTCTTGCTACTACACTTCCTAACTCCAGCGTCTAGTTTCTGCGGTCAACGAGTGAGACGTGTTCATGCTTGTGTGCTCGTGACGCCATGCTCGTTAATTTAGTTAGTAAGCGAATGCTTAAAAGTTCATATGGCTGATAAAATTACTATCCTTACTTTCCGCATAGCTGTCTACTAATTTGCTCTCGTAATCGAGGCTTTGCCTTTCGCGCGAAACCGTAAGTTTTTTTTTTTATTTATCGCAACTTTCATGCATTGGAAGTAAATCTTTGTTTTTTCCAAATGAGAGAAAGTTGTATTTCTGTAAGAAAGAATGAGGTGTGCGGTACTGTGAAGGACTTTTCGTTCTTGACGGCAAACAGGTGCGCGTTACAGTCGAGGGCATTTCTTTTCTTCCATTTTTTGGGGGGTCATGAAAAATGGGTGCACGTTACAATCGAGGGCACGTTAGAATCGAGTAAATGCGGTAATTGACTTAGGTAAATACACGCCTTTACAGACTAAAGGCTGACTGGCGATCCTGAATTCTCGTTACCTTGTCCAGCTATTGATCATTATCTTTGTCTTCTGCATATTAATCTTCAACCCCACTCTTACGTTCACTCTGTTAATCATTTGTTGTAATGCAGTAGAGCTTTCAAAATGTAACTGAACAAATTAGCATCGTTTAATGCTCATTTATTTTATTTACGTATTGTACATTGTAGACTTCTAGTGAAGCATTTTGTAAGGAAGAAGTACAGCGCTGCCCAATGCCAAAGGGGAGCACTTTTAATGTGTGGCTCTGACTTTGCTGGCCGTGATTCAAAAGATTTTAATTTTTTAAGTTCTCCACATTTCGAAGTTGAACTGGCTCCTCCTTCAAGAGTCAGATTGGTAGAGCCAGTAGCGTTGCTTGTAAACTTTTCTTTTTCTTTTGTCCGTACTTCAGCTGGGCAGTGGCATCGCGAAGTACTTTAGTGTAGAAGAGCCCCTAATGACAAGTTGAAATTATTTCTTGTCTGTTGTATATGCCACGACTCCAAAAGGAGGTGTCTTGCAGGATTTCTTTCAACTTCTAGGATGATTGCAAGGTCAGGGTCAATTCTGTGGTCATAAGTTTCCAAGCACTCGACAACTGTGCTGCATATACGATTAAAGTTCCATGGTTTCTACGGAAGCACTCTGGAAGATAATTCATCTCACTGGGCTGGCAGAGCAGCCGGGCAGGGGACAGCATCTCAGCCCAGCTGGAGCGAGGACAAAAGCGAAAGTGAAAGTTTGCAAGCATCACTTCTGGCTCTACCGACCTCACCCCTGCGGAAGGCAGTCCAGCTTCGAAACATTGGAAATTAACATCCAGCATCTTTCAGTAGATGTCAAATTCAGCCCTAATAGTTAGTTATTCCCAACCAGACAGATGTCAGCTGAAAGTTCACGCTGAACTGCACGGATGTGCAGGATGGTGCCAGCAGCAGCGCCAAGCACAAGTAATCTGCTGCAAAGCTGGGGGGAAGGTTTGTGTTCTTGCGGGAAATACAAAATCTCATATTTTATTGCGATTGCAGTTACAGTTAAACCTTATTATGACAAACTTCCAATATAACGAAATTCTCGATATAACGGAGTATTTAGCTTTTCATACCCTCTTGTCCTTAGAACACCATGTGTTTAGAACCTCAATTAGCGAAGTGTGTTTGTATGCAATTTCAATTTAACGAAATTTCACTGCCACCACAAAGGAATGACAAGACAATAAATGAAAACTTCCGCAGACGCAGATGGTCAAATGATGGAATTACAAGCGGCTGTTTGCAAATGCACCTCTCACATCACGCGCCGCGCTACAAGAGTGACCACCGAAGTGGAGCCGCATCATGTTCCGTATAAAGTCCAAGTGTGATAAGATCTTATTGCGCCCCATGCACTGCGTGCTTTAGGTGCGAGTGTAGATGTACGAGGGCGAGACAAGAGAGATGGTGGCTTCACGAGTGTTGCATTCCCGCGCGAGCAAAGGGAAAGAGGGGGAGGGGAGCGAGCTCGCGGCAACGCGATCAAGCACACGCATGCGGGCGGGGTGGGCGTGGATTGGGGGTCAAGTCGGTGTGCGTCTCGGCTGTGGCTGCGCATGGCTCTAAGTGCGGCTGAGTGCATATGCAGCCGCACTCCCTGCTTTAGAGGTAATTTTGCGCGTATGCAAAGACTGGCCATGCCAAGATGGCGTGGCACCACGTAAGCTGTCTTACCGCGTGTTTAGTATGGGAGGTTGTGTAATCTCGAGTTTTGATAACCCGTTGGAGCGAGAGGCAGACAAAGTATTCGCTCCCCACTGCCGGCACCTCTCCTGACAGCATTGTCCCAGTGCGGGCAGCGCTATCCGGAAAGGCGCCGGCAGCAAGGAGCGAATACCTCGTCGGGTGACGCTATCAGCCGCGAGGGCGGAATGCATGAGAAAGCACGGCTGGCTTCTCTTAATTCGTACCGCTGAGAAGATATCGTTGACCTACGTGGCATGAAACTGTATCATTCGCCAACTCCCAAATTTATCCAAATTAATTGTTTTCTCACTCAAATTTTCTTTTGACCGATTGCACGACAATACGGAAAATTCTGCGGCCCCCTTCCGTGTAAGAAAAATCGATCAGTGATTGTACTTATTTGCATAAAAGGCCGAATTGCAATAGAACGAAATTCCAATATAACGAAGCAAATTGCCGATTTTAACGACTTCGTTAAATCAAAGTTTAACTGCATATGGACACTCCGGGTAAATTTCTGCCGCCACCACGATGTGGCCATGCACGGTATGCCATAGGTGCAAGTGAAAGCTTGCGAGGGTAAGCAGATGCGGCATAATCTCGTGCACATAAGGGAAGAACGTGGGGAGGAATATCACCGTCTTCCATTACAAAAAAGGCAGTGGGTGGAGGAGGCTCTACTGCGCAGGCCCTATATTGACAGCGATCTGCGGTGGGCACAAGCCTAACTGCGTTGAGGACTGGTGGCTTCGTGTGCGCCGTGTTCTCCCCACTAAGTTCGTGACGAAGTGAGTCGGAGCACAAAGGGCAATTCTGTTGATGCTGCTGCCGCTCTTCGTTACGCCAGCATTATGACATCGACTGTCCGGAATCATTGAGTGAGATGTGTTCGCGTTTCCCTGTGTACATGTGATAATGTGCTTGTTAATTTAGTTAGTTACAGCAGTTTATCAGCTGATAAAATGACTAACTTTAGTTCGTATAGCTGTCTAATAATTTGCTATCGCAATCGATGCAGTTTTTCTGCACTTGTGTGCTCCTGCGCATGCCGCACAAGGACGGAAGGCAGACGCCCTCCTCCTTTCCACCCTCTCCTCATCTTTTCTCCTACTCTCTCCCTGCGCAGGCAGCCAGGCAGTTCCCCACTGGCAACGCAACCCTCCCAAGAACCGGTCATCATGTCAGGTTTCCAGCTAGTTAAAGACACCCCACCTGTGAGGGTGGCAATGTCCACCACTGCCTTGGGGTTGAAGGTGTCCGCATAGCAGAGAGCGTCAGCCAAGATAAGGCGTCCTTCAGCATCTGTGTTGTCCACCTGTGGAAACAAAATTACAAGAGCTAATTAATAAAGCAAAATACACGTAGAACAAAGCTGAAAATAACAGAGTGGTTCACAGAAAGCTTATACTGTTGCCGGATGATCTTTAGGGCATGACAAATTTAGACAAGCTTGATTATTTATACATTTTCTCAACACCACCATTCATTCCAATGAAATGGTGCATAACGATTTTCACAACACACACTATTAAATTTTTTGGACTCCACAATGTGCCTTAGCTTGGCCTGCGTCTCCTCCACAACAAAAGTACTGAAAGAATTGGCTGTTAGATAACCACACGTCATAGACTAGTCAATCCAGCAGTCAGTCACCAATCCTAGGCTGCAGCCAAACCGCGTGACAAACCAGGCCAAGCCACCAAGCCTGCTTTTGCTCATGTGTGTCATGTGCATCCATTGTTTGTTACTTGATGCGTTAAACAGAAGTAGGGCCTTCAGTAGTCATCAGACATTGCTCCAACTATAAATTTTTTCACTCCAAATCATTAGGCAGCTCTTAATGACCCCAGCACCACTCTCATTACCTGAACAAGGGCAGCGGCAAACTAATGCACGTACTACTAGACAGCGACAACAGCAAGGATTACCACAGCTGTATGACTACTGGATGGCAGTCAACCTATAATTGTATACGTTGGTTGCATTACACTGGCTAAATTTAAAGGAATGTTGAAGAGAATTGTCAAACCTGTTTAGACTGATCAAGAATCCTTTAAAACTGTATCTCAAGACATGAAGTTGGTTACTAGAAATAAAAATTACGAATGTATATTTCTTTATATTTCGCACCGAAGCCAGTGCCGGTAAGTGCCAGTGTGATGCCAGCAGTTAAAAGGAAGTCCAACAACCATTGCCATGGCCACAGGTGGTACTGGCTAACACTCCCAGGGCTAGTGATGCATGCATACATACACACCCAGGAAAATGGATGGGAGGGCAGCTGCCATGGTAGCTTAATCTGCCTTTTTCATTTTCCTGTGCTGCCCTCTGCCGCACAGCATTCTAAATGTTTTGGAAGGGTGCCGGGGTTTTTGCTGCTTGATTTGTGTTCATGTGGCCACATTGATTGCGTTTCAGTTGTGCATTCCGTGGATCACGAATCATTACAGGGTGTCTACCAAGTTGACATTTCCAAATTCCCCGAGTTTTCCAGGTTTTCCCTGAATGCCTTTGCGAAATTCCCTGAGTGATGCAGAACTGTTTTATGTGAAGACGAGCTGAAACCATATTGCCCGATGCGCTCACTCTCTAGTAAGCATATAAAAAACGACTTAATCCAATTTGAATACTAAGGAGAAGTGTTCATGTTATTTAAGAACAGAATAGAAGGAAGGGGTTAGTAAAATGCACAGCAAATAAAATGTCTTTGAAAAAAATTGCAAATCGAGTCGGACATTTTAAGATACGAATAAAAAAAGGAGATCCATACAAAAGCAAATATTTTCGAATATGAGCTATTTCTATCAACTGATAGTAAGCTCAGTGGTATGAGGTCTGAACTTTGTCATAATTGAGATTCATTCTCAACAGCTCGTAAGTCTACCGCAACTGTCCTGACATACTCTCCTCAGCCCGCGCACGACGCCTCATTGTTGTTTCACTGCTTCAAAGAGTTTATTTTGGTTTGGATGAGGGACACTTGCATCTCGGCATCAGCCAACACTTTGTTTTTTGAGCTCAAGCTCCTTCAAAATGGCGGCAGCACGCTTCCTTTCCCGTTCATTCCTCAATGCGTAGGACCTTTCTGTTCTTGCACTCGTTCCGTCACTCGTTCGCCCCACGGACCATTTGAAGAATCTTCTTGGTCAGTTGCACAGTCCACGTCCTACTTTTCGAACTCCTTATGGGCCGCGAAAACATCCGAAAAATCGGCCAATTGGAAAAAAAATAAATGCATGTCATTTACTGCCCTTAAGGGCTCAAGCCGACACAGGCACATTCGAAAACGCTCTGAAGGCCTGTCGGTACACGTATCAGGCATATCGGTGCTCGTGTTGTGACGGGAAATACGGGGTGTACGTGTGTATAATTAAGGAATACATACTGTGTCCTGTGGCAATAGCCCCTTCCCATGCTTGTTACGCTTCACTGCAATACTTTTGCGTACGCTTTACCAAGTAACATTCCTGTACAGAGGCGAAGCTGACTTTCGGAAACCGGCATTATGCATCGCACCGTGCTTTCCAAGCTTCTAAGCCAATCGCGAGGACCGCAAAGGCGGATTCAGTGCCATTGCTGAAAACAGCGAATTCTCTCAATAAAGAACACTGCACCCAATGACAAGAAGCTTCATAGCGAACGTTGAAGCAGCTAGGCCTAGCGTTGCCGCAGCGATGGCTACGGCTGCCAGCGGATCTGCGTGCGAGAGCACCGGTTTGAGGCGGCGAGGTAATCAAAATGCCAGCAGTGGTGGCTTTTATTAATGCCGTTTCGGACCTGCGGTCATGGCAAAACGTCCGGAAAATCGGACAGCGAAGAGTTCTTGCGTACGAAATTTCAGACGTTCTGATACACTGACTCTATGGTGTACGTGGTGGTGGTGCCGCGAAGCCGTCCAAATTATCGGGAATCCGGAAAGTCGGTCGTTGACTGTACACTGACAACTCCTCCAGCCGACGACAGGCCGTCAAAGACGATTCATTACGATTTCTGTCTTGCTCGAGCCAGCTTTACCGCGACTTTCGACCCTTTCAATGAAATTACAGCTAATTTTCCCTGATAGAGGGACAAATTTCCTGAGTTTTCCCTGAGTTTTTCTAAACTACTCAAAATCCCTGAGAATTCCCGGTTTTCCCGGTTTTCCCGGTTGGTAGACACCCTGCATTATTAATGGCTTCTCCGGGGCTGATTGGCGGTCCTGGAAGCCATGAAGCCCTCAATGACTATTAGGCGAGCAGGCTAGAGTGCACTGTTGTGTAAACAGTGCGGCCGTTAGAGGCACACTGAGTTCCTTTGCCAACACGGCTGCCTTGAAGTTTGTTGTCGACAATTTCTGCACTTGGAGCTTGCTTTTGTATTCTTCTTAAACATTGTTTAGACATTTGGCATATTCAAGAAGTCTTCGAGTGCAGCATTCTGCGGCGGATTTATCGGAGCGGTGCACTAGTTTACATCTACATCTATAGACACACATCGTTGTTAGGGTCAAACATTGTGGAAAAGGTGCATCGCTGATGTGAAATAATGTCAAAACGTAGCAGAACAGACATATCCTCATATGTACCATGTTCCACCCTGAGACGAGTCAATATGAGCTACCGAACACTTAAACAACGGCAACTGTGATCCAGATAACATATTACGGGCTGTTAATTTATTTCTGATTGTCACTTTTCTGTAGCTCCATCATACTTACAGTTTGTGCATACCATAAAACATCATTAGAGAAAACTATGCTCACATAAATGAAGTGCTCATATGTAGGCCGTGTTGTTCTTTCGCGAAAACGCGGATGCCATCACTGATACCGTTGGTATACCTGAGTGACACAGTTTTTCATGCTGCTGTGTACCAAATGCACCGTCTCTTGTTTCCTGTTTGACGCAGAGGTGAACAGTACATCGCTGGAATTGATAAATGTGCCAGCATAACAACATATACAGACCCACCCACTATGTAGCGAATGCAACCACCAGCCTACCGGTATGGTGACATACAGATGTTGGCACAGCTCTGTGTCGCTGCTTGCCGCTTATTGTGTATGCGTCATGCGAACTGAAGTGTAGTTGATTTCAAATCGTAAAAGACAGAACTGAACTGTAAAAGCAGTTTCCTTCGTCCTAACTTCTTACATTTCAGTTCATGTCCGCCACTAGTGGGTGCACGAACACAACGACGCCAGGCTTAACCTTCGCTTAACAGGATCAACACTGGCTTGAACTTCTTGTGCACGGCTTCAGAGGGTTGAAGCTTGTGCATTTCAACTTCGTAGGCATGTTCTGACTCGCCCTGGGCGCGATTAATTATATATACAAGCGTGTCACTATCGTGTTGTTACTTCGATGGCCAATCACGCAGGGTTCAGCCGAACGATGGTCGGCACATTGATTTTGTCGGTGCCGTCGACAAGAACGCCCGCCAGAGTGCGACAACTCGCGCTTGTCGGTTGCGTCATTGTCGGCCTGGTACGATAAAATGCTTTCAGTGACACACTGTACTGAATAGTCAGTCAATCGGTGACGTGAGCATCTTGTCAGTCTCGTATCGACTTAGTGTTACCACGTCTTAAACGAGTACGTGAAGTCAGGCATGCGCTGCCACCACCAGCAAGTCAGGACCGACGCTGCAAGGAGACATCATCAGCAACGTAATGTTTTTAAGTGTCGCCCTACTGTAATGCACAGGCTTTTCGTTAAATTTGCTAGCCATCAATGAAAGGTGGCAACTACCTGGCTCAGGGTGCAGTTCGAACCATTCAGACAAAGCCCTGGCTACTTCCTGTTTTAAAGTGGAGTTGTAGTCTCACGCACCGCATGTTTTCGGCACTGCTACGACGTCAAGCTGCCAGTGGAGTTTCAACACGGTACGTGGCACGAGTGTTTGCAGCAGCGCGTCTGAGCACTTCATTTTTTTTTTTTTTTCGGGAGACTTTCCGGCGTACAGCAACATGTGCAACCCTTCCAAAATGTTTCGCGACTAATCTGCTATGGCAGGGCGCATGAGCCGTCACGCTACGAAAGAGGCGGATTGGCAATGCACCTTTAGAATGGAAACAGTGCAAAGAACACAGTAGAACGTGTTGTTGGGCAAGTTACTTGAAGTATTGGGGGTACATGTGAGCATGACATGTAAACAAAGAAAGGAGTAGCAAAGAGCGCTAAGCTCTGTTCTTTCCTAGTTTCTCCTACCAAGTCTTTGTTTCCACCTCACGCTAATGTGTACCTCGTTGCAAAGAACAGACTTGTTCTTTGCACTGTTTCCATTCTACATACCACATACCAAGTGACCCAACAGCTAGCTCTCTTGAGGTAAAGCATCGCGCGTGCAATGTGGTGGGTTTGGCTCTCACTTGAGGTAAATCGTCGCACTGACATTTTCTTTTTCCTTATTGATTCTAAATTACGATTAAACATAACAATGAATGTGCCCTATGCTTTCTCTGGCTTCAATGTCTACACTGTTGATATGCTCGTAAATAATTGAAACTGAGTCCCTCAAATCCTCTTATTTTTCTCACTGATGTCAAGGATTTCCAAGCATCTTCTTGCACTAGCAAAAGTTTTTCAAGCTTACTAACATCACTTTGTTACTCCTTAGTATACAATGTAATTCATGTTTAACAATAAATAAAATTAACTATGCCGTCAAATTTTGTGACGTCAAAGTGAGCAGGAATTTCAGCCCAGTGTCATACATTTTATCACAGCGCGAGTGACTTTTAATGTACAGCATTCTTCTCAGAGTCAAGCTATTTTTTTGTACCTCACCTTACTGTTTTCGTGGATCAATGGAGCAGACAACTACCACCATCTGCAGTCAAGGATGGGAAGTAACTAATGCTTTGGTTAGTGGCCGCTCATAGGACAATGGGGGAGAACAAGCCAAGTGTGTAGAGTGGTAACGGTGCTGACGCATAACTTCGATGCTCAACCCAAAGCGAGCGTCAAGTTTCGCTGCGCCAGCATCACATTCTGGCACTGGTAATATACAATTCTGTGCGAGCTTCATGTGCCTGAATGTTTAACTGTCGTAGTTGAGCGCTCGACCAAAAAAAAAAAAAAAGTAATTTGAAGACTTCAAGGGACACTAAAGTGAAAAACGATTTCTTCTGCATCAGTAAATTACCTTTCTACAACCCTAAAAACACCACACTTACCACGATAAGACGCTTGGTAAGCCAGAAAAAGCGCAAGAACGAAATACGGATGGCAACGCCTACTAAAGTTCCCGCACTTGGTGGCTGTGAGGTCATGGATTTTGATGGCATCTTCTAGGGCCTACTAATTATATATAGCGGTACAGATTGACTACATTGTGTTCTAAAGGAATCAAATATTAAACATGGCAAGTTTCAGGAACCTTTATTCAGCCAGCACGGCCCAAATGCGAAAACATACTTTGGAATCCCTGACGTCACGCTGACGTACCAGCGCTGGGGTTTCGGCGCGAATTCAAATACTGATGCTTGGACTTCCGTTTTCTCATTTAATAATCAAACTATCTTTTTTAAATCACTGACTGCAGGGTTCTCAAACAATGTTCCATTAGTTTAAACTGATTTATTGTTTCGCTTTAGTGTCCCTTTAAGAAACTAGGCAATAGAAAAATGACAAAGCACATCTCGGGCTGCAGCGATTTACACAACGCTTCACATTACATAGATGTCAACTTCAGTTGAGTCTGCAATTTAGTACCAAAGAAAGGTAATTAACTGATACAGCTCAACTTATTCAGTGTCCCTTTAATGCAAGAGGCACATCTAATGATGCAAAGCTTTCTTTTTTTTTTTTTCAGAACAGGGCATTACAACTTGAGCCTTTCACTGCTGATGAATAACTGCACCTGCTGTTATGGACTGGTGGCTATGGCACTACGCTGCTGCCGAGAGCACAAGGCTGCGGGTTCGATCATAGCAGCGGCGGCCCCATTCTGATGGGATCGGAATGAAAAAATGTTTATGTACCATTCTTTGAATGCACATTAAAGAACTGCAGGTGGTCAAATTTAATCCACTACTCCCCCCCTCCCCCTTATGGCATCCTTTGCAACTCACTGTGCAGCTTTGGGACGTTAAAGCCCACAGTGTAATAAAAAGCCGATGTTTTGTACAGTAGGATATACACAGTCCCATACACTAGCAACGTCCTCCGGCGTGGAATCACTGGTCAAGGTGTTTGTTGGCATAACGACGCTCAAAAGTCCAGGATTCCCCTTGCAAGCTGTAGCACATGTATGTGGCAGCAGATTGCAATGATGGGCTGCTCTATAGCATAAACAAAGTTTACCTTAACCCTTTCAGTACCGAATTTCTTTTCAAGGTGCAACAAATCCAATTTCTATTTTTAAACTGATATTAAAAAAGAAATTCAGAGATAGTGCTAATTAATTTCATTGATTAGAATAATTACACTTCCTATGGCAACTTGGTTTTTCAGAAACAAATTTTATTACTATATTTCAGATATGGCATCTTCATTTCACTGTCATTGTTCCTTTGGAGACAACTTGTCATGAACATAGAACTGCTCTGAATCCGAGTTCATAAGAAATTGAATCACTGCATCACTCAAAGAACATGCAGGCTTTTTGTGCCAGTCAGCCATATTGGAAAACAAGAAATGCTAGCAACACCAAGAGTTGCTAAGTTTTGTTGCACCCTTTGTCACATAATACCCGCCGTGGTTGCTCAGTGGCTATGGTGTTAGGCTGCTGAGCACGAGGTCGCAGGATCGAGTCCCGGCCACAGCGGCCGCATTTCGATGGGGGCGAAATGCGAAAACACCCATGTACTTAGATTTAGGTGCACATTAAACAACCCCAGGTGGTCGAAATTCCCAGAGTCCTCCACTACCATGTGCCTCATAATAAGAAAGTGGCTTTGGCACGTAAAACCCCATAACAAAATTTTTTTTTGTCACATAAAAACAAAACCTAGCATAAAGTTTTAGTTTAGCCAACTTCTGAGTAGATGGCCCAATCTGTATACTGTGGTTAAATGTTCCCGAATCATCTTGGGCACGGCCAGCATCAGCAGTGAGATGAGTATGCTCGAGTAGGCTCATCTAAAAGGGTCAATTGTGCTTCTGCTTCCTCCCAGTCATAGAGCTTCATACAATAATTACTAGAGGGAACTCTGGCACTAGTGCCTATGGCAGCTGGAATGGGAGTGGTTGAAACAGCTTGGGAATTATGGGTAGTACATGGATTTGCCTAAACTTTGTTCTTCTGGCTTCAAATGGCTTTGTGACTTTGTAAACTCGTCATTTTCAACAGTGTATTGCGTAATACATAATTAAATGAACATTATTAAAGTTGTCTGATGGCAGGATTCGAACACAGGAACTTTAGCACAGACGACCAATGTTGAAACCATCATGCCACGGACTCCTGCATCGACAGGCGACATATAACACCCTTATGAATTTATCACGGGCAAGCCAGTGCCTTGAGATGCCAGGCGCATTTCGATTTGGTCGCCTCGACAAGCTCAATCGTTTCAATTAGTAGCGATTGTGCCTGTTCGCAGCATCTTCTGCACTTAGAAAAGTACAGATGACTCTCAAATTTACGACAATAAAGGAATACAAAGCGTAATAGACAAATCCACAAGAATGTGTGAATCCACAAGCACGAAGATCAGACAAATCCATGTACTTCCCATCATTCCCATGGTGGCTCAATGACTGCAGTGCCACAGTTACCTCTAGTATATTGTAGGAGACCCTATGCTCCCCCGGTCTGACCAGCACTCCTCTGCAAGTTTGCTATTCACGAAGTTTGTTTGTGCACTTACTGAGAGGATCGGAGAAAACTGACGTGTAGTTGGAACACAGCAAATGGAATTCCTACAGTGCTACCTAAACCGCCGGTGACACCTGCTCTCCAATGTGCGTGAAACTACACATCAAACGCAAACTATAGCAAGTATTAAGACAGTACATTAATCCAATATTGTAAGCAGTACTACCAGAAAGCATAGCACACATATATCTATGTACCAATACATTGTAGACCACTTATAACGTAGGTTGTCGGAGTTGCAAATATCTGCACTATGACCAGAAAAACATATTAAATGGCTAAACACGTTTAACACAGGCAGACAAAACAGCTGTGTGTATCCGAGAAACAAAGCATACAACTGGGATGTTTGCATTTATTGAAATTTACAAAGGATGAAAGGTCAACGTCCGAGCATGCATGGTTTTCGTGTGAAGCAGGCAAAGTAATAGAGAAAAAGAAAATGCTATAGAGTCACAGAAATTTTTTCAGGCCTGCTCAATTATTTAGACTTCCCCGGGGCACCATAGAACCAATGTACAATGATAATCAAAATTTCGGATGTTGTATGGTGTCTCATTCACTTTCTTGGAGTAATTTGTGTGCGCTTTCTCAAAAACATGACAATTGTGGACCAATTTGCCACCATTCAAGTGTTGCCTGTACCCTTACTTTCATTGTTGAGGTGGTTCGTCCGCTTTCTATGTGCCCGCACCACGTGTTTCGTTGACTTGGCACCAAATTACAACATTGGTCATTGATAGCTCTTGACGAGGCACGTTAGTTAGGCCTAGCCGGTGGTATTGTTGGGTGGCATGCCATCGCAGCAAGCTTGTCCTTGAAAATGGCACGTGATCATGCGCACAGGCTGAACCAACAACAGCATGCATGATATAAAGTTTGGGTTCACGGGCGATGGGCCACCAACTATCGCCAACGCATAAATAACTTTGTATGTGCTGGTAGGAATGGCGGAAGGTCGCATGTGGACATTAACGAACACTCCAAACTGATTTTGTGCAACACAGCTTAAACTGACAGCATTGCAAAATCAAGGTCCGTACGCACTGTATCGGCATTTCACGACGCTGCGCATCATGACAGACGAACCGGAAACACACCCGCAACCTTGACCGTCACAAAACTTTCAAAATTTGTTTGTTTTCAGCCTGCCCGACTGCTCACATAGTTTTGCGACCCCTTCCATATCCAAAAATGTCAGTCGACGACTCTGTTCACTTTCTGCAAACAAACTGAGGAGCCAAAGAGTGACATTAGGCACATGTTCAGGGCAGAGTGCACGCCTCTGGCGAGTGGCCGGAGCAAAGGCTTCCTATTGCCGAGGCAACTCCCGCATGCCTGCAGAGCACATACATACAGGGCACTGCCGCCGTTGCTCTCTCTCTTTTTTTTTTCGCTCTTTGTTTTTTGCTCTGCGTGTCCTCCTCCTCCTCTGCATTGCCCTCATTTTTCTCCCCTCGGCAGGTGCACCTTGTTGAGAGGTACACTGGCTGCTTCACTTAGCTGCAGATTTTCTTTCGACCACATCACACTCGAACCTCACTATAATGAAACGGGATATAACTAAATAATGGTTATAATGAAGTAGATAAGATTCCCCTTAAAATCCCCATAGAGATCTATCATAAGAAGCCAACAAACACTGACACCAAGGACGACATAGGGGAAATTACTTGCGCTTAATGAATGAAATAAAGAAACAATAAATTAATGGAAATTAAAGTGGATGAAAAAACAACTTGCCGCAGGTGGGAACCGAACCCACAACCTTCGCATTTCGCGTGCGATTCTTGGTAGAGCATCGCACGCGAAATGCGAAGGTTGTGGGTTCGGTTCCCACTTGCAGCAAGTTGTTTTTTCATCCACTTTAATTTCCATTAATTTATCGTTTCTTTATTTCATTCATTAAGCGCAAGTAATTTCCCCTATGTCGTCCTTGGTGTCAGTGTTTGTTGGCTTCTTATGATATGACTAATAAAAATCGGGACCCTCGGTTAACCCCCTCTCTTCCCATAGAGATCTATGTATCTAAAACCTCAAATTACTCTGCCAATGGATATAAAAAACATAGATTCATCTCCGAAGCCAAAAAATACCCCACCGTTGCGCACTGTGTACACTGATAGTAAACTGTGCACAGGCAGCAGCTCATTATTGCACTTCTCTGCTGACCTCTTTCTCTTGCACATGCCTGGCTGCGCGAGCCGCACCCCGCTGTGCAGCTAGGCATGGTTGTGTGGAAGATTAGTGCAGTCACTTTGTTGCAGCATGCCGCTCAGGCAGGTGCAGCTGGGCATGGTCTCCGAGATCGCCCCGATGCAATCTCGGGGGTCACGCGCAAGCCTATGCAAGTTGTGCCATGCTGCACGGCTAGGTACAATGGTGCGAGATTAGTGCATTAAGTTCTTGCTTTCTCCATGGCACGCTGTGCAAGCAGCCGCAGTGGGACCTTACCCAAGAGACCTACTCGGCATAATCTCGGGGGTCATACCCAGGCAGCTATCCCCCTAAAGGGTGTCCCGTTCACTTCTCCCTCTCCCTGCAGCATGCCGCAAGGGCTAGCAGCTGGGCGCATTGACATCGGTACAATCTCGGCCGAGCTAAACCCGCACAACTAACTTCGCCTGCCTCCTCGATCACACAGCAGAGTGCTGTGCTGCTGCTTGACCATGACGAGCCAAGTGGAAAGTGGACGTAAAAGACGATCACAATGGAACAGAACGCAACTATCTAAGGCTGTCGCGTCAGGCGCTAATGAGTCACGTGTTGCACATGCCGAAGATTCTTCTGTTGTTTTATTTAAATTTTGTTGCATGCATAGCCGTGCAGCATTTTACGAGCCACAAGGTCATCTTATTTCCATGTTTACAATTGTGTACCCTATTGGGCATATATTGCAGTAAATGGCAACAATGTATATAACGATGTTCGAATGTATTACCAGTATTTTGTCTTGCGCATCTGCGCTATAAGCAGCATGCATGGAGTCATGCATATAACATGGAGTTGCGTGGGAGGGTAAACAGGAGTTATAAAAGACTGCATTATATCCGGTCCTGCACTATAAGTGGTTACTTTATAAGTGGTCTGTGCTGAGCTTGGCAAATCAAAAGCCAAGAGGTGTCGTACTCATCCAAGATAACAGGGATGCTACCATGTATGATCACATGAACAAAAGCTGCGCATGAGAACTCAATATCCTTTGATATATATGCACACAATGTTTGTACTATACTGAAGAAGAATAAAGTACTGGGTGAGTTAAGAGCAAATTCATGATTTACAGCACAAAAAAGATAAGGTCACACACATCACATGGATTGAGTAAACCTTTAGTATAACACAGCACTCGTGTTGTTCCTACATTTTCTATCTCCAGTCTTTTTTGCACTGTAAGCTATGAGTTTCATAATGCTGGCCCCTCCCCCCTTATAATTCACTTTTAGGCCTTTAGCATGCCTTAAATGAACATTAAAGCAGAATCAGAATCACATTTTGCAAAGGCTTGTTGTAATTCAGGCATTGAACTCATGCCTTAAGACCACTGCAGTTCATGAGCTCTAAGTACACCATTCTTCCTGCAAGAAAGCTTCTATACACCTCCGCATTTCTTTTTAATTATGAATCACAAGGTTAAGAATCCAGCAAAGTGGAAATATACTGATAAAGACTGAACAATATGAAGAGAAAAGATGGCAGTAGGTAAAAAATAAAGTTCCCCAATGAAAAATTAATGGTGCAGTCACTTTCCAAACAGCAAAAGCTTCAGCAAAAACAAAAAAATGGTGCAAATGAAATTTTTCCCCAGAAGAAAAATATGTATGAAAAAAATTTTGGTGCTGAGGAACCTTTCTCACTCGCAATTTCTTTTATGATTAGTGGCATGAGCAGTAGGTCAGCGCAAGCTGCCACTTTCACTAAAGATAATTTTTCACTGTGCCTGTTTCTTCCAAACCCACACTTCATAAAATGCTGGTATGATCAAAATTCCAACAGATTTAGGAATTTCAACTCAAGATCTAGGGATCCCGGTTAAGTATTAATGACCTTTCATATTCCACAGGATCCTTACTATGGAAGTGTCATTGATCAGTGCTTTCGGTTACCGTATTAGTGTTCCTTTCCACAGAGCTTATGAACCTTGAAAGTGTGTGCAAGAAGACAACAGGCCAACAAAAGTGTGCACGTCACCTGGATGGTGGTTCCGTTCATGGCAGTGAAGACGTCACCCGGCTTAGTTGCCTTGCCACTGGGAAGGTTTTCGCACAACGGGGTAAGACCTGCACAAAGGACCAAGCTTCCGCCATCACTTGTGTGCTGTGCCACAACTTAGTCAATGCAGCTATGAAGCAGTGGCCATCAGAGCACTGCACAACAGAACCACTCCATACAATGCAATGGACTAGCCATAATATCAAATTCTTGCGTTTCTCTTAGGGGAAAAAAAGGGTTGGCAGCTTTGACTGAGAACAGTCAGTCTAAGAACCTTTCAAACTGAACCACGTACTTCATACGTGGACAGGTATTGTCCGAGAAATTGGATAATTCGAACTAGTCCTTTGGTCCCGGCAAGTGCATGCATTATTTGATGCAATGAAACTCTCGTTAATTCGGACATATTTGGCCGGACATCGGTTAATTCAGACAACTCTCGGAGCTCGGTGAGCGCTGCAAATATGCGACACAAAAGAGCATAACTGGCGTTAGCGTCCACTCAAATAAAGCAGCAGAGTTCGCATCGCCTTAGTCATCAGTGGAAATCATACGTGACTGACAGCAATGCCAGAATGCCTTGTGCCTCGTTGTGCCTGTAAAGCCTTTATTCTTGCGATTACCGCCGTGTATAGCACCGCATTGGCTGCATGCCTGCATGACTGCGTAGTCGCCATCCATGATCACATTATATATATATATAGGTGTATTTAAAGAAGCGCTAACTTACTTCGACGTACCAGTATATATAGTATGTATATATAAACGAGAAGAGAGGGGGTTAACTGAGGGGCCCGATTTTTATTAGTCATATAAGAAGCCAACAAACACTGACACCAAGGAAAACCTAGGGGGAATTCCTTGTGCCTAATAAATCAAATAAAGAAACGATAAATTAATGGAAATTAAAGTGGATGAAAAAAGAACTTGCTGCAGGTGGGAACCGAACCCACAACCTTTGCATTTCACGTGCGATGCTCTACCAATTGAGCAACCACGGCGCCGTTTCCCCATCTACTTTCTTGGGTACTTATGTGCCCTAGTAGAACCTTGGGAGTGTTAGCCAGCGCCACCACTCACAAACCTTGGCGGCGGATGTGGAATGTCCTTTTTGCCGCAGGCGTCACGAGAATGTGATCTTCTTGCGTGAAGGCAGCTGGTCAATAAACCCACACATGCTACCTGAAGGCATCAATGTTGCCGGATTCGAGATCCTCGTTATGTAATAAACGAGAAGAAAGGGGGTTAACCGGGGCACATAAATACTAGGGCACATAAATACCCAAGAAAGTGGATGAGGAAACGGCGCTGCTGTAGCTCAATTGGTAGAGCATCGCACGCGAAATGCGAAGGTTGCGGCTTCGGTTCCCACCTGCGGCAAGTTGTTTTTTCATCCACTTTAATTTCCGTTAATTTATTGTTTCTTTATTTTATTTATTAAGCACAAGGAATTTCCCCTATGTTTTCCTTGGTGTCAGTGTTTGTTGGCTTCTTATGATATGACTACATATATATATATATATATATATATATATATATAGGGTGTCCCAACTATCATGCACCAAGATTTAAAAATATGCAAATGTCATGCAGCTGGACAGTACCAAGGTAATGTTTGCCGTCGCTTGGAGATGTTCAGACTATGTTTTGAATTCTGCCTAATCACACAATTAGTCTTAATTAATTAATCAACATCTCAAATATTAGAATTAGATGAAAAGTGCCAGTGAGAAAATTGTACTCCAACATGAAAAGCTGCCGATACATCTTTCTGTTGCTGAATACGTGCTACATAAAAATGCTTTTCTGAGCATGAAAGAAGCCCGCGAACACATGCAAAGCGCCTCAAGTGGCCAGTTGCCCGGGAACAGCCTTGAACCCATTTTTAAAATCCTACAGCGTCACCTTTCACAACAAGAAATGTGCAGTATAGTTGCCTGACTAATAAATCTACCAATATGGATAAAAGTACAGTCAAACCTCGATATATTGAACACGGATGTACTGAATTACTGTGTATATTGAACACTTTCTATATCACCTGGAAAATTGCATGCATTTTAAATTTTTCATTTAGAACAGGGTCGGACGTAAAAATGGATATATCGAACTCCGCCACCCCAGACCACATGCACTCTGTTCACAGGTGGTAAGCTTTCCCACAACACCCTTGAAGATAGCGGTGGTGTGACAGGCGTTCCCGACCACTGCTGCACACAGCGCTCGCACCGAGGGTGCCATTTGAACGTCGCGGCATACGCACATAATGGCTTGGCTAGTTCGACAACGTCAACGACGCATTGCTTTTGCCGGAGTCTATGCCTTCCGTCTTCTGTCAGTGCCACGCTCTGCACCTGCTGCACCTCGCGAGGACTGGCAGTTTCCATCTACAAAGACGCGCAACAGCGTGCGCTGACTGGCCTCACTCATAGATGCCTTAGCAGATGCTACTTCATACTTCATTGACAGGGTTTCAAAATGCTTCGACTGACGGACACGGAGATCACAGCGGAAGTGGGGTTAAAACTTGAATACGCTGCTGAAGTTGATACCGCAAGCGTAGATGATGCTCTGCTCCCAACTTCAACTGGGGGCTATAGCTGCTTTGGCCCTTCTACGCCGCTATTGCGGCGCAATAGAGGACACCGGCCTATTGCTTGTGGATCATTTAAACTAATGTTGAGGAGTCCGTGTTTAAGCATACAGCTGTGAATAAGAAGCAGGCTACACTGCTGCAGTACTTTCCGCAAAATAAATACTTTGTGCGAAGCTTCAAGTGAGTATTAACTGCGCCACGATTGGGGCACGATCAGGGATAGTTGTTGGGAGTGCATGTTCGGTTACACCGCGCACAACTGGCCTAGGCCACGGAGCGGTCTAGGTCATGAAAAGTGTCAATGAAAAAATTGTAGACCAACTTGAAAAACTACCGATACATCTTTATGTTGCTGAGCACATGCTTGAATTATTAGCACACTTGTTTCGCCCACTTTATGGCAGCAGCCTGCCGTGCAATTTGCATTTCCTGATGCCAATGTGCTTGGTTATCTCGAGTTTATTTGGTCGCTGCATCCTAGCCTGATTGTGCTAAGGACATGATTTGCTCCAGATATGAGATTCCGTTTACTTTTCTTGACTGAAATGAAGCTACTTCGTATCGTGCAATCTGATGGGTGGAAAGGTAGAAAGGTTGTCATCGGGTGGCGAAGACAATGGAAGGCATGGATACAGAGCAACCCAAGAAAGTGAATGGCGCCAATCTTTCTGATGCAGCAAGACTGTGTTGCATGTGATTGCCGGCTCCTGATAAAGTAACAAGGTGTTTGGAAAAGGCCAACAAGTTACGCTATTTCTTTTTCTTTGGTAAGGGGGTTGCGAGTCAAGGTGGAGTGATGTAGGTCGCCTGGACAACAAGAATGCAACTGGCGCATTGGCATGGCTGCTCTGCCGACCTGACAACAGCCCTTACATGACATTACCCGCACACCGGGGATTGCGTAGCTGCTCGATTGCTCATATCATCCACCACAACATGTAAGGCAGTATCATCTCGAAGTTTGTATTGGTTTGATCGTATCAACAAGATTCTATGTATAAAGTTGCAGTGCAAGCATCTGACATGATTTAATTAAATTGAAAGTGCACTTCTGAGCATGTGAAAATTACTTCATAATTGCAGTTAGACATACATGGTCTGTGGGATATTCTGGAATTACACTCAACGGAGTAAAGCTCCCATCACAGTGAGCACTTAAATTTGAGTGCTATGCTACGCCATGCCAGCATTTCCAGCCAATCAGAGAGTGCACAGCTTCCTTGAGATCTCTCCAGAACTGACAAGATGACACTCTTCAGTACGGCAGAATTTCACAGTGTGACGAAGTGGTCCAAAGCTGGTTTGGCCTGCTTTCAAGCGACATTTCCTTGTGCTTTCCTCCAGATCAAGCACGGAAGGAGGTACTCACCAACCATCTTAATGGGCAGCTTGAGAGCCGCCACAGCTGCAAAGGTGGCAACAACGCAGGCAGCACCGGTCATGTCGGCCTTCATCCGGTCCATGTTGGCCGATGGCTTCAGGGAGATGCCACCGCTGTCATCCCACCACAAAAACAGAGAAAGGGGTAGCATTTAATTTATACCCTTTAGGTGGTGTGCATATAACTATACGTGCTGAGATAGCACTTTAAAATCACAAGGGCTCAGGAACACAATGTTTAACATGTATTGAACACCTTTTCAGACATTCCTGGTTGGACATACGCTGCAAGAGTGCCAGAAGATGTCCGGATAGAAGTTGGCAGCTCTAGTATGTGGTCATGCCATGGGTTCCCTGATTTTCTTGCTTATGACACTAATGACTTACCTCATTCAAACTAGTGACAAAGTGGGGCGTTTTCCAAGTGCAGTTCAAATGAAACTGTCAATTTTGTATTTGCAGATACAATCGACAAGCTATTTTTGGGATGCCCAATTTTTCAGGCATGCCTGATAATTCCGATGCCTTCGTGGCACTGCCCTGTACCCCACAAATTAATGTATGAGGTCCTCTGAAATTTCGAACGCGGAAGCCCTTCAGCATACAATTTTTCCGTCTTTTTTGCCGCGAGCACAAGTCCGGAACAGCATTATATGAACCCATCACTGCCACCATATTTGTTATCTCACAGCACTGAACCGGCACTATCGCACGCTGATCTGCTAGCATCTGTAGTCGCTTTGTGCTGTCGTTGGGCCTAGCTGCTTTGACATTCACTATCAAGCTTTGTGCTGTTCAGTGGCGTATTTTTCACTTAAAGGGCCCTTCACCAGGTCTGGCCATTTTGATCTGACAAGCGCAGAGCGTAAAATGCTTGCCGACAATCGTGTTTGCAAAAAATTACATCACCAGGTCCCGCGGAAAGATCTGAAATTTCAATCCGAATACCGTCTTCCCTTCTCCTCGCGGCCGCTGCTCTTCCAAGCCAGACGGTGATGTACTCACATCCCTGCGCCTATGTACTCCGGTTCGCAGTGTGACGTCGCTCGTGGTGACACGCGACTTCGAGAATTATTCAAGGCACCATCTGTTATTTGTGTGATCTGTTGCTTGAATTGATGAATTGAAGTTTAGAGAAATAACAAAACACACAAGCGGAATGTCTGGATGTTTTTTGTTTCACTTCGCACTGAAGCAAGAGAAGTGAACTTCCACTTCGTCTGCTTGTTCGCACGGTCATGTAGTCACGTGCGCAGGTACTGGAACTATGACATATTCTACCGCGCTCGAGCACGTGATCATGCTCTGCGATCCACTTGTTCTGCCTCAGTATTTATGTAGCACTGAGTTATGCCACTAGTCATGTGTCCTTGTGCACAGCGCGCAAAATCGTACACTTCACGAAACCAAACAATCACAATAGCTTGTGTGCAGTGGCGCAAGAAAAAAAAAAAAAAAAAGAAAGTGAGGAGAGAAAAAATAAAGGCGAGGCCCGTGATATATGCGTCACGCGATCCTCGAGGTTCGGTATGGGAGAATGCAGGGAAGGAATTTCGCTTGCAGAGGCTAGACAGGACAAGTGGAGAGAGCATCTATGTTTGCAGTGAAGCTCGCCTCCTGAAATCATGGGTTCGCGGCACTGAAATATTTCTATCTCGGCTATTAATGAGCCGATATGAAAATTTTTTTCGGCAGAATGCGGCCTATAGGACACGTAACAACTTTCAACATATAACCGAAATTTGCTATGGGGCCTGGTGAGGGGCCCTTTAAAGGATTCGCCACAGTTGGCTAAGTCGCGTACTCCGCCACTGTCGCCATACCCGATGGCGCCGAAGTGTGGAAAGCATGCAAGGGCCCAATCCGTCGCACAATGCCTGTCCCAAAAGTCGGCTTCACTGCAATACAATGTTATGTGATCTAGCACGAAATCTATTGCAGGACAGCATCCAAGAGTGCAAAGAGGCCACTGTCACTGGACATAAAATGTATTCCTTAATTACACACGTGCGAACCAGCTGTCTTATGTCACATTATGAACAACAAGGTGCCTGAAGCATTGCATAATGTCAGTTCCCAAAAGTCAGCTTCGTGGCATTAGAACTATGTTTTGTGATCAAGCATATATACAATGTATTGTGAAGAAGCATCCCAAGAGTGCAAAGGGGCCACTGTCAGCGGATATAAAAAGTGTTCCTTAATTACACACGTGCGCACCCACCATCTCCTGTCACAGCATGAGCAATTAGATGCCTAATAATTGTTCTGGCAGGCATTTAAACTTATTTCAGATGCGGCTGCAATGATTTGAGTGCTTGAGGGCAGTTAAAGGCATGCATTCATGTTTTTAGACTGCTCAATTTTTCAGGCGTTACAGTCAACTTCATTTACAGGAATGCGTGAAACTAACTCTTTGTTGGGCAAACCTGCACCCTCACAAGCAGGCTACACTGAAAGAACAATGATAGCAGCGAACGCAGTTGGCGATCATCGAAAATATGATCAGCGGGTCAAGCACATCAGCTTTTATACGCGAGTCATCAAAGGTTCGAGAGTAACCACTGGTGCCAATGGTGCCAACAGTTTACAATGGTTCGACGCA
The DNA here is from genome assembly GCF_050947875.1 of Dermacentor variabilis. Taxonomy (NCBI): domain Eukaryota; kingdom Metazoa; phylum Arthropoda; class Arachnida; order Ixodida; family Ixodidae; genus Dermacentor; species Dermacentor variabilis. The sequence continues at coordinate 36,682,977 of NC_134574.1, forward strand.
GATGGATAGTGTGCTGAAGTGCAATAATGGCTTATAACGGTCGAGACGTCATCAGTGCATGTGGAGCCACCACCTGCAGTCGTTCGCTTGCATCATCAATGCACCTTGCACTGCCATCCGCAGTGGTCTGCATCACCGCAACGCTGTCGGATAACACTGACATAACATAACATAACAGTTTCATAACACTGACAATGACACCAGGCTGCGTGGAGATGAGCAAGTGACACAATGCTTACGCATACTTGGACAACTCCCAGAGGAGTTTCTGTGTCAATTCTTTTTCTACTCCCTTCGTCCTAAGTCTTTCTTTCCTTCAAGCAGTAATAATATTCAACCTACTTGCCTAGCACCAAATTTCACTGAACTAGTACTTACGTTTCCTTGTATATCAGCTAAGGGTACAAGAAATATGCTAAAACTAAATGTTGAGAAGGTAATATACCGTAAAATTTCAAGCAAGCGCCCCTACCTGTGCAAGCGCCCCCTCCACTTTGGAGTGATTGGAAATTGGTGCCAGGTACCGAGCAAGTGCCCCCTCCCTTTCTTCACCCTGTTCACCAATAGATGCGTTTTCGCAGGGCCACCTGGCTACAGGTTTTTGTCAACTTTTTACGAAATTGCATTTAAATTACACAAAATGACACACTTTAGTGAGAAAGATATTTAGTGTTTAGCTGCACTTCCGCTGAGGCCTGATATTTCACAGTAGCCAGGTATCTGCATAGCCATAGCCACGCCATAGCTTTCGTCAGTCGCCATTTTGGTCAAACATGTAAAGTCAGAGTCTAACTTGCCGCATATGACAATTCATGACACATGGTACGAATGAGTGAGAGGCACGAATCTCCATCCAGAACTGGCGCCCCTGCATGGACACTCAGAATGATGCCGCAAATAAAGTGAAAACAAACATGTTTGCACAGATCTCTCATCTTAAACGAAAAATGCCAAGATAAACACGACTATGCAAGCAGCGTAGACATGTGTCTGCAAGATCATGTTCGCAGTGTCGGTTCCATTGACAGCCGCTGATGATTAGGAGCCAGCAGGCATAGCTCGCTGGGCCGTCAATGGAAGACTGGTGTCGCTTACGCCACGATTGCATGCAGCTCATAATGAAGCACCTATGTTGGTCAGTACAACGTGCACTCAATTATGTTGCCTTTAAATTGCAGTCTGTTTGATTTTATCGACACCAACGGAAGCAAACGAGCAAGCCACGCGACCCTGAGATTGCTGGGAGATGGTACAGGCCGAGGTCACTGGCAACCGAATCCAGGGCCGACAGCCCTTGAATTTCGGTTCGTGACCGAGCAAGGGCCCACCAGCAAAATTTCTTGGATTATCTTTCACCATAAGGGGGGGTGCTTGCTGAGAATATTATGGCACATATACACATTTAAAGGTGTTATTTAAAGAGTAATTCACTCATACCCTTTATGGCAGATCTAGAGAGAGCTGGGTCAGGTGGCGGTGGCTCAGATGTGATTGATTGATTGATTGATTGATTTGTGGCATTCCAAAGCAACACAGGGGCTATGAAAGGCACTGTGAAAGAGGCCTCTGAGTTAATTTCAACCATGTGGGCTTCCTTAGTTCTTTTGTTACCGCGAGAAATGTGCTCATTTTCGGTGCATTTACGTTTTCACATCTTATGTGAAGACGTAATAGTCGCAATGTACATTGTGATAGATAAAATTATAGTTCACAGGGGTTATGAATGGATGTAAAGCCGTAATAATTGACCAGACAATTTTTGAGAATTCTTATGTGAAAATTAAAAAGAGCGCCTAAAGGAACATGAATAAAAGTAATAATTTCCTATTCTTAGTATAAGTACTGAGAGCAAAAAAAATCTGAAATATACAAAATATGCACCTGGCTCCTAGTTCCCAACATTAACTCCTTCTCTACCACACCTATTCGGCATCGTTAGCCCGCTAATGATGGTTTCAAACGCCACTTTCGAGACCTTACATGCTGTTCACAGATTCACCGCGCTATTGGACGTGAAGGAGAAGAACTATATCTTTGTTTGCTAAACAGTTCCCTTTTCTCCCCCATGCAGTGATTTCTGAACGTGCCCCAAAGTTTTTGCCGCGTTCGAGACCTTCTGCGCCGCTAACGGACACTATGCACCATAGGACGCGAAGGAGGAGAGCTATCTTTTTGTTTTCTAAGCAGTTCGCTTTTTTTAACCGCTAGGCGTTAATTTTTTAACGCACTCCAAAGTTTTGTAATTGTCAAAGTACAAGGCAAAAATGGCCGCCTCCGGGAGCAGCACACAAGCATCGAAAGATAGCAGATCTCAAGATTCCGTTGCATCTGCAGCCGATTTTATAGATGGATAGAGCAGCAGCGAGTCTGAGTCGGACAGCGAGACGAGTCGGACTTTGAATCTGAGAGCAGCAATGATGCAGGCCAGCCCAGAACATCGGCGGCTGCATCGCGGCGTGCCAAGCTGTAGTGCTTGCACGTAACTTCTTGTAGTGGAACACCTGTCCAAAGAAAAATTTTGATTTTTTCGGCAGCGTTGTACTCTGGCAGCAATTGCATATTGCACAACCGTGCCCAAGGGGTGCCGATGAGGACGGCTCAATCTCCAGCATACAAGGGAGGAAAGCAGGAAGGAAACCAGCCATCTTTCGTCGCACACATGGCGCCAGGTGGGTGCGCGGCATTTTGCTCCGGCAGCAACTTCGTGCATTGCGCGGCCGCAGCGACCCTTATCTTCAAAGTGACCTGCATTGAGGGCTGAATTGATGGCAGCTCATGCCTTTGTGTGTACTGTGTTCTTGCCGCTCAGTTTGCATTAAAGTGAATGTCTGCAAGCTTATACAGCCAATAAAACTACCATCCTTAGATCGTGTAGTTGTCTAAGCATTTGCTATTGCAATCAATGATTTGCATTTCGGGTGAAATTGACATCTTTAGAGGTGGCTGCGGAAAAAAAAATCACTCATTGTTTTACCCCGCATAATGAATGCACACCCCCAACTTTGCGCAAATATTTTGGATAAAGAGTGTGTCCATTATGCGAGTAAATACTGTACTTTTTGCATATGCTGTCGAAGCATTGATGGATAAAAGCAACCAACTCACTGAGGTAAAATAAGGTTGCATCAATTTCTGGTGGATAGTCTCATGCCAGTAATCGCTTAGAAACAAATCGCAAGGTCGGACCATAATCGCATGGTTATGAGCGCCAGTGCTCGCAGTACAAATTGCACCGAGAGCAATGCCTCATCATGGCTCACGATGCCAGAGATTAGTCTTATGCTGTGCAGCACTGTAAATGTGCTGCACAGCACATTTACATGGCTGACCTGTGCTTAGTGCCTCCAGCCATCATTAGATGGTGCCCTCAAATTAAAAACAAAAGTGCAAAGAGATACGGATATTCATTCTCAGGAAAAAATTCACCAATGATTACGATATTCCCTAATGCGAAGTTTGAGCACAGCTTTAAAGAAGCTTTTGTTTCGCCATATGTTGGCTTGTGCAGAGAATCTGTCTTGTGTGGCACGTTGCAAATGGAACGATGTGTGGCATGACTGCCTCGCTAATTGGGAGATTGCGAGAGGCAGCACGTGGGTGACGCTTAGGTGTGATTCACAGCAGCCGCCGCAGGCAGACCTCCGCTCATGCAGCACTTTGTTTCCATACAGAAAACGCACCACTCTGGCACCATGTCGTAGCCATTGTTTCCGCGAAGCCCACCTTGCGCGGCACTATGCATTTCTTCTCAAAGGGGAGGTGGTGGCTGCAACCACCACCTCCCCTTTCCACCTCATGGTTCCGATGAACCCTGCTCTTTCGCTTTGCCCCTTGTGCTGATTCACTATCGCTGTCTTTCGTCTCCCGTTACGCTTTGCGTTCACTTTCAGCCTTCGCTGTGTTTGTTCACTCGGTTACAAGGGACAATGCCGACACTCGCCGCAGGAACGGGCACCTAAAAGCTGCACTACCTCCCCCCCCCCCCCCCCCCCGAAAATATGTTGCAGTATCGCCAGAAAGGTAGAGGGAGGAAACATTGATGGGGATAGCAAATATACAACTAGACAAAGTAATGTTCGTAGTTTTTCGCTGTCACACGTGCTCATGCAAAGGTAACTCGACAACCAACAACACTCGCTGTAGCAACGCAGGCGAACGCTTTGCACCGTGCCTCGAAACTTCGAGATTATGCAACTGCCAACACTGGATGCAACGAAACAAAATGTGCGTGAAGACACCATCTTGGCTTGTCATTTGCACTTGCCAAAGATTACCTCCAAGATACGGCATGTGTACAACATATGGACAACCATGTGCAGCCATAGTAAAGGAGAGGAGACACGCATGCTAGGGGGAGAGGGCGGATAGACGGCATCCCCTGCGCCCCCTCCCTCCTTCCTCTGACGCATGCTTGATCACATAAACGCGCGATTGCCCCTTCCCCCATTCCCCCTGTGCTGAAGGAATTGTCAGCTCTCGTGTTTTTCTGAGTGCTCTGAGCGGTCTGAGCTGCTGCACGACCCGTGGCCTCCACAAGTAGTTATGTGACAAATGGTGCGGCATTGTTTCCTGCACACTGCGTCCTGGTATGCACGCTTCAGTGGCATTTTTATCGCTTGAATTTTTCATGTGGAAGGACGCTTGCAAATAACTTTTTCTTCGGCCAATATTTTTATAGTTTTTTGCTAGATTTACCAGCCATACAGACTCCAAGTACATGCTTGAAATGGCCAAAAATTTCGTTAAATCAAAACTGTGTCCTGAAATGACTTCATTAAAGATAGAAAAAGAATACAGTTTTCAATGGATCTCGGACTTTGAAATAAACATAGTCCTTAACATAGTGAATTTCGTTATATGGAGGTTTGACTGTAGTTGCCTGTGCAGCTTTTAAACATTAAAACCTATAATTTCGCTTTCTATATTTCATTCACTCCTTCGGCCCATCACTGGCGAATTGCGCAGGAGCATTTCGTGTGCGCCACAGGAAGCGACTTAAGGGTTTCAGAGATCCGCAGAATAGAATCACCTGTCAAAAGTGACCCCCTTGCCAACAAACACCAGGGGTCCTCCAGCCAGGTGTCCCGGTCCCTCGTAGTGCATCTCCAGAAACACGGGTGGCTCGTCCGATCCCCTAGTGACACTCAGGAAGGAGCCCATTTTCTGGTCCTCAATCCACTTGCGATCCCTGCAAACGTGTAGGTGGGCACAGGCACCATAAATAAAGAAAGCTATTCTAAAGGCTCGGTTCAAAGGTGCAGGGAACAGGGTTTTGAAAATTGGCAGAAGCTGCACTGCAGAGCATCCCGCCGTCCTAAAACTGCAAGAACAACCTACAGTTTTTTTAGACATAGGGGGCACCGCAAGAAATGTCCATATTAATTGGGTAGTAAGAAGAAAACTAACCTCACGGAACAAATCTTTTTCTTTGTTTTAATAACGCCAGCAGTACAGAAACTTCATTTGCAAAATTTCCCTCAGTATTACGGATCAGTGAAGTAATACACCAACTTGAAATTTCACGATGGTCAAGGCCACAGGGGCACTTGTTTACCCATTCTGCGGCCTGGTCTGCTTCACATGTCGTCCCAATGGGGTGAAGCGCAGATGCTGTGACTTTGAACACATGACGTTGCCAGCTTAGGCTGCATTGCTCGAGTTTGGTTCAGAGCTTTCTGCCTAAACTCAAGCTTAACTCTTGAGTCATTAATGTACACGAACACAAAACATGCCAGCCAATCAGCTGAGGATCTATCGTCAAAAACACATATTTTCATCCTACCCAAGAAAGATTTTAAAGCAAAAATGGCAGCGCATCATAAATATTACAGTAAAGACAAACCTGTTTATAGCAAATTGCACAGCTCAGCGAAAAATGATCGTTGTATCAGTAGTTCGTTATATGCACACTCGCCCTTCAAAACCCATAAAAATTGATGAAACTGAACCTTTTTTTTTTAATTCTCCTGAAAACTGCTTCGGCAGTGTAATTCAATACAGTACCAAAACCAGAACCAGAAATGCATTTGCACCAGCCTACTATCATAGCCAGCATTGCAAGCGTCATTGTGTCATTGCTATCACAAGTTGGTGACCATGAATGGTTACAGAACTAGTCCAGACAAAGTATGATGACGACGACACGCCACTTTCAATCTGATTACGAAAGCACATTCAAACCTTAAGTTATCTTACATTTCAAGCCAGCGGGAACAAATCACATCATTTGTTTTTAGCGCCCCAGTGAATCACATGCGTTGCAGGAGGAACTAGCGAGTGAGTTAAAGGGACACTAAAGGTTAATATTAAGTCAACATGGACTGTTGAAATAGCATCCCAGAAACCTTGAAACGCTTGTTTCGTGCGAAGAAGAAACTTATTTTAAGAGAAAATGCATTCTGAAGCGTCCGCGTACCTCTAGCGCAGTTCAAATCACCCGCCCTCCGATTGAGGAGTATTGACGTCATGGTCTCATAGTGACGTTGCGCCGTCGGTGAGTAAAACGGCTCCCGCAGATGGCGCTATGGCTTTTCTGCACAAAACGCAAACATGCGGCCAGAAACAGAGCCAAGACAGAGCCGGCAGCAGCGCGAAAGTGGAACTATGGCGGCTAGCGGAAGGGAAAGTGCACGACGATAAGCTGGTTTTTTATTTTATGACACCAACTTTGACGCTTGTTGCAATGGATGACTCTGACAACGACACATTAGCTCGCGATGCTTGGCTCGAGTTCAGCCATTTAAGCACTGATGAACATGACCTGCTGTTGAGGGGTCGCGCTGCCGGCGTCGTTGCGTACTACTATGACGATGGCCTGCTTTGAAAGGCACTTCACGCGACTTCAGTAAGGCGGCGTTGAACTCATAATCCTCTGGACGAAAGTGCAGCGAACACACTACGTGATTTTTCGGCTCTTTGCCAGCGCGCTGTGGCAGAGGTATGGCACTTAACCACTTTGAACGGAGAGGTTCACTCGTTGACACACACTGGTAAGTAATGTTGGATTCGCCGCTGCAACTGCCCTTGGCCAAGTTCCGCGGACCGTTCGCGCATCCCACGACATCACATGGACGTGGCATCCTCGCTGCTTGTTCCAAATGGAAGTTTCGCGAACCAGCAGGACCACCACAGCACGACGAGATAAAAAAACAACTGAAACTCCAAAGCGCGCGCGGCGCAAAGTCGAGCTCGCAAAGTCGAGCGAAAACGAAACCTTTCGATTACCCATACTACTCAAGGGTAACGTCAAAATGTGATTTTTTTCTTAGAATCAAATAGAAGTAGACAAGTAGCATTTTCTTGCGTCTTATAATCTAATGAAATTATCTTTTTAGTATGAGTAGTTGAGTACTAGTGACATAAATTATTATGAGTGCTGTCGTCATCGGGCTAGTACCGGAATGTCACTGGGTGGTCTCAAATCGTGTCATGCATTTACCTCAATTTCTCGGTTACTAAGGCTCTGTTCGCGATTATATTGACACCTTAGACGTTCTAGAGCATTGCTTTAGCACTTTAACTTGACTTTCTGGTAACCTTTAGTGTCCCTTTAATCTAGACCTGGGCCATCATCCAGTTTGCGATTGCTGGAGAGTAGTTTGATAAATGCAGCATATCAAATGCATTATTGACCGTGTGAAGGACGCCATGTAGTGATACTTTATAAAGAGTGATGGAGCATTGTTAACATGACACAGAAACTGAATAACAACAGTTATTCTGAAAAATTTGGTATTCTGTAGTTCGTACAGTAAAACCTCGTTACTACATGCACCACGTTAATGAACTTTTCAGAAATCCTCTGCTGACTCCTTATAGTGTTAATGTAAATATATTTCAGTACTATGAACTTTAGAATACCAAACTTTTCAGAATAACATTAATAACGCCTCAGTACTACAAGCTAATATTCTGAAATCTGGGGATTCTTAGATTTCCGTGTATCTTTCATGGCAGCCGGAACAGTAGGCTAGCAGACTACAGGGCGCAAAGAACGGACGTCGCGGGGCAAGAGCACATGCCTGAGATGGCACCTGACAAAAAAGTGCGGGCTAGCGGAGGCAACGACGCATGGGGATTTGCAAGTGCACGCTCTGCCCAGAAAAGTTTCACCTAACAACAGAGGTGCGTCTCTTTTTCTTTCCGCGTGTGTCTCTTCTTTTCGCACTTTCTTCCGTGGCTGTACTATAGCTAGTGGCGCGGTGAAATGTAAGCTCCGTACTCGCAGGGATGCCACACGGTTGCACTTTGCACTTTCTAGAGTGTGTCGTTTACGCACGGTTGCACTTTGACGTACCTAGTTCAGGTGTCTGCTTCTAGCGAGACAGTTACGGCATCCATGGTAAGAAATGTGAAAAACAAACAAAAAGCTAGAAACATTGCACTTTGGAGGTGACATGGAGCTACCTTTTGTCTGCAGGTTCCTCAGCATCCGCGTCTTTTTTGTGCACGTCACTCTTATTATACAGTACCTTGGTGATGCGTGGGGACGGAATCTATGGAAAATAGCAGCAGCAGGTGCCGAGAGCCAACAGCGACGTTATCGTGGATAGCGCATATGGTGACAACTTATGAACTGATGGGTTGATGGGCGGGATGGTGAATTTTGTGGCTTTGACTACGACAATCTTTCAGAATAATGAACAATTTACCACGGTCTCCTGAAGTTCGTTATATTGACATTCCACTCGAGTACTGAAATAGTTTTACACTAAGAAGTCAGCAGGGGAGTCCTGAAAAGTTTGTTAATCCAAAAAGTTTGTTAATATAGGGTTAGTAGTAACAAGGGTCCACTGTACTTTGAACCCACAAAAAACGGGTGCACATTCAATTTGAGGATGTGTTAGAATCGGGGCCAAATACTCCCAATATGAATCAGTGGTGTGTTTTAGCATTCTTTTCTGCCTCTTATTTATTTCCACCCGCCGGATTAATCGTCCAATTTTGTCAGTCCCGTCAGGGTTGAATTAACAAAATTCGACTGCATAGGGGTAGACCAAGATTTGTGTTGATCTATAGTTGAGTAAATGTGGTACATCCTTTAAGCTGCAAGTGAATTACAAGTATAGCTTTTGGTGCCTAAAAGTACAGCCCGATAGACAAGTCCTTGGCATGCTCATCTTGTGATTAATCCTCTTCATTTGCACTGCCGCATTACATAACAGTTTAGTTTGCACTGCAACACCAACTGGCCCAAAATTCAGTTTTTTTCATCAGCAGCGATCGTCACATGGCAGGAACAGATGCACAAGCTAAGATACGAACCTGGCGATGACCTTGACTCCCTTCTTTTCTAGAGCCTCGGCGGCTTCCTTGGCAAAGCGTGTGGGTGTCATCAAGTTCGCGGGCATCTCAGACAGGCGCCTTGCCAGGTTCTGCGCAGACGACTTTTCCACACCTCGGGTCCACCTGGCACACACAGAAAACCACGCACAGTTTACATCAAGCCACGACCTTGCAAAGCTAGGTTAGTTTGTCGTTACTCCCACAATTCATCCATTTGCACAATTCACTCGACCTAGTGCTTCATTGTTCACCAAAGATGAGAATCACTTTCTTGCTTAACTTGGGACCACTATACTTTGTGCACCGTCATTGCCCACCATTGCTTTGTGTATAATGTGACCCTAACAGGGCATGAGATGTGACATTTTACACAAAGACCTCTTACATGCCACGTATGCACTATACTGGATTACCGTAGACAAATACTGAACGAGAAAGCATAAAGTGCGACCATTCATAGAAATAATATTATCAGTGCAATTTTGCACTACCAGAGTGTCTAGTAAATTCTACTTTTTAATTTCCCTGATGTTTTGACGTTTCAATGACATGTGCAATAAAAATTCCATGACTACAAAAAATGTATCAGAAGACAGACTCCACTATTTTAACATAATTTTCCTCACAACATCACCCAAAAATTTGGAAATCCAGAGAAACAAAACGTGGGAGAAAATTTTCAGCTTACACTGGCAACAAGCAAAATCTAAGTTAATTCAACTCAGGTTAACTCCACTTTTCGGTTAATTCGATTCCGACCAAAAGACCTGGCTGGCGCCTATACATTTCTATTCACCCAAGCATTCATTATTTCAATCCTGAAATTGGCCTTTGTCGGATGATGCCAACTTGAATGGTCAGCACACACATGCCTATCCCCAATGGCTACTCAGTGGGGTTACTCACTAAGCGAGTAAACACAATCAGCGACTCTAGTGGTTACTCCAATACCAGCAGTATCCGTCTTGGTAGCACTTAGGCTACAGTGAAGGCATCGCACGTCACCTCCTGTCGAAAATGTCTGCTTTTGGCCTACGTAACTTTGGCGGGCACCAAGGCCCTAAGTGCCAAGTTTTCGTTTCTATATTCTGAAACTTCTGCAGGCAAATGCGTTTAGGATTATGTGGATAGATTACCACTTGCAACGCGCTACAAGCAGATGTCATCTAATGAGATTAGTGAAACCGTGCAGGGTGTCGGAAATTTTGACCAGCGCCACGGTCGAGCTCTAGGTGTGCATAATCATGCCATGATAATATTCTAATATAGTATGATGACTATAGACAAGAACCACTCATCATGCAAAAATATGAATTGAACTTGTGCAAAATGGCCTCTTCAAGAAAGTCAGCAATGAGTGAGCATAGCTTTACAGTTAAGAACCCAATTGTCAATAATTGAAGTAGTAACTTAGCACAATAAAAACACAGAAACAAGAAAGGTGGACAAGGACAAGTGCTTGTCCTTGTCCACCTTTCCTGCTTTCATGTTTTTATTGCGCTAAGTTACTACTGCAATTATGGACAACCAACTAGCCAAACAATCAACTCTTCTAGAATCCAATTGTCAATCCCAGATGAAATAGGTATGTATGCCTTGATATTTTTGAATATCAGTGCGAAAGTGTTATTTCAAGCCAAATGCGCCAGCCATGAAGTCGATTGCCTCCAATTTCCATAAAAGGTGTGGCCAACTACAACATTTAGTGAAGTGCATTCCCAAAATATTTCTGAAGTGCAATCTCCCACAAAAAAATATTTGTGTGCCTCAGTTCCATTAAAATATCACAATACACGGTGAGACATGGTGTGCAATAATATTCTTCAATTATGCCTAATTTCATGAGTAGAGAAGCATTTTGGGGGTAACATAGAGAAATTGTGCTTTGATGGGCACCCCTAATATTGACAATCATTTTATTTTTTTCTTTACTATTGAATCAAGAAGACCGACTTGGGGCAGGTCTGAAGTTTACATGTTTGCTGTCAATCCATCATCTGATATTGGCAGTCTTAAAGATAAATATTTGAATAAAAGTTATGCTGATCCAATGGACATGTTGGAATAAGTGTGAGCGAACCTTTCGTGAGGTGGGTAGCAAATTCTATAAATTTTCCCTTTGCTGCCTCATGGGTGTAAAGGAAACAGGCTTGCGCGCATGTACTTTCATGCACCCGTGCTACGAAACGTTACATGCGCGGCGATCATCTCAAAGAGCTACAGTCGAAACCCGCGATAACAAAACCCCATGACAACGAAATATTTTCGTATCCCGGCAAATGCCCATAGGATTCCATGGATTTTGTACCTCTCAACAAGGAAATGTCACTGTACTACAATCCCGCATCAATGAAATTTCCCGGAATGTAACCTCATAAATTACCTGCTCACGCAGGCTAGCAAATTGCGAAATGTACTCAAATGCGATAGCTTTGCATTAAATTGCATAAAATACCACTACATTACAAAAGCATGGGCACCGCCATTTTTGTTTACAAAAACAATCAAGTGCCGAGAGCAATTGTGTGTGCCAGAAACACATCATGACTGCAATCTTGTTTGACTATCACACGTTCGAAGCGGCATGCATGCTGCTACCGACATGTGACGACAGTTTTGGTCCCCTAGTACAGTGCGTAATGCGCACTTCGCAAGAAAAATGCAGCAAAAACAAGGAAATCCGCGTCCCGCCAATGTGAAATATGGCACTTGAGATGGCAGTCACAGCATGGAGTACCAAGGATCAGGCCGTGATTGAGCAATCATCCGGGAATATGCATTCCTTGATTCAAGAACGCTGGTTTTTATGCCACCCAACAGGCATCACGTGCAGATGCGGCGTCGGACAAAGATTTGCGTGAAGGGGCCATAATCTTGATCGACTGCCTTCGGGTATACGAGATATGATCACTTTCATGTTCAGCACCGGACGCGTCGGCCTCTTGGGGCGACAGCATGCGCTGGAGAAATGCTGTTCCATGCGTGGAGTGCTGTTGCTCTGTGTCCGGTGCCAAGTCATGCAAAATCTTGCACAAGTGATTGTATCTCCGAAAGCAATTGACCGACAATACTGCTGCACAGTGTTGCTACCACTGTTGATTGACGTGCGCGGCGCACTGTGTACTGTCCGCAATACAGAAAAGCTTGGCAAAGTAGGCTAACGAAATTTTGACAGTAAAGTTTCGTTCTGCAACGCATTACCTACCTGTGCTGTTCTCATCTTGCAATAACGAAATTCTTGCGAAAGCGAATTTTTGTCGCATTCCTCACCGATTTTGTTATTGCGAGGATCAACTGTAGCTGGCGCTGGCATGACAGAAGTACAGTCAAACCCACTTATAGCAACATTCAAGTGCCATGAAAATTCCATTGTTATAATTAATAAATGTTATAACTAGGTTGCATGAAAAAAAAATCAAAATAGGAGATGGCGTAGCTGCCGAGAAAACTATAATGGCAGCGAGGCCAGTTCTCCTCTCCACAACCTTCTTGAATCCAGCTTCTGATTGTGTTGACTCGTTTAACTGTTTAACTCTGCTTGCTGTGCACTCCGTTCGCCTGTTGTTAAGCTGTAGCTGTCGGTGTTTAAGAATGGCACTGCTTTAACTGCAATGAGGGGTCACAAGCAGCAAGTGATATACGAGCTCTGCCGAGGCATCACTTTGGTGGCCCCAAAATGCATCTTTTAAAAAATGCAGGAAGGTTGCCATGGCAGCATTTCAGCTTGAGAAATCCAGAAGAAATGCTGGGGCATGATTGCCACAAGCATCTCTCCACATACTTTCCGCTGGCTTGCACGAGAAAACTGCATGTCCGTCAGCCTTGCTTGCTTTATGCAAAGCTTGCCGACATCCTTCTCCAAGGCATCCAGGTGCTCCACGTAGTGAAGCGGAAGGTCCCTCGCATAAATGAAGCCTTGGAGGGACATATAGAATCTCCCGTGAGGACAACGTTGAGGCAGCCTGCCCTACCGCGTCAGTGCTGCCGTTGTGGCCGTCACTGTCACTATTCGATCCAAGTAAGTTCACTACGATCGCCTCATCAGTTAGAAGCACTTCGTTTTCAAATCTATGGCAGTGTGTTTTTCTTTCACTGGCAATGTCGTGCATTGCTGGTATCAGCGGGTGGATCAGTAGTCTTCCATTTCGGCGGCGAGTCAACGAAGCTGAGAAACAACATGGCCAGGAACGACTTCCACGTAACGAACAAAGAGAAGCACAAGCGATGTAATCCGTTAGCAGAACTGTGCAGAATGAGGGCTTTAGAATAAAGAACCATCTGTGAGGGCCTAGTGAGCAACCTGGGAGCAGTGCTGTTAGCGCCGACAGTGCAGTTGGTGACGAGAGAGATAAAGTGCGAGGCTGGCAGGGATCTCTCATGGAGAGAAGTGTGCAGAGGCAGCTAGGGTGACAGGTGATCACGCAGCGGCTCACATTTCATGTTTTCTTTTTTCTTTTCAAGGATTTCGCATTCCGTTACCTTTTGGCACAAACACCCAGCCGCCAGACTTTATCATTATAACCAATAATGTGGCATGGGGACATTGTAGTAAGCAGGTTATTTCTCCATAAAGAACATAAAAAAGTTGACGGTGCAGCTGCTTTTCATTGTTATAACCGATATATTCTTAAAACCGGTATCGTTATAAGTGGGTTCAAGTGTATAACTGCAATCGTGGCCTAATGGTTAGAGCATTGAGCTGCTGCGCTGGGGGACCAAGGTTCGAGCCCATCACCGGGCACGTAATTGAAACTGTTTCTTGAGTGTGAGCTATGCGGAATGGCTGCAGAAGTACGGTGCCGCCACAGCCAAGAAAGTTTGGTAGTATTTGGTAGTTTGGTAGTCTATATCCGTTTGCTCTCTGATCCAAACCGCTCTCTTTCTGTCTCTTAAAATTATGCCTAGCATTCTTCGTTCCATCGCTCCTTGCGTGGTCCTTAACTTGTTCTCAAGCTTCTTTGTCAGTCTCCAAGTCTCTGTCCTGTATGTGAGCACGGGTAAAATGCACTGATTGTGTACCTTCCTTATCAATGATAACAGCAAGCTTCCAGTCAGGAGCTCGCAATGTCTGCCGTATGTGATCCTACTCATTTTTACTCTTCTGTGAATTTCCTACTCATGGTCAGGGTCCCCTGTGATTAGTTGACCTAGGTAAACGTACTCCTTAACAGACTCTAGAAGCTGACTTGCAATCCTGAACTTTTGTTCCCTTGCCCGGTTATACATCATTATCTTTCTCTTCTGCATATTAATCTTCAACCCCACTCTTACACTCTCCCTGTTAAGGTCCTCAATCAATCAGGAAAAAAAAATTTACGTAGGAAAGAAAGTTGGCTTGCTGCTTCACCTGCTAGTCATTGATCTACAGTACATCTTAACTACAATGCATGCCTTAGTATGTAATGCCGTTGATACGTTGACCGCATTATGATTTCCTCTACGAAAGCACTCTAGGAGTGCTGGACAGGTGAATTTCACATCACTGCCATAGAGTTCTTCTTACTGCATTTTCAGGCTAAGCGCTGCACATTTGGCAGAGAAATCTATGCTGTACATACAGGCATTTCATCGGGAGAATGGACCTTTTCCAATGGTGCAGCAGTAGCTTACTTTATCGTGGCAGATTTGGTTTATGCCCCATAGCTGGCCTATACCAGAAAACGTTATAATCGAGAGGTTTTAATAGTGTTAGAAAACGCATTAGCGCAGCAGTCACAGCAGCTTTGCACTTTATGTCCATGCTATGTGCCGCCCATTCTTCCATATACAGTGTCTATGTTGTTGCCTCACGTGACAGCACAACCCACTGAATTTGTTACACTATGATGAAAACAGCTTGTTATAACTGTGTTTCTACAGGCTACAATGCAGCCACTATGCAGCATCAAATCATCCGGGAAAAAATTATACTCCACGGCAGACTAAAGCCTTTGGTTCATTGTGGGCATGTACCCTACGTGCCAGGCTCACCCTGGCCACTATCAATATCCTTCAACAGAACATACAAGGTGCTTCACGTACGGCAGGCTCTGTGCATAGACAATTGTGCTGAAGTACAAATTGGCAACACATGTTTCAGCTGCGTTGCTGCCTGTGTATCAACGCCTCTCGAATCCTCAGCTACTCAGCCGTTGCCAAGGCAAGAAGACTCAGAATGCAGCCGAGAGTCTCCCCTCTGTCATTTGGTCAATTCTACCAAAAGAGCAAAATGCTTCATTGATCGCAGCCGAGACAGCTGTCAATGAGGCAGTCTGCAAGTACAACGCCGGAACGCTTTGTGCATACAGACAGTTTTGTGCCCCACTTGGCTTGAAGCCAGGAAAGCATTCCCTTCAAAGAGCTGCAGAAAAGGATGCCCTACAAAAAAAAAAAAGGCATCTAAAAAACACCAGATGAAAGGCCACATGCCCAAGAAGCCCCGCTGTGCTAAGGACACCAACTAATACAATCCTGGTGCATTTTAGAAGAGTGGAGGCAAGGCAAAACTTTGAAGGCCTTTTTCTCAAAACTGTGCTTTTGCCTTTTTGCTCAGTTTGCGGAGCTGATTCCTTTGTTACCGTTGGGCCTATTCTGACTCTGTTTTTTTCTTCTTGTTCCTTGGGCTACAGTGCAGGTCGTGACATTCTTGCTTTTAGGCCTGGACATTTTATAAATTTATGATGTGGCTATTCGTTCACCCCGAAAGTGTGCTTGATACGAAGGTAACATCAAAAATGAAACTCCAAAATATTTGTGTTTGAAAAAAAGAAAAAAAACCAAGAATGTCACGACCTTCAGCGTGCATTTAGCTATGCATTCATTACTTAACAAGCCTTCTATCACGTTTTTTAAGTTCCCCAGGCTCTTGACAAAGTTCGAGGTTGAAACATTCTGCTGAATCAAATTTAATAAAATCTTCACAAGGTATCACTCTGAAACTTTTATGGAAGCATCAGGGAGACATTCTAAACATTTGTGCCAATTTTCGTCAAAATCCATGAAGAAATAAGGAAGTTGATTTTCAAAGCCACGTCCCCCCTTAATTTACGAGTCAATCCTTCATTACGGTGATTAAAAAAGAGAACTAATGTGCAAAATAACTGACCTGCAGTGCTGCAAAGAGCCCAGCAACCTTGTGGGGAACACTTAACGAACTGGAATTTGCAACTCGGACTGTTTAATCACCCCGACAATTCCCCAACTTTTCCAGATGCTCAGAACTTCCATGACTTTCCAGCCTTCCCAGGTTGCTAGACATTCCGACTACAGTGCGTCAATTTCCAATAGCCAAACACTGTGTAGCGCCAAACTGCACTCTGCTGCACAATTAGTAGGCAGTGATGCGAAAGCTGCAAAAGTAGTGCCATCATAGAAGTCTCACACTATGTGTTTTGCAGTGCACTTTTTGATCTGCAATGGTTTCTACAAAATAACTACACAAAAGGCGAGGCGTCGTCACCAAGATAGCGACAACGAACTTGAGCTTGCTCATGCTTCCTGTGCTCGAGCTATGTAGCATGTGAGAGAACATATGGGCCAATCGGCAGCAGTGCCAGCAGCGCTGGTCGTCTGTTTCATTCAAGCAGTGGCAGAATAAATACGTAGGACAAAGTTTGCCTCACACCTTCCCTCCCCATACACTGCAACTATGACTTGTGCATGCAAGGTTTTATCAAATCACACAATATTTATGCACCTCTGTATTTGTGCACTGTGGCCACTCGTCGGAGAAACATGCCACTCCCCTCGTGTGGTGTACTGACATAAACTATCAGACTTAATGCCATACAGAATCATATGATGCTAAGCTACATTTTCCCTTAATGTTTAATGCACCATTTTTCTATCCAAATTGTGAGCAGTAAGAAAAAGTCTTCTTAGCCTTTGTGGCCTTGCCAGCTATGTATGAAACAGGAGTATAACATACAAGCTGACATCAGCCTGGCATATCACATGATGTGGCTGAAGTGAAAACAAAAGAATGCATTCTAGTTACTCAATATGTCTCGCGTTGTTGCTGTCGCATTGCGTACACAGTTGTATGCAATGCAACAGCGACAAGTAATTTTTCTTTTTTGATTGCTTGGCTCTCTCAGTGAAGAATCAATATGATGTGTAACAAAGTCGGGGTGCTTGGTGGGTGATCAGCTGGTTGGACACATAGCCAAAGCAACTTCGCTAATCATGCCTAGACCTTCCAAGTTTGCCACGACCGAGTCTTCTCTCGATCTGCCTGCCTCAACGTAATATGGCACTGCTCCCATTTCATTTTACAGTCACTGCACTGCTGTTACCACAGGACTAGCCACTTAGCATGATCGATGGCGAGAAAAGACGAATGGAAAATAAAATGAAATGTTCCACAACACTAAGTAGGCTAATGCATACACAAGAGACCTTTCCTGTCTATAATAATTTTGCACTAATGAGTCACCACACTACCAAAACAAATACAGCACCAAAAGGTGATCAACAGACTACAGTAGAATCTCGTTGATATGTTTGGGGAAAAACAAGAAAAAGCATACCGGGAAAATGTACAATCCAAAGTCACTACAGAAATTTGGCAGACTCAACTGTAGTAGATATATCTACATACCGTATTTATCCGAATTTAGGCCGATGGTTTTTTGAAATAATCATATACCAAACTCTAGAGTCGGCTTAGATTTAAGGATTTTAAAAAATGTGCCAGTTTTTAATTGAAATTGATAAATATGGTGCATAGCTAGCGCCATTTAGGAAAGTCAGCATCACAGCCGCTGCTAGCAGCACCAGTAGCCAAATCAAGTACACAAGCGACGTCGCCATTTCAACCTGTGTTTTATCGGCGTGCGATGTGGCGTTATTGTAATGGTACCAAACAGGTGATGCTGCAATGCTGTCACTTTCAAACGAAAAGTTGTGCTAGCTGCAGAGGCATTGCCAAACGTTCAAGCCAGGCAGGACTTCGGCATCAATGAGAAAAATGAACGTCGGAGGGGGCAACGGGAGACGCTTTTTGCATGTGCTGGCTGCAACGCAGAGATGACAGCGATAAGGAAGACGACGACGCAGAATGAGCTCGGCATGTTCATGTTCAGTAAATACTGTTTTCATTTTGTGAATGCTGTCCTTGCATTCTCGTTTGGCCTACATTTGAGGCAAGTTTCTTTTTCTTCTTTTCTCACTTTGGATTTTCGGAGGTTAGCTTAGAATTGAGGTCAGCCTAGATTCAAGTAAATACAGTAATACGGAGCACTGCGCGAAATGTTGCAGCAAGAGACGCCGACATGCGCTGAGCTGGTGGGGCCCAAGCAGTCGGAGATGCGCATTATCGTTTTTGCGGCTTTGGCAAGCTTCGGCAAGCAGCGTCAGCAAGCTTAAATTTGTCCTGGATCAACAGCTTATATGAGTCGGGCAATTTAGCAGGAAGTTTTGACATGTCCACTTGAAAAAAATCGTTGCAGCATGAGACACCTGCACACGCTGAGCAGGTGGGGCCCGAGCAACCCGAGACACACATTGTCGTTTTCCTATTGCGCAGTGTTTTAGGCAGGTGGCAGGAAATCAAAACGAAATCTAGCTGATGGGCAATGCAGCAAAATGATGCCTACAATGCCGCTAGAGCGAAGCATCACACTTACTTCCCGCCACCTGCAGCAAAAAACGATGATGCATTTGGGTTATCGTCTATTAAAAGCATGCAGTACACTTCCAATGGCACTATGCCCCATGCGCTGTGAAACAGATAGGCGAAGATGCTTATCGCTATAAGGTTGGTGATGATAGCTGTGGATGCAGCAAGTGAGAATCTGGGAGGAGATTTGCTGGTACCAGAATAGAAAAGAATGTGTGCTGGCTTTTCACATGTGAAGGGCGAGGGAGTATTGCGGGGAAGCTGCTACAATGGGCAGCTACCGATTTCGACAGCAAGCACCTTGAGCCTTTTCTTGTTTACGTCGGATCTAGTGGGCAGAAAATGCATAACAGGATCGTAGTTTGGCACCTTATTTAACGTTGGTGCCAAAAAATCCTGTTTCTCAAGAACATGTGAATGGTAATAAGGAATGTTTGTACTATTGGGTCATTTCTTGTGCTCCCAATTGCTAACATTGGCACTGGGAAATCTTACATAATGGGATAGTATCAATAAGGTTTTACTGTAGTTAATCGATTGGGTTTAACATACGAAAGCCACACACATGGCTGACTGATTCCTGAAGTTTAGGAAACGATGAATCTGAAGTCATCCATCCTCCTAACAAAGGAACGCCACGGGGTGCGGTGATTTCGCCTACACTCTTCAACATAGCCATGATTGGACTAGCTAAAAAACTCCAAGAAATCCCCGACGTTCGTCATTCCCTATACGCGGATGATATAATGATATGGATAACCAAGGGCAACTTGGGAGAGAAGGAGGAAAAGCTCCAATGGGCAGCCAATATAATAGAAAACTATACGCAACAAAGAGGACTGCAGTGCTCTGCGGAGAAGTCAGAACTCATTCGCCTCACAAAAACCAAAAAACAAAGAACTGACCCGAGACTCAAACTGAAGATCAGGCTAGAAGGGAAAATTATTCCTGAGAGGTCAACAGTAAGAGTGTTGGGGATGTGGCTGCAATCTAATGTCAGATGTTTACACACTTTAAACACGATCAGAAAAACAACGCAACAAATTAACCTGATGATAGCCCGTGTGGCTCTTAATCGGACAGGAATGGGGGAACAAGACACCCTCAGACTGGTGAAAAGCCTGGTCATTAGCAGACTAATGTACTCCCTACCTTACCATACCATGAACAGGGAGGAAGAAGAAAAGGCTGATAAAATAATAAGGATGGCATATAAGACAGCCCTGAGGTTGCCACGCAACACTTCAAATGAGAAGCTTCTAGCCCTCGGCCTCCACAATACATTTCATGAGCTGGCTGAAGCCCAACTCATAGCGCAGAGGACTCGATTGGCGCAAACGACAGTCGGCAGAGCTCTTCTTCAAAAAATCGGCCTTGGAGAATGCATACAAATATACCAAAACGCCAAAAGTCTACCCAGCCAGATTAGAGCTTTGTATGGGGTATCACCAATACCACAAAACATCTATCCGACATTACACGCAGGAAGGAGAAAAGGTAGAGCAGAATACATAGACAAAACAACAAAATACTTGGACAGTGCACGATTCACGGATGCTTCACCATATCAGGCCAACGCAAAGAACATGGTGGCAGTTGTCGTAAACTGTAAAGGGAAAATCACGGCCTGTGCTTCGGTTTCCTGAGCAACTATTTTAGAAGCCGAAGAGATAGCCATCGCCTCAGCTATAAGAGAAGGCATAGAGCGCAATGCTCCACTAACAATAATCACAGATTCTCAGGCCGCATGTAGGAACTATCAGAGGGCACAAATCGCTGCGAGGGCACACCAGATAATTACCAAAATCAACAGAGACCTTGATATCAGGTACACCCAAACGATAACATGGGCCCCGGGACACGAGAGTGTTACTGGGAACCTCCATGCAGATGAGGTGGCTCGAGGTTTCACTAATTGCCGAGCAGCCCATGGCAACATGGTGGAGGACCCGACACCCATCGATCCAAGTTATAAAGCGATCTTGGGACACTACAGGGAATTCAGAAGGCTCTACCCAGCCCCGCATAGGAACCTTTCAGCCGCGGACTCAGCGACGTTACGCATGCTCCAAACGGACACATACATAAACCTACATAAATTGCACATATACTACCCAACAGCATACAAGTACATATGCCCGTGGTGTGGGAGCACACCAACGCTCTACCACATCACATGGGAGTGCACAGCTCACTCAGAAGAACAAGAAGATAATAACACGAGAGCGAAGTGGGAGGCATTGCTATCCAGCTCCGCCCTCGGGGATCAGCTCAGGCTCGTCCGGAGGGCAGAAAGGATGGCGAGGGCCAGCGGTGCCTTGGAATAGGGGCCCGACCACATGGCATTACCCCGTTTTAGGGGCAACGAAGTTCTTTCTACCAATAAAGTTTTGTTCTTCTTTAATGTCACAAAGAAACAGTGGCCTTATGATCATATCTGCATCTCAAAATAAGACCCCAATGCCACGGTCAGGAATTGAATCTGCAGCATCCTTCACAGCAGCAGGATGCCATTCCCTGTAACAGTGCAGGGATTATGAGACGCACAGTAGTGAAGGGTTCTGAATTCACTTTGGTTACCTTCAACCTGCCCCCAGACCCCAAGACTGCTTCTGCATGTATTTAGCTCCCATTGGAATGCAGCCGTCAAAGTTGGGAACCAATATCCACAACTTCGCGCGGGCTGAAGAGCAGAGTGCCATAACCACCGAGCCATCCATAGTAGGTATGAATGGCGAGAAACTGAGGACTGCTTACTTGTCCAGCTCCTGGTTGCCGAGGAGCGACACCGTCACCGGGGGCTTGCGCGATTCTTTCTTCTTGAGCTCCTCGAACACATGCAGTGCCAGCGTGCAGCCCTCCGCAGCAGCTGGTAGAGAGAGAGAACACAGAGCGAGGAGTCGTAAGAAGCGGTTTTTATAGTACAATGGGTTCTTGCAACTCTAGAGAGTTAAAATAGTGTATAAAACACAAGTGACTGAAAGAATAGAACTGTACATACACTTACAACAAGTGTTTTGAATGTGGTCAGTCTCCCAGTGGTAAGGATAAGACCGGCAATACATCAAGGGAAAAGCAACCTTCTTTCCGCACATTACAATGGCCGAGATAGGATGTCACTGTGCATGGCGAGTCCGGAAATTGAAACAGCACACTGTGAGGCATCCAAAATTTTTATTTTGTTGTTCTGCACTAAGCCCACATTGTGAGCAACCGGGCAATCAAGCGTATGGATAAGTGAGCATTCAGTACCCCAAAAAACTGGTCTTAAATGGTATTTGGGCAGCGGTGCACAACTTGGATAATAATTTTTGATCTACTGAACAATATTTCCTTATACCGTAATGTTTTGAGAATAGTTGAATAGAAATCAGAAGTTAGATGAACCTAATCAATGCCACAAAAAAGAATATGCAAACACTGTTTGAAACCAACAATGATGAAGGTTTAGGCAAATTCCCATTTACTAACTATCGAGGGTTTGTAGCAGATTTGATGATGATGATGATTTATGCGGCCTTTTCCTTTGTATCGGGTGATCAACAAGAGTTCGGATCTGGCACTCATTAAAAGAATCTGGTTAAAAAGAATAGTGCATAAAAACAAAACTAACAGGCAAAAAAAAAGACACAATCGCATAGTGAAGAAAAAACAATAACATGGATAAGAAATGGGGGGGGGGGGTGCGCAAACGGCTGGTCTTATGTTCATATATGCATCGGTTCACTTCACTCAACAGGCTTACTGCCTCTGGCGCACCACCAAAATTCCAATCTCCTCTTAGTCACTTCTAACACTTCCTACTGCAGCTCCTGTCCCTACGGGCGAAAGCCCATTGCCGTTGCCAGCGCTTCGCTGTCGTCTGTGATCTCGCTGAGGCAGGCAACTCCGGGGCTAGCAAGGTTCGTTGCTACTGGGGGCAGACCCCTAGGACACCCCACAACAATGTCTTATTGTTTCTTCGGAGTTGTCACACAGGGGGCAGGTTGAATCAAGGCCCACTGTGAATTTGGACCGCAGTGACCGTGTTTCGAGAACTACACTTCAGGCTTCGGTCGACAGGTCACTGGAATTGTCAAATATGGACTCCTTCTCTATGGTCATTTTTCGGGCACAGTAGATGGACATTGCCGTTTTCTGTAGTGCTGCATCTTGCCAGAGACTTTGCTCGACTTTGGCTACCTGCTTCCTTAGTTTCTGCCACTGGGTCGGTTGGAGCAAAGCTGAAAGCCTCACCGGATCTATTCGGTATCGTTCAGTGAGCCTTTTGATGCGCACCACC
Source organism: Dermacentor variabilis (assembly GCF_050947875.1). Taxonomy (NCBI): domain Eukaryota; kingdom Metazoa; phylum Arthropoda; class Arachnida; order Ixodida; family Ixodidae; genus Dermacentor; species Dermacentor variabilis. The sequence goes on from NC_134574.1 coordinate 36,706,142, forward strand.
CACTTGGTGTTGAGGCATCGCAGATGAACACATTTGAAGGCTTCTCGAGCCCATCTGCCTTCCGGCAAAGCAGCAAGTCAATGCTCGTAGGCTAATTTTGTCGCTGCCTCTCAGGCCTCAAAGGAGGACGAACCAAGGTCACCTTGTACGGCTTCGTCAGGTGTGAACTTGTGAGCGCCTATAGTTGCATGGCCAACTTCATGCTGCCTGGTTTCAAGCACTTGTCTTGTCGACGATGATAGGCAGGTGACAAGAGTTACTGAAGGTGAGCCCAGGCACCGCCACTGCCTTCCAGAGAGCATGTACGGTCTCAAATTTGTTGAAAGACCATAAAGCCTGACTTCCCAAGAATGCCCTGTGGGTGACAGCTTTTGCTCGGAGTTCTTCATATCTAAACAGGTAATTCTGGGTGGCTGCTATCTTTACCCCAAGGTACTTGTAGCTGTCGACACATTCAATGGGTCTCCCTGCAGATGGAGTGGTCCGGCGTGATTCTCATCTGCACCAAAGCGCATTGCACCTGACTCCTGTGCATTAAAATGTAGCCCGAGAGATGTGCCCCCTTCCGAGCAGACATCCAATATGGCTTGGAGGTGAGAGACACTACCTGCTAGTACAGTCGAACCCGGCTATATCGAACTCGCAAAAAAACGCCTATCAGTTCGATATAGAGCATAATTCGATATAAGCCTGCTAAATAATTGGATGTCATAAAAGCACATACCATTTATAAAATCACTTTATTGATGAAACTAGCTTAGTTTCGCACGAAACAGTCCTGCATTTTCTTCTGCTTGGGCAATTTCGCTGCGTGCGAGGCACGCACTTCCCCACGTTGTCTAAGGAGTCGGAGCAGCTGAGGCCGCAACATTCCGCATTCGCGCAGAAGCACCGGACTAGTGCGAGCGCACCAATCACTGCGGAGGATGTGGGCCAAAGAAGGTCGTTGCTTTCCTCGTAGTGCCCATTTTCACTTGTGCTCGGGACGATGTCGGCAATGTAGTCTTCGTTTCCGGGCTCTCCCGTGGTCGCGACACCATCATTGGCGCTCACAAACTCGTCCACCGTCGATTCGTCAACAGCTTCCGGAAATTCTGACAGCTCGTTCCAAACTTCGGCAACAACGACAACGGCTTCGTCGCATTAATCAGAATTTACAGTCATCACCGAGCACGCGGAAGTCGGTACGGCTGAAGTTATTTTGGATGAACCACTCGTACACGGCCGTGCGTACGCGTCGGGCGCCACGGGCACTACGGGCACCGGGTCGCGAGTTAGGCCGCTTTAGCCCTAATTTCCCCCATCAAGATCGTGCCGAGAGTGCACCTCGGAATCTTGTACGTTGCGGGGACATCCGACTTGTCACCGCGTTCGACCCGGTTTATGATTTCAAGCTTCACGACGAAAGGCGAATTCTGCCGCTTCATCACGGCAACACTGCGAGAGAAGGCGCACACAATGAATCAAATAAGCAGCGAGACAACTCGCACTTCCGCCATCTTGCACGACGAGGGCACAAGAGCTTCTGATTGGCTGTCTGAGCAAGCGCTGCGGGCGGGCGGGCCAGGATCATTTTTTGTAGGGGGGTGTCGGCGGCTCCAAGGTAGCGCGGTCACGTAGGGAGAGCGGTTGGATGGAGCCGCGCCGCCGAGTTTTCCCGTCACCGCGAGGGAAAGCCAACTTCCGGGGGCACTTTCCGCCGCTTGACGTTCGATATATCGGGAGTCGCTACTAGTTTTGTTCGATGTATGCGTAATTTTTGCTATATATACTCATTGTAACCATACCGTGTCCAGAAATTGTTCGATATATGGAATAATTCGATGTAAACGGGTTCGATATAGTCGGGTTCGACTGTATTACAATGTCATCTGCGTATAGCAGAGCTGGCAGAATAGGTTTGAAGTAGGTCCCTTCCTCCGTGTAAGACAGGTCGAATCCTCGGCTACATTCTGCCAGCCGACTCTATTTCAGAGATGAACCGCATGAAAAGCATGGGAGACATAGGGCAGCCCTGTCTCAGCCCCCTCTGGACCTCTATTGCTCGAGTGTCGACCCCATCCCAGTTTATTACTGAATGGTTGCCTGTATACACAGCTTGCAGGATGTGGAGTATGCTCCCAGGTATTGCTCGGTCCTGTAGCTTCATCCATGGTACTTTGTGCTCTATGGAGTCGTATGCCTGAGCAATATCCAGGAAGACCATTACTATCTCTCAAATCTAGCAATCTCTATTAACTGACAAACAACGAAGATGTTTTCCTCCAGACATCGGCCAGGCCTCAATCCATTCTGGAGTTCTCCCAAAACATTAGTCTCCTCAGCCAAGTGTTGCAGCTGAGCTTGGAGTACGTGACCAAATAGCCTGTACAGAGTTGACGTCACTGTTATTGGCCTGTAACGCTCGAGTATGTTTTTATCTGCGCCCTTCTTCAGTACAAGTCTGATCCTGGATATCCTCCAGCTTTGTGGTATTGATCCACTGTGAAGTATTGCATTAAAGGTATCCTGTATTGGAGGCAGGGACTTACGGAGTCGTCATCTGTCGAAAGCGCCTCCCTTGCACAGTATGAGAAATCACGCGGCACGCTCCTCACAGGTTTCGCTTACGGTGCTCAATAAAAACCCCATGTGGTATCCCTCCTGGACATTTCAGTAAGTACTCGCAAAACGAGGGAAGTTTTTTACTGTCAAAATAATAATCTTGGGCAAACAAAAGCGGAGAATCGTTTACAGATGCTATCTCTTTACCGAATACGTATAGTGAACGCCACTGCGTGCGGTCGCTGCGATGGAGTCTCCCAAACTGGTATCTTGCGTGAAAGGTAGCCAAACACTATGAGCAAACCATGTGAAATATGTCCTTATAGTGGTTTGTCTGTAAAACTAAATAGAGTATAACAGAATGAGGCCTCAATGCAGTGATCGCATGGGTTCATGGTGATCGACTGCACGCCTGCATCCATGTACGCGCACAATGTTTCCCTTTTGCTTAGCGAGTTTATGTATCGTGCCATGAGCTTTAGGCAGCAGCATATGAGACTTTGACAGCACACAAGCAACGATCGTTGCACGGAAACTGTCAGAGCTGTTCAAAAATAATTTAGTTATAACTGCGGACTTCGACACCTACCAGGACGATTTGGGTTGTCCCATTGCGATGATTGAATCTTTTTTTTTCTAAGGTCTTGAATGTTTAAATACCATTATTTCTCAAGTTGGCTCGCACTGTATGTTTATCGGTCCTCTCAGAGCAATTACCCACTGCTTCGTTTATTTAATCCAGTACATTTCATTCCCTGGTGCTGCACAAATGCTAGCATATGTCATGCCTCTTTTTATGCGCTTTTTATGGTTTGCTTTCCATTACTGTGAACTTGCCGGTATCTAGCATCAACAAGTCCATAGACCAAAACTTCATGCCATTAGCCAGGCAGCGCGTGGGCAAGCGTCTCAGTGTGCACTTTGTGCTACTTACCAAACATTGCAGCCCGACCGCCGTATTAGAAATCTTCCTCGCGTCTGTGCTTGCTGCACACTCGAGTTGTAACCGGTGGCTGTCTGCTGGTTCTAATTTTCACAAGCCAAGCTTGTGAAACGGTTACGTTTCACAAGCTGCGGCTACGTGTGAATAAGGCTGACACTGGGCTCTGTTGCTTACGTCTGGCACTGCGGCACCGAGCGGTAGCCTACCATGCTGCACGCCTCCAAAGGCAGCCACTACCTGTTATAGTGCTTTGAAATGTTGTTAAGCAGACATCCAAGGCGGGAAAGCCTCACCACTTAATCAGAACCACAGCGCAGGTGGGACTTAAAACTTTCGTTTTCAGCTCACTTTGCCACTTCCGAAGCAGCTGACACGGCTGCTGTGTCCTCGTGATCTCTCATGCCACGTCACGCCGATGGTGGCGCCAGCTTTTCCAGTGGTGGAGCTCACCCCCAATTGCCTTCCGTGCCTGTTTGCCACATTTCTTCAGCAGCACGGGAAGTATGCCATCCAGTCCGGTGGCTGATTTTCCAGCCATGCGTTTCAAGGGTCTCTCCAGCTCCCCTTGCGTAATGGGTTCTGCCATCTCCTCGTTACTAAGTTGAGGTGAGGAAGCATCGAGCAAAGAAGGGGGTGTGGGATTTAAGCTCGTTAGGCAATCCATTTGTGCAATCCATTTAAGCAATTCATTTTGTGTCGGAAGAATTAGAGGGTTGTCAAACACTTTCGAGGCCCTTACAAAGAATTTTCAAGGACTATTGTACCATGATGCCTGACAGCTTGAAAACAATATACAATTCAAAAAATGATCAATTATATATATATTTTTTTTGCTGGAAACAGATGCTCACTAGGCCTTTTCTGCATAAACCATCATTAGCTAGTATTAGAAGACTTAGATGGGCTAGTTGGTTGCTGGCTGGAAGGAACATGGCTATAACGGTGCGTTTGAGGATGGCACACCGAAAGAATGCATAAAGGACGATCATCAATCTTCTGTGTCACTAAGATAATCACTAGCTACCCCAAACAAGATGGCTCCCTAAAAACAAGCATTCCAATCAAACAGGATTGCTTTAACTCGTGGCTTGCATAAACCTCATGGTCAGATACATAAAATAAAGTCCCTTAAGCCCAGCCAAAAGCAGAACTCTTAGAATTTTTAAACACTCGGTGGAAACTAAAACCTTTCAAAGTCTCAAAAATGGTGGCTTAACATTCACGGCTTTCAAAGGTTTGAAGGTCTGCTCGAACCTTGGCCCGTCATACTCGCGCAAATTTAACCGCTGTACTGGTGCCGCATCGACACAGCAGTGCGAGATTTTTCTCGAGCATTCTAAGTGTGAAATGCTCCATTGCTAAAGACTGTTCAAAACCAGTTGTCTCTTCGTTTCTTACCTTCAGCATTGGCACAGGGGTCCACGTCAATGGCCGTGGCGCCGATGCCGCGCAGGCTCCGCACACCAGCTGCAAGAACCAGACAGGTGGCCGTTGTACACACTGATGCACGGGGATAAAATGCATGCTTGTCGAACAGGAACAGCCTGACATCATTAGCGTCTCAGATTTCGCAGCACCAGAAAAAAAAGTACATGTTACACAAATGGTGAGCTTTCAAATGTACCGAGAGAACAAGAAAAAAGTCTTCACTGTCTTGGCAAGCCTTTATTTAGTCAGAAAATCTTGTATTTTTGTCTATTCTTCACATACAATCTGTGAAGAAACTAAAACGTTCAGAGCTCCCAAGCTCCTTTTTGCTGCTTGTTGTTAATATGTTCCTTTCATCATAAGCTCACTCTGGTTGAAGTTTTCCTGTTGCAACTAGCTGCGCATGCATATGTGTGCATACACATAATCCCGAATGGAGTGTGCTCAGCGCAGTTTCCATACCAGCACAACAGATGCCAAGCCAGGATGTCTGCCAAGCTGACATGTCCGAATTCCCCGAGTTTTCCAGCTTTTCACCGAGTGCCCTTGCAAAATTCACTGAGTGACGCAAAACTGAGTGGGCACGGCAGCATCGCAAAGATGCAGCCTTCAAATCCGTTCCTGTTTATTCTACAGATAAGCTTCCTGCTGTTCCCCATGGGCCCTCTACCGGCCTGCTACGAGCTACAAACATCGTCTCGAGCTGTTTCTATAGGCGACAAGGACCTGCTGATGCACCCAGCCTCAGTCGACGAAAGCTACCGGCGCTTCCATGATGGCGCTGGTGTCACATCGACAGATATGCTGGGATCACCGATGACGACAGCATGGAGTGACCCTATAAAGCAGGATGCATACGGCACAGCTGGCAGTGGGCACAGCAGCATTGCAAAGATGCAGCCTTCAAATCTGTTCCTGTTTATTCTACAGGTGAGAAGACGCTATGACAAGTCATTTCGCAGTAACGATGTCTGCCTAATTCTGCTGCCGTGCCCACGGTCGCTTCACGAACCCTTTTGCAAATTGTTTGTTTTCTTGCGCATGTTACTTCTGGGTGGAGATGTTGAGTTGAACCCAGGCCCTACACTAGATGGCATAGCAGAACAGTTAAAGCTAATTGCAGGGGATATTCAAGAAATTAAGAAAGAAAAATCTATAACAAACTTAATGCAATTGACAAGAAACTGAAAAGATAGCTGGCATTGAAAAACAGATCTCAGAGAACAATAAACGAATATCTAGCTTAGAAAAAAACCTAATGGCTATGGAAAAGAAAGTCGAGGATCTGGAAAACCGGAGCCGTCGGTCCAACCTTGTCATATACGGTGTTGAAGAACAGCAAAAGGAACCAACAGACATGCTTCTTCAATTGGTCGAAAAGAAGATTTTAGACGGTATACTAAAGATAAAAACCAAGGGAATCGAAAGAATTTACCACCTAGGTAAAAAGAAGCAAACTGATGCTTCTAGACCAAGACCCGTAATCCTTAAACTACTCGTCTGCAGAGACAAAGTTTCTATCCTTAAGCACTGCACGATGCTGAAGGGCTCAGGTTTCTATATCAGTGAAGATTTTTCTCGTAGTATTCGAGAAATACGAAAGAAGCTGTGGGATCGAACGAAAGAATATACGGATAGGCAGGAAAGGGTGTTGCTAGTGTACGATAAAGTGCGTATAAAGGGTCAAGCTTTTGCTTGGGATAGTGAGCATGAAGATTTAGTTGCAGTTCAAAAAAACGAAGAAAAGGACACCTTACAAAAGAGAGTCACTCAAAGTCGACAGAAGTAACCCTGTTGAATGTGAACGCACAAAGTCTTGCAAATAAAATAGACCAATTCGAAGCTCTTGTTTTAGAAATTAAACCAGACATTATTGTTGTCACAGAAACATGGCTTCACTCGGATATCTTAGACCATGAAGTCTTCCCGCCGGGATATGTGATTGTGCGCAGAGATAGGGGCACTAGAGGTGGGGGTGTCGCGCTTTTCTCTAAGAAAGAACTACGATGCACCATTTTACCAGATAAGCTAGAAATTGAGGCCGTGTGGTGCAAAGTACAGCTGCAGAAAGGCTGCATATTTGTAGGCGCTATCTACAGACCGCCTAATGCTGAGACAAGCTATCTAGAACATCTTCTGGATTATATGCATGATCACATGACGAATGGCAAAGTTATCATGGCTGGTGATCTTAACCTGACTGAAATGGAATGGTCGTCAAAAAAAGTGCGAGGTGCTGCGAATGACGTCATACTGGATATATTGTTCAACTTTAACCTCAAGCAACTCGTACACGTTCCCACACGTATCCAGGGCAAATAAAATTCTATTCTAGACATTGTTCCTGTTAGTGACCATTTCCTGAACGACCAGACATGCACCGAAATCTTAGACGGCATATCCGATCATAAATTAGTCCTATGCACATTACGTCTACCTGGTCTTGTACGACACCACGGCCCTGTAAAACATGTTCTTGCATTCAACAGAGCAGACAACGATGCAATAATCACATATCTCACTCACGAATTTCTCGACTTTTCAGATCTTTGCTCGGATAAAAACTTGTCGATAGATCATATATGTTTGCAATTCAAAGCACACGTCATGCATTGTATTGAAAATTCTGTCCCACTAGAGCGCAAACTTACAAGAAAGTATAATCCATGGATCACCCGCGAAATAATTCACGTTAAATGTAAAATTAGTAGGCAGAGAAAAGCTCAAAGGTCTGGTTTAGCCGCTAATATCACCACTCAGATTTCCGCATTATCTAAAACATTGAAAAGCAAGACACGCGTTTCCAAAATGCACTACTATGGTACCACTCTATCCAAGTTCATGAAAATGTCACCAGCAAAATTTTGGCGTTACGTAAATGGTAAACATAACGATAGAAAGGCTTCTCCTTCAATAGAAACAAAAGGTAAGGCGGATCAATTCAATCGCTACTTCCAGTCAATTTTTACAATCGATAATGGACTAGTGCAACATTCCCAGACTATCCCATCTACCAGAAATAAATTACTAGAAACCCCAGAAATAACCGACAGTGGTATACTATGTCTGCTATTAAGCCTTGATGACAAAAAGAGCTGTGGCCCAGACGGGATACCGAACGCTTTTCTCAAACGGTATGCAGAACCAGTTAGTAAGTATCTACGCTTAATATTCACAAAATCTATTCAGGATTCACAGATTCCTCCTGAATGGAAAGTCGCAAAAATAATCTCAGTGCATAAATCCGGCGACAAGACGATCCCATCAAACTACAGGCCCATTTCCTTGACGTGTACCAGCTGTAAAATACTCGAGCATATTGTCCTCAAATTCATCACAAAGTTTGTCGAAGACAATGACCTGCTACACCCCAACCAGCACGAATTTTGGAGAGGCCTATCGACCGTAACTCAACTCGTCGAGATAATGCATGACTTGGCCCAAGGCATTAATGAACACTCCCAAATTGACATAATTTTTATGGACTTCTCAAAGGCGTTTGATCGGGTTTTCCATGAAAAGCTAGTTATCCAGCTGGTCCGCAAACTTGGGGATGGGCCAATAACTCGATGAATATCAAGCTATTGGTCCAGCCGTCAACAATTTGTGCAATACAATGAGCACGTTTCTGACACATTAAATGTCACATCCGGTGTGCCCCAGGGATCTCTCTTGGCACCGATATTATTTTTTTTGTTTATAAATGACCTGGCAGACAACATTAACGTAAATATTAGGCTATTCGCAGACGACTACGTACTGTATAAAGAGGTCAAAAGCTACAGTGACCAAATTGAGCTGAACATTGCCCTGAATGAAGTAGTAAGTTGGTGCTCTAACTGGCAAATGGTGATTAATACAGATAAAACAGTTGCAATATCAATAACAAAAAAGAAAACAAGCTTAGCATTTCCTTATGGTTTTAATAATGTCACGCTCCGAAATGTAAGCCAGTACAAATATCTTGGTGTAATAATAACTTCTAATCTCAGTTGGGTAGTTCACATGGAAGCTATAACCGCAAAAGCAATGAAAAAATTGTTTTTCTTAAGCGGACGCTCCGGCATGCTGACCGTGACACTAAACTTTTAGCGTACACCACACTTGTCCGACCGATTCTAGAATACGCCAATATAATCTGGTTCCCCTTCACAAGTAGCGGTATCAGCATGCTTGAAAATGTGCAGCGCAAAGCGATTAGATTTATTTTTAACCGCTATCGACGCCTTGATTCCCTGACAGAATTGCTACGCAGTGCACGTTTGCCCTCCCTCCAAAGTTGAGCTAAAATTCACCGCCTGAAGTTCTCATATATGCTACTGCACAACTATTTTAAGATAGACCACACAAGATACGTTGAAACTAAACAAACAAGGCAACTACGTCATACACATGATCTCACACTCCAAGAATATGCGTGCAACAACAATACATTCTATTATTCTTTCCTCCCTAGATCCATTTGGGAATGGAATACCCTTGACCGACTTGTAGTCGAACAGCAAAGAATTTATGATTTCCTTGAGATGTTACATGACTCACTTAATACGTACTCATCAACCTGATGTCATCTATTTGTATTCTCCATATAATTATTTGTTTTTTTTTTCTATTGGGCATGCTTGTCAATACTCGTATTCATACTTCCTTTGTATGTATATTTTTCCTTCTTATTTGTACTTGTTTAGCATATCTACCTTGACAATTACTATTATTACTGTTTCTTTCTGCATTCCACTCCTGTAATAACCCTGTCAAAGGGTTGACAGTATGTTGAAATACATATATACTAAATAAATAAATAACTCTGTTTTGTGTCAAAACGGGCTGACACCATGTCGCCCGATACTATCATTTTCTAGTAAGCATGTTAAAAATAAAAATAAATACTTAATCCACTTTCAATAGTGAGGAGTAGTGTTTAATTTATTCAAAAAGGAAACAGAAGGGAGGCGTTAGTAAAATTCAGAGTGAATAAAATAACTTTGAAGAAGTGCCAAAGACCATTGCAAACCAAGTTGAACATACTCAAATACAAAGAGATACATACAGAAGCAAATATTTTTGAATATGAGCCATTTCTATCACCTGACAGGAAGCTCATTGGTATGAGGCACAAACTTTGTCGCAAGTGAGATTCTTCATCAGCTGCTGTAAAGTCCACCTCAACTGTCCTGACATACTCTCAGCCCGTTCACAATGCCTCAGAGTTGCATTTCACTGCTTTAAATTGTTTATTTTGGTTGGGATGAGGGCAACCTGCGTCTCGGCATGGTCCAAGACTTTGTTTTTTGAGCTCAAGCTCCTTCAAAGAAGTGGCGGCACACTTCCTTTCCCCGCTCATTCCTCAATGCGTCGGTCCTTTCTGTTCTCGTCCTCCTTCCACTGCACGTTCGCTCCATGGAATATTTGAAGCATCCTCTTGGTCAATTGTACAGTGAATGTCCGAAAAATCGGGCAGTCCGAAAGAAATGAATGCGTATCTTTTACTGCCCTTAAGGGCTTAAATCGCCACGGGCACGTCTGAAAAAGCTCTGAAGGTGACAGGAGACGGCAGGTGCACACGTGTATAATGAAGGAATACATACTGTATGCCATGACAATTGGCCCTTCCCACGCTTATCAGTGCATTGCATATATGCAACACACTGATACGTGCTGGACGTGCCAATAAACGGCCATAAAAACAAAAGCTAAGTTCAGTTGGCTCTTCCCGTACACACTGTTGCATTTCTGCAACAATAGTTTGAAAAATGCGCCTTCTTTTGCTGCCCTCTGTGCTCATTCTGCTCAACGAAACAAACAAACATGGTGGACGCTGCTCGTGCCAGCACACAGCTATACAGGTAACTTTTGCCAGTTATAAATGCCTTTCTGAATGGTATAAACCATAGAAAAAAATGTTGAGCTGTGAAACACATCTGCCTAATCATGTAGATGCCAAAAAACATTATTTTCTCGCAATAGTTTGTTTCTTGCGATAGAAAGTTGCTACGGTGTGTATTTGCAACAACGTGCTCACTGGGTTTGTTTTTTGTTATGGAACTAGAAATGGATCCTAAATGCTTTTATGGCCAAGCAATTCCGTCAGATAGCGAAGACCGTGAACTTTCCGGGATAAACGATGACCCCGAGTGTAAGTCTGTTTCGATTCATCGTCTGGGCAGTGTATTGTATAGTGGAATGCCCGAATTTCTTCATCACGGTGTGTGCACACACACGCTGCTGTCTCGCATCATTACGGCTCCACTCTTATGTCTGTGCTTCGGTATTCTGAATTTTTGGCTATAACGCGAAGACACCGTACATAGCGTTTACGCCTGCTTTCAAAATACAGAGGCACCCTGTTTTCTACATCTGCATTTCGCTTTGTTTTACCACTAATTTTATTCCCTGTATATCGCTGTCCGTTTGTGCTGCAGATGTTCAACCTGACCTCGAAAAGCTAAATGACAGCACAAGCAAGTCGAGTGCATGCTCTGATAAGGATGAAGGTACAGCAAATGGCACAACACCTGACCAGCCCCCTACACAAGCTAAGAGAAGGATCATTTGGAATGAGGCAAATCTAATGGGAGATCCGCAGACAGTTAACTTTGCCCGGAGAACACACTTTGCCCAGAGTACATTTCACAACTAGAGACACCATTCCAATACTTGAAGTTTCTCTTCCCCGGCTCGCTGATTTTACTAATTGCAGATCAGAGCAATTTGTACGTGCTCCAGAAAGACGTGAGTCAGCCCCTTTGTACCACCGCAGAAGAGATGGAAGTGTTTATTTGGACGTGCATGTGGATGTCAATCACTCAAATGAGGAACACGAGGTGGTACTGGAGTGCAGAGACCAGGGTTAGCCAAGTGGCAGACAGCTTTCCTGTGGGTCGCTTTGAAAAACTGAAGCATAATGTCCACTTCACTGACAATAGTACTCTCGGCCCAAAGGACGTTCCAGGAAGAGATCGGCTTGCGAAGGTGCGGCCTCTCATTGATACCATCAATGAACAGTTGTCGCTTGTGCCTCTTGAAGAGCGTCTATCTATTGATGAACAGATCACACCCTTTAAAGGTAGAAGCTCCTTCAAGCAGTAGTGTCTCAAGAAGTCCAAAAAATGTGGTTACAAAGTTTTCATGCTCTCAGGTGTAAGCAGCTTCTCCTGAAAATTGGAGGTGTATACCGGACAGGAGAACTCAGCACAACGACTTTCAGGAGAGCCTGACTGTGGAGCAAGTGGAAATGTTGCTCGCTTGAGTAGAATGGTTCTGAGAGGCGTACACCACAGAGTGTACTTCGACAACTATTTCAACTCAACTGCCCAAGTTTGCAGGCATACCTAGAAAAACACTCTGTACACTGCATTGATACTGTGCTGATAAACTGGTTCCCTGGAGTGAGCCTGCCTAGTGAGCAGGAAATGAAAAAAAGAAGGATAAGGACATTTTGAAGAGAGGGTTGCAGTTGTGGATGGAATTGAACTGTCATGTGCAAGGTGGCAAGATAACCGACCTTGCTCTCCTCCTTCATCGGCACAGTCTGCTACAAGTGCATCAAGGTATACTCGTTAAAAAAAAGAGCAGAGTGAGATACCATGCCCTGCACTACATCTACAACAAGCACATGGGAGGCATCAACCTTTTGGACTCCCTCATCTTCATTTACCGTCCCTACCTGAGGTCAAAGAGATATTATTTTAGTGTTTTTCTGCACATCCTTGACTTGATGGCTATAAATGCTTGGTTGCTTTACAAGAGGAACGTCATGAACAAATGTGATCAGTAGAGAGAAAGGCTGCTTCCGTTGGCTGCAAAGCTGGGAAGACGGCACTGAAAAAGCAAGGAAGGCCTAGCAATGAGTTAGTAGAACAAGCCTCTGAGGAGAAGAAAAAAGGGGACCATCAGCTCCAACTCCAATTCAGGATGTCAGGGTAGATCACATAGTATTTCTCATCCATACAGCTTTGTCTCAGTGCTCATTATTTTCATTTCTTTCCTCAGGTAGGTCACTGGGTTCTTTGGAGCAAGAAGTGGCAGCGCTGCAAGCTTCTTGGCTGCACGGGAATCTGCATGATCTACTGTGTTAAGTGTGGAGCGCATCTCTGTTCCACAAACAAGAGCAATTGCTTTTTTGTGTACCACACCACAAAATGAGTGCACCGTTTCTCATTACTTACTGATTGCTGCTCAAGGTATAGAACCAACCTTTTTCAGCAAGCAAGTGAAATAGCTTTCTATTGTACCATGTGTTCCTCCTTGCTGATTGTCATGTAAATAAATCTTACAGTTTGAAACGCAACAAATCGGGATTTCCTCAACTTTTTCTTTATGTGCACGTTGTTACAAATATGCAACAACATACCCTTTTTTTGCTAATACAAACTGTAAAAGTCCACTGAAGTTTTTTTTTGTTAGTACGGCTATTGTTATGGGTCCCTGCAACAACATGAATAATTTTATAGCAAAAGAAAAAATTGTGCAGTAAAGGGTTACGCTTCACAGCAATACTTCGCGTATGCTTCACCGCTTAACATTCCTGTGTTGAGGCGGAGCTACCTTTCGGGAACCAGCATTATGCAACACGTTGGAGTCTATGCCATTGCTGGCAGCAGCAAACTCTTTCAATGAAAATACGGCACCAAATGACAAGAAGCTTAATAGTGAACGCTGAAGCAGCTAGGCCTAGTGTTGCCACGATGGCGGCTACGGCTGCCAGCGTATCTGTGTGCGAGAGCGCCGGTTTGAGGTGGCGAGACAATCAAAATGGTGGCGGTGGTGGTGGTTTTGATTAATGCAGTTTCGGACCTGCAGTCACAGCAAAAAGTCCAGAAAATTGGACGGCGAAGGTTTCTTGCATCCGAAATTTCAGGCATTCTTATACATTGACTCTATGGAGTATGTGGTGGTGCCGCGAAGCCGTCCTAATTATCGGGCATGTACCAAAAATCGGGTGTCCAGAAAATCTGTTGTTGACTGTACACTGGCGACTCCTCAAACTGACGACACGGCGTCAAAGACGTCTTGTTACGATTCCTCTGTTACTCGAGTCAGCATTCGCGCAACTTGCATTCCCTTCCAACAAAATTACAGCTAATTTTCCCAGATGTAAGGACAAATTCCCGTGTTTACCCCGAGTATTTCCAGACTATGCAAAATTCCTGAGAATTTCTGTTTTTCCTGGTTGGTAGGCATCCAGCAAAGCATTGTGTTGCATCCTTCGCACAATATTCCATGTTTTGTATGGCTTACTCGCAAAATTTTCAAACAAATGCAAGCATGCAAAATATGAATTTGCTGCATACAAATGGTTTAATTTTTTTTTACCTTTGACAATGGCTTCATGCACCTGATTAAATTGGGACTTCAGACTTAAATTGAGACTGTCAAACAATATTACTTTCCTAAAGTGTCAGACAAAATTCAGTGTGCTTAACACTTTCGTTAATGTGCCTATAGAAATAGAAATCTATCAATTTGATCTAAGGCTTTTTTACATGCTGTTACACATTTACGTTGGAATTCTTCCGCTACCAACGTCAGGCACCGTCTGAAATGACTACTTAACTTTGACTGTTTGGCAGATTGGGAAGCCTGGAAAAATAAGAGTTCTACTTGAGGTATCGTTGAAGCTAGCCTCCAAGCTCCTACGACTTCCTCCACAAAATGATGCAAAATTTCTGCTTTGGTCAACTTGGCAACATAATTTTGAAGTGGCATTAGCAGTGAAGTAACAGGAGCTTTTCTCGGGCTGTGTAATTTTCCGATCCAAAGTCTAGGTTGTTTTAACAATGTCTCAAACAATGGTAGATGCTCATAGGTGCATGTTATATTAAAAATTGTGTTGCACTAATATCAAGTGTAACTTTTTTTTCCCCACTGTGGTTTGCATTTACACAACTGCAGCATATGCACTAATTATTACGAGCAATCCTTCCCAATGAGTGGCATTTTTACTGCCACAAAAGCATGCTGTCAGATTCAGACACACCTTTAACCGAAGTTTGACTAGCGCTCTAATCTCTTACATTTTGAACACTGCCTCTGCAAGTGCCCGTAATTTATTATGGCACAAAATTGTGCAACACTCCAGTAGTGCCGACATCCGACCAAAACTAGGGCCCCTAGTTAAGTTTCAAGGTAGCACTATATTCTCCCTTTCTTGTTCCCCTTCTCGTCCAATCCTCCTTCAACATGGAGTGCTGCTAGTGCCCCCAAAAGTTTCCAAACCTCTCAACACACATGGAAAAACAAATAACTCCTGGTTTGCGTAGGCTATAGGAACGTGGGCCTATCTGCCTTCTCCTCTGCACATGTCCATGTGCGGGTCACACACCGTATATATCTTGGAAGTAATGTCTCCGTGGCAAGCCGAAACAGATGGTGCTTTCACGCACATCTTCTTGTTCCCATGCGTCTAGTGTTGGTGGTCACATAATGTCAAATTTCCGAGACACGCAACAAAGTGCTCGCTTGCATTGTGACTGCGAGTTTGTGGTCAACGAGTGAGATCTGTTAATGTTTGCCTAAGAGCTGGTGATACAAATAAAGCTATGAACCTTAATTCATGTAGTCTCTTTGCTATCGCCATAAGTGCTCCCCCTTTCTGGTGGAACTGACTCTTTTATTTTTTTGGCTCAGGTCCGATATCTGTATTTTTTAACACTTTTGTTTTTAATTTGTGGGCGCCGGCTGCAGGCACTAAGCATGGTCAGCTATGGCATCCAAAACACAACACAAGCAAATCTCGGACGCTGTGAGCCACGTCAATGCATTGCTCTCTGTACGATCTGCGGCGTACACACTGGCACTCACAACCATGCTATTATGGCCCGACCTAAGTGCAATTTGTTTATAAGTGCTTACTAAGAAGATATTATCCACCCGGAATGCTCTGGGAAATTGTGAAGTTGTTTTTAGAGTTGAAATTTTAAAACCTCAAATTAAAGAAATTTACACTTTAACACTGACACGTAGTTTTAGTGTTCGCTGATGCCTAATGTTTTATGAAATGCAGACAACAGCTGGCACGGTGCAGTACATACGGTATGTGGCATTAGTGTTTCACCAATACAGGAACCGGTGTGCTTGCACACTCACCAGCAACAGCATTACGAACGCTCTCCGCAGCTTCGTCGCACTCCTCGAGCTCCCGAACCTCAACTTGTCGAGGACCCAGGTGCACAACAGAGGCGATCGGGTACTTCTGCAAGGTCAATTGCACATTGCAGCGAGTTCAGCAGCATGTTTACCAAGTTCACATGCAATGTTCTTAGTGTAAGGTTTGTAGAGAATATTTGACTCAAAATACAAGGACAATTCAAGGAGGGGGAACCAAACCTTATTCGTCGAAATACACTGAAAAATAATGAAATCTCCGTGAGCTATGCTGCTGAGTTGGATAAATGATTCAAGCTCTTCGGGTCACTTGTAGTGTCCGACTACAGCCAAGGATACTCATGTCAAACCATTAAGGCTCAATAGAAAACTACCAGCCAGATCTGATTTTTTGCACGAAGTGGTCTTTTCACACTGCAACTCGATTCAGAAAGGTTTACAAATTGCGCTTTATTATTTGAAAAGCTATGATGATGTACTTTATAAAGTATGCTGCGCATTTATGGAAGCAAAACATAATGTAGCTTCTGAAAGGTATGCTATATTTTGGAACCAGGGTGTCTACCAAGTTGACATTTCCAAATTCCCTGAGTTTTTCAGGTTTCCCCCGAGTGCCATTGCAAAATTTTCTGAATGAGACAGAACTTTGTTATATGTCAAGATGACTGACACTGCCACTGCGATGCTGTCACTCTCTAGTAAGCATGTTGAAACAAAAAATTACTTAATCCAGTTTCAATAGTAACGTGTAACGTTTATTTTATTCAAAAGAAAACAGAAGCAAGACGTTAGTAAAATGCACAACGAATAAAGTATATTTGAAAAAAATGGCAAACTCCATTCCAAATTGAGTTGAACATTTTCAAATACCAATGAAAAGGAGATGCACACAGAAGCAAATATTTTCGAATATGAGCTACTTCTATCAACTGATAGCAAGCTCATTGGTATGAGACCTGAACTTCGTCACAACTAAGATTCTCTCTCAGCAGCTGGAAAGTCAACCTCAACTGTCGTGACATACTCTCAACCTGTACACAACACCTCAGTGTGGGGTTGCACTACTTTGAAGAGTTTATTTTGGTTAGGACGAGGGACACCTGCATCTCGGCGTCAGTCAACACTTTGTTTTTTGCGTTCCTTTCCCGTTAATTCCTCAATGCATGGATCCTTTCTGTTCTCGTCCTCCTTCCACCACCCATTCGCCCCACGGACCATTTGAAGCACTCTCTTGGTCAATTGTACAGATGTCATATATTTTGGACTCCCTAAGGGCTGTGAAAATGTCCAAAAAACCTGGCAGTCCAAAAAGAGGAATGCATGTCAACTGCCCTTCATCATCATCATCATCATCATCATCAGCCTGGTTACGCCCACTGCAGGGCAAAGGCCTCTCCCATACTTCTCCAACAACCCCGGTCATGTACTAATTGTGGCCATGTTGTCCCTGCAAACGTCTTAATTTCATCCGCCCACCTAACTTTCTGCCGTCCCCTGCTACGCTTCCCTTCCCTTGGGATCCAGTCCGTAACCCTTAATGACCATCGGTTATCTTCCCTCCTCATTACATGTCCTGCCCATGCCCATTTCTTTTTCTTGATTTCAACTAAGATGTCATTACCTGGCGTTTGTTCCCTCACCCAATCTGCTCTTTTCTTATCCCTTAACGTTACACCTATCATTCTTCTTTCCATAGCTCGTTGCGTCGTCCTCAATTTGAGCAGAACTCTTTTCGTAAGCCTCCAGGTTTCTGCTCCGTAGGTGAGTACTGGTAAGACACAGCTATTATATACTTTTCTCTTGAGGGATAATGGCAACCTGCTGTTCATGATCTGAGAATGCCTGCCAAACGCACCCCAGCCCATTCTTATTCTTCTGATTATTTCCGTCTCATGATCCGGATCCGCCGTCACTACCTGCCCCAAGTAGGTGTATTCCCTTACGACTTCCAGTGCCTCGCTGCCTATTGTAAATTGCTGTTCTCTTCCGAGACTGTTAAACATTACTTTAGTTTTCTGCAGATTAATTTTTAGACCTACTCTTCTGCTTTGCCTCTCCAGATCAGTGAGCATGCATTGTAATTGGTCCCCTGAGTTACTAAGCAAGGCAATATCATCAGCGAATCGCAAGTTACTAAGGTATTCTCCATTAACTTTTATCCCCAATTCTTCCCAATCCAGGTCTCTGAATACCTCCTGTAAACACGCTGTGAATAGCATTTGACTGCCCTTAAGGGCTCAAATTTATTTATTTTATTTAGAAAATACTGCAGGCCTTGTAACAGCCCTTGCAGGATGGGCAGAAGTACAGGAAAAAAAACAGCAAGGAAATACAAGAGTATGTGAGTAGCAAAACAGAAATAACAAGAATTAATTACATGGCAATGATTGCAGGAAAATAAAAATAAAAATTTCAGAAACACTGCAACAAAACAAGATTAAAAAGAAGCAAACAACATTTTTCAACTGTCGCATATTCAGCTGTCAACGCATTCAATGCTTTCAGTGTTAATAAGAAGCGATATGGGCAAGTTATTCCATTCAGTTATTGTGCAAGGAGACAAGGAATATTTAAAGGTGTTGGTCCTGGCAAAATACGGAGTAAATGACTTGGCACGCCAGTTCCTTGTTAGTCGCCCTGTTAGTGGTTGTATGTATTGCTGCGGATTAATAAGAGATAGCTGATTATTCTGAAGGTGATAGAGGAACTTAATCCTTTGAATTTTCCTTTGCAATTTTAGTGTTTGTATATTAGTCATTTTCATTAAGTTTGAGGGAGAGTCAGTTGGACGGTATTTAGAAAATATAAAGCACACAGCTTTTCGCTGAATTTTTTCTAATGCATCGATGTTGCGTTTCGTGTACAGGTCCCAAACAATTGCCGCATATTCTAGTGTAGGCCTTATAATAGAGTTGTAAGCCAAGAGCTTGGTTTCCGGAGGTGCCATTTTTAATTTATGCTTGAGCAGACCAAGTTTTCTTAAACCTGAAGCACATGTAGCAAAGATATGTTTATTCCAGGAAAGATTATGCGTTATGATAACCCCCAGGTACCTACATTCCTAGACTTCGGATAAGGGTTGAGATGCAAGATCATAAGTAAACGGTAAAGGGTGCTTTTTCTTTTTTTTTAGTAATTCTCATAGAACTTGTTTTATTAATGTTGAGCTCCATGTTCCATTGCTGGCATCAGGAATCAATGCTCTGAAGGGTAGAATGTAAGTGGACTTGATCTTCGTGGCATTTAATTTCATTAAATAAAACACAATCATCAGCAAACAATCGTGATTGAATGGGGTGAGCGATTACTTGTACAATATCATTAATATATATTAATCGCCACAGGCACATCCAAAAAAGCTCCAGAGGCCTGCCAGTCAACTTATTAGGCATATCAGTGCTCATAGTGCGACAGGAGACAGGAATGCATGTACGTATAATTAAGCAATACATACTGTGTCCCGTGACAATTGCCCCTTCACACGCTTCCTAAGCTTCACCGCAATAGTTTGCGTATTCTTCACCGCCTAACATTGCTGTATTGAGGCGAAGCTGACTTTCGAAAACTGACATTATGCAATGCGTTGTGTTTTCCAAGCTTCGAAGCCAATCTGGAGGATTAGAAAGGCAGAGTCGGTGTCATTCCTGACAGCGGCGAATTATTTCAATGAAAAACATGGCACCGCAGAGCAAGAAGCTTAAAGCGAACATAGAAGCTGCTGGGTGTAACGTTACCACGGTGGTGGCTACGGATGCCAGTGGATCTGTGTACTAGAGCGCCGGTTCGAGGTAGCGAGATAATCAAAATGGCGGCAGTGGTGGCTTTGGTTAATGCCGTTTCAGGTCTGCACGCACGGCAAAATGTGCGAAATATCGCTCGGCGAAGTGTTCTGGCATCCTTAGTTTCAGATGTTCTTATACACTGACTCTATGGGGGTACGTGGTGGTGCTGCGAAACCGTGCAAATTATTGGGTATGCCAGGAAAAACGGGCGTCTGGAAAATCAGTCATTGACTGTACTATTGAAACTCCACAAGGCGACGACACAGCGTCAAATACGATTTGTTGCAATTCTTCCTTTACTGGAGCCAGCATTAGCGCGACTTTCGTTCACTTTCAATAAAGTTGCAGCTAATTTTCCCTGATAAAAGAACAAATTCCCTGAGTTTTTCCTGAGTATTTCCATACTATTCGAATTTCCTGAGAATTCCCAGTCTTTCCTGTTTCCCCGGTTGGTAAACACCTTGGACCTTTTTTAAAACAATGACTTACATCAAATATTGAAATGAAACTTTATACAGGCCCCCATGCCTCCTGATGGCAAAATTTTTTTATTTTAGCGCCAAATATGCTTCGTGTGGAGGTGCTTTTACTATTCATGTGTGTAACATATATACGACTTCAGTAGGTGAAGGGGATAAGCTTTGGTGTTGTTTTGTCAGGATGCACGTGGTGCTGATATATTAATTGATATAGATGAATATACAATATTTTGTTTGATGTAGGCGTACAAGAGTAAAGCATTCAATATTTGTTTCAATGGTGATTGAAACATTTAAAGAGGTCCTGAATCACCCCTTGGGCTTGGTGAAAAAGTACAGTTCGCAGATAACATTTGCTGTTGTGAACATCTCAGCCAAATTTTGCAGTTGTCCGCGGCGCATGGGGCTGCAAGCGGAGCACGAAGTCACCTTTTTTTTTCAAATGCTCTTTTTCCAGTGGAGCCTGCTCCTCACTATTTCCTGGGTGCTTTATTTCGTCAGATAGGAGATTCCCATACGTGGCTGCTATTGGCCAATAGCTACATCAATCAAGAAGGGTGTTTGGATCGGTGCACTTTTTACGACTGTTATTCTCTATATTTATTGACGCAGTTTATTAAACAGGCTGCAGTAAAAGAAAGTCTGCTTTCGAATTTTGACAATAATTACATACTTGGAGAAAAAGCTGACCATCGTCTGTTCACATTCAGGCGCAGCCGCCCATGTAGGAATTGAACTGGCCATCATGTTATCAGTGTTGTGGCCATTGGGTCTTGCTAATTTCAATTAGTTTTAACATTCGGCTAGTCTGGAACCACACAAAGACACACGCACACTTGCCAGCGTGCACTCATTTCTGGCCGCTCCTGGTTAGATGCCTTGGCAGACTTCGCTTTGCGTTGAGCTCTTAATAGCACTTCGAAATTTACAATTTGTATGTGGCTACTTTCCGTTGGTAAAGCTGGTAAAGGACAAAGCCAGTCCACACCACCATATAGCACGGCCAGAATGGAGCATGTGAGCATGAGCATGCACTCCAGCCCTGTCGTGCACAAAGCAAATGCAGTGCAAATGCAGTACAGCTACAGGTAGCTGCGGTCCGCTACGTAGTGTAGATACTGCAACGGCTGTGTGATACCGCTGGGTGAGGGCACCGCAGCTCGTTGAGGTCAAGGTTGAGGTTGAGGTCAGGTATGGATGCATTGCATTTACCACACTTACTCCTCTTCAGTGCTGCGCTCTGCGCCTGCTGTACCTCGCGAGGTATGGCTGCTTGCAACCGCAAAGACGCACGACAGCGCACACTCACTGGGCTCACTCATAGATGCCTCATAGAGGCCACTTCATACTTTGTTATTGACAGTGTTTCAAAATGCTTTGTTTGATGGAATGTGGAGATCGCAGCAGAAGTAGCATTAAAACTTGAAGACGTTGCCAAGGTTGATCCCGCAAGCGTTGCTGATGCCCCGCTCCCGATTTCAACTGATACTGTAGCTGCTGTGGTCTTTCTTCACCGCTACTGCGGTGCAATAGAAGGCACCGACCTATTGCTTGCGGATCGTTTAACTATGCTGAGGATGCCATGGTTAAGCACACGGCTACCAATAAAAAGCAGGCTACACTGCTGCAGTACTTTCAGCCAAACACATAAATAGATTGTGTGAAGCTTCAAGTGAGTACTTACTGCGCCACGAATGGGGTGCGATCGGGGATCGTTGTTCTGAGTGCACATTCGGTTGAGCCGCACACAATTGGCTTAGGCCATGCCAACTTCACGCGGCCCAGCCTAGGCCAATGGCGCGCGGCGCAACTGAACGCGCACTCCGAATAACGGTCCCCGATTGTGCTCTTCGTTCAATGATCGATTTGTGCAAGATTTTGATGTGTTTCTTACGCAATATTATATATAGAATTCTGGCTATATCAAAATATTTTGCAATCGCTGCGCTGTTCGATATATCGAGGCTCCACTGTACTTGCACCCAGCTCTCTGAGGCAATGAAGGGAAAGTGACAAAGGCGGAACACCTGTAGATGTGTTATTGTACCAGGTAGTGTGGCAACAGTTTTACAGTGCTCTCTGAGATAATGAATCAGAATAACTTACTAACTGCTACAGAAAATGCAGAAGAGCAAATCAAAAACATTAAATAAATTTAGCACTGAGTGGTGCATTTTATGCCTTGTTTTAGTAACAGTAAGGTTCTACCTCTCTGTGGATAAGACAATGGGTAATTTCCAATAAAGAAAGCGAGAAATCATGACAATGAGAAATCTGTCCGAATGTCAGCTTTGATGTACCACATGAGTCCAATCAGCCAGAATTGAAGCGATAGAAGACTTCAATGAATAAATATATTATTCCTTACCTCATCAAGGCCATAGAATGTCCTTGTTTCACCTTTCTTGAAAGAACCCTTGGTCCTGCAAAGAAAACAGTTGAGAAGCTGCACAACGTCCTTGAAAATGCAAAACATAAACACAACTTCCACTTATGCGCATGATTTTTGGCTGGATGACAGAGGTGGAACTAAGAAAAAGTGCAACAAAAATGACACCACAAATGTGACAAGCACAGAGGAAAGGCGTTACTAATGACATGTACAACTCATTGTATGGCTTGTGGCATGAACATTGTCTGAGCCAAGACACTTTGCATATTTGAAGTGAAGATTTCGTTGCTACTTCCACACTCCCCTTATCCCCAGCCCTCGAAAACAAAATTTAAAAATGGACAAGGTGCTTGAGACAGCATCATCAAAATCGTTGCCATCAGTTCTACACAGTATGAAGTTCTGCCCATACCATTTAGGTACATCAACAAACCTAGATGTTCATAACACAAGCGACCCATTTAGTCTAGGGAAAATCTCGATAAATACACACTTATAAACAGGTCACCAAGAATCTGGGCAACACAACAACCGATACATGAAGGTATGTATCTCTTTTTTCTCATGCTGTTTTGCAAAGTGTTTGAACCCCCTAGTAATTACTTATAAGCTTCTGAAGGAACATGCCAGTAGGTTCTTGGACATGGCCGTGAGTTTTTCCAAACGTGTGTTGGATGTATAAACCTAAAGGGAACAGGCCTCTCTTTCCATGCATGCCAAAGCAGTAAAAAGAGCAATTTTCGGGTTGTGGCTCGGATACGCAGTAAAGAAATTGTGTACACACTTGATGCAAGATAGCTTCTGCTTCTAAATAAACTGCCCACTTTGGCTACACCAGGGAAGTGACTAAAGCTGTGGCTGAAGTGACACATCGTAAGATTAAAAAGAAAATAGGAACCCAAATCCAAGCAAACTAACAACAAACACACGACATTGCACAAGGTTAAGATAATAGGAAACAAACAGAAGTAATTTTATTGGACAAGTCCAAGGCTTTTGATTATGTACCACACAAAAGCTAATTAGGAAGCTTCAGTGTACGCTAGAAGAAGGCTCATTGTTAAATGGACAGAAAACTATCTGACTGACCACTCGCAATTCGTGCATATTCATAACGAAGATACCACTTTAGCCCCTGTTACATCGGGAGTGCCCCAGGGCAGTATACTGGGCCCTGTTTTATTTATAACATGCATAAACGATTTGCCTTCCAGATTACATGTTAACATCTATCTGTTCGCTGACGACATTTTGTACCATGAAATCAATTCTGATGATGATCACCCTGTACTAAACATGGCCGCAGAGCCTGTCTTTTCTTGGTGTCAGGAGTGGCAGATGACTGTAAATGGTCAAAAATCTGTAACGCTTACCACAACTAGAAAGAAACAAATAACCTGATTTTACTCAGATTATTAACAACACACCTCTCACTAGTGTATTTTAGCAAAGCTGCTGGCCTACAAAATGCTTGTTAGACCAGTGCTAGAGTACACCAGTATTGTTTGGAACATATTGCAAGAATGGAAGGGGTGCAGAGGAAAGCAATAAGGTTCATTTATAGTAACAGACACAAGCTAATGAATTCTCTGACTGAATTACTAAAGAAAGCTGGGTTATTAACACTGCAAAGTCGGGCAAAACTAGCAAGACTAAAGTGTTTGATTCAATTATTTCATGGTGACAATAAGTGACATGTCTCGACTAATTTCATACAATCATTCTAGATCAACACGCTAGAGGCACTCTCAAACATTTAATGAATACACTGTCAACTCAAATTGTTTCAGATATTCATATTTCCCTCAAACCATACGAAAATGGGACCAAGTAAGTCCTTGTGTTACTAATGCTTCATCTTTAGATATGTTCTTAACTATGGTGGAAATGGATCTACAGGCTGAGCAGTTTATGCAAAGTGCCTTTCTTTTTTTTTTAACCTGTATCCGGATTTTGCGTTTCCATAACCTGATGGCATCATTGCACACCTTACCATTGCAATTGTCGTAATTTGTAGTCTTGTCCTGATTTGTCGCATTGCTACTACTGATCTTTATGTATTGATTACTTCAGTGTTTTGCATTGCAAAACTGATTTGATTGTATTTCTTTTGAATTTACATGTATGCAATCCCTGCTACAATCTCTCGTGAGGTCGGCAGTATTGCTAAATAAGTAAAAATAAACCTAGCCCATGTTATCACCTCTGTGCTCTTTTCTGGCTTATCTAGACTCCACAGGCAGCAATGCTGACATTTTTAGTATTCTAGAAGTGCAGTTCACCAACCATGCCTAACCTGAGATTTCTCTTCAGTGGTGCCCATTTAAAAGATAGAGATAGATAGATGCTTGCATAGAGGTCAGTGTGAGACATGACCTCTATATTGGCAGCACAGCCCCAAAACACATTCCAGATGGTGGCCAGTCCCTTTAAAGGTGCACTAAAGGGAAAAGTGACTGGAGCTGTATCTGTAAATTATGGATTCACAATACAAAAAAGCCACTCTTATTGAGACAAGTGGCTTAGAAAACCAAAAGAGACGCATGAAAAAAATGTGAGAGGCGACACTTCCTTCAAACTCACCGTGATGTCATGGATTGATTGCATAGGCCTAGCTATTTTTTATCGGTAAAGATGGACTACAGTGTATTCTAAAGCAGCCAAACACTGAAGTAAGAGGGTATTGTAACACTTGCTGCAGAAAAACGGCCCAAATACGAGAAAATACTTTGAAAGCACAGATGTCACACAGATGTACTAGCACTGAGAATTTGGCACAGAATATTAAAAAGAGAAGTTTGGCCTTCATTTTCTCATTTAGAAATCAACTTTTATCCTGCAACTGACAGAAAAGGGAGTTTTAAAGCACACTTGATCAGACTAAACAGATGTAGCGTTCCTGTTTAGTTCCCATCCACCAGTTTAAAACCAGTCAATGTGAAGCTTGTGCACACGTGCGAAACTCACAGTTCCAGAAGGTCGGTCAACTTGGTGCTGGCAGCAAACTGCTTGGTGCTAGGAGTGAGCACAAAGTCCCCCTCCTTGTCCTTCTCCTTGTCCTGGTACACACCCAGAAGGATCGCTTGCCTCTGCAAGGATAAAGCAATGATGGAAGTGTTAAATATGGGGACATGGAAACATGCATCCTTATGAGCCCTGCTGAAGCAGAGACAACAGCTTAGCAGATTCTTCCTTAACATATTTCCATGCACATCCTTAGACATATCCCTTTAAAACAGTGGGTATAGACAAGAAGTGCAGGTTACAGAAACATTTTGCCTTCCTGAGTGGCTATACAAAAATCTTTACCACCATCATTGAAAAAAAAAAAGAAGTGCACAATCACTGCATTCTACCGGTGCTAAGATATGGGGCAGAAACTTGGAGGACGACAAAGAAGCTCGAGAACAAGTTAAGAGCTGTGCAAAGAGAGATGGAATGAAAAATGTTAGGCATTACTTTAAGTGACAGGAAGAGAGCAGTGTGGATCAGAGAGCAAACGGGGATAGCCAATATTCAGCTCTGCTCAATAATCTTGCCAACAAATCTGTAGATGTGTCACAGTTGTCTAAAAAAACAATGCGAGATCAGTTCCTGTGAATTATGATGCATTTATTTATCTATTTTCATATATTTTGCTCATAAATGTGAAGCTTTCTTTTGTATTTTGCAAAATGCTTATGTTCCGTTGTGCAATCATTGTCCGTACATCTGTATGAAAGCAGTCATTTGTATGAAAATTGTTTCATAACTACTGCTGCTGCTGCTGCTGTGTAAAGGGGCAGCCACCTTGTCAAGCTACTAATCTCAGTGGCTTTTTGTGGCTACTCCTTCCTTGTGTATTTGTTCAAGGAGAACAAAAATTCAATTCAATTCAATGTAATGTAATGCATAGAATGGACAACCGGTGAGCCATTAGAGTAACAGAATGGGCACCAAGAGAAGGGAAGCGCAGTCGAGGATGGCAGAAAACTAGGTGGCGTGATGAAATCAGGAAATTTGCAAGCGCAAGTTGGAATCGCTTGGTGCAGGATAGGGGCAATTGGAGATCGTAAGGAGAGGCCTTTGTCCTGCAGTGCACATAAATAGGCTGATGATGATGATGATGATACAACAACGCAGCATTCAGTCATTAAACCGTAACTACCCAGTCTGTGTAAATAAAGTAACTATGTGAAATCAAGGCAAGTCATGTTTCTGACATTATCGTCATGATCAGCTTAGTTCAAGTCCACTGCTGGACAAAGGAATAGTAGGGAATCTTTATTTACCACTTTAATGCACCAGCCACTTTCATTCTATGCCTGCACATATCCAAATCTCATCACACCACCT
The DNA here is from genome assembly GCF_050947875.1 of Dermacentor variabilis. NCBI lineage: Eukaryota > Metazoa > Arthropoda > Arachnida > Ixodida > Ixodidae > Dermacentor > Dermacentor variabilis. The sequence continues at coordinate 36,733,151 of NC_134574.1, forward strand.
AATCCATCCACACTCGACTCCATTTTCCTTTTCTTGGCACTCATTCTGTAACTCTCGACGGACCCTAGCTATCTGCTTCATGTGATGCTGAGCCTGCCCAACTAACTTCTTTCTCTAGCTCAAATAAAATCTTGCCTATGTGCATTTGCTCTGCCATATATACTGACACATTCCGATTTCTCTACGCTTCTCCCTAACACTCTTTTAAAATTTCACACGATGTTTTACACTAGACTTAGACTAGTACACAGAAATTTCACAACACTGGTTCAGCGTGAACGAGGCAACCGTGTCGAACTTGATGCCAGCATAAAACCCACAAATTAGTGACGCCAAAGGGAAGAATAAACAAACTCAAAGCACACAGCAGAGCTTCGCAGAGCCAGTCCCCAGCTTACCTCCATCGTGATAGCTTCGAAAATGGGATGCACGGGCCCCCGCTGCAGCCGTTTTACCCGCACAAAGCAAAAGAAAGTGCACAAGCCATGCAACCTGACAGGAAATGGGAGAGGAGACTAGCGACCTCGATCAGACTAGCAGCTGCAACCGTGTTCACCTCCTTTCCCCTCTAATTCTGTGCTTGAGAGATGCTATGCCCCCAAACCACAGGTGGCTGCAGCCCCATCAAACTATGCACGCACGACTAAGCTGACTAACACTACACAGGTGCTTTTGTTTTTCTCTTATGTAGGTTATGCTAGTGTTAACCTGCCTGAATTAGGCTCTTCATTCAAATTCATGGCTTCATTGTGGACCGTCTCTGCAGTCCTTGAACGAACGCAAGGCTATCAGGAGCCAGCGGTCAGTGTCAAACACATTCATTCAGGAAGCAAAAAGAATGCCCGTACACATATTTCCTTTGGCCTGAACAATGGCTGCGTGGGAAGAAACAAAGAGCTTTCTCGGCTAAAAATGAAAGGCAGCTCTCACAGAGAAATATGGGTAATAACGAAATGTTGCACTGCTAAGGCCTCCCAGGGCCGTTCAAGTTGATTTGTAACATAGGTACACGTGTAGACACAATAAGGAATGCCACTACAAAAAACCGAGTTTAACGAATAAATACCTCACCGATTAAAGGATACATTTCCATTTGAACAAAGAAGCCTAAAGCAAAAAGAATGTTACTTAGCTAAGATAATTTAGGACAGCCTAACAGAAAGCTTATTGCTAGAGAAAAGGGATTGCCTAACTGGTGTGGTTTCCCACTTTGATGTGACCCAAATCTACAAGACATATGGTAGTGATGGGCTCAGGATAAATTTGAACAGGTTGGTGTCAGCAAGCATGAAAATCATTGCGTCAACAGTTTTGCATTCTGTGCCTATCAAAATGCAGCTGCAACAACTGGGAGTCAAACCTACAACTTACTGTTAAGCAGTAAAACACCACACTTACAGAGCCACAGTGATGGATTGTGAAGGAGAAATGAGGCATTATATGTCATTGTGCAAAGTGTGCTGTACCTCAACAGCCATGTAACATGAACCTCTCAGCAATGTAGACTGGGAATGGCGCCTTGTCACACACCACGATGTAAACAGCTGAGTCTATGCAGTACATCCCACTGTACTACTTCAAGGTCTTAACACTACTGAAAGTGAAATTCAAAGGGTGAAGACAGCATTAACTTACATGCTTGAATTCTCAGAACGATATTTTTAGCCAAATTTTGTTCCCAAAGTGACTGTATGAAGATGCATGCTTTGCATTTAGCAGCTGCAGCAGACGTGCTATTGATACATGCACATTTTGAAGTGCCTGAAGTGATCGCAATACGGCCAAACCCTCTCGAACTAGTGGTAAATTGTGTACCACATGAGGTGATAATGAACTGCAAAAAGGGACATAGCATGCAGAACTCTTATGTGATCCATTAAATACATAAACAAACAGTATGAAAGTATATATACATCAAAGTAACAATATGGGCCTTAATTAACGCTAGATATCCACCACGGTGGCTTAGTTGCTATGGTATTGCGCTGCTAAGTACGAGGTCGCATGATGAAATCCCGGACACAGCGGCCGCATTTCAATGGGGGTGAAATGCAAAAAATGCCTGTGTACCATGCATTGGGTGCACATTAAAGAACCCCAGGTGGTCTAAATTAATCAGGAGTCCCTTACAACGATGTGCCTCATAATGAAATTATGGTTTTGGCATGTAAGACACCAGAATTCAATTTAATTCAGTGCTAGATATTGAACAGTTTAAATGTCACCTATTTCTTGCTCTTGAAATGAAACACTCAAGTAAGCATTCAAATTCAACAGTTCGCACAAATGTGGCATTACGTGGGTTACTCAGAGCAGGACTTCCTGATTTTTCTCCTTATCATGAAATGTGCCGGCTTTAATGATCCAAATTACTTTCACACGAAGATTTCGAGGAATTGGAGGACTGCTAGCACAATCAAGAAGTTAAGAGCCCTTGAAGAGAGGTGGGCTCAGTGTGAAACCAAGTGCACTCATTTTAATGTAATCATTCAACTGAATTAGAAGCATCCACTGTATGAGTAAACAACATGTAGTACATGAAAACAACATTTTCTCATATATTCATATTACAATCCAATGCTTTCATGTGAAGAGGTTGTGTGTAAGTCGTACTTTACGAATTTTTGATGTATTTTACTTTGAAGAATATAATTACTTCAGTAATGCCTACGAGCCACGCAGAGGGCCTGCGTGGATTGGGAAGAGTGGTTTGGGATCATTTTTTCTCATAAGGGCAATGTTGCTGCCGTCAACACCGACGCCGGATTTGCTGCAACACGGGGCCTTTAACGCTGTCACATTAAAACACTTAGTAAACCTTCACCTACAACTTTAACAGGCTTAGCACTTTCTTGAGGCAATCAGTACAAAAATCTACACAACAGAAAAAACACAGAGAGACACAGTGTTCGCCCTTTCTTTCTGTTGTGTAGCAGTTTGCACTGCTTGCTTTAAGAATGTAATGTCAGCTTGCTAAGCATGCATACCATCCTTTAGGACTTTCTGCCACCAATACAACTATGCTGTAGCAGCTATACAGGAAGGGCACGGTTATTTTCAGTGCATTCTGGCAATTTTCTTACCACATGTTTCAACATAGTTCAGACTTTCACCACGTGCAACTGTTCCTCTAATGTTTGAATGATCCTTTGGGCCACCACAGCTATCACTACAGGGTTAGAGTAAGTAAAAACGTGCCCAAAATTTCTCACGTACATAACACGTGTTCATAATCACTTGGTATTGTGATCACTGACCTTGAATGAAAAATAGGTGGTGCTAAATTACATTTTGCAGTGACCATCATTCCAAACTACGTATTGCCACATGTGATACTAATGCGTATTCTAATTCCCTTATTACCGTGAACTAGAGGTACTGCATTCTTGTGAAAACAAATCAAGGACTGATGGTGATCCCTAATCCCATTAACCCACAGCTAATAACTGCTCTCGTACTGAAACTGCATAAGAAATTCATAAAGGTTGGCAGATATTGAAAATTCTCAGTTCGAATTGAATGGCCTTTGCCATACAAAAATGTGAAGCTGGGCTGATTGGCTGAGCAAAATTCTGAGAAAAACTGCGCAGCAACAGGACCAATGAAAGACAAGAAAAAAAAAATAATAATAACGCACAGGCGCTGGCTCCCAACTGCAGGTTTATTCATAGAACTGATTTATATACATACATGGCAGAAAGGTCCTGCCTATGAATAAACCAGCAGTTGATAGTCCACACCTTTATTGTTTTCTTTTTCAATGGTCCTGTTGCATGCTGTATTTTTTTTTCAGAATGCACTTTAATAGTTTGCGGAAGGGTTGCAAATTGAGCTTGGTACATTTTAAAACTTATTTGGAGGAGTGCTAAGTGACGGTACAGGTAAGACAACAAAAGAGCACGGACTAACAAGGCCTCCACCCTTGTGTTGTCTTTTCTTGCCCCATCATTTAGCATTCCTCCAAATGAGTAATTTTAATATTTGTTTTGTATTCGGGTGAAGAGTTCCCCATTCAAAATGATCCAATATATTCATTTCTGTTCAGTTACGAAGGGAATCTCAGGGGAGAAAGACCAATGCAAGTGCTGGCTGTTGCAAATTATTCTGTTGCAGGAAATTCTTGCACTTGTTGCGAACAAGCACGAGTTCCTGATCGATCTGACGGGGCAAATAATTTCTTGCCATTTGCTAAAAATGCTCCACTTTTTAAGCAGTCTGCGTATCTGTTGTCTCTATTTAGGCAAAACATTTTATTATTTCACAGACTTGCCATGTTTGCATCCTATTAAAACAATGCGCGGTGCTGTAGAATTATGGTTAGCTCCTTCAGCAAACACAGAACTTGATGTGCATTTGCTGATGTGCTCTTTCACTGTTTCATTACCGTCACTGGCCCACCTGATTACTGAAGCTGCGGTTTATAATATGCAGGCTTTTCACTTGGCAAGACGACCAGTTCGTTATGGCATTATAGGCAAGCGTCAAATAATATAAGTAGGCCTTTATCTCACCAAATAGACTCCACACATCCTTTATCTCTGACTGTGGTTAGGAATGCAAAAGTATTCAGTATGACTTCTTAAAGGTGCTTTTCATATTCGATTAGGAAATTTCCCTATTTCAACACCCCTAGGCTAGAAATGTGCCACGCTTCAGCCATGAGATATACACATGCAATATTTAAACTGGCACTTAGCAAAATTGTCATACATAACATGAGCTCAAGATTGCTAGCACGCTCCTGGGTGCTAGCTACCCTGTGACTTAGGCCCCAACATAAATCTAACATTATTTACTTATTAACACAGATAGGAAAGCAGTCACTAAACAAATTTTCTTACATCTCTTCCTGCAACAGAAGTTTTTTTTTAATTCTACACAACATTCTCATATGTCTTGACAAGAATTACTGTTTTGTACAATACTAAGCAAACTGAAATACAGTCAGAACAGGCAAAACAAACATTGAACAAAGCTGCATGATACTCAACCTTGTGTTATGTAAATCACGATACGAAGCTGTTATCCAAGTTTTGGCAGCGTCTTGCTGGCAACCATGATATAACCAATTGACTTCAAAGCGTCATGCAATAGAATCAGAAAATGCCTGAGCCACACCTAGTTTCTCCTACATCGTTATTGGTGAAGGAGGCTCTTGAAATCTATTGTGGGAGCAGGGATTTGCTCTGCTGAATACACAAACAAAGTTTAACAAGCTTGAAGAAACCCATGGCTCACATCAGCAGCCACATGGTGCCCAGTGCCAATACATGGCCACATCAGCACCTCACTTACAAAGTAAGTGTGTAAGTATAGTTGTCTGGCATCAAGCTGTAAAAAACTAGGGCTATGGCCATGGCAGAATGTTATATTGTAGCATATTGACATGAGGAGCAGTGATGTAACCTTGGTACTTTCTTTTTTATCATATTAGCGCAAGGGATGAAAGCTTGAAGATTTTCCAGTCAAGCTACCAGTATTTTATGCGGCTTCTAAGTTTACTGCGGAGTCACCCAAGCTGGCCTTATCTCGAACGTATCAATGGGCAATGCCCTTTTTATGACTGGCCCTCCCAGAGCAGCAGAGATTTTTGGCACGAGATAAAGGGACCAGCTGCTTTCAAGGTGGTGCGCACTCTTAGCCCCATTCCAGTTACACCCAGAGCATGCTTGCCAAAGGAAGATGCTCTCTGGACATATTGACCGATGCCTCTGTGAGCCCATTCCCTTGTTTTCTGCAAGGCTGCACAGATGCCAACAATTCGTGCATGCATCTGCTTTCAATATGGGCAAGGAAGGCATCTACTTGAACTGGCACAGTGCTGTGGATTTAAGTGGCTTTCCCCACCTATAAGACGAAGTAATGCCCACAAAAACTTGAGCTTTGCAACCAGCCAGTGCCCAACACTGGACATGAGCCTTGGATTTTACCCATCGAAGCGACGAAAACGCTTATAAGCTTGCCTGTTATGTGAGTGCTACGTCCGATAATGCTTTGTATAGCCCGAGTATTCCGCCTGCGCAACTTTCCTTAAACTGCGAAGGCTTACTCAACCGCACGAGATGAACACCTCAACCCTGTGCTTACCGAACAGCCACACGCAGGAATGTAGTATAGTTCCGTGTGCACACGTGACCCGCGGATATACGGCCCACTTGCATCGCTTTGCACCGCACTCCTCCACGCTTCGATGACCCGTAAGGACACGCGCTACGAATTTCCATTCCTTATTGTATTTTTCGCCTCCTCCCGGATGCGTGACCCCGCAACATTCGGCTGTAAACGTCAGAATAAAAATGGCCCTTTTTTGTCGTTATTCTGGAAGGGCTACGTGAGCACGACAATATGTGCATCTTGCTGGGTAACGAGTGCACTGCAAGGACAAAAGAGAATCTGCAGCGTTCGGTTAAGTGAGAATCGTTAAGAAAGGCGTCATCCTCTCCGCGCTTCCGGGCGGTCTACGTCCCCGACTACGCAAGGCAACTTCCTAGCCGGGAATGTGTAACCTCTACGAGCAAAATACAGCAACCGCCAACAATCAGAGACGACTCGAAATTAAACTTAATGCTGCGCTAAGTTTATTTTACTACCTTTGCGCGATGGTCTGCGGCGTAACTCGACACCCATAGTAAGCGTGAATAAGCACAATCTGACGAACGGCCAGCGGTTGACCTCTAGCATGCGGTATCACCGCGGGTCGAAGGATTGCCCTATGTCGCGTGGCTCACAACACCTGCTTGCATGTTTTTCTTTTTTTTTTTTTTTCCTTTTTAGTAAAGCGAATGCGTGTCTCGCGCAATGCACGGAAGGCGACAGCGCTACGTTCCGCGGTTGCCGACTTTCCTACCCGCGTGCCGGCATGGCTTCGCTCGCGAAGCGCCGGGAAGACGATCAACGAGCTTTTGCAAGAATTTGCGGAATTCCCACCTTAGCGGCCATGACCAGACTTCTTCGATGTGCAGACACGACCGACGAGAGGACGATGTGTGAGTTCGACTTGGAACAAGCTAAAGAGAACGAACGTAGAAGCAGGATCATTTATCAGTGACTACACTGTATCTCTGGTGTGCTGACAGATGACAATCGGTGCACGGTGGGCCGCCGCGCGTCTAGACAGGGAATCGGTTGTGCCGGACTCTTCGTGCCGATCGTGAGAAAAACACACACAGGCAAACGCAGAACAGCGGCACACACGCGATCACACCACACCCGGCGCACGCACCGGCAAACCGGAACCGGAATGTATGGCGGCGTGGCTGCCGGTACGGCCATTCTTCGGATTATTTTGCTTTCGGTTTTAGTTTCGCTGCTGTTCCTAAGCTAAATGTTAGGGTTGGAGTAGAGTCTACTACACTATAGGTTGGCGAAATGGCATTGGTTGGAGATTGCGTGGAACTGGCTTTCAGTTTCCACCAGCGAAAAAAAAAAAAACGTACTTGTGTTTGTTGAGTGGTTGCACGTCAACCAGTACTACCTCAATACAAAATTCACTTTGAACGACATCATTTGTAACTGGGCCACGAATGCGGTAAAATACCTAGACTATAAACAAAGACCAGCCAGACGTCTCAGCATACCAGTTCAATATATTCGCTTGGGGTATCTTATCAAAGATTATACATAGATATAGCACATGTGTGCCTTTAAAAAAATTAATTAATTTATGCGGTTTACTTGCCAACACCACAATCTGATTATGAGGCACGCCGTAAAGTGGGTAACTCCGGAAATATGGACAACCTGTGGTTCTTCAACGTGCACATAAATCTAAGTACACGGGTGTTCTTGCATTTCGCCCCCATTCATGTGTGCTTTTAACTTACAACGTCTGAGGACTCGATATATTTAGTAAGCTATTTCAAGTGAGAGACAATAGAAACCCATGCCTGCATGAAAACGTTGACCAACAGTGCATACGCGTGTCACACAGCGCACGTTTGATCGCGATAAAGACCAATCCGGATCGAATTTCTCGGTCGCGATTGGTTCCTTTGCGCTATCTGCGCGAGGGAGCCAATCGAGGTCCAGAATTTCGATCCGGATCGGGCTTCATCGCGATCGAAAGTGGTAGTGTGATAATGCTGTCACGTACACTTCTGATAGCGATTGGGGCCGATCCGAATCGTATTTCTTGATGGCGATCAACACTGGTCGCGGCTACACGATCCAACGATCTGGATTAAGTTATTATCGTCTGCTGATCGTCTGCAACTCTCAAAACTGCATAATCTATTGGCTACCAATTTAGATTCGCAAAATATGGTTAAAATTGAACAATATTTCAATTTTACAGCTTATTATTGCTGGTACAATATTTGTAACCTTTTTTTTTATTGAGCTGGCTTCAGTTCTTGTTTTTAGCGTTTTCAGAATACTGTGCAGACGTCAACCTGCGGCGTGCTGCGATCGCGATCAAGGAGCCTGATCGCGATTCTTGGATCGCGATCGCCCACATCCGGATCCCGCAGGATCGCGATCGCAAATGACCGTATAGCCACACCCGATTCGGAACAAGCTCGATCCGGATCGGCCCTGATCGCGATCAGAAATGTACGCACGTGTGACACTGGTATGACACCGCCCAGGTAGCACAAAAGAGATACGTAACGTTTTCGTAGCGTTTATCCAAGACAATAAAAACGGGTTAAAGAAGACACGAATGAGAGAACTTCGGCGGGAAAACGTCGTATATCTCTGCTAATGTCCGGCTTAATTACTTTCTTGAGACGATCTAGAACAGGTCTGCAAGACGTATTCGAAAAGCTGGTCTAGAAATAGGATTGGGAAAGACACAAGTAATCCCTTTGCCAAAACTATTCGTGACCAATTTCTAAACGTTTTTACGACGTTATCAAAAAGCTGGTCTAGAAGCGGTCTTGAAAGGTTTACGATCATCTGAAGCTAATTTTCGCGGGTGACGGGCGCGATCAGACATCGTTGTTCAAAACACGCGTTTAGTTTCGCCTCACGCGAAACAAACCTCATTGGCCTAGGCCGTTGGCACGGCCTATAGGCCAATCGCGTGAGGTGAAACTGATCGGGCGTTTCGAACAACGATCTCCAATCGCGCCCCAGATAAGTAGAAGCGTCGGTGTTGACTGTAAGAGCCATGGCGCAGTGCCAAGCACTGTTGCCCACATGGCCGGCGCATCCTCTACCAAGTCGCACGAAAATGAGCCTGTTAGGAATAATGAATCCTTAATACTGCCTTTAGTAGGCTACGATGCTTACAACCACAATGAGAATGACACCCTGCAAAGAACAAATGGCCACGTCTTGGCAGGTGGCCAGACCAAGCCCTTCATGCCAAGAGTGCATGAAATGAGAACATTGTGACAAAGCAAAAACACTTTATTCAAATGTAATGCTTATGCAAGGTTCGAACAAACTGTGTGAGAAATGCAAATAGAAGTAAAAGTACATCAACAATCACAAAAGTCGCAGAAAGGATTCGTAATGAACTCGAAAGTGAACATTCACTAGCACATAAACAAAATTCCAAGTACACATACAAAAATGAACAGAAAAACCTGGAGTGTACTAAATTGTCTAATTTATCATAGTAAAGTGCACGTGCTATTAGATGGACTAGAGTTATGCAGAAGTGACATCGGAGCGAATGGAAGAATTAGACTGAAAAATGCAAGAGTATGAATCGGATGGTAACTGCCTCCAAGGAATGTTACCAATCAGCTAGAAGCTTGAAAAGAGCACAAAAAGAAATAACACCGCATACCATCATAAAACAATCCTGTGGCACAAATAAAAAAAATGGGAACAATGCGAAATTGGAAATATTGCCTTTAGGAGATATCAAAGAAGGTAATGGCGAGAAAAAATAACCATACAACAAAAAAGCAATAAAGTGAAATTAGTGCAGAATACTTAAACGTGTAATAAGTGTAACAAGTGAACACTACTGTAGTACAGCGAACGATGAGACAGTATTGCTACATCTTGCCACTCCAGAACGTGAGAAATGAATATGCAAGCCTCATATTAGAAACTTACATAAACATGGAAATAAACTGGTTGTGTAACAAAGGAAGCAATGGTCATAATAAATAGTAAGTGTTTTATCTAAAAAGCCCTTTACAAGAGGCAAAGTTGTACCTCTCTGGCAAAAACAAAGTTGCAACGAATAATTTGCAAACCAGCAAACACATTAATTAGCACATTGACATGTCACAATTTGCGCACATCTCCATTCTCTTAAAGTAAAAAAAAAAGCACTCTGAATGAGAAAAACGTTCAACACATGTAGCCCAGAGCAAATTCTTTGCTAGTTCACTCACACTTTCGCATCCAAAAACATTTGCCACAAAGTCCAGGCACAGTTCCACTGATGTTTACCAATTCACCTCCACTTTCACGTCCAAAAATATTTGGCACACAGTCCAGGCAGAGCTTCATAGATAAACAGCTTGAGAGCACCCTACTGATAACTGTGCAGTCCCGCTGCTGGAAATAGAACTGCCGCACATGCTGGTAGTGGTTTCAATGTAGACACACTTGCTGCCCTGGACAGGTATGCTCAGATATCTGCACTGGTGCTCCATTTTGTCGAAGTAGACACATTGATGCACTACGCTGGTAATTGAAATGTTTTGAATGCACAAGTATTGGCTTCACCAGAAAGACTTGCCCACATACCACCACTGGCATATATATGCACTTGCTCTTCACTCAGTAGCATTGAACTTAAAGTGTTCCCTATGTGGGAGCCATGTGTAAAACCGGTGTCACACGACCACTCTCGATCGCGATCAAGCCCGATCCGGATCGAAATTATCGATGCGACTGGCTCACTCTCGTAGCTTGCGCAGAGGAGCCAATCACGACCGAGAAATTCGATTTGTAACGGACTAGATAGCAGGTAAAAGAGCCCCGTGTGAAACCGGTATCAAATAATGCACAGACGTACGCTAGGAAAATGTGTTGCACAAGGACAAAGAACTGCGACATGCCCTGTTGTGCGAAGCGCGTGAACAGAACACACACACACACACACACACACACACACACACACACACACACACACACACACACACACACACACACACACACACACACACACATATATATATATATATATATATATATATATATATATATATATATATATATATATATATATATATATATATATATATATATATATATATATAAACTGCCAGAGCGCTTCGCGTACTCCATGCGCACAGATGGCACCCGCACGAACTTGGCAGGCCGCCGTAAAGCGCGAAGGGCGCACAGCGTACATTCCGACACTTGTCCCAAACTGCAAACAATCGTACTACCTAAAGCATACAAGTTATTTTATACCAAGGGCATACTCGACTCACGTATGCAGTATCCACAAGCGAGTTATGCAGCGTACACGCTTTATCCATTCGCCAAATAGTAAAATTGATAACAAGCACAAAGCTACAAGGAACTCAACACATTACTACCATTTGAGGCGTCATATAAAATCGAATTTGGCCGTTTCATATATTGGACACAATATATGGACACATGTGGTACCCGGTAAGACCATGAAATACCTATCACGTGGGTGAAGGGGGCGAAAACACAATCGAGAACCTGAAGCGCAAACGATAAAAGCACGGTATGGTGCACGCAAAATTCTGTCAGTGCGCTGTAGCGCGAGGTAAGAAAATAGGGCGAGCACTTGACCTCACCTTTTGGGATACCGCACTCTATAGTACTGAATCATTAAAAGAAAGCCTGTTTGAACCAGTTCCCTTGTCTGCAACACTCTTGCTAAACGGGAGACTAAAATACCACGATGACGGCTCTATTGCGGAGATCGGCAAGGTGCGCACAGACAGAAATTTTGCCGCCTTTCTTCGCATTCTGCAAAATGCTTTCTTGTTAGGATCACGCATAGCGGCCGATCCCGACGCTAGGGACACACAGGCACGATTTCGTCCCTCTAACTTTCGTCCTTATACTGCCCTTAACGCCTTAATTACAGCGTCAGTGAAAAGGCGCCTCCCATAACATGGCAATGAACTTGAAGAGCTGATTAGTGCCCTCCACTCCGCGCCCTCCAATTGGAAACACTACTGATTTCCAAATTAAACTACACAAACAGATCGCACAACCCAAACTAATCACAGAATGTCGTTTTCTTGACGGCAAAGCACTGCAACACTTACATGACAAAGGGCAGCGGCAGCACATTCAGAACAGTCGCAAACAGACCATAGTGCCATGCGAGTGCGATAACGAAACTATGCCCGGCTTCACGAATAACTTGGCCGCCTTGGTCACATAGGAATTGAAAACACTACTGATTTCCAAATTAAAACCACACAAACATATCGCACAACCCAAACTGATCACAGAATGTCGTTTTCTTGACAGCAAAACACTGCAACACTTACATAGCAAAGGGCAGCGGCAGCACATTCAGAACAGCCGCAAACAGACCACAGCGCGATGCGAGTGCGGTGACGCGACGACGCCATGACGACGCGACTATGCCCGGCTCGCCCGGCTGCCCGGCATCACGAATCACGTGGCCACCTCGGTCACATGATTTGGCGACGGTATCGCCACCTTGCGCAAAGTTGGATCGCGTTGATGGGTTGTTGAATATTGTAGAAGCCACTAAAGAGGCTGACGCGCCGTGGCGTGGCGGTGGCGCCTTGAGTCGTTTTCAAAACGTATTCACCCCTCGTTTTTAAGCTGCCTGGCTTCCAACGTCATCAAAACGTATTCACCCCTCGTTTTTAAGCTATCTTGTTTGGAACGTCTTTGATGCGTCGACTTAGGTCAAAATTCCGTTTCAGACGTTGAATCCCTTAATACGACGTTTTCAAGACTTTGTGTGCTACCTGGGCGGTATTATTTTCTTTAAACTCCCGAACGCGCCATGTGAAAGCGAGTTCGGCTCTCAAAGGTGGCAAAGCTATCTTTTCTTTCATTTTCATTTCCTATTTCATCGAATAACTGTATTGAGGTTATCTCAGTTATAGCCATTACGTATAAGTTTACTTGGAGAATTCAAACTAAACAATATGGCAGGCGCTGCAGTGAATGTTTGATTCGCTTAACTGAGAACAGCGTCTATATGGCATTTTCTCTTGGCTCTTTTCTTATCCAGGTTCCCTGCTTTTCATACTGCTGCACCATCTTCGTGACGTTTACGAAGAGCATTCTTTCACTCGATTCCCGGCAGCTTCTTTTCAGGCATGTGATGCGAAGACACAAACTTATAATAATAATGATCCTCAGTCATGACAAGTGCCCACTGAAAGAATCGGGGACAGGCCTAAGAAGTATAATTATTTAAGAGCAAAAACAAAAAAAAAACATGTGGAAAGAAAAGACGCCGAAACACAAGAATAGTACGCGTGTGAGCAGGGAGCTGAACGAACAAAACTATGAAAGCGATTTTAATGAAGCAGCCATCTAAGTGCAAATATAATATTTAAAAAAATTGACGAGCGAACTCTAGACGCTCTGGATAACAAATCAGCCATTTCGATTTAGCCGTAGTTTTTCTGGCACCCGTAGTAAACGGATTTCTGGGGCGCTATAACGTAAAGCTATTCCAAACTTTTCTATTCCAATTCTGCAATCAGCCCTCCACGCAGCCATGTACCCAAGGGTGGGCCCGGTCCCCCCCTCCCCCTCCACGCCCACGCCACTGCTTCTCACACACATTCCTAAAGCTCCGACAAATCAATGTTGAGACTTGACAACTATTCGGCGATCAACATTTTGCTGCCTTTTTCACGTCTTATGGATGGCGGTACTTATCGGCGACTCCTGGGACGTGAAGGCCAGTTTCCTCATTAATTCGGTGCCCGCGCGGATAACTTGAGATGCATTCAGTTGTCACCATTTATTCAACGGTCACACGCATTGTTGTTGCTTCGTTAGTTCAACCTTCTTCATTTAGACTGATCCAGTGACCAGGAAAGGGATTCGGTTCGTGGTCAGCTGGTCTGTATGCACATGGAACTAGTTGGGGCCAGAAAAAATGCCAATGGCGTTTAACTTTTCTTTTTGTTTCATTATTTCCTCGAGTGACGACTCGCCGCGACGCTGACAGATCCTCGGAACCTTATACCCGTGATATGGGTTAGATAAGGTAGAAAATAAGATAATGCGAGACAGCGTCCATCATCAAACCATGCAATAAATTTTACACTCATAGGCAATATGACTGTCACCCGTTAACTCGTCTGGCTTTTCCCTAATTGTACAGCTGTTTTCGTCCAAAATTTCCAGCTGCATGAAAACAAGAGCCGCCAGGATTCGAGAAATTAAGCGGTCTACTAAGGAAGAGTGCCAAGGCAACAGCCAAACAGGAAGGCAAAGCGAAAATGAACAAATTTAACCGTCTTTTTTAATAAAAATGTTCATACATCAACATCTTTTTATTTTAAAATGAAGTAGAGAAAACGCCGCCAGAAGTGGAGGACAATTCCGTATGTTCTGAGTGACGCTGCTACAGTTATCATTCGAGCCGCCTAACGTATAGCCACTTCTCTGCTGCGCTTATGTAGGTGTTTTTCTAACCTTCCGCGGTGGGCGCAGTACGTGTAGAATCGCAGATCCCTGCGCCATACGCGGTTGTACGCGACTGGCGGCCACGCATCGTTACGTAACTCCCCAAAGAGCAATACGAGTCGGTTGTGGCACTTAACTTGTTAGAGCATAAACGAGGGGCCTAAAAGAACTCCGATTATTCCACAAACATATATTTCCTTATAATTCTTCCATAGCTAATTGAAAAAAAAAACGCTAGTATAGTCGGATACAACTTAAGTCTGCAGTGAAGCCCCGTCCACGCCCTTATAACCGCCAGCCACTGTTCCTCCGGGAGGCTGGAAATAATTCGTACTTCAAACTTTTTTCTGTAACCCAAATAAGGCGGTAACTACAAAAATAAAATTATTAGCGCGTAATTTTCCCTCGCCTATTATAGTGGAATGGCGAATGCCTAATTCTTTATTGAACTGAAATAACGTGCTTGCTTCGCTACAACTATTTGTTGTGAAATTTCACTTCAGTTGGCAGTGAAGTTTCATGCGAAATGCGCAGACTCCATGCATTTTGTCCATGTCTGTTGCACACCTCATTGCTACCGCCGATGAAAAGACTCTTCAAGAACAGCAGACGCTCCGGAGGTATCAAGTACGATGCCATGTTAAAAAGGCCGCATGACGACGATTTTGTTTGCGTTTGTGATTGGCTGGCGGAGTAACACAACTCCGCGCGGTCCATGTGCCTTTGTTGCCAACTGCTGTTTTTAAGTTCTATTCTACTAAAGTAATCATTATTTTACAATTTCGGGGGGCTTCTTTACTTGTTCTTGGCAGTGTTCTTCCTACGCCTTTTTCCTGCGCGAGTCCATTTGACGTGGTTCTTTGTTTGCCAAGTAAAGGAGAGTTGTATCGTACAGGCGTACCTGTAAAATACACCTTATTTCATTTCTCTTTTGTGCGTTTACGCGTTTTTTTGGCGAATGGTGGGCGTTATTCATATTTGTACTAGTAAAGGTCCCCCCCCCCCCTCATTTACATAGAAAAGTTACCTTGGGTTGCCCCCCCCCCCCCAAAAAAAAACATCCTGGGTACGTGCCTGCCTCCATGATTGGTCAAACATTTTAGACCCGTCCCCTACACTGCCTAGCTTTTCTCATGTCTCGGTCACCTCGCCATTACTTTTCAACCTTGTAATGATAGGTGTGGCCGAATGGCTCTCGCGAGTCGCGCGGGTCCGACACGCCATCTATGCCGACGACATAACAGCCTGGATCCCAAGATGGAGCGACGGACACGTCGAGAGTACATTGCAAGGGGCGGCCGGTCGACGTTGTCGAGGAGCAGCTGGTCGGGTCGGGGCTTGTCTACTCCCCAAGCAAGTCTGAGCTGTTGGTGATTCCACCGAAAGAAGCTAGGAAGACGAAAGGCAACGAACCTGCGAGAGAGCAAGAGACGATAAAGATCAAGACGAGGAGCGGCCACACGATCCCGGAGGTCGGGAAGATCCGAGTGGGGGATGCTGATTGAGCGCAAACAAGTCAACGGCAAGACGGTCAACCGTCTCGCGACCAAAGTCACCACGGCCATTCGCCTCATCAAGAGGGTGTCACACAGAACAGCAGGCAGGAAGGAAGAAAGCCTCACCCGGCTAGTGAAATCCTTCGCTGTAAGCCACATTGCATACGTTGCTGCTATCCCCAACTGGATGCAGTGCGAGCTAAATAAGAGAGAGAGAATCAAATTTTATACTGAGCCCTTAGTAACGGTTGGTGCGCGCTGGCACCAGATGGGGTGGAACCTTCTTCTCAGGTCCCATATGCGTCCAGCAGTTCCTGGCCCCTAGCCGCCAGCGCGAGCTGGGTCGGTAGGTCGGGGCTGGACAACAAGGTCTCCCATCGCTCGGGGGGTTAGGGATGGTGAGGGGGGGAGCAGGGATGGTGGGGGTTTCTTGAGCTTAGTGCACTCTGCAAGGATGTGCGCTAGAGTGCCTTTTGAACGTCTGCAAGACGGGCATGAAGTGTCATGCTCTGTTGGGAACATCTTGTGCAAGAGCACGGGATGCGCTAGCGACCCCGCTTGCGTGCGTCGCACGATCGTTTGCTGCATTCAGCTGAGTTGTGGATGCAGGCGGGGAAGCCTACATCTGCCGCTTCTGTACATTTGCGTGATTTCTTTGTAACTTGTCGCGAGGTGCGGTAGCTCTGGCTCGTCCTCGGCCCAGTGTCATGATGAGAATAACAGCGTTTATTGTCTAAAAATACAGACAGCCAACATGACGGCATGCTCTTGTGCGTTGGCTTCCAAGTGGCCGCTGCGTTCGGTGCGCCCCCTGGGAGTACATCTGGTCTATGAGTGGTGGCGCTAGTTTCCGTCACAACACCCCTTCCGTTCCAAGTTCGAGCTACGGTGAGTACCGTTGCAAGGGTTGGCGCGCTCTGATCGACCGCCGAACCACCGGTGTCTGGGGAATAATTGGAGCGCCCGAAGGACTGGCACTTGCTTGGTCACTCGGTTCTGCCGGCCAAGGTAGCACACTTGTTTGCGCATCACATCCCAGAGTGGCGGAACGCACTGGCGTAGTTGCTTCTTTGTCGTCCAATAATGGCTGCATGAGCGCTTAGGTCTGCTGCTCATCGCCGCCGCCCCTTCCAGATATAGGCCAGTCCTCTGTGCCTCCGATGCGGCGCCGCAGGTGGTCTGCATGTCGGTTCCACACTGTGCCATCTGCCAGCTGCACCTCAGTTGATGATGAACTGGTGGCTGCTCCGACGACTGCAGGCACCCACCTGGGTCCGGACCTGAAGTTCCTCGCCCAGACAGTGTCACCAACCTGGGAAACTGGTTCCCTTCTAGCAGCAAAATCACTGTGCACCTTCTGCTGCAATTGTCGGAATTGCACCTTGCTGCGCAAGTCTGGTTTCAGCAAATCTAGCGCTGTCTTCAGGCGTCGACCCATAAATAGTTCAGCCGGGAACGACCGGTGAGGGCATGGGGTGTGCTTCTGTATGCTAACAGAATTCTAGCAATTCGACATTCAAAATCCCCAGGCTGTGTCTTCTTGAGCTTGTCCTTTACAGTTTGTACGACCCTTTCAGCGGCCCCATTGGATGAGAGATGGTATGGTGGGATCAAAATACGACGCACCCCATTGCGAGCCAAGAACGACTTGTAGGTTGCACTTGTGAAGGCCGATCCATTGTCGCTCACGACGACGTCCGGTAATCCATGGCTAGCAAAGATGGTGCGGAGGCATGCAATGGTTGCCTCTGCCGACGGTGATGCCAATGACCACTTCCACCCATTTAGAGTATGCATCCACGAGTACTAAGAAGTACACACCTTGAAACGGCCCACCAAAATCAACATGTAGACGAGACCACGCTCGCTCTGGGAATGGCCATGGCGCCTGCTGCATTGCCCTGGGAGCTTTCCGATGTATCTGCCAGACCGTGCACCTGCCCACCTTCGTAGCTATGTCCTCATCAATGCCTGGCCACCACACATGACTACGGGCCACCAACTTCATTTTTTCAACTCCAGGATGGCTCTCATGCAAAAGGTCCAACACTGCCACCCTTAGTGATACTGGAACAACCACCCGGCTCCCTTGCAGCTCACAGCCCTCCATCACCGAGAATTCCTCCATACGATTTGCAAAAGCCGCCACGCTTGGCCTGGTGGCAAGTGTTCTCCAGACCACAACGCCACACGCAAGGAAGCTAACACTGGGTCCTGATCGGTTGCCGACTCCACCACAGCTGCTGAGAGGACACTTGGGTATACACCTTCCAACATGAACACATCCTGAATCCTGGAATCCTCCGGCGGTGCCCTAGCAAGCGGCAGCCTACTCAAAGCGTCTGCATTTCCCAAGCTCGCTCCTGGCCTGTAGCATAACCGGTAGTTGTAGCCGCTCAGTGTCAGAGCCCACCTCAGCACCCTTGGTGAACTCTGAAGGGGTATGCGGCTCTCATGGCCGAAAAGTCCCAGTAACGGTTTGTGGTCGGTGAAAATTTCAAATGACCTTCCCCACACAAACTGGTGGAACTTTAGCACACCGACCACCACTGCCAGCGCCTACTTATCTAACTGACTGCAGTTCTTTTCAGCTGATGTTAGTCGTCTTGATGCAAACGCTACAGGCTTCTCCCCTCCGGTCTGCAGCCGATGTGCCAGCACAACTCCAATGCCATAAGGCGATGCATCACAACACAGTAATAGGGGTAACTTAGGGTCATAATAAACTAGCACCTCTGCAGATGTCAGTAAGTGCTTACTTTGAGCAAATGCTGCTTCCTGTTTGGCCCCCCAGTGCCATGACGTGCCTTTCTTGAGCAAGACGTGCAATGGGTGGAGCACCGCTGACAAGTTCGGCAGAAATCTTCGGTAAAAATTGAGGAGCCCGAGGTAACTCTGCAACTCCCGTGTGTACGATGGGACCGGTGCTCGTACGATGGTCTCTACCTTCTCAGGTGCTCGGTGCAGACCATGCTTGTCAATGACATATCCCAGGTACTCCACGCTTGTTGCCTCGAACATGCATTTTTGGAGCTTCAACCTTAACCCTGCGCCACTCAGTCGTCGCAGCACTTCCTCCAGATTGTTACGATGGTCCTCTTCGGAGAACCCAGACACAAGTATATCGTCGAAATACACGACAGTCTGGCGGCAACCGCGAAGCAGACTCTCCATTTCGAGCTGGAAAATTGCAGGTACCGATGCCACTCCGAATGGCAATCGGTTGTACTGAAATAGTCCCTGCTGTGTGTTGATAGTCACCAATTTCTTAGACTCCTCATCCAACTCCACTTGCTGGTCCGAAGGTCCAACTTCGAGAACGTCACGCCTCCCGCCAGCTGTGCCCAGATTTCTTCGACCAGTGGCACCGGGTACGTCTCGATATCTGCTGCCCGGTTTACCATGACTTTGAAGTCTCCGCACAATCTGATTTTCCCATCCTTCTTCAGAACTGGAACCAACGGTGCTGCCCATTCCGCAGTCCGCACTGGCCTGAGGATACCTTCTCGCTGCAACCGTTGTAGTTCCTGCGCCACCATGTCCTGCAGAGCAAATGGTACTGGTCTTGGCCTGAAAAAACGTGGTGTTGCGTCCTCTGGCACTCTTATCTTGGCCTTCACTCTGGCAAAGTTACCGAGACCTTCTGAAAACACCTCAGGGAATCAGTTTACCAGGTCCTTCACGTCACTGACTGAGTGCACATTCAGCAGACTGTCGAGCGGCATACCAAACGCTTTGGCCCAGTTCCTCCCCAGCAAGGCCCGCAAGCCGCCCTTGACGACGAACAACGGCAGTAGAGCGTGCTTTCCTCCAAATTTGGCAATCACTGTCGCCTTCCCCACGACCGCTGATTGGTGGCCGAAGTAGCCTCTCAGCTTGAGGTCGGAATTTTCCAGCGCCATCCCCGGAAACAGCCTCGTGAACTCCGCTTCACCAATCACCGAGTAGACGGCCCCCGTATCAACTTCCATGCGTAGCGACTGACCTTCCACAAGTACCGTGGCGCAAATAGGGGGCACCTTTGGCTCCAGAACATTCACAACGTCAGAGTGTGGAACAGCGGCATTCGTCGAACCACCCTCTAGCGACCACAAATTGCCAACGTCTGTCTCTCCGGTTCCGCCGTCGGATGCTGCGTCTACGGGGTCCACGACCATCACCGCACGCCTAGGTTGAGATCTGGCCAGTCCGACTCCCTGCCGTCCATATTTATGTTCCGTGCCCTGCAGACTTGTTCCCGGTTCTTGTCTACTTGTGCATTTCTTTGCTGCATGGCCCCTCTTCTGACAACAAAAACACCGCAGATTCCTGAACCTGCACGACCGCTCGTGGTGCCGTCCGCCGCAGCGATAACAATCACCAACAACCTCGCCAGTCCTCGACACTCGGTTAATGGCCACCCCATCCGCCTATCCGGTCATTATTTTGGCGCCAGAAACGGCGGCTTCCATGCTGGTAATGATCTTGACAGCGCGGTCCAGTGTTAGCTCAGACTCATCTAGCAGGCGCCTTCTCATTGCCTCGTCCCGAATACCATGTACGATTCGGTCCCTCAGGTTGTTTTCTAATTCCTCGCCGATCGCACAAGGGTCCGCCAACTTACGCAGCTCCGCAACGAAGTCCTTGACTGCTTCGCCATCCCTTTGTGTCCGGCAATGAAAATGATACCGCTGTACTATCGCTGACGGCTTCGGTGCGTAATGATTGGTAAGCAACTGCAGACTTTCCGTGAGCGGAACATCACTTGGTCGTCGAGGTGCCAGTAAAAGTCGCAGCAACGAGTACGTCGATCTTCTACACGAACTCAAAAACACCGCACGCTGCTTGTCAACCGCGATGCTGTTGGCGATGAAGTGCTGCTTCAACACTTCCACGTACTCCTCCCATTCGTGTCCTTCCCCTGTAAATGGCTCCAACTTTGCCATCGCGACTGGTCGCCTCTCACCGCCCGGCTCCAAACTTGATTATTCCTCGTCGCCAGTTGTCATGATGGGAATAACAGCGTTTATTGTCTAAAAATACAGACAGCCAACATGGCGGCATGCTCTTGTGCGTTGTCTCCCAAGTGGCCGCAGCGTTCGGTGCGTCCTCTGGGAGTACATCTAGTCTATGAGTGGTGGCGCTAGTTTCCGTCACAACACCCGGATTGACAGTTCTCGGGCATAGTGGTCGACGAGTGTGTTGCCTTCCACTTGCGAGTGAGCCGGGACCCACACGAGCTCAACGGCCCGTCCCGGTGATTTGCATTTGGTGAGGATCGCTAGTGCCGCGAGAGAGATGTTCCCCTTGCGGTAGCTTGCCTAGGCGGTCTGGGAGTCTGTGACCACGGTCCTCACTCCCGGTTGTGCGAGTGCGAGGACCACGGCCACTTCTTCTGCTTCGGCTGTATTCGTCGTCCGTATCGACGCGCCTGTGACCAGTTTATCGATGGTGGTGACGACTGCCGTTGCCCGAGTTCTGTGCTTGGGAAGCGAGGCGTCCGCGTAGAGAACCTCGGGGTCCTCTTCCAGCTATCGAGCCTTGGACCGCGCAGAGCGTCTCTCGTCGTTCCTCCCCGGCTGCATGTTCCGGGGGAGGGTCTTGGTCTTAATAATGTCTCTCCACGTTGTGGGAAGCGGCTCCGTTGTCGGTTGCTGTTCAATTTGCCATCCTATCTTGCGTAGGACGGCCTGCAGGGCTTCCTCCGCCCAGGCATCGGACCCCGCGTGGTTTGTCCACACCGTTATATCGTCGGCATAGAAGGCGTGGTCCACGCCCTCGATCTGACTGAGTAGTTCGGGCAGGGGCAGGAGTGCTAGGTTGAAAAGCAGAGGCGACAGGATCGACCCCTGTGGGGTATCCCTGTCTCCGAGCTCCACAGGCTCTGACCGTTCCTTTCCTATCCGGATAGTTGCCGTTCTATTGGTTAGGAAATATTTAATATAGCCGCAGGTCTTGCGGCCACACTCCGTCTTGCGCAGGTTCTCGAGCACGCTGGACTGGAACACGTTGTCGAAGGCCCCCTTGAGGTTCAAAGCCAGTATACCACGGGGCGCGTGCCTCGCTGCTCTTTTAATCACTAGTTGTTGTAATTGGATCAGGACGTCTTGGGTGCTCAGGTGCTGGCGGAATTCATACATGGTCGCCGGCATCTGATTCGTCTCGTCCAGGTGTGCTTGAAGTCTTCTGAGAACCATGCGTTGCATGACCTTGCCCACACAGGACGTGAGCGAGATAAGGCGCATGTTCTCGACCGTCAGAGGTTTGCCGGGTGTAGGTAGGAACCGTACCTCGGACTTTTTCCATTCTGCGGCGAACTTCGAGGTTTCCCAGGTTCTGTTGATGTGACCCAGGAGCCTGCGTGCCGCCGCATCACTCATGTTGCTGAGCAGCTTGTATGTAATGGCGTCCGTTCTTGGTGCACTCGTCTTATTACTTTCGTCTATAGCTGTTAATAACTCCGTGATGGTTAACGGTTCATCCAATGCCGGATTTTCCGGTCCTCCGTAATCCTCCGGTATCAGAAATCGCCCTCTCTCCGTCTTGAGGTAGATCGCCTTGAGGTCTTCAATGAGCCTTTGGCCGTTGCCATCGTAAGCGTTCAGAACTTTGGTGAGGTTGCGGTTGGTTGCGGTCTGGCTGCTCAACGGGTCGATCAGGTGTCTGAGCAGGCACCAGGTCTTGCGCGCCGACAGCTTTCCCTGCATCCCGTCCAACGTACTCATCTAGTTCTCTCGGTACAGCTTGGTTGCGTATTCAGCGATCTGTTTGTTGAGGAGCGCGATGCATTTTACGAGCTTCTTGTTTCGATGTTGACGCTTCCACCTTCGCGTGAGCGAGTGCCGCGCCGCCCACATGTGTGCTAGCTTGGCGTCGACGAAGGGCGTCTGCATTGTTGTCACAACTTCTTGAGTAAATCTGTCGAGTGCGATCTTTTGTTCTCGCGCCCATTCTGCGTACGTTTGATGTCTGCCCTCCTCCGCGTTTTTTTCGGAGGTCTCGTTTTCTTCATCCGTATGTTTGCGCATTCGGTCACAGTCGGTGATCCGGGCTTTGCCGAGGGCCGCCTGGAACCTTGGTCCCTTGATCGTTACACTTATGATGCTGTGGTCGGAGCACAGGTATACGCCTTCGTTCCGCCAGGCCACTTCTAGGGAGCCCGCCATCCACGACAGGTCCGGGGTGGTGTCCCTGTTGACGCTGTTTCCCTTTCGGGTGACGACGCCTGGTTCTTTAAGGAGCGCCATTTCTTGGTCCTCCATTGCCTTTGCTAGAGCCTTGTCTCGTTTAGATTGGTATTTGTAACCCCATGTAGTGTGAGGGGCGTTGAAGTCGCCTAGCACCAGGAGCGGCCTGTTCCCCGCCAACCTCTTCGCCTGGCTCCCTGTTGTTTCAAAGTCGTACTGCCTTTGTGATGGCCTGCAGTATGCGCTCATCAGAAACAGGTTTCCGGCACTGCCAATCGTCCTTGTGTGAACCTCGACCAGCGTATGTTCGCAGCCCTTTTGCGCCGTGAGGTGCTGGGTGGCTGCTATGTTGGTGCGCAGCAGTAACGCCGTCCCGCCTTCCGTCGGATCCGTGCAGGTCACGTAACCCGGGAGTCTGGGTCCGCCGTGTGTCTCTTGCAACGCGATGATATCCGGTTTCTGGTCGAGCCCATCTATGTGAAGTTGTGACTCGGCTTCCTTGGTGCGGATGCTCCTGCAATTCCACTGGTAAATGATCGTTGTTTCCCCTCGGCCGATATGCTTTTTACTCTTCGGCGTCTGCGTCATCTTCCTTTGACGTTTTGATTCGACCGCACCTGTACGCGATCGATTCCTTGACTTTATTGGCGCGTTCTTTCCTTAGCGCTGCGAACTTGTTCTTCACGGTTATCGCAACTGTCTTCACCGCCATTCGTTCGTGCTTGACTGACAGGATCGTTATTTGCTCATACGCTCATACGCAAAGCGCACAAGTCAGCACTCGGACTTCTCGACTGCACAAGCACCGACAAGTTCCTGGCTCTGGGAGTGCATAACACCCTGCAGGAAATCGCCGAGGCGCAGAGGATCGCGCGGCTATCGGAAACAAGAACGGGCAGACAAGTGCTGCATGACCTAGACCTTGTGAGAAAAAGGAAAGGGTACACGAAAATACAGAGGTGCCTGTACTGGACGCAATTATAGACGGTTACGGGTATGTCCGGTGCCAAGAAACATGAACCCTGAGTTCCACAAAGAGCGGCGGGCGGCGATGGCCAAGGCGCTCATCGATCCCCATGCCAAAGACAGGGGTGCCATGTTTGTGGACGCGGCAGAGTGTCCAGATGACAGAACGACATTCGCCGCAGCAGTCGTCGGGGCATCGACCGGTGCAACGAGAAATGCAGCGAGTGTGCGGACGCGAGGGGCGCATCGAGCCGAGAAGGTTGCTATTGCCCTGGCCATCGCCGACACCGAGTGCACGACTGTGCTGTGTGTTTCTAGGACGGCAGTGAGAAATTACGCCAGGGCAAGGGTGCGTGGTGAAGCCACGCGTGTGTTGCGTGCGGTAGATCTCGCGAGTGAAAATCGGTGTGTCGTGATCAAGTGGTTTCCGGCGCACACGGGCAGTGATGTGTCGGATCGCGACATCGCAAACCACAACGAGACGGCGAACGCGGCGGCGCGAGGACTAACCAACCGTGCCGCTGCTACTTCGGTAGACCCGTCGTGGTGGTGGGAAACCAAGGACAAAATGACATCCTACAACGAAATTGTGAAGTGGTACAGACTAGACAGAAGGACTATGCCGCCACCTCATCCGAGTTCGACCCGTAAGGAAGTAGTGTTATATCGACAACTTCAGACGGGGTCGTTACTCACCCCGGTGCTGATGAGGCACGTGTGGCCGAGTGTTTATGTGAGTGACCTATGTTGTGTGTGCCGAAATGAAAGAGCCACCGCAGCTCACATCCTTTGGGACTGTGCCAAAGTCCGCACGAAGATACAACGATGACAACGATCCCGCCGCGGCTAGAGGACGCAATGAGGTGCTACGATCAAGAGGTCCAAGCCCAGGCCGTCCAGCAGATCTCGGCGACCCTCGAAAGGCAACGACCGAGCGAAACCGGAGGGAGGCTGCCACTCCAAAAGAGGGGCAGGCGCGGTCGACCAAAGGCAGTAGCGCGGCCACGGCCGGAGTAAAGGCGCCACACGCCGAAAAGACGTCATGGCCGCGTCACGGTGACGCCTTTCTTACAGGGGAAGGCTAATCGTTCTGCAGTATTTCCTAATAAAGTTGCTTCGCTCGATCGAACCAATCCCCCCGGCGCCTCTCTGTCACACGACATCACGAAAACCGCGTAAACGCCCCATCCTATATGATATGTGAACATTGATTATGCATGATCAAACCAAAAAAAAGACAAATAATTCCTGATTCGACGCCCTTTTCGACATTAGCGATAAAGGCATAGTTTGACCAGTTGCTATTGGTAAAACGTTTTCGAGCTACGCCCACTTCATTTGTCTGCCACGCGACGTTAAAAAACCGCGAAAACTCACCCCGTCAAAGTGACGCGTATGCGTTAAAGGCGCATACGTCGATGAAAACTGAAATATTTACTGAATAGCCGGAGACTGTCCCGTTCAGAAAGGAATAGGAGATGGCTGTCCGCCGATCGCTGTGGCACTAACTGCTCGGAGCTGCTGGGGAGTATGGTTTATTTGCGTATAATAATAAAAAAAATTGGTTGGCAATATAATGTTTTCGAGACATTTCGACACGCATACGACATCAGTCTGCCGACTACTCTTAGTTAAGGATCTGTTTTAGCGGCATTTTTGAACTTCCGTTGCACGCCTCCGCGATTTTCGACTAGCCAGCTCAAGCCTTGTAAGCGGAAGCGGACCAATCACAGACGCCAGCACCACCCTCCTCTTCCGGTTATCTACTTTCGCTGTGCTTTCTCGGCCCCATCGAAACTCTCTGCACTTGAGCGTGCTCCTCGCCTCTTGTCAGCCAGCTAGATAAAAAAAAAAACAACTGCTAATGTAGGCCATGCTTTTCACTTTGAAAGCAAAAGAAAGTGACATCCTACAAACGAGAAGCGCGTTTCATTAGACTTTTCAAACAATGCTGCGGGTCACCGCTCGATACTTGCGTCGGTGGTTACGTAAAAATGACGTCAAGAGATTGGAATCAAAACAAAGCGGAATAGTTTTATGTTAAAGGGCCCATGGTAACCGTTGTATACAAGAAAGGCATGAGTTTAACATTTTGCATAAGTTTAGCATTTTAACGAAAACTGCTACGTAATTTGATCTGAAGGCCAGAATTAGAATGAGTCATAGAGTCATTGCATTGAATTTGCACACTAAACAGTGCTGGCTCTGCCTCTACAAATGAAATCTCGGGGGCCTATAGTTGCGACCATTCATCATGAGTATAAAAAATGTACCTGGTTTATTAATAAAGATAAATACTGATAGTCTCTGAGCGAATACAGTTTGATGATGCTGTTGTAGGAGGTTTTTTTTTCGTGCAAGGGCCAAGTGTGACCAAAGAGCGCCAGGTCAGTGCTAATGAGGTAGAAGTGAAGCGATGAATTACGAGCAATGGATTTGATGGGGCTCTAAATGGACCTAAAGGGCGGTCCCTGTAAAATGCGTGAAACCGATATGTGATAAAATTATGGTAATGACTAATGAAGTATGCTATATATGAACACGAAAGATACATTGTGAAAGAACAATGATGTACTAAAATTTATCAAAAGCGAACATTTTCGAAAAGCACTACTGCCTTTACAGAGCCCTTGAAACAGAAAGACGTGGAGGCGTGTGCTACAGAAAACTACTATCACAGCGGCATCCTCTGGAGAGAGGATGCGCTACGAAATTACTGGGCTAGCTAGTAACATGCAAGACCACATTGTTCAAGAAATGTAGGACAGCCTTAGTGTTAAAAAGCGGTTCTTCACCAAGGAACGCAGCGAGATGGAGAGGGGCACAATAGTGGTATGCTATAGGAAACTTGTTTCTTTCTATTTCTTTCGGCTTCCCGACACTCCACGAGGACGTGGAGGACGGTGAGCCTCTCACTAGATCTACCACAAGTTGGAGGTTCATTACCACTGAATAGGGAATCCGTGAGTACCCCATGAGTGTCCTATTCTCAAACGACAGAATTTGACACTTCGTCGTGTTTTGGTAGCGGAGGGCCAAATACCTAACTGTGACTTAATCAAGTGGAGCTTATTATTCGTTTCGGCATCCCACAAGCGTCGCCAGTGGCTTCGCGGTTTCTTTCCCAAAAAAGTATTGAGATCTGTGGCAAGAACTGCAGCGCGGTAGGATTGCGATGTAATTCATGTGGCCATTTAGTCTGCATGCTAGCACATTACCCTGACTGCATCTATGGCCAGGAACCCAGCATATTGTCACACGTCTACCAGCTGAATAAATATCGCACAAGTATGAGTAAAGCTCAATAATAATAGGATGTTTGTGTTTCCTTAAGGACATCAGTGCTTTTCTGACACTTCAGGAATGTGTGCATATTATTGCCTTCTCTGGGTTTAATTTTTTATGTGTATAACCACAGACAGTAGTGCTTAGGCTTCTGCAGTAAAAATACTTGTATGAGGGTTCAATACGTCCGATTCAGAGAAAGAGGGACCAACAGCCGAGTAATATTTATGCCAGCGTGCGATTTTAATTCAATGGTGTTGAATTCAGAGCAAGAGTACTTAAAATGTTCATGGAAATGCATTCGAATTTCGAGCTCTCGTGCGCACTTTGTAACTTTTACGAAAGGTGTATCACATTCTATCAGCTGCCACACCCAGGGTGGTAGAAGCAGGGGGCGGAAATTCCCTACACTTCCCTTGGGAAACTTGGTCCCATGTCGATACACGGCGGCAGCGCCGCGTCCTACACTGGCGGTTGCCGGATGTGCACTGGAAATAATTGAAAAACAATGACTCCATGACATCACTGATGAGGTGAGAGAGTAGAAAGAGAGAGCGAGCCGCCGGGAGGAGGAAGCTTGCCGCGACGCCCTCCTTTCCCACTTCGCATGCAAGCGGGCTGCGTTCGTGCTCTCTTGCAGGTCCGTTGGCAAGATCATGGAGCAGAACCCGCTTGCCGTGTTCACGAAGCGCTTTTCTCCTGCCCCGTTCACATTGGAAGCTTCTATTCATTTTTTAAAGCACTGGGACAGTGCTCCTACACGCCAGTGACAAGCAATTATAATGAAACATGTTTATGTAGCGAACCGTCCTTCACTAGCAATATTCCCAGGTAATATATGACATTTAGTCATTTCGTGAAAGTAGTCGCTTTGAAATTCCGAACTTGTGGTTAAGTTTAGGGCTGCAGTTTAACTAGTTCACCAATATAGTGGGGGCCAGTATAAAGAAAATACCTTCCTGGCACCATCAATCGTTAATTTTCTTCGCGTGTTGTAAAGTGGATCAACTAAAGCTGGTCGATTTCTCAGTCAGCTAAAACTCAACACAAGTAAAAGTTGAACGTTTTTGTTTTTTATTGATGCATTCCGTACTGAAAAAAGACGGATTTTCACACAGTGCGAAAGTATCAATCTACACAAACAATCTTCATTCACAACTGAAATTAGTACATAATGCGCGAACATAGACTCCAGTAGGTCCAAACCCATGGTAAAATTAAGCATCACAGGTTGGTTACACGGAACTTTACTATCACTTATATTTGACGGCTACGTATTTTGTGGTTAACAGAAAGAAGGTAGAGCACAATGCATGTATTTCATTGACAGTATAAGAAGTAAGGAGCCACAGAATTTTATGCTGGCTACATGCGTATGCACGAACAGGAAGTGGCCTATAATTGCTCTCATTATTTGAACTGCATGCCGATCGAGGGCGCTAGCATATTTCTATAACCCTTACAAGCGCATATAATCTGCCTGTCGTCATACTTTGCGTCATATTCATATATGCAGAAAAGCAAGGTGAGTATTAGGACACTGTTTGGACACGACAGCAACGCAAGGAACCGACACACACACACACACACACACACACACACACACACACACACACACACACACACACACACACACACACACACACACACACACACACACACACACACACACACACACACACACACACACACACACACACACACACACACACACACACAAAATAAAACTTAATTCCACTCGTCATCGAAAGGAGGACTACCAGCTCGCACTTAATTAGCATTAAATACTCTATACTCGTACTACTGGTATTATTAAATACATTTTGGCGGTGAAACAAATAACATTGCGCCTCGTCTATAATACAGGTGCTCAAAAACTTGCACACACCGAAGATGTGCCTAAATCAATGTAACGGAGCGCATGGTACCGTCTATGCTCCAAAATTTAGATAAAATAGAGAGCTTCAACCTTCTGCAGTACGGTATGTTAGTAATGGTGCATCAAAACGCAACAAGAAATTACGTGCGTGCATCCTTTTGCCGTCATTGTTCTCGAAATTTGATAGAACATCACTGCTTCTTTCCCTTTACTTTAGCCTTGGCCAAATGTGTCGACAAAGTAAAAAGTGCACAAAATGCATAGCCCAACAAACACGCACTCAAGGCCTTCATTACAAGTATTTCACTGACAGCACGCAGATGGGTTGCCGTCATGACGAATGGGCCGAGCGACATTGCTCCTATGTTAGTCCACTGAGGCTTGCATAGAACTGGTTTACTCATGTAAAATGAATGCCTGCGCAGAAAATAAAGTGATATACTTGAGCTTACGAGTTGTCATTAGGAATCCTGAAAAGCTTCGCAGAACTGAAATTCGCGGTGTTAGAACACCACAGAGCCGCGAAACACACGTGATGCCCCGATTTAGCCGTCTTCGTCTGATGCTTGCTTGACCTGGTTCCTTGCGTCTTCCGTTCGTTGCACGCCTGATCCAGCTTCTCTGTCTTAACTTTCCCATCTTCATTCTTGGGACGACAACCGAAGCAAATGACTAAGCGGGAACCGACTTTTGGTGTCGCTGAGCGAGTGGCAAGGGTGAGCGGAGGTAAGCTCGACGGACGCACGAAGACAACCACTTCCCGCGTTTCGGTCGATTTAAAATTCACAAAAAGAGAAATAAAAAAATTAATTAGGATATCTGGCAATCGATTGAAGCGCGCATGTTTCTTGAAACCAAAACTAACATTCGCCTTCCGGGGGCTGGTAGAAGCTTAGCTGGAAGCCTTAAGCGATGATCGAGGAGTGGGACAACCATTTCAACGCGTGAGCTCCCTCACACGCATTGAAAAGGACTGTCTCACAGAGGGTCGCTTATGGAAAAGTGTAGTAAACGTCAAATCGTTAACTGTTTTAGAACACGGATGTTCATGATTACAGTGCACTTTGAGGAAATATGAGAAGCTGATGTATGATGTCTGCAGATGAAGTGATTCGATTCTACGTATAAGCTTTCAATAGGGCTTGTTCTGAAAGCGCCGGTGGCCAGGCGGATACCTTGATGGTGAACGGGATCTAGCATTTTTAGTGCGCTCGGGGTGACAGGGTGATACACCACAGCATTATAATCTAGTGGCGATCCAATGGGGTTCTTGTGAAGATTCATTAAACACTTCCTGCCACTATACGCCGTGTTATGCAAGATAGAATTTTCGTTAGGTTCATTGTTTTCGGGCGTTTCGATTAGAGATATTTTATGTGTGGAATTGGGAGACAAAATACAGTTTTCTATGGTTCTCGAAAAGCTCGAAAAGTGGAACCAGTTGGAAAAAGTATTTCATAATATTTGTAAGGACAACTTGAGAATTCAGCTGAAGTCAGTGCAAAGGGCGCATCGCATTGGTCGATCCACTGGGAAAACTAAGCGGCCGATTGTTGTACATTTTTCTTCTTACAAATAAAAACAAGACGTTCTACTAAATGCCAAAAAATTTAAACGGACCGATTAGAGTGTTTCTCAGGATTACTCGCCTGAGACGTGTAGCATACGCAAACACCTGTGGAAATACGCGAAAGCTAAAAAGGAAGACAAAAACAAACCAAAGCTAAGCTTTGACAAGCTTATTATAAACGGCAGCGCTTTTGGGTGGGACAAAGAAAAGGAAGAAGTGGTTCCTGTCACGAAGCCTTGACGTAGTGCTCAAAATAAGATACTCCCCTATCTCGACCTAGTTGCTTTAGCTGGGAATTGCCGAAGCGTGTGCAATAAAGTGGCTAAACTTGCGGCCTTTATATAATAGAGTCTGTAAAGGCGTATATAGTATTTGGCACGGAATCTTGGCTGAATCCTTCCATCAGCGATAGTGAAGTTTTTCCAGAGAACTTTATTGCCTATGGCAAAAATAGGCTGAGCCTTGGTGGCGGCGTTTTTGAGCTTGTTCGGTCGGGCTTGCGTTCTTCCACCCTTGATATCAGCCATGATGCGATGGAAGCAGTGTGACGTAAAGTTAGTTAACTTGATAATTTTTCGTTTACCACAGGTGTGGTTTATTGTCCACCAAGCTTGGATATGGCGCCATTGCAGGCATTAAGCGAAGCTGTCAGGAAGATTCAGATCATGTTGCTCGTTGGTGACTTAAAGTTACCAGATCTTCACTGGAGCATTAATATTTGTGTAGTGAAAACATGTAGTCACGCTAACATGCAAATGAAGAATACTGTAGATACTTATGGTCTACTACAGTACGTCAACGAGCTAACCCGCAAAAATAGTATTTTGGACTTGTTTTGCAGCTCGCCAAATCTTCGTGAATTCAGTCACGATCATACCGGGTTTAAGGGACCACCAGGCTGTAGTCGCAACTATATATATTAAAAAAATTCGTCCCCTGAAGGGCCGCGAGAATAGAAGAGTGTACTTCTTTGATCGAGGTGATTATTCTAGTAAAAGTGAAAAACTTTTTAGTAGTTATTTAACTGTTTTCGAATGCCTGGCAGATGACAAGGATGTGCATGAACTGTGGCGTCTGTTCAAAAAATAAACTGCTTCAACTTTAGACGCACATGTACCAAGTGCAGATTCTTCCGAAGTAGAAAAAAAAATCTGAGAAGGCCGTGGGTGTCATCACACCTTTTGCAGCTAATCAAAAAAGAGAAAGCGATTATTAGCTAATTTCAAACGAACTAAACGTACTTGTCGCTATCAGAAATTGTGCCAGATTACGCAACAATAAAAAAAAGGAATAAAAGAGGCCAGGAAAATCTGCTTCAAAAAGCTGAACGATACATTGAGAGCCAATCCTAAACATTTCTGGCAATATATTAAGAGGCGCGGTTTTGACAGTCTCGGTAAAAACGAAATTCTATATAATAACCAAACTCTCATATATAACACAGACAAGGCGAAATTCTTAAACAATTATTTTCAATCTATCTTTTCGCCAATACAGGATTTTCCTTCTTCATCCTACGCCAATAGCGTGTTCCCAATGAAACTGATTGAGTTTAGCGTAAGTGGCATCGAAAAGCTATTAAAGCAAACAGACGAAAGAAAAGCAATTGGCCCGGAAGGAATTTCTCCGCGCGTTTTGAGACGCCGTGCTGAACGGATTTCGCTGTATCTGCACATAATTTAAAAACAATCCTTGTTGACAGGCCTCCTACCTATTGACTGGAAAACTGTTCATGTCGTTCCGATCCACAGGGGGGGATCGAAAAACAGATGTTGAAAACTACAGACCAATTTCTCTAACTTCAATAGTGTGCAAGGTAATGGAACAAATTCTTTACTCCGGAATAAGGAAGAACTTATTGAAAATAACATCCTAAATGATCAACACGGGTTTCGAAAGGGTTTCTCGAAAGCTAAAGATCGACAGCGAATATCTCAGCAACCTTCGGTTTGCTGAAATATTCTGCATGTTCTTCTGCATATCAAGATTTATATGCAGAAGAACAAAGATAATGATAAATAGCCGGGCAGAGGAACGAGAGTTCAGGATCGCCAGTCGGCCTCTAGAGACTGTGAAGGAGCACGTTTACCTAGGTCATACAATCATAGGGAACCTTGATCATGAGAAGGAAATTCACAGAAGAATAAAACGATTTGGATCGTATACAGCAGACATTGGCAGCTCCTGACTGGAAATTTACCATTATCATTGAAAAGAAAGGTGTACAATCAGTGCATTTTCCAGTGTTGACATATGGGGCAGAGACTTGGAGACTGACAAAGAAGCTTGAGAACAAGTTAAGAACCGCGCAAAGAGCGATGGGACGAAGATTGCTTGGCATAACGTTAAGATACAGAAAGAGAATGCTTTGGATCAGAGAGCAAAGGGGTATACACGATATTCTAATTGACATCAAGAGGAAAAAAATGGAGCTGGGTAGGTCATGTAATGCGCCGGTTAGATAACCGTTTTACTATTACAGTTACAGAATGGGTACCAAGAGAAAGGAAACGCAATCGAGGACGCAGAAGACTAGGTGTAGCGATGGAATGAGGAAATTCGCGGGCGCTAGTTGGAATGGGTTGGCGCAGGATAGGGGTAATTGGAGATCGCAGGGAGAGGCTTTAGTCCTGCGGTGGACATAAAACAGGCTGTTGCTGCTGCTGCTGATGATGATCATTATCACATATGACGACTTGCGCCTACGTATTGGGCTTTGTCGTGATGCTGTGATGGTTCATTCTTTAAAAACAGTATTTATTTTTTGTACGGTGAAATAACTCAAGCCATCGGGACAGATTAGAAAATATAAAGGTATGGCGGTGGTACCCAGGTGTAAGGAGCTATGCCCGTAATGGACTATGCCCGGTGTCTGCGTACGATTCTGAAACTTCGACAACCTGTTTCTGAACCGCCTGAAGTGTACATGCAGGCCACGTGACGCCGGTGCAGAAGCTGCGACTTCTGCCGCATACGCTCAAAGTGAAGCTCAAGATCAAGAAATCCCTGACGCGCGCGCCGCCTGCGCGTCTCCCCTGACTAGACGCGCAGGGCAGGCGTGCATGGCCTCTCAGACGCGTGACGCGTAGCCAGGCGCTTACGATCAGCCGCGTGTGGTTGGGCCTTCGGCGCTCTGAACACAATTCAGCGCAGGTGAGACTCACGTCTTTGCATTATGCGTGCGATACTCTTAGCGATTGAGTTGCCGTGGCGCCGTTTTCGCATCCGCTTTCTTGAGTGTTTTATGTGTACTAAATCTAGGCCTGGGTGTATTAGTCAGCGCAACAACTAACGGCCTTGGGGGTGGGCGTAAAACCCCCTTTCTGCCCCATGGCGTCCGCAATATGTAAACTTGGGAGAAGGCTATTTTGCCTCAGACGCGCTCAACGCATCCGTTGACCTCATATCAGATCTCATATGCGCTGCATGATGGCTGGTTTTCTTAAATCAGCGTAGCCGCTGTACAATTGTGTTATGGGGTGAAACATATTAAAACTGGAAAAGGCTCACTGTCACGGGACACAGTGTGCGTTCCTTAATCATACACGCACGTCTCCGGCCACAGCAGGAGCGCCAAGAGGTCTAGTAACGGTACCGGCAGCCATTAAGAACTGTTTCTGACGTTGCTGCGGCGATTGGCGACCTTCTTTCGTCCACCTTTCGCTCTCCGTATAATCATCATCGTCATCTTCGTCGTCGTCGTCATCATTTCGTTTACAGCGACGCTGTTAGCCTCTCGTTGGTCGGCAAAAAAGCAGGTTTTAGGCCCACAGCAAAGTGTAGCGAAATGTGCATACATTCTCTGGGATCACGCGTACAACATACAGAACAGCATTCGCTTCAATAGAAAACAAGCACAAAACAAGCATCCAAACCCCATCATTAATGATAACGCACTCCTGATAACAATGTGAAGTAAGTATAGCGCGCCCCCCATACGTGTCCCAGTACAAATTACTGTTGGCAATGCGACATGGGGAGTCACGTCACTGGCCTTTCATATGTGAAAGAACCAGCCTAGCAACTGATTTTATTGTTGTTGCATCACCGCTATGGGTAGGCAACGCATGGTTAGGACTACCGAGGAGCAGCGCAAATACGACGAGCGGCAACGCTGTGATCTCAAACAGAAAACCGAGTTGAAACAAATATGTCCGAAGAGATTTCAAGTGAGGTGTGGTGTCTTCAAACATTGTAGAAAAAAGTTTTTTAAGTGAAAGGTAGTCACGGATGCACCCGTGCTGGCATCTATGTATTTGCGAGTGTGCTGCCATATATCATGCTATCGAGCAGCGGCGGCAGCGACAGTCATGAAGACTAGGGGTGGCATGCTTGAACAGCAAAACGCATGATGGTGCCAATAGCACGCGCCCTTTTAGCGTGAAGGGATCACTAAGATTACACATGAGCAGGAAACCTAGACTGAAATGGCTCGTTTCCGTGCGATGACTACAACTTGCCAAGAACGTGAAAATAAGGCGCGTTCCTTACATTGCTACACAAGGCAGTTATTTTAAACCGACGTCGAAAACTTCGGTTAATTACAAAAGGACCCCCGGTGAACAGCGGTACTTCAAGGAATACGGATAGATATTTGCTGCACTGGCGAGCAGTTCACATGTACTGGGTGTCCCTCGTAACCTGTGCCGAAACTGAAAGACATGCAAGTGCCACGTGGCTTGAAAGAGCCAAGGTTATGTTGTTTGCCGTCGCCTGGAGCAAGGCAGACTAGTTATTCTATTTCGCATAATTAAATATCCGGCCATTATTATTTAATGAACTGCTGAAACATTATATCCAGAGCAGCAGTGTCAATGAGAAAACACTAGGGCATCCTCAAAAATTTCCGGTCCAGATTTATGTTGCTCAATACGTGCAACATAAAAGTTGTTTCCAAGCCTGAAAGAAAGCGCGCGAAATGCACTAATGTGCCGCGGGCTAGTCGCGCAGCAGATACGGGATTTTTATGATAGAAAGTATAGCATTAGGCACTCATAAAAAAAAAACTAAATTATGGGGTTTTGCGTGCCAAAACCACGATCTCATTATGAGGTACGCTGTAGTGGGGAACTCCGGATTAATTATGACCATCTGGGGTTCTTTAACGTTCACCTACACCTAATTACCACGAGTGTTTTTGCATTTCACCCCCATCGAAATGCGGCCACCGTGGCCTGGATTTAATCCCGCGACTTCGTGCTTAGCTAGCGCTACACCAAAGCCACTAAGCTACCATGGCGGGTCTGTATGCGCCCCTAAGAAATTGTATAATTGCGGCTTGCCGGCGCTGTGCAAACACATTCGCTCTCACAAATGCTCACATTTCACCTAGCTTGCTCAAAATTTCACAGTACCCTCGTGTTGTTGAAAAAAGTCCAGCAGAACCCATCTCACGATGAAAGTCGACGTTAATGTGATTAGCATTGAACCAATGTAGTAACGCACCCACAGACATATTTACCGGAGGGCGGCGGAGGGGGCACTTGGCGCCCCCACTGTCAGAAGTGGAGAGGTAAGGTTGGCTGCATCGTGACTCCATGGCGACGAGAAAGTGGCAGGGCGTTCTTTATCTCATCGACAGCGCTCGGCCAGCACCATGTATTTTCGCCGCCATCCGGCGGAAGCCGACCTTGTTCACCGACCGCTAGCTTAAGAGCAGCACAATATCCCTGCGCAAGTGTTCCGTCACTTGGCTTTTTTCATATTTCGCGGGCTTTCTTTGCAATCCGGAAAAAAGTTCTACGTGAGAGGTATCTTAAAGCAAACAACTCGATCGGTGGCTTCTGAAGGTGCTCTACAAATCTGCGTATCACACTTGGGGTCCTCAACCAATAACTAAAAAGTTAACTGGGTAATGAAACTTAATTAATCAGTGAGTTATTGGGAAAGCAAGAAATTGTCTGAGTTAGTATACGCTATTGCGAATACTATGCGT
Source organism: Dermacentor variabilis (assembly GCF_050947875.1). NCBI lineage: Eukaryota > Metazoa > Arthropoda > Arachnida > Ixodida > Ixodidae > Dermacentor > Dermacentor variabilis. The sequence continues at coordinate 36,769,977 of NC_134574.1, forward strand.
TCGGTTCAATTCGCTTCCGACGCGCCTTTAATATTTAAATTCTCGGCTCAAGTTGTGTGGGACACCCTGTATAGACAGGCAGAGAAAAACACGTTTAAAGACCAAAACTTTGGTCTGTATCAAAGAAGTCGTAGACTGCATTAAACAAAGAATTAAGCAGCAATTCTTAGTGCCTATGAAGGCTCCTTAGAAGCGCTTCCAGGAGATGAATTTATTACGAAAGGAAAGCTCAGACGTTTGACTTCCGAGAGAACTGTGTAAATCTGCAAGCCTGCATGTTCACGTGATCGAGGCGTAGCTGCAGTACGCCGATTGTGGGAAGGTAGCCCATGCACGTGTTTCCATCGCTTTCGACACTGCTGTATGCAAGTATGCTGGGGATGCGTAATTGGGTATGTGGCATAGGGTATGTACCTCTCTTCAACGAATCTCTCTGACACCGACACGAAGTACTCGGTATGTGCTTTTCGGTATGCGCCGCTTTTCAGTGAAACTCTTTGACGCCCTCTTGGGTAAATGTGTATGCACCTGTAGGTGCGCGTCACTCTTCAGTGCACCTCACTGACGCCTACTTGAGTCACTGGGTGTATTGCACTGAATATGTTCCGTTATTCAATGACCCACTTTGATGTCATATTGGGTCATTGAGCACGTTACCATATGCACAACTGGGCTTGTGCTACTATTAACTGCAACTCTTTGACGCTCTCTTTTACTTTTTATTTAATTCCCTAAAGGCCCGGCAGGCATTACATAGGGGGGGGGGACAACAGTAAGTACAAAGCAACGCAGTAATATGATGTGTACAGAAGTCGCTGACCGTTAACAGCATGTTGAAAAAAAAAGTTAAAACATAAAGACACATAGCAACAATCATCAACAAACATTCAATTCTTACAGAGAGTAGCGTCATATATACACACATGTATAAAATGGTGAAAGAGGACAAAGAGGAGAGGATGAAGGTTATAGCTCAAGGTGAAGTTTCAGGCTGGTTACAAACGCTTCGTAATCAATGACAGATGCAATGGTGCCAGGCAGTAGATTCCATTGACG